>NC_142341.1:52770000-53397500 GCF_054954075.1 Amborella trichopoda | reverse complement strand
TCCAAATCTGAAACTTCAGTTTCAGGTTATCAGCCAGCCAGAATCGAAATTCCCATACTTCAGCTTGAATTAACTTTATATAATTTCTTTCAAAACTAAAAAAAGAAAAAGGAAAGAAATGGTGGCTTAATTGAGGAGTTCATTTGTAATCCAAAACTTCATTATATTAAATAGGCGGAAAAACTAAAAATTGCTCGCCACCAAGCTTTTTTCTGCAGAATATGAATTGTGCCATTAATGTAGTAAACTAACAACTTATAATAAAAAAGTAATGATACCGTGAGACCCTCCGTATCCATGTGAGTAGAACTCAAATGATTACCACTAAATTTTGACACATATCTCTAAAAAAGTTATAACATGAACATGAGACTTGAGTGAACGATCCTTTTGATAGAGATCTATGGAAAACCCATTCACCCCAAGTCTCACGATCCTTTTGATAGAGATCTATGGAAAACCCATTCACCCCACACGTATGTCGTAACTTTTCTATATATCTACGTCAACATTTAATGGTTACCTTTTGGGTAATATTGAAGGAGAAAAATGCCTATAATGATTATCTTTCATACCCAAGGGTATAAAGGTCATATAAAAGAAGTTCAGGGATATTTGGGTCACTGATGAAGATAATTGGGGGTCATTGGAAGGATCGGACCTTGTCTCAACAGTACCATCATCGTCCAAAATTTAAGTAAATTCCCTCCAAAAAAACAATTATTTTTAAAGAAAAAGGGAAATTCCATTTCTCTCCAATCCATAAAAAATGAGGAATAACATTCTTTAAACTTAAAGTCAACCATTTTATCTGCAAATTTGTTCAAAACCAACCATCCTTCTCTACAAAATGGTCTCAATTTATCACAAGAACGACACCATAATTCATCAGAAAATTCAGCCCAAATTGGGAGCTGAAACATCAAAATATAAATAAATAACACAGAGTAAACATTAAATTCACAAAAAGGAAAAAACAGCACCCCAACTCATCAGAAACAAGAAACAGAGAAAACCAACATAAACAAAAGCAAATAATAAGAATTTAAAAGAAATAAATCTCTCACAGAAAGGCGAAGCATAAATTCAATGATCAAGAAAAAAACATATTATACCATCGCAATCAAAGATGAAGGTCTCCACAGAGTTGATGAGTTCATTGGCGTCCTTGAGGGGCTCAGCAGAAGCAGCCTTCACGCTAAATTTAAAGGAACCCAGCATTCTAGAGCAGCATTTAGAGTTGTTTGAGCAGGGAAAAACCAATGGCGAAGCTGAAATCCTGTGACCCAAAAACCCTAAATTTTGAAATTTGGGAGCAAATGTGGTTTTCAGAGAGAGATTAAGCGAAGCAACTATCGAAGAAGAAGCTCTGGTCACCATTTTTTTCGCCCTTTTTCTCGTTATTTACGAATTTATCCATTATAAATACATGTACGCTTGCTTAATAAGACTATGACACTATGACGGAAATGCCCATGTCCTTTGCAAATTATCGTAATTGGCATATTCCCCACACTAGCCCTCTGCCCTGAAATTATTAGGGAAAATTATTAGAAAACCTCCAATTTGCACTTTTTAGTCACACCACGCGATTATATTTTTTACACCACACGGCATTTATTTTTAATTTTTTTTATTTTTATTTTTACATCCGTCTTTTAAGTAAAAAGTTCAATATTTTAGACTAAATTACCCTTATTCAACATAATGCACAACATTTATTATGTGGGTCCGATACAAAAATGTGTTGTATTGGGCACAAAAAAAATGTGTTGGATTGGTTCAATACAAGTTGCGTCGGTTCAGCACAAAAAAGTGTCGGATCGGCTCTATGTTCATATGGCGTCAATCCTATACAAACCAACTTAGAGTTAAAAGTAAAAAATGTAGCAAAAAAATAAAAATTCATTTTTATCCAAAAAAATTATCAACTTTTTTGTACTTAGAGGGGATTGTTGCTAAAAATAATAACAATTTTGAAATCAAAAGTGTGGTATAAAAAACGTTGATAAATGATACAAAGTACAAAATGGGGGTTAATCTATAGTTTTTCCAAATTATTATCCTACTTTTTATACATTTTTTTGAGAAATTTATCAAAATACCCATGCGAGATATATTATTTAATATTTCACTCATTTCTAACTATTTCAAATAATGATCATGTATCCTTTCATGGGCATTTTGAAATTCAACCTACACTGTAGGTACAATGTTAAATAGCTTATTTCACATAAGTATTTTGATTATTTTTTATTATTTTTTATTTTTGAATATAAATGGTGGAAATAAATCTCAAGACATAATGTTGGAGCACCCTAATTCTAACCACCTGTGCGTCAAGCCCATTCCCTATCTTTCTCCTTAGTTAATGCATGTCTTAACACTCATTGGTGTTACATGGTCGCTACCGACAACTGTTATATGTGTTTTGACACAACAATGATTTACATGCCAACAATACAATTCAATTGCTCTATTTTGAGTGAATCAACAATAATATTACATAATAAACGTATTGCATAGTTATCAATGCTTTTCTTACCATGTGATCAAGATAAAAAGTCAGTACTCTTTAAATGCGTATTGACACAATGGTTTCAACAATGTGGTCAATTGGTATTAGCTATTATTGTCAAATCATTATTAATATATAATATAGTTGTCAGTTCACTCATAATGATTTGATTAAAATAAAAAATAGTACCCGAATATCCTCATCATCTAAATATTTTCTCAACTATTTATATCATCTACATGAATTCAGATATGTCATTATGTTATATCGAAGTTATATCCCAAATGAGGCTACAAGTTCCTATATATTTTCTCACAACTTCAAATTATGTCTTTTTGAGCTTAATCCTTACTTTTTTTTAGCATTCCACTTTAACCAACTCGTAAGGTTGAGAATGGGTCAGATCGAATCCAGATCTACCAGGATACGGATTCGGATATGAAAGTATACATGGGATCCAAATCCGATTGGATCTAGAATATTTGGATCCAGATCCACATATGAAAAGTTTATATGGGATATGAATATGAATTCGGATGCAACAAAAATATTTTATATTTATAAAATATTATATAACAAAAAATAGTATACAATATATATTTAAAAAATAGTATGCAATATATGTTTGTGTATATATAAAATAATATATAGTATTTTAATAACCGAGTTGGATCCAGATCAGATCCACATGTACCCATATCCAATCCGAATTACTAGTTAGGTCCAAGATTTGGATTTAGATCCAAATATTGGACCCATACCCAATCTAGATCGGGTCTAAAATTTGGTTTTTAGGTCGAATTAAGTAAATTCTCAAATTGGGGGTAGTTTTCTAATTTGACATAGATGTCTCTTTTCTTTTTTTAGAAGTTTCTATAAGGCCTAGTTTTTATGAAAACAAAATAAAGCCTCACCTCAAAATCCTTATCTGGAGAGCACTTCAGCAACATAAATCTCCACGATGGTTCTAAAATCAATTTCCAACACCAACAAAAAAATCTAAAACTAAAAAAATACAAATCTTGCGGATCTAGGAACACTTATTTTTGGGCCAAAATGGGCAAATTGGGTAATTTGTTACAATATACACTATTTTTAGAGCTTGAAATCTTAAAATTTTTTCACAACCATAATGTTCAAGCTAAGATGATCGATGTAACGGTTTTTCAATGCTTGAATTGCAATTTTCAAAGAGTTATGAGGTGAGAGGTGAAACTGTACTTATTTGATAGTGCTTCAACCCTATCATACCATTTTCTTTTCTTTTTTTCTTTTTTTCAGAAATGCATGCTCCCTGCTCCCAGCAGCGAACAAAATATTTTTTATTCTTGGTATTGGCACACCAAACTAGTTTATTGTTTTTTCTTACAAATTAAAGTTTGTTATTTTGAACCTGAACTTGATTTTGTAAAAAACAATTAAGTTTGGTACTCAATAGTACTGAAAATGTACCGAACTTGGTTTTTTTTTTTTTCAAGATCAAGTTTGGAATCAAAGACCTGCACTTGATTTTTTAAAGAAAAAAACAAGAAACTAATCCAGTACTACCAATATCGAGTACCAAACTTAAGGGCATTCTGGGAAAATTTAAGTTCAAGAAAAAGGAACATCCGTAAAATTGGAAAAAATTTGGTCATTTCTTTAATATCGTTAAAAGCAAAATAAGGATGTTTATGTTAATTTCCCCTTAGTATTTTGAAAAAGGTGCGGTTTCTATGAGGTTGCAACTTTAAACAATCCAATTAAGATGTACCTTAAAATTTTATTATAACATGTAATTTTGTTGTAAAAAATATTTAGTATTATCTTAAAATCTATTTTTACACTTAATTTAAAAATTTTTAAATTTTAAAAATAGTTAAAATCAAGTACATCTATAAATATATGAAAATCTTGAAAATAAACGATCTAGATAATGTGTTGCAAAAAACACTATTTTAGGGACTCAAAAACCTTTTTTTTTTTTCATATTCATGCATCTCGATGTCAAGATAATCATTTAGAGGGTTTTTCAACATTAAACAACATTTTCGATAGATTTTTGAAGTGCATATGTGATTCTACATTTTAAGGTAGCAACCTTATATAAATTTTTCCCTTTTGGAAAACAATGATCATTATTTTAATTTTTCTTAATTAGTAACAATTAATTTATTAATAAAATTGACTCCGATATCACATGTGTGAGTACATTTCATCACTTCTCATTTATATTACAGAATTTATGTGGTCCAGGTGAAGCACAAAAGTCATTTAAGCTTTTACAATAGTATTTGAGAAATATGCAAAAGGAATCTTTGAAACCAAATCTAATTTATATATATATATATATATATATATATATATATATATATATATATATATATATATATATATATATATATTTATTTATTTATTATTTTATTTTTTTACCAATGTTCGAGACTTTATTGAAATGCTAAAAAAAATTACATAAGAAGAAACAATAATAGGATCAAGGCCAAAACCCCATTAGCCAAAGCATCAACGACCCCATTAGTCTCTCGAAATAAGAAATAAACAAGGAAGCTGAGACATCCAAAATCTGTAGCCACAGAGACCGAAGTTCCCAGAGAACAGAACAGATTGCTCTTTTCTACACCATTTTATGACGTTCAAAGAATCCCCTTCAACAATACAAGTGCTCCCCAAATTGGCGTGTACGAAACTTAACAATCCTCTGAGTAAAGGGCTGATCTCTACAAGATTCGAAATTGTCACACCAATAGGTCCTGCATAGGAAAGAATAATGTTCCCAAGACAATCTCGAATAATTCCCCCAAATCACTATCCAAATTTTAATATGCATTGACCACTGCAGTTGCATGCAAGCCGTGATTGATGAATTTCAGCTTCTTCCATGAACAAAATTAAATTAACAAATCCTCTCTCTCTCTCTCTCTCTCTCTCTCTCTCTCTCTCTCTCTCTCTATATATATATATATATATATATATATAAGAAAAACTCTTTCCAACGCCTATAGTTGAGTGAACGATGTTTTTACCCAACGACGGTTATCGTAGATCCGTTGCGGTTTAACATGAAAAATTGACTGCTCCAGACATACCGCAACAAACATAGTACGTCCCTTGCAATCGATTTTTCCACGCAGTCCCAAACAATCGGATGGTGGCCAACCTATAGGTGAAAATACTATTCATTTTCACCTACAAGTGTTGCATAGGGGTTTCCAGCACTCTGTGTTTACTACAAGTCTCTCTCCATCACTGTGTACATAAATAGTTTGCAATCTTTGCTCCATCTCACTTACACGGGCCGTTTCGATACCCGTTGGGATACCTGGAGATGCCTGAGTCGTCCTTAATTGGGACTTTGTATTTCCCATCCAAACACCAGTCAGTGAAAAAGAGCAAACCCCCAAAACCTAAACCCAAAATGAGAACAGTAACTCCAGGTAAGCTAAAGTGCACTAGAATCAAAAGAGCAATAGAAATAGGAGTGTCCAAATGGTAACTCCATGTCTCAACTCTGATTGCGTATCCAAAAGGAACAAAGCTGGAAGATGCCCTAGATCACAAGAATGAAAGCTGAATCTCTGCTTCTCTTCCATTTTATAGCTTATGAAGCAGCCCAAGAAGATGAAAATAAAGAAAAAAAAAATGGCGGGTGGGATTGGGATGAAGGATAGATAATATGCAAAGAAACCTCTCAGAATAATAACAACAAAAATGGAACTTGAACCCTGCTTATTAATAGAGAAAAAAACTACTCATCGAAAAAATAACCAAGCAAATTAATAGAGTGAGGATCACACAGTCAACAAGGATAAAACCATTAATGTAAATTGTTTGGACTTTGGACTATTCTGCAGCTTTTAGTCCAACACCCATGAATGCATGTTTAAATTCCAAACCACCCAAGTCCAAGGAAACAAAAAAGATAACGAATAATTATCACAAAAAAAACAGAGCAAAGAATTGCTTTCTAACGCCCGATGATCGATGTATGAAAAAGGCAGTAGAGCATAAAGCATGCCTAAAGTGAAAACCCAATAACAAATATAAGAGAATGCATCAATCAGAAAAAGAGAGGCTAAAAATATGATGGAAATTGACGAATGATAAAAAATCCAAACCTTCCGTTTTCTTTTCAATTCGTAGTAAACTGGCTTCTCCAGAAGTTCCTAACGGGATATGCTTAGCTGACCCCAGGTCTCCATATTTGTCTACTTTTGCAAGTAATATCCAATGGAGGTTCCTGGATGAGGCAGGCCATTTGGCCATGGAAGAGGACTATTCCAGCCTGAAATCTGGAACCAAAATACTTTCTGCAGTTTGTTAATGATGCAGTATTATCTCTCTTACCCAATGACTTGCTTCAATAAAAAAGAGAAAACAGACGATAGTCTCTTCCAAGAATATCATTTCATGTCTTCCTTCCAGTTGCCATTAGCTCCATGAGACGGAAATTCCAAGTTCAAGGCAGCTCCCAGTGGTAGCTCTAAATAAGATCAAGTTTGTTGTACACCAAGGAATCGATCATAAATTAACAAAATAAAATAAATGAATAGATAAATACGATAAATCGCAATTTACAATGATCTGTACTAAGAGGTCGGAGCTTGAATCTTCGCGAAGTTCTCTTATTCAAATCAAACACCATTTTTCATCTTGGAATATAATTCAGCTTCCATTAGTATCTAGTCTCTAGAATGCAGAGAATGATTATTTTCTGGTAATTTCCATGAATGAACTAAGGGGTCATCATGCATCCATTTTCTTTTCTTTTGATAAAGGATCATCAAGCATCCCCGAAAGCATTTCAAACAGATTTTTTCAAATTCTGGAAAACTGACAAACAACAATAGCCAGACCAAATAGGAAGAAGTACACTCAGTAGATACTAGACAACAAAGGCTTCTTACAGAAGAGGAACACTTCCGGCTAGTAAGATAACTATCAATGAATTATTGAATTTAAGTTACAAATACATAGCCAATTATCTCAATCATCATTCCTGTGATAAAAGGCCAATTTGGATGCACTTTACATAGATTGCAGATAATAACTGATTATTAAACTCACCTCGGCAATAATATTCATTTTATATGGTTTCATCTATCCAAGCTTATGTATTCTTCTCAAGATGATCGTTACTGAGAAGCACACTTATGCTCGCAACAAGTTAAAAAATTGACTGTAGATCCCGCAAGACAGATAAATGAAGACCGCAGAAGAAGCTCAGTCCAATACCCTTGTGCCTGCTCTGAACTGCTCAGCAATAATTGTTATTCTGAAATTACAATAACAATCTCTTGTATAACAACCAATACCTCATCCATTTGTAGAAGCACAATTTGTGTTATGAGCATCCAAACAATAGCCTCCTCAACATCCCCATCCTTTACTTGACTTCCAATAGCTACAAAATAGTAAATTGCGCGCATCAAACAGAGGTGTCCGACACAATGGGTGAAAGGAAAAAACGGAACATATGACTACCATTTGCTACAAACCATTGAAAACATATGGCCACGAAGCCATGTCTAGATTGGTGGAAGATAAGTTTTCTAGGAAACTGGATGGGCTTTTCTATTGGCAACTAATATAAATAATTAAACATACAGACAACAACTGGATAGATCACAACCCTGCAAACAGTGTTTGAGAAAGTCGACCATGTACAGAGTTCAAAACGTATCAGTGAAGCACAGTATTGAAAGCAATTAACGGAAAACACGAGACGTCTTAATTGTGGGGGACCAAGCAAATGCTTAACATATGAAGCAATAATACTTAAAGCTTTAGCATAAAACAGTTTATTCATTTCAATAGGTGGTGCAGAAATAATTATACCTTTGGGCTCATGATTCCTCTTCCAAGTTGTGAGAGAGCCCCTATGCATTAGACCCCTGCCAACTCAGTTGGATGAAATGAATATTCACCCAAACTTTATCTTCTCTCATAAAGTATTTTTCTTGTTCTTTCTATTTTGGCCAGTTTCTTCACTCATAACACCTGCTTCAACTTCCTCTCTACTCAACAGAAGGCAGCAAAACCATCAATTAGCACTCTCATCCTTAACTACGGTTAGTGTTTCAGGCCCATTTTTTCCATTCTTGTTGCAATTTACATTGCAAGCTTCTCTTTTTGCCTGAATATGGCGCACATATTCAGTGATTAGTATATGAAATTTTGGAGCAGGCCTGTTTGAAGATGGCATATGATTTAGGCCTGCCTTCTTCAGGGATCGAGCAATGTGTTTCTCGGCTTTTTCATAGT
Source organism: Amborella trichopoda (assembly GCF_054954075.1). Classification (NCBI taxonomy): domain Eukaryota; kingdom Viridiplantae; phylum Streptophyta; class Magnoliopsida; order Amborellales; family Amborellaceae; genus Amborella; species Amborella trichopoda. The sequence goes on along the minus strand of NC_142341.1, from coordinate 53,388,721 downwards.
GGATGCCACATAGGGAGGGCACAACTGCCTTCAGCACCGGTTTACCACATACGATGGGCCCAGTTTGTACACTGTATAACATAACAAATAAGATCTCATCAATAAAGAATTTTAAAAAGTCTAAATGGCTTTCTTTCTCACCCATAAACATCCAAGTGAAACTAAAACCATTGTAGAGGAAATAATGGAAAAAGTGACGTTGCTCCTATAGCTTTAAGAGAAATACACTCTTCTGCAATATTTCAGTCTTCCTATAGGAAATTTCATCCTAACACTTTCAAATGTGCAGTGCTCATTTTCGAATCAATGAGGAGATATAAGACGAATCAATGCCCATTCGGGAGACGGAAGATTAATCTTGTAGCATGAAGAAAAAGCTTTCTCAAAGTACCACAGGAGTTAGTTTCCATAAATTGTGATCTCTAGCACCATTTGACCAACAAACTCTTATAGTCAGAGGTGGAGCCGTTTTCTATTTTGATGATATCAATGACAAAAATTCATACAATGCCACCCAATATTTTGAATTCACAGATGATCAGCTGATTACGATATAACACACATAAAAAATAACACAACAGAAGATGCAGGATACTGGACAAACATATACCCTGCAACTGCATGCCAAGGGAAAGGAAATGAGAAGAAAAACCACCAACACAGAACAAACTCTTGAAGACATAGGATTTAAAACTAATAAATAAAGGAGGAAAAAACAATCACTGGACTAAGAAACCTTCGCAAAACCAGATAAATACAACAACCACAAACCCGCTGTTTCAAAATCAAACTTGAAGAAGAGAAAGTAGCAGATGAACCACAAAGTTGGTATATCAGTGAAAATCAACTCTCCCAATTCAATAAAGAAGCAAAAATATATGCCATAATAATATGAAAAATCAAGCTCATATTATAGCATTCACCCAGTAATCTAAATTTCAAACCTTTTTAGAGAAAAGTGAAAAATAAAGCAAAAAGCGAGAGGATAAGCTAACCTCTTGACAACATAAGAACATGCCTTATACAATTGTTGCCTACTATCAGAGAGAATGTGTGTATAGCAAAAGCCTGCCATGGCCATACGCTTGGCCTTGCACCCCAGAAACCCACATCTCTCTTCCCCTTTCTTCCCCAAAAAACCCTCCCTTTCTCTCTCCTCCCCTGTGCTTCCTTCTAAACCCTCTCTTTCTCTCTCTTCCTCCAACCCACCTTTCCCAAACTTCCAATAGTACTCCCTATACTTGAACCTCACCTCCTCCATTAAGCCCCAATAGTAACTCCTGTAAAAATCCATCAACTGCCTCATCTTTCTACACCTTCGCTCTAAGACTTCCTCTAGTGTGAGCACACCTGAAGCATTCAGGGCGTGGGCGTGCCCTGGCTCTTCTCTCTCTTCCGCCACTTCCTCTGCTTCCTCATCTTGGCTATTTTTGTTGTTCAAAGAGCAAACTTGAGCATCAATGGATTGGTGAAAATGGGGTATTGATGTGGTTTTCTCAATGGATTTGTGGATGTTATTCTTGATGGAAATGGATTTGGAAGCGGGTTTCTTCATGGGTTTTCTCTTGCTAGAAGAACCCATTTCTAATTAAGGAAAAATTTATTGAGCTTTTCTATTTTTTCAACTGTTTCTCATCAATGGTATGGTGGTTCTGAGGAATGGATGAGCAGTGCGGGAATGTACAGCTTGAGGGATAGAAAGAGGAATGGAAAAAGTGAAGGGAGACCGTACGAGAATAGGTGAGTCGGCCGACTCAACAAATACTTTTTTTTTTATAAATGGTGTCGTTTGTATTAGGCCAAGACCCTAAATGATCAAAGTAAGGTAGACCTTCAAATAGTATCGAAAGATGTTTCGATACTGAAAATCTTTGTGGTGGCCTGGAGATTTATTTCTATCTTTAATTATAAAATTTGAAGTTTTAAAAATAATGTAAACCGAGTAGATTTATAAACACTTAAAAATCTTGAAAATTTACGTTCCAAAAAATGTATTATATTTATGCATTATTTTTAATACTTGAAATCTATTTTTTCTCATGTCTATACATCTTGAGGTCAAGATGATCAATTTTGAGGATTTTTTACATCGAAACAACATCCTCTAGGGAATTTTTGAGGTGCGCCTCTTTTTTATTGTTTAGAACCTCACCCTTATACAAATTTTTCCCTTATAAAATGAAGGATAAATTTTATTTTTTAAATTTAGAAATAGTCCATATATTTGTCGAGTTCAATTAGTTGGGACAAGGCCCGATGCTAATGAAAAATAGTCTCATATATTTCATATTTTCATACAAATCTCACTTTAAAAAAATAATATTTTAATTTATTGTCTTTTTCTATAGATAAGATTAAGGCCAAACTTGGAATGTTGATTTTCTCATAAATTTTAAAATATAATTAAAAAATAACAAATGAGCAAAATATCCTTTAGTGTTTAGAGATATTATGGTAATTATATATATTCTAAAACTATTTATAATATATTTTTAAATGCGTTTGCTGATGAGAAGTGCAAATATATCAAATTTTGAGCATAATTTGTTTAGAAAATAAAAAATTTAAAATTCAAAAATTATTTTCAAACAATAGGACTTGAGTGTAAAATGTGCAATATATGAGATTATTTTAAAACATAAAAAATATTTAAAACCCATTTAAATAACTATGGTAACTATTTTCGCCCTAGTTATATTTTGATAAATATCAAAAACCATTTTGATGTGTCAACTGTCGGGGTGTTTAAAATATCATCAAAAGAATGATGGTAAACTTGGAATTAGATTAATTGTGACCATGCAATTTCATATCCAATAGCTAAGATTAATTGTAACCATCTTGTACCGAAGATAAATGGTCTTATTGTATACTTTCCCATAGTTTAAGGGAAAACGTTTATGTAAAATTGCAACCTTAAAATATAGAATTACAAATGCACCTAAAAAATCATAGGAAAATGTTGTTTTAATGTAGAGAAACCCTTTAATTGATTATTTTGACATCACAATGTATGAATATGGAAAAAAAAAAAAAAAGGATTTTGAGTCTCAAAAATAGTGTATTTTGCAACACATTATCTAAACCGTCAATTTTCAAGATTTTCGTATGTTTATAGATATACTTAAATTTAACTATTTTTAGAGTTTAAATTTTTATAATTAAATATGGAAATAGATTTTCAAATAACCGTAAGAATTTAACACCAAAATTACTTGTTATGATACAATTTGGAAGTGTGCCTGTATTGGATTGTTTAAGCTTGCAACCTTATAGAAACCACACCCTAGTTTAAATCATTGGTGTAGTTTGATAAGTTTCCCAAGTTTGAAAGATAAATAAAAGAATATGTTTATGTGTCTACGCGTTTAGAATTTACATGTTTCTAGCATCTAAACTACAGATGGATGGTTCTTGGAGACGATAACTATGTCAATGATTGACTCCATTTGAAAATTGACCCTATTGTACTTATTATGCACTAATAAATGTGTGATATTATTCTCGACTAAATTTTGACCATTTAATTAAAATCAAAATGTTTGTTGTCGCCAAACATACACGGACTGTGTGTTCGAGATCTTGCCATTAATAGAGTGAGGATTTATAGTGATATTTTTTACAACAATTTCAAATTCATTGCATTACACTTTGATTTTCTCTTATATTAAAGCCTTTGACATTCTAGTAAGTAGTAACAAATTTTTTGCTAACTACAGATAAATATTTTTTTATTTTTTAAAAACATGAGTTTTAAATGGCACTCTAGTTGTTACACATCTATGTCTAACCACAAACAAGGGAAGATGTACCCCACTTTGAAGTTTGTTTTCAAATATAATTTGAGATTGTATGTAATGAGACTATTTACTTTTTATACAAGGTGGTCACAATTCCTTACAACCATTTGATGTGAAATTTGATTGTTTAGATGTGTTACAAAGTTCGAAAAATTATTTTTTGAAGTTTGAGCTTGGTCAAAGGAATAATTGCAACCACCCAACTTTACATCCAATGGCCAAGATTATTGTGACCATCTTGTATAAAAGATAAATGGTCTCATTTTATATTTTCGTATATAATTTTGGCTTTACACAAGCAATGCTTGGCTTTTCTGTCTACTGTTTACTAAGTCCATGAGGTTGGAATTGCATCTCAATAAGTAATGTGCAGTTGCTATAGAGAATTTTGCTTTGTACTGAGCATATTTGGTACTTGTTGCATTTACCTCACTCCCAGTTTAATATCTAGGACTTGTTGCTTTTTTTGGTGCACAAATATTTATTTGAATGTCTGGTTGCACAATTAGTACTGTAGTTTATGTCTTTGTCTGGGTGTTTTTATGAGGTTTTAGTTGTCATTTTGTCTCTGACCTGTCTCTCCCTTGCATTTGAACATTCCATATGCTAAAAAATGCAAAACTATGTAAAAAATTACAAAGATGTATTAAATGCAAACAAATTGCAGTCCAAATGTGCCTACATATCAGGGGGTATGAGGACATCATGGCACATGGGGTGCACTTAGCTACTGCATTGTGTCCCATCAAAGCACCTATCTTCTAATGGCAACAAAACTGGAATGCATCACCAGTTGATATGTCATTATGTTGCAATTAGGGCTGCATAATGTTGCAATTAGGACTGCATATGTCATTGAGTCGCAATTAGGGCTGCCAAGGGGCCAGGTCTGACTTCTGGTTGTGTTCGGCCCGAATTTTAAAGCTAGCAGGCTGAGCTTGTTCGGGCTGAACATTTTTTGTGCTTCGGTTCGCTAGCCTGACCTCGAAATTTAAATAATATACATTTGTATAATACATATATAATATGTAATAATATCATTAGACATTTTATATACGGTTGAGGTCGGCATAGAATCTAAGCTTTACATTAAAAATGTAAGTTGCATGTCAAATACTTATTGTAATTGCAGTTTTGGTAGTGGAAACTCCTCTAACAGAAATCTATTGTTGCCCTTGATTATGAAATTTGAAGATTAAAAAATCGTATAAATCTAACCAATATGTCGACACTTAAAATGACCAGTCCATATAATGCATCACAATATACATTATTTTTAAGGCTTGAAAAGCTTATATTATATTATAATTGCTGAAACAAAAATGATCAAATTGATGGTTTTCTAGTATCGCAAGTTGTATTCTTCTTTGTTGAAACAAAAATGATCAAATTGAGGATTTTTTGACATCACAATTGTATTTTCCAAGATCGACATATTGGGAGTGGAAGAGATATTCCCTCTGTTATTATCACTATTTTTCCAAGTCATTTTAATGTAGCCAAAAGATGTGGGAGTATACTTTCTATTTACTCCCTCAACTAAATCCTATTTTAGGACCCAAATTTTAAGGACGTAACCCTACGCAACCTTTAGAAAATTATTTTTTAATTGCACCCCCATTGCACTTAAAAAACTATCATCTCAAGATTGAACAAAGACCGTCCAATTTTTAGAAGGTGAGATTCACGTATTAAAAAATCTAACATTTTTTCTTTTTTTTTTCCTTTTGAGAATAACAATTTCTCCCAAATTAAGAAAATCCTGCCTAAATAGGTAATCTTGTCAAGGGAGTAGATATACACCATGCTCATGTGGGAGCGTATTATAGGCCATCTTTAATATGTAATGGCACTCTTTAACTATGAAGAATATGCTTTAGGGCATGTTTGGGTACTTCGATTTAAAGGAAGGATTCTTAATATCTTGGATATTGTCAAAATCTACAGTTTGGATTGTTTAATGACTATGATAGTTAAAATCAAGAAAATTAAATCATGGAAAAAAGACCTACTTTTTCATGATTTCATTTCCACACCAAAACCTGTTTTTTTTCATTTCTAAGGCCCATGGATTTCACTCATTGGTTCCTCCACCTGAAATATAGGAAGCATTTGGTAGATATGAAAATTTTAGAGAGAAAAAATACCTAAAATTTTTAAAGAGATAAACTTTCCCAAAATTTGTAGAGAAAAAAAGTATCACAAATTTTAACTTTTATTGGCAAAGTATGTTAAAATTTTAGAAAGATAAAGTATGTTAGAATTTAGAGAGAGAAAGTAACAATTTTTTTTTTAGAAAGATGAACCATCTCAAAACTTTAGAGAGCTAAACTATATCAAATTATAACTTTTAGAGAGAGAAATTATGTTAAAATTTAAGAGAGAGAAAGTATGTTAAAATTTTAGATAGAGAAAGTACCAATTTGTTTAGAGAGATAAACTATCTTAAAATTTTAGAGAAATAAACTATTTCAAATTTCAATTTTTAAAAAGAAACTATCATATTTTAGAGAGAGAAAGTACATGCAAATTTTTAGAGAGATAAACTATCTCAATTTTTTAGAGAGAGAAACTATTTAAAAAAATTTAGAGAGAGAAACAATCTCATATTTTAATTTTTAGATAGAGAAACTATATCAAATTTTAGAGAGAGTATCTAAAAAGTTTTAAAAATATAAACTATCTCAAACTTTTCTAGAGAGAGAAACTATATCAAATCTTAAGGTTTAAAGCGAGAAAGTATTCTTAAAATTGTAGAGAGAGAAAATCTTCTTAAACTTTCAGAGAGAAACTATTATAAATTTTAGAAAGAGAAACGGCAAAAAAAAAATTAGAGAGAAATATCTTAGTTTTAGAGAGAAAAACTATATTGAATTTTGAGTTTTAGAGAAAAACTATATCGAATTTTGAATTTTAGAAAGATAAAATATATTAAAATTTTAGAAATAGAAATTATATCAAATTTTAGAGAGATAAACTACCTAGAAAATTTTAGAGAGAGATTTTTAGAAAGAAACCCTCTCAAAATTTTTGGAGAGAGAAACTATCGCAAAATTTATATTTTAGAGAAAAAAAGTACATTAAAATTTTCGAGAGATAAACTATATCAAATTTTAAATAGTGAAAGTACATGAAATTTTTAGAGAGATAAACTATTTTAAGAAAAAATAGAGAGATAAACTATCTCAAATTTTAAGTTTTAGATATAGAAAGTATATCAAATTTTAAACTTCAGAGATAAAAAGTATATCAAAGTTTAGAAATACACTATATCAAATTTTAAAGAGATAAACTGTTTTAAAATTTTAGAGAGATAAACTATCCCAAATTTGAAGTTTTAGAGAGATAAAGAATACTAAAATTTTTAAAAGTAACTATATCAAATTTTAAAGAGAGAAAGTACATAAAGTTTTTTAAAAAAATAAACTATCGCAAAATTTATAGACAGAAATCATCTCCAATTTTAGCTTTTAGAAAGAGAAAGTATCTTAAAATTTGAAAAAAAAACTATAACATATTTTAGAGAGAGAAACTACTTAAAAATGTTTAGAGAGAGAAACTATATCAAAGTTATTGAATAGGGGAACTATCTCAAGTTTTAAGTTTTAGAGAGAGTATCTTAAAATTTTAGAAAGAGAAACTATATTAAATTTTAGAAAAAGTAAATCACCTAAAAATTTTAGGGGGAGAAATTATCTCAAAATTTTTAGATAGACCATTTCAATTTTTAAATTTTGGATAAAAAGTATATTAAACTTTAGAGAGACAAACCATATCAAATTTTAAAGAGATAAACTATCTCAAATTTCTTGGAGATATACGTTCCCAAATTTTGAGTTTTAGAGAGAAAAAATATATAAAAAATTTAGAGAGATAAATTGTATCAAGCTTTGTTACCAAACAATGGACATAGAAGTGATTGCAAAGAATCCATGAATTTTGTATAGTTTATCTAAACAAGAGATTTGAGGAATCCATGATAAAAATCCTTGATATTGAAAATCCATATATTTCCTTGGATTTCAATTATTTAAGATTCCTAATTTCCTCCTATCAAAATGCCCCTTAATTGATTAGGGCTTGACGATTTGCAACGCTATCTCCTAAGCTCAATTCCTACTAAGGTAGGGGTCCTCTCCCCATTGACTTGCCCAAAAAAGGCAATAATTTAATGCAACGGTTGTATCATAGTACGATGCAACGACACTTATAGAAAATCATGTTTGTGGTATTTGTATGACACAAAATTTTGCACACATACTCTTTTCATCTCACTAATAAAAAAAAAAATAAATTCAATTTGAACTCTAGATATGGTCAAAATGGTTCCCCTCCAAAAACGAATCTATCATTTATTTATTTATTTTTTAACATTGTTTATCTAATGATAATAAAGCTATCCAAAAAAATAAAAATGAAAAAATCCTTCTAAGGTCTAGATCTAAACATCTCACCAAAATAAACGGCTTAAGTTAATTGGGGTAAAAAAAAAATACTTTTTACGTTGTGTTTTCAAATTTTTTTTTTTTTTGTGATCGTTCATTAAAATGAAAATATTATATATTTCAAAATTTGGATCAAACAAATGGTCATACCATAACTTTTGAAGGTTGCTGTATCGTATTACTATAAATCCGTTGCATAACTATAAATCCGTTGCATGAAATCATTCCCCCCCCCCCCCCCCCCCCCCCCCCCAAAAAAAAAAAATCTAACAAGGTAGGGTCCTCTCCCCCATCGAACTCACCCAAAATAGAATATGCCATCTTTTAAGTATATTTTATAGCCTAAGTTAAATAGAATATGCAACATTCAATACTCCCTCTTTCCTTCTCTACTTTTTTAGTCCCTCCTCTAAAGGGATCGACTAATATACTTGAAAAAATCCTTTCTATCTTTTCCAGGATCTTCATGAATCATATTATTTTTTTAAATTTTTTTACCAAAATATATCTTAAAATATTTTTTTCAAGGGAAATTTATCAAAAATACTTTAAATTTGAATATTGCATTCATACCTATCTTTTTATGTTTTTTTTTTTACTTCTCCCGATTCTCTTTGGGGATGCAGGGAAAACTTTGGATTTTTACAGTTGGACTTTAGAGAGCTTGGGATTTTCAAAATCAAAAGTTAAAAAATCCGACATATTTTTAAGCCGCAGAACCCCTAAGTTCAAGTATTAAGACCTTCAAAATCCGACAGAGAAATGAAATATTAGAAATTTTTAGCCTTTTCAATTATCTTTTTTGAACTTTCCCTTGGAAATTCGAACAATGGGTAGCTTTGGTAGATAACCAGCTTCCAAACAAAAACGAGAGGGAAAAAAAAACAAGAGAGAGAAAAAAGAGAGAGAAAGAAAGGGCTGTGAGTGCATATCATCATCCCTCGTAACTCCTTCCACCTGCCCTTCTTCCCCTATAAATTAGCTCTCTGAATCTCGGACTTCACTCCCACTTACCCCAAATTCACAGAGAGAACTTTAGACTGAGAGATGTTGATGAGGAGATCTCTCCATTGTTCTTCTCTGAGATGGCCTCTGGTTCGGTATTTCTCGTGTTCTCCGGAGCCATATTCGTTGAACTCTAAGGCGTCGGCCGCAGCTATTGAGGCAGAAAGGAGTATTGCAGAGGGACCAAGGAACCATTGGACCAAAGAATCTATCAACGCCATTTATGATTCTCCCATTCTTGATTTACTCTTCCATGGCGTAAGTAATAATGGCACCCCAATTCATTTTTTTTTTTTTTCCCTTCTGAAAGTTCAGTTTTCATTTTTCTTTAAAACTTCTTCTTCATTTTTTTCTTGGAACTATGACTTGGGTTTTGCTAATTTATTAATTTTTTGGCAGAAAAAGGTTTATATTAATTTTAAATGTTTTTAATTGGATAGTTTCGCTTAATTACTTGCAGTACTAGCTCAAAGATTCAAACTTTAATATTTTTTTTTGTTTATAGATTTATAAGTTCGGGGTTATCTCCAACTGCATTGCAAAATAACTTTCACCCCATGCAAATTGATGCAGTGGTGCTAGTATTACTCGTATGGAAAATCATCGAGGATTTTAAAATGTAAAGATTGAAAATTTTAACTTAGAAATTTATACCCATTATTTATTTATTTCGACTATTATACCCATGATTTATTTCCATTTGAAATTTTTTATTTCCTATCATTCTGTGACTCTGCCTTCGCATGCATGTTAATTGAGGCTCTGCCTCTGCTTAGAGTGGGTCCTTTATGGCTGAGTGGCTGAAATATTCATCTTCAAATTTATTTTGGGGAATTTACTTAATTTAATTTACTTTACTCAATTTTATTTTATTTTATCATCATCTGTTGATGGTTTTCCCTGTTTTATTTTTTTACGTGTGATCTCCATGAGGCAGCAAGTATATCAAAATCCATCATTAATATTGATTTCTCTAGCTTAAAAAAGAAATCTGTAATTGCCATGAATTATGTTACTGAACTGGCATAAACTTAATTTTCCTGATTGTTTTCACTTTTAAGTTTTAAAATAAAGAATAAACCGGTAAGCCGGAAAAGAAATCAGATTGTTATCGTTAGTACGTTCAATGCAATATTTATTAGCTATCGGTTATGATAGACTGTTGTTATAAATTGGTACTTCTTTGTGTTATCCAGAAGAATTTTATTGCATATCACGTTATTTTAATGCTCCCAATTCTACTAAGGAGGGGTTAAACGTCAACCATCTCTTCTTGGCAATGACTGGATTCATCTGGTAAAAGTTTAAGGACATAACGATTTTAGTTATGAAAATGGATGAAATTTTGCAGGCTCAAGTCCATAGACATACCCAGAAATTTAGGGAAGTGCAACAATGTACTCTTCTTTCTATCAAGACTGGAGGTTGCAGTGAAGATTGTTCTTATTGTCCACAGTCGTCTAGGTACAACACTGGGGTGAAAAGCCAAAGGCTCATGAGCAAAGATGATGTCATGGAGGCAGCTAGAAAGGTAGATTCCATTTGTGCTTTATATTCACTTTTCATGTGCTTAGCCGCCCATTGCAGTATTTTGTGCTGTGTAATAAATGTGATGATTTATTTTGTGTTGTGTAATAAATGTGATGATTTATTTTGTGTGTTCTACATAATTAGTTGCTCATTTGTATTTGCTATTTTAGTTTGAGAGGATGTAAAGAAAGCCACTATTCGATATAAATATTATGAACAGCTGCTGATGGTTATCGAGCTGTTCGGTTGGTACTTCTTCCAGGTGTAGTTTTACCCAGAGGTTGCCATTTGTCTACTTTGCTTTCAGCAACAATACTAGTTTGTGTCTAGGTTATTAAACTAGTACAGTTTTGGTCTGAATTCTGATTTAAAAGCTTACACACATACACCTGCCACCGCCCTCACAAACCCCACCCCCCCCCCCCCCCCCTTAAGCCCTTGAAGCGCTTGGAACCTGTAATTTCCCAAGAGCGATAAAACCCAGATCTTAAACTTTTGATAGTAGAAAATTCGTATGGGCAGTCTATCCCACAAGAATAAAGAGAGATAGATAGAGTGGTTACCATGTGTTTATTTTCATATGGGAGTTCTTCTCATTGTCAAAGAATCCTTTAGCATGCAAAGACATTTAGTATGAGCTCATTTGGTTAGGTCATTTTAAATTCTTTTTTATGTAAGTTTACATTAAAGTTATGATATGGGCCAATATGTTTTGATGTATTTTGGAATAGATAAATTATGAACTTCTGAAGGTGTACTAGATGTGATCTATGTACTGGGAGAATCCGACATGCCAATGTACTAGACATGCTTGTTGACATACAAGACACACATACAAGCACAGGAAATCCATGTCTGGAAATTTTTATTTTTTTGGATTTCCAGGCGCGGCATGTCTGCTTTATGGACATGCGAGGCCACATAATTGAGAAATCACGGATGCGTCTCCTTTTTGTAAGATATTCATGGCCGCATGAGTGTACGATCTGTATACGGGTTTCTTTGATTTGGACCCACTTGTTTTATTTTCAATTTATTTTTATTTATTTTTCTTTATTGACAAGTCGTAAAATTATTAAATATATAAGTGCACGTTGTAAGGACTTCTATGGACATGTCACAATGGACTTGGCAAATTATAGGCAGGTGAGTATATCTGAACTAGACACAGATTCTCCTATTAACATAGGATTTAATGTTAATCTATTCCTTGCTCATGTGCCTTGTAAGATTTATTTGTGTTTATATCCGTTATGTTAAATGCAATTTATATTTTCCGAAATTTTGCAGGCAAAGGAGGCTGGCAGTACAAGATTTTGTATGGGTGCCGCATGGAGAGACACAGTGGGTAGGAAAACAAACTTCAACCAAATTCTTGACTATGTCAAGGCTATAAGGTGTGTTTCATATTGGGAAAATTGGATTGAGTAATCTTTAGTTTCCTGTCTCATTCAGTTATGATAAAAGTTAAATTAGAGAGTACGTGGTTACCTTTCCCATCATGATACCTTTTATGGTGCACCTTAAAATTTAAAATTAGTGATACTTGGCTAGCCTTCATCACTAAATATGAAGAGTTGTTTAACTAAATAATTGCAAGGTGTGTTAGCCATACTCACACGACTACTTTCATGTTATAATAGCTCCCTCTTAAGTAAGCCTTTTTATGGTATTTGGTGATGGGCTGTTGATGCAACAACAGAAATAAGAGATGAATAATGGAAAAATTAAATCAACAACTAGAAAGAGAAATGGAAATCAAGGGAGCACAACTTGCTCCTATTGCTTTTCCAAAAGCTAGGGTATGCAAGCCTCTCAACTCTCACAGAATATGAAATTCATCAAAACTTCTTTCATCTCCTTAATTTCTTTCTGACAAAAAATGTTATCATATGGATTCTTCACGAAATACTCATATCTTGTCATGTTTATCTTGTTCTCTACTTAACAGAATATTGTTGGATTCTTCTAAGATATTCAGTTTTTTTGTCCTTTCACTAAACGTGGCCTAGTTGGTGCCTTTATTTTCTGGGCAGCTCCTATATTCATAATTGCCAACCTTCCTTGTATTTGTGTGATTTCCATAGCCAACATCGGTTAGTCAGTCAAATCCTTTTCTAATTGCCAAGAATGTCAAATCCATAAGTTTATTCACAACTCAACTGGCCATATTTTATTCTTGGCCTTCTCTTCAATTGGAGCTTTGAAAGATGGTTCTTTTGTTTTCTTGTTGCAATTTTCTCTCTGCTTCATTATAAGGCTCTTCCTTCTTCAAATTGGTATGCCTTCTTTCAAATTTATGTCCCTTAATGTTGGAGCAGAACTATATTTGTTGCACTCCTCCATAAAACTTTAGAAGTAACCATCTGACTATTGTTTTTCCATTTTTCAGATCGAGACTACCCCTGAAAGAAATGGAAACAGAAAAAACTGAGATTCTAGTCAAATACTGTATTTTTCTGTAAATTGGACTTGATAGCTCCTAGAGTTTGATTCGTCTCATCGAGCTACCCTGAAAAACATACATGATATTAGGTACTTTGCACATGAAAGCAAAGTTACAACCTATCGAAGTCGACATTGTTCTTTGAGACTGCTCTTTCTCCAATCTCCCTTGGTTGGGAAAAATTGGCCTTGGTGGTAATGCACACCATCTATGATATCTTCATTCTCATTGGCTTTCTGCTCAGGAAACTTCTTTCCACGCTCTCTCTCTAGTTCTATTCTATGTCATCTATAAAGTCACTAAGTGTTGAAACTGGAAGATAAGGAAGATGTTGTAGCCATCTTGAAGCTTGATCTTTTAAGCATTGCTCCCTATCTTCTATAAGAATTTGCCATGGTCCAATCTTTCCATATTTGAGCGACTTGTTAGACACTCTTGGATACCATTCCTTTTGAAGATAAATTGTTCTAGATTTCCTTCGGCAAATGCTTTTTATAGATGGTGCCCATTTGCATTGGTCTTGTAGTTGTCATAGCTTTGTCAAAGCTTCTCAGACCTGATTGTGCATCTCCTTCAGATGTTCTGCATCATCACTGTTTCAGCCACTAGTTGGCAAGACCAAAATAAAGCACCTTTTCTGATTTGGTAGTTGGTACCACAGTGGATCTGTTCACATTACTGCTGTAGTCGGAGGAAGGTCGTATCCCACTGCTTCGGCTTTTTCTCCTGCTAGGCTCTTCAGTTGAGAAATTCAGTCAGGCAGCTGCCGGAGTGATAGACTGCTCAAATATTTTGTTTGCTGTTTCAATTTGGGTATATTTGATCTTCAATGGAAACCAGAGGAGACTAATTACTGGTTACATTTTATGGAGGAGTGCATCAGTTATAGTTTTTTCCAAATTTATGGGGGCTATCCATCGGAGAGAATGTATATGAAACTGAAGAAGCAGCAATATCGAAATGTCAGAGAAGAAAATCTGAAAATGAAAATATAAAATTTTCCCCTAGGAAATAACTTTTCTTAAAAGAAGGAAAATGGTGGTCAATGGAGTTGAAGAAACTTATGGCGCGGATCATGAGATGGATCGGAATATTCTTATTGACATTGTTTGGCATTTACAAAAGAATTTAAGGAACTGAAATAAAGAATAGATATTGAAAATGAAATTAAGGAACTGAAAACAGTTGCTGATTATGAATTTAGAGGCTGACTAGAAAATGAAGGCATTGGCAGGTTAGCAGAAGTCAAAAAGGGCCTGGAGAATTGAGCAATGTTATTTCAAGCAGAGATTTAGGGAATAAGAATTGTATGACAAGCGGCTAGTATTTTGTGAAGAACCCATGCATATCATAACAGTTTGTGAAAAACAAACTGAGATGATGAAAAGAGGTTTGGTAACAATTTATTTTGAGAAGGAGATTGTGAGAGTTCAGAGGTCTGCGTACCCTAGCTTTTGTGGGAGCCATTGGGCGAGATGTGCTCCGTGATTTCAACTTTTCTTTCAAGTAATTGGTTTGATTTTCATATTAAGTTCTTTTGCTATGTCAAGTTTAATGTGCATATCTTCTATTAGATTTTTATGGACAAGTTCACTGTTGTGTCCTCTTTCACTGATTATGATTCTTGTGCTTTGTTATTCCTCGTACAAAGGCTTGTAGTTTCTATTTGGTTCTGATGTCTTGCGTTAATTGTAGTTTAATACGGTAACTAACTACTACACTTGTTATGTGGTTCAACATTTTGGGGCTTTATTTTGAATCCCAAGATCACGCATCATATGTCGATTTTACCTTCCTTATTGGCCTCTTATTTTTTCTACAGAAGCAATCAATTATGCAATATGGTTATTAGGATAGGTGAGTAAATTAGGCTGGATTTATGTAAGGATGACTTTTGTCATTTTAATTGAGGGTAGGTGTCCTTAGGTTCTCTCTGCTTTTTACCTTGTTCTCACACATAAGATGTATCATTTTCAACTGCCGGCTTTTAGATTGGTTTAATATGGGCTATATTTGGAGGCGTGAATGAAAACTTGCTTCAATTCAAATAAACTCACCGGAGTCAACTCGACTTGCCAAGATTTGCGAGTTTTACTATTAAAAAACTCAGCATGTGTCCTTTTCTCCCCTTTACCTAATTTTGATTTTAAGTTGACAAGTACATGGTCTCTTCCATTGGAATTGGACCTAGGTGGCAAACTGGGTTTGTTCCCACAACAATCGCTCTATTTTTATTTGAAATTATTCACATGAAAATTTGGAAAATTTGGTGAGTTTTTCAAAGCAAACTTGACAACTTGACTCAGTTTTGTCAACGATTGAGTTGGCCACATAGTTTGAGCTTTTTGAACAGTGTTTGGAGGAATGGTGAAAGGGGGAGTGGAGGCATGTATATCAATCTTACTTGAGTGGTGTATGGTCCAAGACGGTTGGGGCTGAGTATGATGTATGTAAGTGTTCGTTTTTTTTTTGACATGTTAACGGGGCAGGATTGGAACACATGATGTTGTGGCCCCCACTTCAGTAAGTGATACAGGGTAAGAGGCTGGATACGAGCAAGTGGTGCACTTTGGGGCAGTGATTGAGAAATCCGTCGAGTAGTTTCTACTCGGTTGAGTTACTTGGGCTCCACTCGGGAATATTATTATTATTTTTCTTTCTTGGATCATTTAAAAAATACCCCTCTATATTTTTACTATGTTTCTAACATCATTTTGAAGTGTTTTGCTTATTCTTACTTTAAACATACATTTCCTATTATTTTGGATTTTTTATATATTTTTTAGCCTTTGTTTTTGTTGCTACAGTACTTGGCACTGATTGGCCGAGTTACTCGGACTCGGTCTGAGTAATCTCCTCGGGCCATGACCGATTACTTGGCCTGAGTCGCACTTTCTAACACTGCTTTTTTCTTCTGTTGTTTCATGCAAGGATGTAATTTTTGATGTATTTCTTCAGTTGGTTTCGTTTTTCCTTAAGTGAGGTTTTTTTTTTTTTTTTTTTTTTCTTTTTTAAGTAGGAGCTGGTTTTTCTTCAAATGGTTCGATGCCAGGGTATTTTTCTTGAGTAGCTTGTATTTCTTGAATTTGTTTCCTTATTCTTTTTAATGTTTTTGGCCCATTACTTCAAGCATTAGAAGGATAAATAACATTGAAGATCTGATCTGTCTTTGGTTAATGAGAATAATATTTGCCATGGTTAAAGTTTCAATGTTTTAAATTGTGATATCTCTAAAATGAAGTGTCACAATAGTGTTACATGCTGGTTCCATTTGAACGGCAAATGGTTGATTGAGTCAAATAACCGAAGTAGTGTTTGTAGGTCACACAGTTTGTGCTGTACATATTTTTTCAGTTCTGTGATACATATATTGTTGATGGATAAAAATGAACGAGGCATAAAACCTTTCTATTTATAATTGTATAAACCTTGTAATGTGTAACTTCTTGTGATTCTGTTAAGCAACAATCTTTCTAGTTATTGAATTTGTTCGCTTCCTTAATTGCCTTGACAGGAAAATGGGTATGGAGGTGTGTTGCACATTGGGCATGCTAGAGAAGCAGCAAGCAGAGGAGCTTAAGAAGGCAGGTCTCACAGCTTACAATCATAATCTTGACACCTCAAGAGAATATTATCCAAAAATAATCTCAACAAGATCCTATGATGATCGGCTGAAAACTCTTGAGTATGTTCGTGAAGCTGGAATCAGTGTATGTTCAGGTAAAATAATACATACAGAAGCCATTGCTTGATGATTCATTTAAATCTTTCAAGAACTTTTTAAGTTTCTGGTTTTGGTGGACAATAGTATCCTCTTAGCCCTTTGTTCTTTATTATTATTATTTTTTTGGACTTCTTGAAGAATGAGAAGAAAGAAGGGCTCTTTAGCTGTGTTTTTTTTATGAAAAAGTTGTGAATATATTGTTATTTTTGGTGCAACTACTAGATGCAGTTACTATTGTTAAACTCACTGACATGCGCTGAATTTTAAGATGTTCGGATTATTCCTGAAAATTTCAGGGAAAAAAACCCCAATGTTCCTGATAAATTTCATTTGAAATTCTTCCAATATTTTAATTCTATATTATTTGATGTGAAAATTAGTCTCCTGGAAAGTTGTCCAATGGGTATATTACTTATTGAAGCATGGACGTTCGGCATGTGGTTGTTCAAATTATATTATCTGGTTGTCTCATAGATCATGTTAAAGTTTTGGGTCATTGCATGTGGTTTTTCCATTCGTTGTTAGATATATTATCCATTTCACAAATATAAAACCTGTAGACTAAAAGAGGGTGACATTCATGAAAATACAACTTAATGAAATCTATACACTATCACCTTGAGAACATCAGGGTACTTGGTACTATAATGTGATGTCTCCTAACTTCAGGAGGAATAATTGGGCTTGGTGAAGCTGAAGAGGATCGTGTTGGTCTGCTTCATACCCTGGCAACCCTTCCTTCTCACCCCGAGAGTGTTCCTATTAATGCCTTGCTTGCAGTTAAGGGGACACCACTCCAAGATCAAAAGGTGAGTCAAGTATTTTTTCATGGCCTTGTGTCTATCGCTTTTGGAGTAGTTCTGGTTTTCCTCTGAAATGTTGAAAATGCCAAATCGTTTAGAGTGCATTAACACATGAAACGATGCAACCTTGTTTTTTATTGAAAATATAACTGTATTGCATCTGAAGAATTAAGGGTCTTTTTATTTTTAAAAAAATTCATCATCATCATTCAAGCCTTAACTCAATGATTTGGGATCGGCTACATGAATCATGTTCTTCTATTCTTTTCTATCAAGGGCTACACTCTCGGTAAGACCAAAAGTCACTATATCTTTTCTCACTACTTCTATCTATGTCCTTTTGGGCCTTGCCCTTTTAGAGCCTTCCACTTGAACAAAATCGTACATCCCAACCGGCGTCTACATTGTACATGGCTTGCCCACCTAAGTCTACTTTCTCTCATCTTATCGCCTATTGAATCCACACCTAAATTCCCTCGTATATATTCATTCTGAATTCTATCATTTCTTGTTTTGCCACTCATCCATCTTAGCATCCTCGTCTCAGCTACGCTCATCTTATGAATATGTTGTTTCTAACCTTAGAAAAAATTAAAAAATGTTATTCCGTCTAAAGAACAAGGGATCATTTTATTTAAAAAAAGCAAAGAATGCGGCCATTTTTACCCATGAGATATGCTTGTTATATTTGTTTTTCTGTATATCTTTATGATAATTGAGTTTCAATACGTGCACCATTGTCTAAAAATGTTGGCAAACTTGGGCCTATATTCTGTTTTCTCCATAAATAAAAGAACATTTTTCTCTCAACCAATTATGTCCAAAACCTGGAATTTCAAACTTCGTTCATGA
The DNA here is from genome assembly GCF_054954075.1 of Amborella trichopoda. NCBI lineage: Eukaryota > Viridiplantae > Streptophyta > Magnoliopsida > Amborellales > Amborellaceae > Amborella > Amborella trichopoda. The sequence continues at coordinate 53,370,116 of NC_142341.1, read as the reverse complement.
ATTCTCTCTAGTGATGGTGTAGAATCAGCTCACATAGAAATTATACTCTCACGTTCCTCAGCCAGTTGAGATATGGGAGATGATTCGAATGATTGCAACTGCTCGAATCGTGATGCCTAAGGCCATGGTCAGGCTTTCTGCTGGTCGGGTGCGCTTCTCGATGCCAGAACAAGCCCTTTGCTTCCTTGCTGGCGCAAATTCCATCTTCACTGGTGAAAAGTTGCTCACTACCCCTAACAATGACTATGATGCGGACCAACTAATGTTTAAGATTCTTGGACTCATTCCAAAACCCCCCAACTTTGTGGATGAGAGCGGTTGCCATGGGTGTCAAGCTCAAGAAGGTGATCATGCAGAGGAGAAATGTGAAGAGGCCGTGGCCAATTCAATGTGAGTCTGGTCTTGGTTTTTTAGAAAATGGTGCTGATGTAATATCTCTCCCTCTCTCTCTCTCTCTCTCTAGGTCTAACTTTATCATTGTATTGGCCAAATTAATATATTGGCCAAATTAATTTGGAATTTATATATGGCCATTTTTAAGTAGTCTTATATTGCTTACGGGTTGGAATTTTTTCTCTCCCTCTTTAATTATTGTAATGTATAATTTTTTAGTAGGATTGGAAGGCCATAAAAGGAAGTCTGCTGATTTCTTTCCCCTCTCCCATTTATTGTTATTTTCTTTCTCTGTTGTCTTTTTTTTTTATTATAAATAAACAAAAATTGTGTGAAGGCAGCAGAAAATTGCGGATGCTCCTTTAGATGAATAAAAAACAAAAAATAGTGTAATTAAAATCATACTTAATCATCTAGTCAAGTTCCACATCAATTCACTAGCTTTCTTTCTTCAATCAAATCCTCATATCTTGTGTCCGACAATCGGTTTGCTGTCACCTTTATGTTAATTTGATTGAATCATGGATGTTCCATGATTTCAAGGCTCCCTCAGTTAACGAAGCTCAAAATTGATTCGACACTACAAAAGATGGTTGTTGAGCTTGATTCAGAGCAATTCATATTTAATGCGCCTAAAACAATGGTCTAACAGATTCTTTGTTTTGTTCGTCTCTGACACCTCTGAGGCTCTTTGTTACCCAGATGGCAGTCTCCTTTGGCGAGGCCCCGCCTCTCCCAAATGGTTTAAGCACACCAGCAAGCTCCTCGAGCCTCTGCTCTTGAAGTAATTGTGCACAAATCTCTAGCAGTGACTCCAGAGCATCAGATCTATTCTGGTAATCTGTATGTTCACTAGACTTAGCAAGGACACTATCGTCCTCGTTTTCCAGGCTCCCATCTTCAGCGTGAATAACACCTTTCATGTTTTGAATCCTCTGTGAAACCCTTCTTCCTCTATCTGACCACATGATTCATGAGGGTGCCCTCTCTCCTTCATGCTTTCGAGCTTCTTATCATTAGAGAGATAGGGTGAAGGTGTATGTAGAGATGCTGCTACTGTGGGCCTCTTTATTTTCTCGGGCAAAGGGTTGTTAAAGTATCCTCTCTTTCTCATGCTTTCTAACTTCTTACCATTATAGGAATTGGTTGAAGGCATCTTTGGAGATACAGATACTATGGTTTTCTTGGTTTTATCATGTGGAGCATAATTAGGTTTAAGGTATTTGTGTCTTGGTGAGAAAGGTAACTGGTCCACTCTTGGAGTGCCACCAATAAAGGACGCTTTCAAGTTGCGTCTAGGTGAAGCCAGTGGCCCTTCGGGCTTAGAAATTGGTTTAGTCTTTGGTTTCAACAAGGTTGAAGATGGGTTCTCTTCAGCTTCTTTAACGTCATGGATTTTGAAATTTGATGGGGATGAAGTTTCATTGCTTGAACTGAAAGACCCATAATTGCTACATAATATCATTTCATCAGTTTGCAGTGACTTAAGACTTTTGTGGGTGAGTGTTCTGCTGGTGCTGGCAGGTGCGTAGGGGCTATCTTCTTCATCGCTTGAATTGCTTTTGAAATAATGGCTCATGGTCATGTGGCTACCGGTTTTCATGGTTGGAAAAGAGTGGGAGGTGGGGGAAAGAGGAGGGAGGCATTTTTCGACATGTTTTTGCAAGAGAGGATGGCTCAAGAGTTCTGCTGCCTGAGATGGTTATACTGTGTTATTTAGTTGCATTGTGAAGGAGTTGAATGAATGCTACTGCTTGTTAAACAAAGGGACTTACAGTTGGTCTTTGATCTGGGTTTTTCCTTAGCATGCTCTTTATCAGTGACCTCCTACATAGCACAAAGCACACATGAGCTCTCTCTCTCTCTCTCTCTCTCTCTCTCTCTCTCTCATCATAGAAAGCTAATCAAATGTGTGGAAGTACAAACATGCTTAACTCACAGCGACGAAGAGTATATGCTTGGAAGTGGTCCAATTGAACATCTGTTAACTTTACTTATCAGTGAAGCCATGTCCTGTTCCAATTGATTTAAGTGAAATTGCTAAATTCGAGTTCCAATGGGATACGTATGGCATGAATTTATGAAGTACATATTGGATGTCAAATTCTCACGGTTTGCGAGTTGGAAGAGGTAAAAGTATAAATTGGAGGAGATACTCACAGATGCTTTGAAAGCTGGCTGGTGTGCAGTCATTTCAAACATGCAGCAACCTTCAATACACCAAATGAGAAGAAAAGAAAGTAAGAAATAAATTTTCCACACCATGCAGTTAGAGGTTCAGAACATAAATACTCACAGGAGAGAGAGAGAGAGAGCGAGAGAGTGAGAAAGAGAGAGAGTACTTAATAATGGGAATCAATTGTGAAAGCGTACCTAGAGACCAGATATCAGACTTGAAGCCATATGGAAGATCTGCAAGGAGCTCAGGGCACATATAGTTGGGAGTTCCTACAACCTGCACATTAGACAGCAGTATAGCACCATCAACACTCTCCAAAATCAAGGTTGTTGTGACATTCGTACCTGGATTGGGCATTAATTTTGATTCTTTTCAGGTGCAATTTCATTGTTCCAAATCAGTTTTGACAAATTAAATCACTGGTTATGCTCTCGAAAGGCCTCACTTGCATATATCGGTATACGTGCATACTTGAAATGTTTTTAGATTTAAAAGAAATTTCATTGATACCACTATATAATGTGTTAAAGAGCATCCAAATTGAGTTATAAAGATTGATAAGAAAAGCCAGAAACGTACCGTGGATGTCAGATCATCGGCTTTTAACAGTTTTGCTAGTCCAAAATCACCTGCACATGATCTTATGTAAACTTTCAGTAAAAAAAGGAAATTGCAGGGGGAAGTAGTAGCCTTCAGAAGCATTCGTTTTCACTTTTACTGAAGTCTAAAAGATAATAACTGCAGAGGATTGAGTATCTAGATTCTCACCAAGTCGAATGTCAAGGTCCTTAGTCAGGAAAATGTTAGAACACTGGATATAAAGACACTTAGATTCAGCTGGAAATAAGGTACAGGTAAATCATGCGATGATGATATGTGTGAGAGAGAGAGAGAGAGAGAGAGAGAGAGAGAGAGCAACCACTTAAGAATCAATGGAGACAAGAAATTTCTTAATGAATTACACCCATGGCAGAATAATGAATCCAATAAGAAATTAATTAAAAACAAGTACATTAGAAAACAAGTTCACTGGAATTTGCTAATAAAAATATACTGGTGGCATACGGAATTATTCATAAACATTTTCTGCATCTCCTTGCAAACCAATTTAAATTGAAAAGCACGGTGGTCTCGTGAGACATCAAACAGTCTTAGATTTGGGTTGATAGCACAGTTGAATTCCCACCTTCAAATCTCGATGAAGAACATGGTTAGAGTGAAGATAGTCCAGAGCAATCAACAATTGAGCAAGCCATTTGAAGAGCCTCTGATAAACCCAAAAACAGTGAACAAGGCTAAAAGAGACCATGAAATCTCCAAGCAAGACTGCAGATCATCTCTAAATCGAGTAAACCTATGTATTATGTACAAATCAATTTGTTCTATAGTTGGTTATTAACAAATTGGCAACTGTAATAAAGTTTCACCTCTTCTGGGAACAATGCACCATTAGACCTCTTGATCATGTCAGCCCTGAACTTCCAAAAACATGCAAAAGTCATTTCAGTAGTGCGCATGGCCGCTACATTAACATCTGAAATTTGTATCCTTGTAGGTGTGTGTGAGAGAGGCCGGGGGTGGGGGGTAGGGGAGGTGAGAGAGAACGAATCTCACAGATGTTCAAATCTGTCTAAGATGAAAGGAGGGGGAAGCTCAAGAATTCCTAAGAGAAACAAGAAACAGAAACTTACATGTCTCCTGCTTCACAGTAACCCGTCACGATACACACATAACAGCCCTGAATTACAGTAGGAAGCAGTGGCATAACTTGTAAGAATTCAGACTTAATGATCAATGAACTGGTGGTGAAAATTTTAGAAGCTTTTTGGTACTGATTTGTAGTCTTAGTAAGCAATGGTTGATTTCAACCTGCTCTTAAGCCTTCAAGTTCAAGTCCCCAAATGCAGACTCTATGCATGCAAGTGAGGGCAAATTTAGAGAATGGATCTGATGTTACCTTCTCTACCCATGCTTCTTTGTATTCCACAATGTATGGGTTTCTAATCCTTCCAATCAAAGCCATCTGCAAAATCCAGAAAGCAAAGGTTAAAAAAAAAAAAAATCTTTCTCAGAGGTCAAAACCCAATAAGACATTGGATGAACTTGGTCTTGACAATCATAAAAACAACCCATTATTTACTAGTTTCAAAGTATTAAAGAGATGCCAATTGCAAAGAAACAGAACAAGTGCTCTTTCTGTCATCTCATATTCATATGCATTTTATGAGGGCTGGTAATTCCACAAGACAACTACCAGAGCGCAAATCCAACAAAAAACCAACTTAGACTACACCAAAAATGTCGATGAACAATCGGTCCATAGATTGGTCTTCAAGACCTTTGAAGAATGCAATCTAGAAAAACAAAGAGATATTAAGCTACTGATATTGCACAGTACAGAGTGCAGACTAATATCACAAAACCAGCAATCTGAAACCTATTGATGAGGCAAAAATATTAGATATTGGGTGTAATTATTCATTGCTCATAACATCATTAATCCTTTAGGAATAGCTTAAATCAAATAAACCATTCCTTGAAAATCCAAACTTATCCAAATGCAAAACTCCCGATGTACCATCCATAATATAATACATGAAAACAGAAGAATTAATTCTACGAAACCATATATGTGAAATGAGAAAATATTAATAAAAAACACACTTTCTCATTCAAATTTTCATAATCTTTTTAATTAGACTGGTCTATTAATTGCATGAACTCAATGTAGTCTCTTCTTCCTCTTTTACTGTTTTTTAGTGAAAAGGCACCAATTTGTTTACTACGGACTGTAATTAACTGAATTTAAGTAACCTCTTGATAGGCAGAGAGTTTGCATCTCTCTGTTTGCCTGGCCAACCGAGTCTTCTTCAGAATATACCTGAGAGAGAGAGAGAGAGAGTTGAAAAGTTCAGCCTTCCTAGTGCAAACCCAATAGAGAAAAAAGTTTTTGAGTCTTTCTAGTTCAAATTGAAATCTCAGATGGAAGAAGAATGAATCAAAATTTCACTTCTGCTTCTCTGCATTGTTGTTGAACCAGAGAGAGATACGAAAAATTCAGCCTTCCTAGTGCAACCGCAAACCCAATAGACAAAAAGTTTTCTCTTTCTAGTTCATTTGAAATTTCAGATTGAAGATGATTGAATCAAAATCTTTCTCTCTGCTTTGTTGTTGAACCAGAGAGAGAGAGGAGAGTTCTAGTGTAAACCCAATAGAGAAAAGTTCAGTCTCTCTCTTTTTAGTTCAATTGAAATTCAATATCAGACGGATGAAGATTGAATCAGAAGCTCACCTCTTTCTCTCTGTCTTGTGTTGGATCAATATTGCAGCTCCAAATGCTCCTCTTCCAATCCTCTGCAACACCGCATACTCTTCCATTCTTGATTCCATAGTCCTTCAATAACACTCTTAACTCACAACACAAACACCCATGATTGTAATTAAGCTTTATGGATTATTATATTAGCTCACAAAGAGAAGAAAAAGTATCCTCATATTTATATTCCCACAATAATTAACTTCTCACTAGAATAATCAGCAAAGCTGCCCCAAGAGAGAGAGAGAGAGGGATTTTTAGTACATAGGAGAGTTTACAGTTCAACCATGCTGAGTAGAGAGAGAAAGATGCCACATGAGAGAGAGTCAAAGAGAGTTTCAACTTTCAACTAACATTATATTATAGGAAAAAAGCTTATATAAGGGTGAAGCCTTGAACAATCAAATTAAAGGCGCACTTCAAAAATTCACTACAAGAAGTTTTTTTGATGGCCAAAAATCCTCAAATGGATCATCTCGACATCAAAATATATGGACATGAAAAAAAATAGATTTCTAGTCTTAGAAATAGTTCTTCTTTGTAATGCATTTTTTAGACATACAATTTTCAAGAGTTTCAAGTTTTTGTAGATATGCTCCTAGCTCCACTATCTTTTAAACTTTAAATCTTATAATTAGAGATAAAACAGATTTTGAAGCCATCATCAAGGTTTTTAGTACGGAAACAACATCTTTCAATACTACTTGAAGATGCATCTTACTTTGATCGTTTAGGGCAACAACCTTATACAAAACGCACCTTATTTTATATATAGAAACATTTATACAACGGTATGGCCCTAAACAATCAAATTAAGGACTTCAAAAATTCATTAGAAGAAGTCGTTATGACGTCAAAAAACCTTCAATTCGATCATCTCGACCTCACGAGATATGGACATGATAGAGAAAGAATTTCAACTCAACAAACAATATCATCTATTTTCAACTTTCAACGAACAATCTCATCTAAGAGAGAGATTTTGAACTTTCAACTAAAATAGAGAGAGAAGAGAGAGATTTTCAGCTTTCAGCCAAAATCGAGAGAGAGAGAGATTCTCAATTTTCAACAAACACTCCATGCAACAGTATACAGTTGCTGACTCGCCGAAAGAGCAAAAAGGAGGCAAATAAAGTTTAGGCATCAAATTTTTTAAAAGATAATACACGTGGTATATGATTATGCTGCCCTTTGTTTACAATTTACTACACAGTAGGGTAAGTATGGTGGGACCACGTTGACGGACGGCCATGATCTTTTTGGTCTTGACTTTTCGATGAATCCTGACCATACAGAATGAACAATGATAAACAAAAAAAAAAATTGTGCAAATAACATCATTTAACTTTGTGATCACAATCATTGACCATTTGAAGTGAAATCAGGTGGCTGATATTACTATTGATTTGGTGTAAAATTCAAAATGTAATCTTTTGAATTTTGTGATATACTTTAGACTGTTGAATTTCTCATTCAATAGATAAAAATGATTGTGGCTTCTTTGAATCACAAGTGAGCGGTTTTATAGTATATGAACCCTATACAAAATATAATAGCATGAATATGATGTGTATATCATGGGATACACCTGTGTCAAAACTTGGACAAGCCTACAAAATCAGTAAAGCACGTAATTGATCTAGATCATGAGGTTATGGCTAGCTCGTGTGGGAACTAGTGGGAATTTTTTGTGCTAAAAGATATTTTACTCCCAACTCCATCTAGAATTTATTTTAGGACCCCAAATTCTGGGGGTATAACCTCTTCAACTTATAGATTAACCTCAATTAAAAAAAAAAAAATCTTGATTGTACCCTCTATGTACATGAAAAAATAATGTCTCGAGATTGTATAAAGACCATCTAATTCTTAGATGGTGAAATCGAAGTGTTGGAAAACTTAAAATTCACGATTTTTTTTTTTTTGAGAATAATCATGTATTAATTATTAAGTAGATCCCCAAATTGCATATTGAAAAAATTAAGTTGTTTCATCCTTTATTATGAAATATTATCATCTTTTTTTATTAGTCTGTTGGACTGTTTGGATGGTGTGAATCTATTAAAAGCAAATTTGCATCCTACCTTTTCAAAATTGTCTTGCCAATCTAAAAAGTTTTCTTGCATCCCTCGCATCAGTAAAAAATTTGCTTGCATACAATATCCACCCTAGCTTATCGCTTACAAAATTGAGCTCTAAAACGGGGCATATCGATCCCCCAATTTCGACTACGGGCCAAGTGCTATTTCAAAAAAGATGAGAGATTCAAGAGCGGAGAGATAGTTTGGGAGCTTTGGGGTGAAGGCGGCCAAAGACACCGCCTAGGGCTTGCTATGGATGGTGATTGAGCTTGTTTAGGAGAGCGAAAATGAAAATACTCTATTTATTCAAGAGTTTTTTAGGAGAGCGAAAATAAAAATGCTCTATTTATTCAAGAAGAGAAGGGGTTTCCCATAGGTGTGGTACGAGAGAAAAGGCTTATAGAGATAGAAAGGGTCTACACTTACAAAGATCCGCTTAGGACCTGCGGTTTGAGCTTGTTTTTGGTTTTTTATAGAGAGAAAATGAAAATTTTCTCCTCATTCAAGAAGAGAAGGCTCGCGTTTTCATTCAAGAAGAGAAGGCTCACGTTTTGAATGGGTGAGAAAATGAGGAAGAGAAAGGGTTTCCATGGGTGTGGTATGAAAAAAAAGGCTAGCGTTTTGTATGGATGAAAAGAAGCCATATTTTCATCGAAAAAAATTCTAAGTCTTGCTTAAATTATCCTCACTTTGACATAGATTATTACGTTGAATATGGGTAGAAAACATAGCTCATACGTTACTTGAATATGGGTAGAAAACATAGCTCATACGTTACTTGAATATGGGTAGAAAACATAGCTCATACTTTATTAAAAAAAAGCGAGGTGTTTTAGAATACATAGCTCATACGTTATTGACTTTGGGTAGAAAACATACCTCATACGTTATAAAAAGCGACGTTATAAAAAGCGCGGTATTTTAGAATACATAGCTCGTACGCTATTTGAATATGTGTAGAAAACATACCTGATACGTTATTAAAAAAAGCGAGGTATTTTAGAATACATAGCTCATACATTATTTGAATATGGGTAGAAAACATATCTCATACGTTATTTGAATATCGGTAGAAAACATACCTGATACGTTATTAAAAAAAGCGAGGTATTTTAGGATACCTCTTAATCTCTCTTTTTCCTCTCTCTCATAGCTCATACGTTATTTGAATATGTGTAGAAGACATACCTGATACGTTATTAAAAAAAGCGAGGTATTTTAGAATACATAGCTCATACGTTATTTGAATATGGGTAGAAAACATATCTCATACGTTATTTGAATATCGGTAGAAAACATACCTGATACGTTATTAAAAAAAGGCGAGGTATTTTAGAATACCTCTTAATCTCTCCTTTTCCTCTCCCTCTCACCGCTTCGTTCCTTGGACAGCTTGGACATCATTCAGATGCACTTCCAAACCATCAACTAGGATGAAGGGTAACAAGTGAGGGACTTTTAAATATTTAATCCTTCATCTCATTCTAATTGCTCCCAAATCATCTTTCTCTCTCTAGCATCTCTCTCTCTCTCTCTCTCTCTCTCTCTCTCTCTCTCACTAGCATTTGCTCAAGAATCTCTCCCTCAATTGCCCCTCTCTCTAGGGTGTCTCCCAAATGAGCTACCCTTAAATTACTTTAGCACTAGAACCTTTCACTGTTATTATGATCCCACTAGTTTTTGCTCAAAACTTATGCTAGGAATATTTTTATGTCCCAAATTTTAGGGATGTGATCTCTAAAACCTATCCCAAGATTGCACAAGAACTGTCTAATTCTGGAAGGGCAAGATCTTGTTTAAAAACTCAAAAACTATTTTTTATTTTAAACAAATTTGAATAAAAAAAAAAAATCCAAGTAGTTATTTTGCCTGAGGTAGTTGCTGGACAATATGGTCCTATAGAAACATGCTATATATATATATATATATATATATATATATATATATATATATATATATAGATGTGTATGTGTGTGTTAATAAATATTAATCCATTTGATAGGAATTATAATTATATCTATTTGAAATAAACTAATTTTTTGATGATTTATTATCAGATTCACTAAGTATGTGCTCTATATTATGGACTCATGTCTAGACTTTTTATGTGTGTCGACACAAGATGTTTAATCTGAGACTTTAAAAACCTAGATAATTTTTTAGCTTTTCAACTTGAAATTTCAATTAAAACTTTAGAAACCTAGATATTTCTTAGCCTTTCAATTTAAAATTTCAATTAAAACTTTATAAACATAGACACTTCTCAGTTGAAAATTACTTAATATCACTTAAAATCCCACTTCCAATATGCTTGAAATAGTGCATAGGTGTGACATGTAATATCCATGTTAATGCAAATAGAGTACACAGTTTCGCCACAGTAATAAATAATGTCTAAAAAATTGTTCACCTTGGAAGCGCTCCAGTCGAATCGAAATAGGCATCCACCTCCTTTAATCATGACAGGACCTAAGAGTGCGTAAATCATATTAAAACTATTGATTTTAGGAAGATTTTCAATTTCTTAGGCCTTGTAAATTTTTTTAAATTTTATTTATATTTTTAGAAAAAAATTAGCTAAGTCAACCGAACAAACTCAAAACTAGTGGATGGCCGGTTTGATCCACCTCTTTGATTCTTGATACATTACGGAACTAGCTGATGACCGGCTTGAATTTGATATTTGAGACATCGTGTCTATATGGATTACTTGAAACCAATGGTTTAAAAACCGGATCGGTGACCCGGATCGGGCTTTTCAAAAATCGATTCCGATCGGCGAATCGGCGATCCGGATCGGCGAATCGGCGATCCAGATCGAAATCAGGTGAATCGGTCAGAATAAAGCTTCAAAAAAATCCGAAAAAATTATTAAAATTCATTATAAATATTGTTTTTTAGGAATTCAATAAAAAATGAGGGTACTCCATTAAGAATTTTCATGTTTTTGAATGAATATGCGAATATTGATATGTTCTTCCCCTGCATGAACCGCCATTCAACATTTAATTTACATCACACAAAAGGATAAACATAGAATTATCATGGAATAAGTATATCAACATACATGGACTACAATAAAGCATAAAATTAGTAATATACGATCTAAATTAAGATGTAAAAAGTTTAAATTAACCTGACAGTTCAAAAAGAAAAATAATCACCATATGTAATGATAATATGTTGCGGTAGTTCATGTAGTCATATTCGTTGTTATTTGTTATTGCAAAAGGACAATAATATTTTCGTACATATCAATTACAAACATTTAGAATAATACAAAATGCAAGCTCCAAACATGGCTACAACTCAATTATCAAGAACATACATTTTTTGTATTAAAAAATTAATAATAAAAACAATTCTTCAAAGAGCCGGCTAACATTAGTCATTCCAACTAAAAAATCCATGAACAACAGATAAAAAAAATACAGTTTTGTATTGAAAATATAATAACATGCATTTTTTTGCATAAATAATCCATCAACATACAATTTTTTCAACAAAAACTTTAACAATAAAAATTTAAAATATGGTTTAATACCTCATGATAATTAAAACCTTGTCACGATTTTCACATCTTTTCGGAAAATCATTATTTTTCAAAAAATTCGATCATGGAAAAAAAAAAAAAAAATTTACAGCAAACTCAAACAATAAAAATTAAAAATTGGGTTTAAATGTTTAATACATCATGATAATCAAAACTTTATCACGATTTTCACATCTTTTCGAAAAATCATCATTTTTCAAAAAATTCGATCATGGATAAAAAGAAATAAAAAAAAAAAGTACAGCAAATTTTCAAAAAATTCGATCATAGATTAAAAAAAAAAATTAACAAATTTTCAAAAAGTTCGATCATGGATTAAAAAAAAAAAATCATAAATTTTCTAAAAATTTGATCATGGATTACAAAAAATTCGATCATGGATTACAAAAAATTCGCTCATGGATTACATAAAATTCGATCATGGATTACATAAAATTCGATCATGGATTACAAAAAAAAAAAAAACATAAAAAAACAAAAAATTCGATCGTGGATTACAAGAACAGAAAAAAACAATTCGATCATATTACAAAAAATTCAATCATGGGTTACAAAAAAAAAAAAAACACAAAAAATTCGATCATGGATTACAAGTAAAAAAAACAAACATTTCGATCATGGATTACAAAAAAGTCGATCATGGATTACAGAAAATTCTATCATGGATTACAAAAAATTCGATCATGGATTACATAAAATTCGATCATGGATTACAAAAAAGTCGATCATGGATTACAGATAATTCTATCATGGATTACAAAAAATTCGTTCATGGATTACATAAAATTCGATCATGCATTACAAAAAAAAAAAACAAAAAATTCGATCGTGGATTACAAAAAAAGAAAAAAACAATTACATCATGGATAACAAAAAATTCAATCATTGATTACAAAAAACTCTATCATGGGTTACATAAAAAACAAAAAACAAAAAATTCGATCATGGATTACAAAAAAAAACAAACATTTCGATCATGGATTACAAAACATTCGATCATGGATTACAAAAAATTCTATCATGGGTTACAAAAATAAAAAATAAAAAATAAAATTCGATCATGGATTACAAGAAAAAAAAACAAACATTTTGATTATGGATTACAAAAAATTCGATCATAGATTACAAAAAATTCTATCATGGGCTACAAAAAAAAAAAAAAAAAAAAAAAAAAAAAAAAAAAAAAAAAAAAATTGTTCTTCACAGAGTCGTTTTACATAAGCGATTTTAACTCAAAAATTCACCTCCAAGTGAATAAATTACATCCAATTGACTATATTTTCTGATAAACAACAATATAAGGAATCAAAAACCTAAATTTTTAACACATTATTTCAAATATATCATGAAAACAAAATCAAAAGGCGGAAAAAAAAAAAAAAAACAGCGGAATTTGGTTCCGCAGGCATCTCACTGTTCATATCAAATTTCTTGTTGTAATTGATCAGATTACGTAAAATTGAAAAATTTAAATGATACTAGACACAATAAAGATTAAAAACCCTAATTATTGAACTCATTTTGTTCAAAATATGCCGTGAAATAAATCAAATGGCGGAAAAAAAAAAAAACCCAAAGTTCTTACCTGTTTTTGTGAACCGAAGCCTTCAATCTCCAAAAAACTCTGTTTTTCTCAACGATTATCACAAATTAGTAACAAAATATTTTGATTCACAGCTTTAAGATCAATATGCCTACAAATTTTGAAAGATTCATGCCCTATTTGGCATGAAATTTCAGAAATGGCGGAAACCCTAAACCCCGAATTTTTCTTGATCCAAAAACAACCAATTTTTCCACCATTTAATCCTTGAAAAATCTGAATAAAGCTGTTTACAGCCTGAAAAACAGATCACATGCCGAAAAAAACAAAAAAAATGATCAAAAAATGACAAATTTGAAAAAATCCGTGAAGAACACTGTGCAACCCGTGTTCTTCACGGACTCGCCGATTCCGCACAGTGAATCGGAGAGTCACTGTGCGGAATCGTCCGGTTCTCTTTAGAACCGGACGATTCCCGGTTTTTGAACCGATCCGGTACCTTTTTCGTGAATTCCGAGTCGAACCGGGCGAGTCCGGTTCGACTCGGCGATTTTTTAAACGCTGCTTGAAACATAGGGTGAAAAAATGTTTTTCAGTTCTATCATGCAATAGATATATTTCACAAGAATGATTGAAATCCCTTCATTCATTTTGAAAATTTAAAATAACAACGTGTGTTATACTTATTTTAGGTCATGTTTGGTCTGAAAATATTTTTATGTGAGGATGCATTATAGATGGGGCAAGCTTTTTATGTTTCCTTTATTACATAAGATTTGTATACTTCCCCTTATCCAACCGTCCATTCTGAATGGATGGGTAAAATGGTCACAATCACAACGTCACATCTCTATATTATTTTATTTTAATATATTTTTTTACAAACTAGTTTGGCACCAAATTTTAGGCGTCCACTCCTCTCTTAAGCTCGCACCCGTAAACAATATAAAAAATATATTATCAATAAAATGACCATAATACCCCTAAAAATTTCAAGGGGTATTTTGATCATTATATTTTATCAAAAAATTATTGGAAAATTATGAAAGATATACTTAATTTTTGGATTATTGGAAATAAATCCCAAACTTTTGAAAATCTCATCCAAACCCATTTGCTTCATTTTTTGTTTTTTGTTTTTTTTTTTACCAAAATAGCCTTCACGGTAGTCTTAAGATCGTGAAGACATCATGGTAGACTCGCTACCGTCATGGTCATAGGTGGCTTAATGTTTTGAGGCATCACGACATATAAACAACAATGATGGTCGTGAAGAAGCATCACGACACTTAAAAAATCGTGATGGTTGTTAATAGTTCTTATGTCCCATGAAGACAATATAACAGTTAAATTAGAACTGTGATAGTCCAATAAACCATTACAGTTCTTTAAGTGCCGTGATGCTTCAAAACTATATTTGACTTATAATGCGTCACGACCATCATGGTTTTTAATAGACCGTGACGCCTTCACTGTTCTAAGACTATCGTGAAGGCTATTTTTGTCCACTCACCCAAAAAAAGGGCATGAATGAAGTTTTGAAAAGTTTGGAGTTTATTTCTAATAATAAAAAATTAAGGTATATTTTTTGGTAATTTCTCAAATTTTTTTTAATATTTTTTATGTGCACCCCATTGAGATGATGGAAGGTATCAAATTTCATATTCATATAAGTATAGAAAAAATGATTAAAAATAAAATACTCTAAGACATCAAATCTAGATCAAATAGCCAGTGGCTTACTTGATCTAAATTACATAGCTGGATGGAGGGAGAAGTATACATCTTCTGTGTAGTAGGGGCAGATGAAGATTTTAAGTATTAATATAGGGGAAGATGAAGATTTTAAGTCTTAAATAGTACATCATCTAACATGTCATCTGTGTTGAAGACATTCATTATACAGGGAGATTAGATTTATGCATATCTCAATATACATGCCATTTTCAAGGTTTTTAGAGCTTAGTGCCCTCATATACTAAAGACGGTTACACTGATATAATATATAGGGTGTCGTTTCTATAACGTGGCAACCTTAAACAATCCAATTAAGGCACACCTTCAAATTTTAACATAACATATAATTTAATGTAAAATATTTTTAGGATTATCTCAAAAATCTATTTTTATATCTAATTATAAAATTTTAAACTTAAAAAATAGTTAAAGTCAAGTAGATCTATAAACATATAAAAATCTTGAAAATGGATGGTCTAGATAATATGTTGTAAGTTGTACTATTTCTAGGACTCAAAATATTTTTATTTTTCATAGTCATACATCTCAATTTTGAGATGATTAATCAGAGGGCTTTTCGACATTAAAACAACCTCTTCATATGGATTTTTGAGGTACATATGTAGTTCTACATTGTAGCAACCTTATACAAACTTTTTCCTAATATATAATATAATATAACTTGGAGCCCGCCCTCGCTCCAGGTATAGGCATTAGATCCGATATGGTGCGGGTCTCCTATATATATTCGAGTCGACCCCAACATAGAGAAAGTAGGATTGGACCCTATTATGGGGACCCATGTGATAGAAGGGCAAGGCACCGAAACATAGAGAAATTAATGGCCAAAAAATATTCAGGAATATGTTCCCTAGAATGATAATTTTTGCTAGTTTTGTTAAAGAGATTGTGTACAATGAGATCATTTACCTCTCGTATAAAGAGATCATAATTATTTATTACCGTCTAATATGAAATCTGATAGCTTGGGTGTGCCATAGAGTTTTAAAAAATTTCTTTTGAACTTTGAGTTTGGTCATTGGAATACATGCAACCACCTTATTTCGCATCCAATGATCAAGATTAATTATGACCACCTTGTACCAAAAGTAAATGGTTTCAGTATATACATTTCTTTTGTTAAATAGTGTAGATAATATGGTTAGAACTAGAAATTATCAACTATTTTTTCCTTCATCTTCTTCAATATTTCGTTAAGTGAATCTGAAAACATTCAAACAAGTACAAATATTCATAACTAAAATTTGGAATATGATAAAAATATACCTACTTTTAAGTATATAAATGTATTGCTCATATGGGGAGCATTCATACTTGATGGTATTTTTTTTGAAAAACAGCTGGTTTCAAAGTAGCCACATAATTAAGCTTCTATGCTCGGTGGTTGGGGCATCAAGATCCTGACCATGTGGGCTTGTATGCCTAGCCTTTTGATTTAATTGATGTGAAACTTGTTACATTTGTTGCATAATTTAGAAAAATTAGGTAAATAAAAAACGTAAGGGAAAATATTAATAAAACAGTTAAACCACATTATAAAATAAGATAATCAACGAATGTATTAATAAAGTGGTTATCCTTCTTATCATTTCATTTAGGTACCTCATCAACTATTTTGTTAAACCACGCTTAACCTGCCCTTGTTCCAGGATAGGAGCCCTTAAATGGGATAAATCACTGAAGTGTATTTATTTATTCAGGTTATAATTCTAGAGCAAGAGCAATTTGGGTATTTTTTAATCCTTTTTTTAAGGAGAGTTATCCATTTCAAGGGGCCGTTTATTGTTAAAGCCAAAAGATTCCATGCTCCCAAGGGCACACACTGTCAATTTAATCCCTCAGGCAAAACCCAGTCTAGGAGTAATTTTAGGACCTCAAATTTTGGGATGTAACCTCTTCAACCCATACACTATACTTGATACAAAAAGTTTCCAATTTGAACTCTCTATGGGCTTGAAAAAATAATACTTCAACATTGAATAGAAACCTTGCAATTTTAAAAGGTTAAGATATGTGTTAGAAAACTCAAAAATCAAAATTTTTTTTTTCTTTTGAATGTAATTATCTATTGATTTTAAGCAGTTTCCAAAATTTCGGATAAAACCACTGTTCCCAAGTTGGTCTTATGCCCGAGGGAGTAACTATACAATATGCTCCTGTCGGAGCATGGTATACACGCTCATTGTTAAAATTATTAATATAACTACTGCATCATTTCTTATCTGGTGGTTTGGCCATTTTGAGAAAATCTTTTACATATAAGAAAACTTTAGGGCAGGAAGGAATTTCCTTATTCAGGCCACCTACTCCCTATTTGTTGGTTGGATATGGCTGCAGTTCTATCAAAATAAATAAAGCTTCATCTCATAATTCATCAAAAATAATTCAAGTATTAGAAAAACTTTAAATAGATCATCAGTGAAAAAAAAAAGGATTTTAAGCTATAAAAATCATTTATATTGTAACAAATTATCTAAACGGTCCATTTCACCCTAAAATTAAGTGTTTATAGATCCGCAAGATCTGTACCATCTTTTGAGTTTTAAATTTTATTTTCGGGTGGTGGAGAGTGATTTAGATCTTTAATGGAGATTTTCATTGCTAAAAGTGGATTCAAGACAAGAATTTGAGGTGAGCCTGTATTTTGTTTTTATAAAGCCTAAGCCCTAAGAAACTTCATCCTGTATGGAGGCCGTCTCATTCATCCATTTAAGCCTCTATGATCACTAATAATTCACATGCACCCGTACCAACCATTTAATGGACATCCCAACTAAAAAAAGCAACAGCCTTTACACCCACCAGGAAATGTCTTTATAACCATCAATACCTCATGAAGAGAGCTGAGGACAATAACCCTAAAACCAAACCTAGCACCCTTGACAAAAAAGGTAATCCCCAACCTCACACCCATGCCTCCCTTTGGGGCAAACTTTTTATCGGTTTTTATACACATAAAATTTATAAAAGGCAAATTTCTTATGTTTTTTCTACACCATAAAATTTATATACTTTTCCTTATCCAACTATTCATTTTGAATGGAGGGCTAAGATTGTCCCAATCATAATGTCATATTTCTACACTAGTTTATTTTTAATTTGTTCTATAAACTATTTTGACACCAACTTTTGTATGTCCAATCCTCTATTAAGCTCGCACTAGCAATATATATATATATATAAAATTTCAATAAAATAAAATAACCAAAATATTCTTGAAAGTTTTAAAGGGTATTTTGGTCATTATATTTTATCAAAAAATTATTTCTAATATTTTTTATAGATGCACCCCAATGAGAAGATGGCAGATAACAAATTTCATATTCATATAATTTGTATAAAAAAACAAAAAATAAAGTACTTTAAGACGTCAGATCTAAGATCAAACAATGAGTGGCTCTCTTAAGCAAAATTGGATGGTTGGATAGTAGGGGAAATATAGGTCTTCTATGCTGTAGGAGAAGTATAGAAACCTTTTTTATTTATAAATGTCTGAGGTTTCGACCGAATGTCGGTAAATCTCACAAGTCCCTATCTACTCCGGTGACTTTAAAACCATTATAAATTTGGGTATTTGCCAAAGTAGGAGATGTACTCTCCAAGATCACTAAGACTGCACTAGAGTCTTGTACTTGGTTTTTCCCCCTAAGAGAACTCCATGGATGCCCAATGCCAAGCTCAAGCTCCCCTTGTTGAAGACCTTAAGGTCACAATTGAAAGGTCATCGATAGTCCTCCCTTTCGAGAAAACCCCAAGGAGTTCCATGTTCCTCTCTAACATAGACCAGATCCTCACCTTCAACGTCGAGACCGTGCATTTTTTCCCGGCCAATCCTGAATACCACCAGAAGATTGTTGTCGAACTGTTCGAGTCGGCTCTCTCTAGACTCCTCGTGCCATATGATTTCATGGCTGGCCGGCTCCACTTCAATGAACATTCACGTCGGTTTGAGATCGACTGCAACTCGGCGGGAGCCGAGTTCATCGTGGCCTCTAGTGATCTCACATTCTTGGAAATTGGAGACCTTGTGTATCCTAACCCTGCATTTAGACAATTTGTCCCTCAATTATCAAACTCAAAAGACTTGGCAGATCTTCCTCTTTGTCTCCTACAGGTACAATATACTATGGACTATGGTTCATGTGCTTTCTTCTTCTTTGCAAAATTTTCTTTACTTTTCCCTTTTTTTTTTTTTTTTTTTTTGGGTAAGTCAAGATTGTTGTTATGAGGTAGACCTATCTACTACTCCAAATGTGTTTCTTTGTTAAGGTCTCTTTTGGGGTGACTTTGTTAGGACTATTTGGTTTGATGTGCCCTAACATTATGTGACAAGAACAATTTAGGGGCACTTTTATGGATTCCTTTTGATGATTGTTGAGGTGTTTTGGTTTTCTTTTGAAAGTTTAAAGGGATAAAATATAGAAAAGTGTTTTATGCGGAGGGGATGGGATGCGTACACAAATCTATCTTAAGGATAGATGCAGAGTTGTGGTCTCTCCAAAAAAAAGTAAAAAATGATGGTTTAAAATTTTTTCAAAAAAATATATTTTTAATTTTTTAAAATTATGTTTTTCCACATTCATGATCTCCAGATTAGGGATGATTATACCTAAAAGGTCTAAAATCCATCTCAATCTCCATATTAGGGATGATTATAATCTCAATCTCCATATTAGGGATGATTATACCTAAAAGGTCTAAAATCCATCTCAAAATGAATCATGAAGAAGAGGTCGCATATCAGCATATGAGTCCAAGGACTCATAAAAGCCAATATTTGTTTTTGTGATGGGTTTTGCACCCTAACGACCACCTTGCCCAGAGATGGAGGAACTTGTCACATGGTTTACTTTATATTGTTTCCTAGAATTCCACAAAACCAATACAAGTTTGTGGAAACAGATCTTAAGTAAACCATGCAAAAAATAGAAGAAGAAGAAATTTCAAAAAAGAAATCCACAAACTTAAAAATAACATTTTATTTTTCTTTTTGTATTTAGGAAATAGGTTTTCACCAAAAGAAATAAAGCAAAACCATGGATATAATTTCCTGGAAAAAAAAGTAAAGAAAATAAATAAATTTTTGCCTCAATAAGTGGAAAGAAAAAAATTATTATCACAGGTGCTTATATGAATGCTGAGCACCTAGTTTTAATGAGTATAAGGATTAGGACATCCAAACTAAGTTTCTATAGTATGTGATATACCAACAAGCCAAAAGATTTCATGCTCCTGTGGGAGTATATTGTCTATTTACTCTCTTGGATGAAACCAATCTAGGTGTAATTTTAAAGATCTCAAATTTCAGGAAAGTAAACTCTTCAATCCATGGAATAACCTCAATAAAAAAAATAAAATAAAATAAAATCCAAATCGCACTTTCTATGCACTTGAAAAAGGTAATGTATCAAGATTGAAAAGAGTATCCAATTTTTTGACAGTGAAATCTATGTGTTTAGAAAACTCAAAATTCAATTTTTTTTCCTTTTAGTGGTTCCTAAATTTCCCGATGTTCTTCAAATAGATATTTTGACCGAGGGAGTAGGTATTTGAAAATATAAATAATATGGGTAAGTTAAATACAGTAATTTTCAAAATAGGATATTTTTCTCAAAAAAATGCCTTAATTAAAAGAGTCAACCCTTTTTAAGACTTTTTGCCCCTTTTGTTCTATTTTTTTTCACCTTTCTTTTTATTTATTTATTTTTGATATATTAATAGATAAGAATGGAACGTTTGACCTTACGTTATGGCTCCACCACCTAAAGCGGCCCCGTTCCTAAACTTGTATATCTATCTATCTGTCTCTCTTATTGTGACTATGCAGTATTAACCACCCAAGGTCTTAAACTTTTACAGCACTTAGCATGTCTGTCGCTTGGTTGCAGGTGACATGGTTCAAATGCGGCGGTTTTGTGATGGGCCTCTCGACAAACCATGCAACCTTTGATGGTATTTCGGCAAAAACGTTCATCCAGAACCTGGCGTCCCTCACAGCTAGCACCACCTTGGCAGTGCAGCCATACACTAACCGAGAGCCCCTTCGAGCTCGCTCTCCACCCCTTGTCTCGTTTCCCCACCCTGAGCTCTTTGAGTTTCCTAGCCTCCACTCTCCGGCAAACCTTGACAATGGCTTGATCGGTCCCCCAGCCGTTGCAGAAGACCACCACTTCAAAGTCTTTAGACTAACCGGAGAGGATATCGATTCCCTTAAGCAGAAGGCTAGACAGGGTGGCGCACTGGAGTCATGCACGAGCTTCAATGTAGTGGCAGCGCACCTCTGGCGTTGCAAGACACTGGCTACCGGACGGGGGAATGAGCAGTCCACCTTGTTGTATGCGGTCGACATACGTCGGAAATTGAAGCCCCCTCTTCCGCACGAATATGCAGGAAATGCAGTGCTAGCAGCTTATGCTATAGCAGAGCTTTCGGAGCTGAGGTATGGCACCTTCAGCAACATCGTTGAGAAGGTCTGGGAGGGACCACGGAGAATTGATGATGAGTACGCGAGGTCGGTCATCGACTGGGGCGAGGAGCACCGGGGAGTCCCGCGAGGGGACGTCTTCGTGTCATCGTGGTGGCGGCTAGGGCTCTCAGAGGTGGACTACGTTTGGGGCAGGCCCAAGTACACTTGCCCTGTTGTGCATGCTACTAAGGACATCATCTTGTTGTTCCCTGATATACAAGGGATGAGTAGTAGCAAGGGGGTAAATTGTTTGGTAGCCTTGCCAGAAAAGGAAATGGAGGTATTTCAAAAACTATTCAAAGATTTCTTGAATGCATAATGGTGGATATGGAAAAAAGGACCCTTTTTTTTAGGCCAAAACAAGAGAAGGGAGTAAGGGCATTGCAAAAAAAAAAAAAAAACTGTGTTTATTTTGCAGAAAAGTATATGGTATGGCTTTTTAATTTTGGCACAAAAAAATTACAATTACTTTTAGTCGTTGCAGGTAAAATCGGGCAATTGAGGTGTCTTATTAAGAGCTTTTAGTCTTAAATAAGCATTTTTGAACATCATGAGATATACTTAATTACCTGATTTTACAATCAACAGCTAAGATTAATCGTGACCGTACCAACTATAAAAAGCCTTACAATATATGACCCCTCTTTGTGTGAGAATTGTATGCTTTTAGTGTTTGTGTTTTAGATTGGGATGAGATTTCATTAAACCCCTCAAACAAACGCCTTGCCTTTGTTACTGTTAAATTGTTTAGTCAAGGGGGAGATGTTCCATATAGGCAAGTGTGTGAAATGCATTTTGAAATTATTGATGTTTGTTGATAATGAATCGTTGAAATTTTGACTCTTATATTACCATTGAATGTATTGCATACTGTACACAGGGCATCCCCCATCCATTTCCAATTTGGACAGTGGCGATCAGCTGTCCATCAGTGAGAACTGAGGGTGCTCCCGAATGGCGTGTACTTGTAGAATCTGGTGCTATAGTACGAGAGAGAAACTATGAAAATTTGCCGAGCCTCTTTGGTTTAATGGATAGGGCTAGCAAGGGGCCAAGCCAGCCCTGGCCTTTAGGGCTAGGCCACTCAGCCCATTGCCACCCTTATTCACAGAGAGAGCGAGTCATGAATATTTACATTCCCACTTGCTTGTTGGTAAGGCTGGGCTGGCAACGGCGCAAGCCATACCTAGCTTGTGGCCCACCCAGGTCCCTATAAGGCTTGCTCTGCATGGCTTGGCCTAGACAGGCTAAAGGGGTTTGGCCCACAACCGGTCCGATCTAGGCCTCATAGATTAAGAAAAAAAACAAATAAGCAAAATAACAAGCTTTAGTTGGGCTAGGTTGGGTCAAGTTATGGCCTTGGCGTAAGCCCAACTTGGCCCGGTAGCCACGTTGGTCTAGCCTTGGCCTGGACCCGGCCCTCAATTTAGTAAGGAAGAATAAAATATGCAAATATTATTGTCAAAAAATAAATAAATACAAGTATTAACAAATATACACAAAATTGGCCTCAACCACTTCTCTCCCACAAACTATATTTCATTTCACGTTTGACAATTTTCGCTATGAGTTGGAATCGTACGAGGAGCACCTAACCCTTAAGACGACACCCGCACCTATGTCATCAGTGTCAAGGATGTGAGGATTGTCAAAAAGGAGGAAGGGGGCATTGCATTTCTCACTTATGGTTTGAAGTGTTTCCCCATCTTTCACAATATACAATTCATCACACCTCCCATTTCTCAAAGGCCTAGCCCCATGACAAACCATAGCAATTGATTGAAAAGCCAAAAGCAATAGGAAAACCTTTCTTATCTTCATCACTATCTTTCTTTCTCACTTCTTTAAAGGCAACAAGAAAGAGGGTTTTTCTTCCTCCTTGAAGGGATGCCTGGTTTGTTGTTTTTCTGTTGTTTTTTCCAGAGAGAGAGAGAGAGAGAGAGAGGTGCAAATGCATGGTTTTTTGGATGATGGGATTGGGGAGTTTTATAGATGGAGGGGTGAGAGGGGAGCAGGTCACCTACGGCAAGTAAATGTGTCGCCAAAGGCGACTTCTTTGGCATGAAGGATTATGTAACCGTCTTTGCTTCTTTCCTTTGTCAAAGCCATCATCTCTCTCTCTCTTCCTCAATTATTAACTTAGGACTTGTGATCTTGGATTTGTTATATAAGTGAAGCAATAGGCTGGGCTCAGGCTAGCCCCTCTTGCCAAGGTTGGGCCCATTTATAGGGTTGGGCTGAGTTGTGCCGATATAAATTAGACCTTGTATAAAAAATTCATTAAGAAAAAAAAGGTTAAGCTGGCTGAGATGTGCCATGACTAGGGCTGAGAATTTACCCAGTTCAGATCCGAAACGTGAAATTGTTATCCTATCCATATGTAAAATTTGGATTTGAATTACTATTTGGGTATAAGTGGATTTGATCCAGATCCTACTTGGTTATTAAAATAATATATATATAAAAGTTATCACATGGGTATGAGATTTGACTTTTCTATATATCCGTACCAAATTTAATGGTGATCCTTTGAGGTCCTACACACATGGGTGGGGGAGGGTCCTATAGGATCCTATGTAGGATCTATATAACGGTGGCTTCGGGGAACTCGTAGTGGAAATCTGCTCGGTTTCGTGATCAGCCCTACGAAGGTCCGGCCTATGCTGCGAGCAGAATCTACCACAATGTATATATATATATTTAACTTTTAAAGACCTAATCCCTATTCTAGATTGGATTGTGGAACTGATCAAATTCGGATCCTATATATACTTTTCGAATCGAAATCTGGATATGAGTGGATCCATACCCAATCCGAAAAATTATCAGTCCTAAGCATGGCCACTTGCCCAGACTTAGAACGGCCTAGACACTAGGCTTAAATTTTCCAGCCCTAAGTTCAAATTTAGATGCCTATGCCGTGCCAACATTGGCCCTGGCTCAACCCTTGTCCCTAAATGGCAGCGCAGGGCTAGGCCGAAAACAAATGAAAAAAGAACAGAAAAAAAGACAAGAAAAAAAAAAAAAGGGCCGCACCAGGTTGGCATTGGCCCTAACCCAGCCCTTAGGTCGCTGTACCTTTTTAGAGCCGGTGGGGTCAGTCGGCCCGGCCCATTACCAGCCCTAGAGCTAAATGACGACACATTGCCACCCTCCTAAACCCGTGTGGAGCCTCTCTTTAACCGTTTTCCCAGTCAAATCATGAAATCCCTCTCTTTAGTCTTCGGTGGGTCAAAATTATGAAGTTAGATTCTCATACGTTGAGTTTGAAAGGTATCTCCCTCACTTGTGATATGCATAATGAACACGTCAAATCGTCAGTTTCTAGAAATATGCTCTCCTTTGTCATTAAATCAATTTCAGCCGTCTGATTTCAAATCTCACAACTAGTTGGTATAATGATCTTTTGTATCAAAGATACATAGTCTTAATATATATACTCCCATCGTAAAAGGTTAGCCGTTAGGTCAATAACCGATGCTTTAGAGATCAAGACTACCAAAGTAAAAAAAACGGTCATTTATATAGGGAAAAAGTTCATATAAATTAGGGCGCACTTTAAAAATTTGACAAAAAGAGCTTATTTTGATGCCCAAATATCTTCAAATTGATCATCTCGACCTCAAGATGCATAAATAAGAAAAAGAAATAGATTTTTAGGTTTGGAAATAGTGTATCTTGTAATGCATTTTTTTGACCGTCAATTTTCAAGATTTTCATAGATATGCTCGATCTACACTATTTTTGAAGCTTTAAATTTTATAATTAGAGATGAAAGTATATTTTAAAGCTATAACAAAGATTTCAAATAACGAAACTATATTTCTCGATTCTATTTGAAGGTGTGCTTTTCTTTAATTGTTTAAAGCCTCGACTCTATACAAACTGCCCTTTACATATAACCACATAGCACTATTGTTTGTTATCTAATGGGTCTCATACATACAAATCGAACTTGAGGGGTATTATTGCAATCATGAATACGTTAACCATTCAAGTCCGATCCCGAATAGTGAGCAGCTCTTATTAGATTCGGAGATGCGGCTCCTAAAAAATTTTCCTCAATAAATAAAAAAAAAAAAAAGAAAAAAAAAATAGGATTAGCTAGGAGCTAAAAAAACGCCTCAAGTCCATTGTCACCCGGAAATGAGATTTGCCTCCTCTTTCTGGAATTAAAATCAACCATACAAAAAATTCACTATAAGAGGTTGTTTCGATGTCCTAAAATCTTCAAATCAATCATCTCGACCTCAAGTTGCACGAACATGAGAAACAAATAGATTTCAAGTCTTGAAAGTAGCGCATATTGTAATGCATCTTTTAGGCTGTTAGTTTTCAAGATTTTCAAGTATTCACATATCTTCTCGATGTACACTATTTTTTAAGCTTTAAATTTTATAATTAGAGATGAAATTTTTTCCGGCCGTCACCAAAGTTTCTATTACTGAAACAATATATTTCACTACCATTCAAAGGTGCACCTTATTTTGATTATTTAGAGCCTCAACCTTATACAAACCGCATATTAATTTGATGTATTTAAGATATAGGATGTCCTATCTTTGATCAAACAGCCTTGAACCACCCTCACAAAGTGCATCTCTTTTATGGGCCCACTATTATCTCAGGCTTGGCTAAAGTTCTCATCATCTTGGGACTGAATGTTGCATGGTCTTGATCTCATATTTATAATTAATTTGGTTAGTTAATATGCAGACTATAAATAGTTGGGATAAGACCCATGTGCATGTCTTGGAAAAGCCAACACATGCACATGAGATTTTATTTTCATTAACTCAATTCAACAAACTCAAACCAAATTTATTTTCATTCAACTGTATTCAAGAACCTCAACCAAATGCATTTATCAAGTCATTTCATTTCCCCCAAGAAAGATTATATATGATCCCGCGGGAGCACATGAAACTTGGCCCCCTTTTTTCTTTCTCTTTTTCTCTCTCTCTATGTCAGGGGAATGCCCTTTTTATGTCTATATTTGCCTCTCTCAAAACTTTCTGTGCAATAAATTGGACTCAAGAATTTCACTTTAGAGAGCCCTTTCCCTTCTCTTTCTTAATAATATTCTTTTCTGATTTTGTTGTGGCATTTGAATGATTCTAGTTTGGGGAAAACTTGTCGGGCTCTTGTGTTTTAATGTATATGGACTTGTTGACATATACTTATTTGATTTACTTTTAAATTTTTTTTGTGCAGTTTAATATTTGATTGCACTCTCTCTGTCTCTCTTCATTTTTGTTTTTTAATTTGGGTCCTTTTTTTTTTTTTTTTTACCACTGTGGTATTTGTTGTCGTGTTAGACAGAGCTTGGCCATATGAATTGGTTTATCGCTGTTTTTTGTGCGATTTTTGCTTTGTTAGTCTATTACAGAAAACCCCACCTCTCTGTTCCTACAATGGCGGAGGATAGAACCCAACAGCCCAACTCACTCTATGATTTCACTGTCAAGGTACTCTCTCTCCCCTCCCCCTTTTGTTTTTTCCTTAGTTTGATAGTTGATGCCTTTATCTCAATCTCAAGGTCTTGTTTTTCGTAGTGAGTTTCTTGTAGAGTTTAGATTAGTCTCATTGGGGTAGGACTAAAATGTTTCTTCTAGGTAATCAAATATTGTGTGTGTGTGTGTTTTTGATTTGGTTTGGTTTTAAGGTAGATTGATCTCTCTCTCTCTCTCTCTCTGTGATTTCATCTTTCTGTTTTTTTGTTCTTTCTCAGCTGTTTGGTACTATATCTTAGAGGCCTGTTTTTGCCATTGGGTTTTGTGAGCAGTTTCTTCTCATGTTTTGTCATGTTCATATGAGTTGGTTTTGTTCTTCTTTTCAATGATTGGGATTGGGACAGATAGAAAACTCGGCGGTTAAATTTCTCATAAGATTATCGTAATACTTAGAAAATACTTCGAATTTCAGGATATCCGCGGAAATGAAGTTTGCATGAGCAATTACAGAGGAAAAGTGCTTTTAATTGTCAATGTTGCTTCTAAATGGTAATCCATCTATTCCTTTATCTGCTTTTATATCTTCTTCTTGTGAGATTCATTGTTGTTTAGTTGAAGAAAAACTAAAAATCCCCAGGTATTACACATATTTCTGGACTGACTTTTTTATGGTGATCATCGGTCTAGGTGTCATAACCTCATGTTCTACAATCTAATTTCATTTTTAGCTTGTGATACATATAGTTGAATTATTGTCTGGAAGTTTGTTACGAAAAGGAATTTCTGTCAACAGCACACTTTCTCGGCAAACTTTTATTTTTCGATTTTCAATTTATCTTATTTTGTAGACACAACCTTCCCCAGTAATCTTACAGGTCCCTGCAACTGTATCTTTAGATGGTTCTTGGAACAACAATCCAAGAGGACCTTTGTGTATATATGTATATGACCATCTATGTGGTACTTCTCTTTCAAAGACTCCCTAAGCCCACCCTTATAGAGGATAGACATTTTGCAACAGTTGTCGTCCCAGTTGAAGTTTATTAAGATTGACACAAAACATTTGTACCAATCCACTTTGGTTGTCTATGAACCTGAATATTTTTAATTGAAGTTAATGCCATCATTTCTAGCTCCTTTCTCTTCGAGTTTGTCAATTGAGAGCATTGAAAGATGACTTTTGTTGTCGGTTTCGGAAAAAAAAAAGGATTACTTTTGTTGTTGTTCCCTACTTCATTGCTAGCAGCTAAATATGAACTGTCAGTTACCAATCAACAAACTTGTTGATTTATATATGACAAATCCTAACAGCTATTGGTTGAGCTATGTTCACGAATTTTTTGTGCAAAATCAAGAGACTGATTCTCTCATTATAAGATTAAAACTACCTTCAATTACAAAATCAAGATACTGGTTCTCTCATTATGATGTATAAAAATAGGTTAAAACTACCATAAATGTGAAATTTGACTTTCGATGAAGTTATGGTTTGCAGTCTTATGACATGTTTGGATGTTGAGAAAATGGCCATATCGTTGAGCCATAATTGCACAGTATTGTTTCTCATGATACGTGCAGTGGGTTCACAAATTCAAATTACAAGGAGTTGAATGTTTTGTATCAAAACTACAAACATCAAGGTAGTTTGCTTTTCCTTGTTTGCATTGTAGTCCCTAACAACTTCTTTTGACTGCAATTGGAATATATTTGGTTGCTTAATAATGCTAATACTAGTTTTACTTTTCAGGCCTTGAAATCTTGGCCTTCCCATGCAACCAATTTGCAGGACAAGAACCAGGAACAAATGAGGAGATTGAGGAAGTAGCCTGCACAATCTTCAAAGCGGAATTTCCCATCTTTGAAAAGGTCCCTACAATGTTCAAAAGAGGAGAGGTTCCAATGTATTAAGCATAACAAAAACTTTTCAGGACTAGCGACGAATATTACCTTGCCATGTTCTAAAGCATTCTGATTTTTGTGAAACTTGAAAGCCATGGAGTTGTGTTAGGATCTTGATCACAGTCATATATCTCCTAATATTTGTTGGATCTCTAAGGCCTCTTTGTTTGTTTGTTTGTGTCCACGTGTATGCATGTGTGAAATGTACCAAAAGGTCCATACCTCTTTTCTACAGTATTCTCGGTCTACGTCCCAACTGTTGGATCTCCATCGTTTTTTTTTGGGTAATTCAATGGAGAAGACATGCCCCTACCCGTGTTTTTTAAGTAGATTAGGAGTTAGCTTTTTGAAGGTATTAATAGGGTGGTGTTAGCGGTGGGAATGGAAACCACAACATGGTGACTAGGGTATGGGGTGCTACTACCACCACCCAAACCCTTTTCCCAAAAAAAATGGTAAATCAGTGAGGATTTGGGCCCCTACCCTTTGGTGAGACTGGAGTCAAAAACCTCACCATCGGGCTTGGCAATGCTACCACCAAGGCCCTAGGCCATTCTCGTGTTGCATCTCCATCAGATGGTTGAGATTACATGTTAGTCAATGATTTTTTTTTTACAAAGTAGTTTGGGCTGAAATTTTGCAGGTGTCTGCGCCTCACTTGTGCACACCTAAAAACAACAAATTAAAAGAATAAAATAATCAAAATACCCTTGCACACACACACTCTTGTCTGTGTGTGTATGCATATATGTATTGTCTTTTTGTAATTTTGAAATATAGGAGAAATTACCTTTAGGGTCTGAAGCACTACATTGATGGATTTCATTCTTTTTTATCTTAGATTGAAGTGAATGGTAAGAATGCAGCTCCAATTTACAAGTTTTTGAAATCACAAAAAGGTGGGATATTTGGGGATGGCATCAAATGGAACTTCACCAAGTTCTTGGTCGACACAAATGGCAAGGTCATCGAGAGATATGCTCCCACCACTTCCCCCTTGAAAATCGAGGTAAAAACGTTTCACAATTTTAAATATTATGGCTATTATGGGTGATTTTAACTATTATCATTCTTGTCGACAAATTTAAACTGTAATTAATTCTCTATTGCAAATGAAATGTATTAAAGGAAGTGAGAGACGATTATCTTTTATATGGGAAGAATTTTAACAGAGTGAACCCTTTTAATTGAAGGTCTTAGCCATATACAAAGATTTTATGACTGCTTTCCATCAGAAAATTGAATTCTCCATTGCAAATTTGTTCATTTAATTTATTTTTTGCGCTGGATAGACACTTTGAATTTGTATACAGAAAACTAGCCATTTGAGCTTTCATTATTCCCTCGAATTTGATGTTATAGCAACACATAATTTGTCTTATTTTTTCAATTAATATATAATCTTGAGTGAAGAAAACTCTCTAGTGAAGAAAGAAAACAAAAATAAAACTTTCTATACACATCAGTTTTGACCAAAAAACATGAATGGAACTGCTACAAAGCAACACACCTGCACCCAAGAACCCAAACTAATTTGGGAAAAGGGTAGTGGGTTCCCAAGTCCCTCAGGCTTAAAACTTATAAGCCAAAATGCCAATATATTTGTGCGTGGGAGTACAATTTCCTTTTTGGTTTTTCTGTAGTATGATGAGTTTTGTGAGTTCTCAAATAATTGACTAAATTTATGGTGTTTTTCTTTCTTCTGCAGAAAGATATACAGAACCTGTTGGGTGTTTCCTCGTGATCCTGTTACGTTACGCCTTAAGATAAAGTAAATGGACTTGTTAATGACAAGAAGGATGCATTTTTTCTTTTCTTTTTTTTTTTCCTGTTTGTTTGTAGACATGAAACTATGGACTCATTTTGCATTTTGCATTTCCCACATGAATTTCTTTTCTGATCTTTGAATTGTTTTCCATAATACTTGTCCTAAGGCTTTCTCAGTTTTTAGATTTTTCTCTTGACATGTAGGAAAATGTATGTCCATTTTTAAAGGAATGGGCGTTTAAAGTTTCAAAGGAGAAGGATTGGGAGTTTAGGGAAAACCATTAAAGCAACTATGGATCTTGAAAGAGTCCAAGGCTCCTTTTCTCTCTCTCACACACAAAACACACACATTGTGGAACTTATTGCCTACATTAGTGAACATTCCTTGTAAAAAAAAAAAAAAACTGACTATTCTCTCAGATTATGACCCATTCTATGTGATTGCCTTTTTCATAATTTCCTATTTCAATCTCCCTAGAGTATCAAGGTCATTTTAGTCATTTTTAGCTATATCAACCCTCCCTGTCAGTCACACTCCCTACCAAAGGCCTACCTCCCCTCCTTTCCACCCTTACCTATGGGGACCTCTCCTCTCACTCCTCACCTACCGCTTTCCCTCCCACCCCAAAACATCCAAAGCCCTACCACAAAATATCCACTCTACCCCACCACCCAAAACCAAACAAAAACCCTAGAATCCCTCCATTTCCTCATCAAAGATGGCAACCCAATACAGGCAAACATTCTCCACACACATCTAACAAAAACCCTTGGGATCCAACCTGATGTCACACTGGAAACCAAGCTCTTGAACCTCTACCTAAAAAATGACCATTTTCCCCTTGCCCAGAAGCTCTTTGATGAGATGCCTGAGAGAAACACAGTCACATGGACCTCCATGGTTTCTGGCCTCTCTCAAATGGGTCTCCATGAAAATGCTCTTCGGGTTTTGATAGACATGCATAGATCCTGTGTAGAACTTAATGAGTTCACATTTGTTAGCGCACTCTCAGCCTGCGCAAATCTGCCATCTCTGAGATTGGGTGAGCAAATTCATGGCCATATGATCAAAGCCATGGTTATAAATGGCATACATGGTTCAACTGCACTCATAGACATGTATTCCAAGTGTGGTTCGATAGGGAATGCATCAGATGTCTTCGAAAGAATGGAAGGAAGGAACATGGTCACTTGGGGTGCCATGATATCTGGACTCGTTCACAATGGGCTTGAGCTCAAAGCCCTCGAACTCTTCTCTGAAATGATGGGCTTGGGCTTCGAACCCAATGATTTCACTGTGGCTATAGCCCTTGGGGCCTGTGGCTCAAGCCATGGTCTAGATGGTCCAGCCCGAGAGCTCCATGGCTGCACGATTAAGTTCGGTCTATCTTCAAATTGCAGAGTTGCCAATGCAATCTTGACCATGTATGCTCGAAAAGGATGGTTAAATGATCTAATGAAAGTGTTTGATGGGATGCCTAAGAGAGACCATGTTTCTTGGTCAGCTGCCATTAATGGCTTGGCCCAAACTGGGTATGACTTAGAGGCATTGCACACTCTTCGGGCCATGCATCGAGCCCGGGTTCACCCCACCGAGCATGCTTTAGCCGGGGGTGTCAGCTCATGTGCTCGAGCTGCTGGCTTAGCCCAAGGCCAACACCTTCATGGCTTAGCCATAAAGCTTGGCCATGCATTCAAAACATGCTCAGGCAATGCACTCGTAACCATGTACGCAAAGGCTGGAAGTTTAACCGATGCCATGACGATGTTTGACGTTATTTCGTCACACAACACCATGTCATACAATGCCCTTATACATGCCCATGCATGCCATGGCCATGCCAAGGAGGCCCTTGCATTGCTTCAAGAGATGTCTAGGGTGGGGTTTCAACCTGATGGCGTAACTCTCTTGGGTGTCATGCATGCTTGTAGCCATGCAGGGTACCCAGATCATGTATGCAAAATCATGCATGACATGCATAATTTATATGGGATCAGGCCACACATGGAGCACTATGCATGTATGGTGGATGGCATGGTGAGGGCGGGGAGGTTGAGAGAGGCGGCCGGTCTCGTTTTCAGGATGCCATACGAGCCCGACGGTTCGATATGGAAGGCCATTTTGTTTGGGTGCAAAGTCCATGGTGACATCAAGCTCGGCAAATATGCCGCCAAGATCGCATCCAAGTGCGAGCCAGGCGATCCGGCCGCCTATGTGCTTCTCTCTAATGCGCATGCTATGCGTGGGGAGTGGGCGGATGTAGAGAGAGTGAGAGAGGAGATGGAGAGGAGGTGTGTGAAGAAGGAAGCTGGTTGTAGCTGGATAGAGATGAGAGGAAGTGTTCATGTTTTTCTTGCTAAGGATGTTTCTCACTCGAGAACAAGTGACATCTATGCTTGCTTGGAGAACTTGTTGTTGGCGTTGAGAGAGGTTGGCTATGCGCCTGATCTAAGCTTCGCATAGCCGTTGATCTCCTGAAACTTATCGTACAGTTGGATGTGGACCGTTGATTTGGTGTTGTACACATTGTTGAAGATAGTAATGGTATGTTGGACACTTGGATGTACCCATTATCATCGATAATTTACTCTCTGTAAAATTGATCTTAATAATGAATTATCTGCTGTTTGCCATGGTCTATTATAAAGTTATTTGAGATACGATTGTAGGCAGTTTTTCGTTTAAGTTTATTTTTTTAAAAAAAGCAGTTTTTACTTTATTTAAAATTATTTGCTGAAAACTCATACTTTTAAGCTAAAAATAGTAAAAAATTATCAAGAAAATACATTACAAGATTCACTATTTCCAAGACTTGAAATCTATTTTTTATCCAGTCCATACATCTTGAAGTCGAGATGATCGATTTGAGAAGTTTTAAGCATCGAAACAATTTTTTTTATTGAATTTTTGAGGTGCATGTTACTTTGATTGTTTAGGGCCTCACCCTTATATAAACTTACTCCTTATACGATTACAGGAAAATTTAACTAAAGTGGTCTAATCACTCTTAAGAATCATCAAGGTAATCAAATCACATAGTTTAGCATGAGAGTGGTTACTCTTAAGATTTTCATTAAGATGCTTCCTTAAAAATGTTATTGTAAAATGTTGAAACTGCCCTTAACTCTTAGCTAAATAGGGGCACTTTGGTAATTTAAGTTACTTACTGGCTTGAGTTAAATTTATAAAAATACTCCTGCTTGTTCACGTTTAAGAACCTAGACAAGGATTTCTAGTCACAGAAAGAGCATTCCGGGTTCTTAACTTTGAGCAAGTAGGGGTTGGAATCATTAGTTTGTTTTAGTAATTTAATTTAGTAAAATTATGATATTAGTTCTCCATTTCTAACAACATATATTTATGTGATTTGGCTCAGGCCACTTAATTCGTACAAAAATAATCTTCTTGTTCAAATATACGAACTTGAAAAAGCATATCCAATCCTGAACAATTGTGGGTTTATTTGTTAGTTGGCTCGTGCCAACTTGGCGAGTCAGACGAAATAAATGTGCCTGCTTGTTTAGTTTAGGTTAGGAAGTTAGCCCCTTGAGTCAAATTACTAAAATACCCCTATCAGTTTATGTTTAGATAGCGGCATTTTGGATATTTTAAAATAAAAAAAATTAAAGAAGTACTTGAATTACTCTCGGACCGCATGAATTAGTTCATGTTTATGTATTGTGAGCTTGATATGCTTGTCTGGTTTATGATGTGTTTGTTCGAGGATTCCAACCTCAGACTGCCTTGGGTATTGTCCTTAAAGCTTGGAGGCACTGCTCTATTAAAGAAAAATCAGAAAAAAAAAAGAAATAAAATAAAAAAAAAATCTAATTCGGTTTGAAGATGTCACCCTAAGACCAAGGGGAAATTTTGAAATGAAAATGTTGGTTGACCGACCGAATTTACTCTAAAAATAATATACAGTGACCACTGAGTTGGTGGAATTGAACCACATTAATAGTATTTTTATATAGTTTAACCATTTTATTGATGGGAAAAGGTCCCTATCTCTGTCTCATTCAGTATGTTCTTTTTTGTGAGTACTAATAATTGATTGGTCCTACAGGGCATAGAACATAAATGATGGAAAGCTAACTGTTTGGTGTATACCATATTTTGCATTCTACATTTTCAGGCATCAATCAATTCAATTGATGTTTTAGGGTGAGAGATAGAAAGGACAGATTTAAGACCCATCAACAGGACCTCATGGGACCAATGTACCTCCCCAATATTTACTTACCCAACCTCTCTTTCTCTATCTTTTTTTCCTATTCTCTCTCTTTCTTTCTTGAGGGAAATTCATGCACCGACTGGGTTAAATTAACAGTACTATATCATCTGGTCTGTATTTTTCTTTAATTTTATGGCAAAGGTTTTTTTTTGCTGTTTTATTATTTTTTATCCAATTTACCCTCATTCAATGTTACATCAAACAAATTTTCTTTTTTTTTGACAAATAGAACAATATTTTAGACTACCATAAATTTTATGGCTAAGGTTTTTTTTCAATGTTACATCAAACAATTTTATTTTTTTTTACAAGTATAACAAATATTTTGGATACCCTTTCAAACATTAGACAGAAAGAATGAGGATTGGAACCCAGGACCTCTACATGCATGCCGCACATGCCATCATGACAGCTACTTGAGCCATCAATTTTATTTATTATTGTTTTTAGCATTTATGAGGCGGACTGCAACATTTCCCGGGTGGTCCAATACTAGGAACATAGGACCATTCTATTATCCAATCTATGCTTTTTGTATGGGGTAATCCAATCTTCCATATATCGAAATAGCTTTTTTATTTATTTTTTAAAGTGTACTAATTTGATAATTGAAACATTGAATCGCTTTTAATTTATTAAAAATGGGAAGTTTGAAAGTCTCGAACGATGCACCACCCCAAACATGGAAATAGTATCGATACGATTTGATATGTGGAACATCGGACTGACTTACACAAAAAAGTAGACAAGATCATAAGGCAATATTATATTCCCATAATAAATTTGGTCTAGAAATGAGGTGGTTTGATATCTTATCCATCAAACCCCACAGCACCCAAAAAGTATAAAATAAAGGGGCATGATGTTTGCAACGGCAAAAATAAAAATAAAAAAGTAAAAGCACGGGCATTGTTATAAAAATAAGGAATATATGATATGCTCTATTTATAACTACAAATTACAAAGAAGATCGGTCAACGCATGATTATTTTTTTAAAAAAAAAGATTGCATTTCGGTCCGAGGATAGCTATCCTCCGACGCAATTTTAAATATATATTTTTTGTCTTTAATTGGGCGGTCCGAGGTTGGCATCCTCGGACCACTTAGAATTCCACATATCAAAAGAACATAAATGAAGTTCTTAAGGCGGTCCGAGGATGCCAACCTCAGACCGCAAATGAAGTTCCAAGCAATCTGAGGGATCGGAAATGAAGTTCACTAGGCAGTCTGAGGATGCCAACCTCGAACTGCTATTTTTTTCTAAAAAAAAACAATTCTATTCGTCCAAGGATTCTTTCTTAAAAAAAAAGAAAAATCAAATTCTGTCTCAGGGGCAATTTTGAAAAGAAAAAAATTGTGTAAACCGACCTTCTTTGTAATTTTGGTATATATAAATGGAGCATTTTGTATTTTTCCCTATTTTGTTAGGGCCATCAAAAATTACTCTAATAAAAATTTTGAAAATATGCATTAAAAATTATGTAAATTCAACTATATCCACATATAAATTGTTGAATATAGTGATTATCACTTGGTTATTGAGATATAAGGGATAAAAGAGCAAGATAATTTGTATGCTGGGTCACCATATGAGAAAGGTGGCTTCTTCTTGAGAGAGGCAAAATCTCAAATGCATGAGAGGCAAGGCCTCCCTTTAGAGAGAAAAAAGCTTCCTATAGAGATAGACGCCTTGATGTGCTTTCGGTAGATTGAGAGACTCGTTTATTGTAGAGAAGTGGTTTCCATGAAGATTTTGAGTGGTTTTTCCTTTTAGTGTGAAAAAGTCTACGTTGCTCTCAATATTCTCATTCTAGACAGTGGTTTAGTTGTGGAATGGAGATAGTCTATTAGTGGGCATTGGTGTGGCTGTGGAATAGAGACGAGAAGTCGACGATGGTGCCGATGGAGAGATTGGGTCTAAAAGGACTTGCTTAACTGGGTTTTGTCGAGAGTTAGAGAGATAACTATTTGTCTCAAAATCTATAATGTAACTTTCATTGGTATAGTAGATTTTAGTTTGTTGTATCATGAATATAACCCCCTTGAGGTGAACCATATAAATTTGTGTTCTTGTAGCATATGTGTTTTATGCTTTATTTCTCGTGCTATCGTTCATTCATGTTCCGCATTGAAGAGGGTTCGTAAATCCTAATATAAATATCTTTTGATTCTCGCATTCAGTCTATTTCTCCCACTTTTTCTCTTTGCATTTTTCACTCCTCTCTCTCACATTCTCTCTCTTTTTTTTCACATTCTCTCTCAGTTTTTCTTTCACAATCTTTTGGCTTTCACACATATAGGAACGCTATTTTTTCCAGTCTCTCTCCATCTCTATTTCTCTCCCACTCTCTTTCGCACTCTCTCAATTTTTTTTACACTCTCTCTATATATATTTCTTTGATATTCTCTTTCTTTCACATTCTTTCTCTCTCTTTCTATATATATATATATATATATATATATATATATTTCTTCGACATTCTCTCACTCTCTGAGAGGGGTGGAGTGGGTGTGGACTCCGGAGCAGTTAATAGGTGGGATAGGAATCACTGCATGACTGTTTGTGTAATTTCCATGAAGCTTCTTCTTAGAAAATATTGGAGTGTAGAACTCTAGTCTGTTAAAACTGGGACAAAAAATTTCCAAAATTTTATTGGTTTTCCTTTGTTTGCATTCAAGGAAAATTTCCCCTTGGAAAGTTTCAAATTAGACAAACTGTTCCCTTCCAGTTCAGAGAGACAGAGTCAAGTATATCACACCAAAAGAGAGAGAGGGAGCTGGGCATCACATAGTTCTTAATTATAACAAACACACACAGAAAGGAATCACATGGGAGTCCTATTTCAATGGCCAGGAACTCTCTCTCTCCATTATAATTATAGAGCATAGCTTTATGGCACCACCAACTATCCTCAGACACAAAAAGTTTCTATAAAGGAAGGGACTTCACCTCTTTCACCCAAATCCACCACCTCCTCCTCTCCCAATCTCACTCTAAAACCACCACCAACCACCATGTCCTCCTCCTCTCACATTGTCTCTCTTAAAACACCACCAACCACCAGGTTCCCCTCTCTCAACCTCTCCCTAAAACCTCCCACCACCATCTACCCCTCCTCCCCCGCCCGCCATGAGACAATCTTCCTCTCCAACATCGACCAGACTCTCGCCTTCACCGTCGAGACCGTCCACTTTTTCGCCCCGAACCCTGGCTTCTCTCCTTCTCTAGTCTCCTCAATTCTCAAAACTTCACTCTCTAGGCTCCTCGTCTTCTATCCGTTCATGGCCGGCCGCCTCCGGTTCAACCAAGATAACCGCCTTGAGCTCGACTCAAATTCCGCTGGTGCCATCTTTTCGGAGGCTTTTTGCGATCTCAACCTCTCGGATGTCGGTGACCTCACTTACCCGGACCCCATTTTCCGGCAGCTCTTTCATCGGCCAGAAAATCTGGCCATCGAAGACTTACCCCTCTGTCAAATTCAGCTCACCACTTTCAAATGCGGTGGTTTTTCTATAGGCCTTGGAACCAACCACACAACCCTAGATGGAATTGGGGCCTCAACCTTCATTAAGAACTTAGCTTCATTGGCATCAGGGGAAGGCCTGAAGGCCGAGCCCTACAATAACAGGCGTCTTTTAAGTTCAAGAAATCCGGCGAACATACAATTTGAGCACCCGGAACTGGTGGTGCTCGATGGCATCCAAACTGGAGCGAACGGCTTCAGGAGGTGCACCCCAAACCCAGCCCCCCAAGAGGCCCCTGAGGGGTTGCCTGAAAAGTTAGGGTTCAAGCTTTTCCGGCTTTCAGCCGAGGACATCGATTTGCTGAAAAAGGTGGCCATGCAAGGGGAGAGAGACAGAAATGGGGGTGGTGCACATAATTGCACCAGTTTTGAGGTGGTCACTGCTCATCTTTGGAGGTGCAGGGCTATAGCAACTTCTCTCTCTAAAACTCCCGATGATCTAGACATTAGCTCAGATGGGGTTGATTTAGATAGCTTGTCCATGGTCTTATTTGCAGTTGATATAAGGAAGAGGGTGAAGCCTCCATTGCCTACTGGTTATTGTGGGAATGCAGTTTTAGCTGGTTATGGGAGAGCTAGAGTGAGAGAGCTTAGAGAGAGAGGACTGGGTTTTAGTGTGAGCAAGGTGAGAGAGGGGGTTGAGAGGATGGATGATGAGTATGTGAGGTCGGTTATAGATTGGGGAGAGATACACAAAGGGGTACCTGGTGGGAAGGGGAGCTTCTTTGTGTCTTCATGGTGGAAATTAGGGTTTGAGGAGGCAGAGTATCCATGGGGCAAGGCCTTGTATTCTGGGCCTTCTGTTCATAGAAGAGATGATGCTGTTCTTCTGCTTCCTGATACAGTTAGCAGGAGGAATGGAGGTAAAGAAGGAGTGAATATTTTCATGGCCTTGCCTCCATTTCAGATGGACAAGTTTCAGGAGTTGCTTTTGGGTGGCCTCTCAAAGTCAATGTGGAACGGGAATGCATGAGAGAGAGTGTGTGTGTATGTGCATTTGATGTGTGTAGAGTTCAGCTGAGAGAGAGAGAAAGAGAGAGCATTTCTTGACTGTTAGAATTCAGAGAGAGAGAGAGAGAGAAAAGTATGAGTTCCCTTTACGTGCTATATGATGTATAGCTTTATTTTCTCTGTCTGATTTTTTTTTTTTCTAAATGATGTATAGCTGTTTCTATGATTGTCTTTAATTATGAGTTTTATAGCCCTTTTTTTGTGGAGTTAGTATGTATTTTATAGCTTTTCTAATGGATTCTTATTCTTCCCCATTTCACTTGTGAGGTGTAATTTTTATTTCATTCATCAACACCCGAGTCTTATTTTAACTATTTGAGAATGACATGCAACTTTTATTTCTTTATCAATAAAATTCAATTTATAAAACATATGCTCTCCTCCAAAATTAAAATGAAAGACATCGTGCATGTATGCAGCTCGACAATCAATCTACACCACAAATCTCACCAGAAGATGTTGTTATGGTAATTTGAGTAATGAAAATATCGATCATCTGCATTTGCATATTTGAAAAGGAAAACACAAAATAAAAACACAAAAAAAGAATGAGATACTTCGAGTCCTAAAAGTGGCTCATCTTGCATGATGTTTTTTATAATGTAGATTTTAAATCCATGCATATTCATAAGGCCTGTGCCATTCTTTTAAACTTCAACGCCCAAAGGCTGAAGTCAAATAGATTTCAATGTCATCAAAAAGAAAAGTGGAGCTTCCCGAAATTTTCACAAAGTTGTAACCTAAAAAATAAAAAATATATATATAATGAAACCATCTACTTTTGGTACAAGATAGTCACAATTAATCTTAATCATTGGATTTAAAATTGGATGGTTACATTTATTCCATTGACTATACACAGATTTTAAAAGAAAATTTTTCGAACTTTATGATATACCCAAACCATCATATTTCATATCAAATCGTTATAAATAATTGTGACCTCATTGCATCAAAGATAAATGGTCTTATTGTATGTAATCCCAACAAATAAACCATAAGAACAACCAAATTCTTTCTTTTGTTTGGGTCTCAACTCTCAAATAACACATAATTAGTTAGAGCGTGTTGATTCTAGTTAACTTTTAGGAATGTTATTAGTGATATAATACATAAAGGAAAAATTTATGCAATGTGTCAACCTCTTCTTGTTGAAATGAGGCAAGCTACCTCAAAAATCCATAAAAAAAGGTGTTCTAATGCTGGAAACCTTGATCTCGATCTCAAAATGAGTGGATATAGGAAAAAAAAATTAAGTCACAATAACAGTTCATCTAGTTGCCTATTATCTAGACCCTCTATTTTTTAATTTTTTAATTATTTATAAATCTGCTCAATCTACACTATTTTTAGAACTTTGAATTTAATAATTAATGGTTATAATAAATTTTATATCATTATAAGGTTTTCTATCACCAAAACAACATCTTTTGGCATAGTTTAAAGATACCCCTTACTTTAATTGTTTAAAATTGCTGCATTATACAAACCTCACCTATATTTAAATTTAGGGGGCATTAATGTCGTGGTCAATGTATTTATACGAGGGAAGAACTACCTCTTTGTTCTTCATCTTTCTTCATTATAATATACTATTATTAATATTTGATTTATCCTTTTATTAATATTTAATTTTAGTATATTTTGTAGGTTTCACATTATTAATAACAAGAAAATAAGAGATATCCAGTACATAATGCCAAGAGCCTGAGAGAAAAGAGACTCTTATGATAGGTAGAGAGAGGGAAAGAGAGCCATTCAAGAGAGAGGGGTGGGGTGAGACATTATGGGAGCACTTTATGTGAGTTGATCTAATACAATAGAATTACTATTACCACCTTCCTTTGACCTAATTGTAGAAATAAAATTGCAATTTTTTACGCTGCTGATTTTAGTTGGACAATATAGCTTAGATACGTCTTTTCAGATAATGCAAATATTAGCACAATTTTTTATATAATGTTAAACCTACACCATCTAAATAAAATGACTTAATTCTATAAAAACTTATAAAAATTTTTCTTTTTGAAAAATAATCGCTTGTGTTTTATTTTTAAAAAATTACGTACATATCCATTATATTTTTTGTTATTAGTTTATTACAAAATCACCAAAAGAACTTTATGTTATTCTATGTATACCGTTCTTAGGATTCCCAAATCTTTATTTTTTTTTTCTAAAATTGCTCTTTTTTGGATCTTCAAGAGCCAAAAAAAAATCGGACCTGCAATATCTGAAATTATGGATTTTTGTATCTTGAAGTCTAGTCGGGGCTTTTTTTTTCCCTTAATTTTTTTTCTCAGAAAATTTTCCACTTTCAATATCTTAATTTAGCAAAATATAGGATCCTCAGGGAAAAATGCAATTTTTGGATTTAAAAAATTCAAAAATTTGTATTGAAAGTAAATTTTGGATGATCAAAACCAAAAAATGTTGGGACAATAAAACTGAAATTTTTGGATTTTGGAAAGCAGAAAATTGCAAAAATCAATTTAAAAAAACTTTTAATAGATTTTTCAAATTTGATTTTTGCAATTTTTGGATTTTCAAAATCGAAAATTTTAATTTTCAAATAATTTTCAGATTTGTTGAGGGACTGTAAAATCTAATATTTTAAACGTTGAACATCCGAAATCTTAAAAAGAATTTTGAAAATCAGAAATTCTTGAAAGTTTCGAAAATTGAGAATCCTAAAGTGCAATTTGAGTCACTTGGCACGAAGAAAAATTTCCGATCTTGAAAATCTGTAAATGACAATTAAGTTATTTTTTAGAAATGCATACAAAATGGTGCAATAACGAATGGAAAACAAGTGGAGTTAATTTTGTTTGGTGATTTTGTAATTGCAGGGCAGTGCATTAAAGCTTTTATTACAAAATCGATCTCTCCAACACATCAATCTCTCTCACACACGCATCAACCATCAATTTCTCTCTCTCTCTCTCTAAATTACCAGGACTCTCTGTATCTCTCATGGTTCTTTCCTTGTATGATGGTCCATGCAACGGCTACTATTTCAAAATGTTACCACCTTCTCAACCCCAAATTACCACAAGTTTCTTCATCAGAGACCCTGTTTTCCTTATTCTCCCTAAAATCCCATCAACACTCGACTCTCTCTCTCCTCCAAAACTGCAACACCTGGAAACAATTCAAGGAAATTCACGCAAGAGCCATCGTTTCTGGCCAAACCCAAGATCAAACTACAGCGAGAAAGATCATAGAGATATGCATAGCCTCGAAGCTCCGCCACCTGAATTATGCCAAACTAATATTCCGAGAGATTCAAAACCCAGATGTCATTATATGGAATACATTGATCAGAGGCTTTTCGGATAGTGAAATGCCCCAAGTTGCAATCTCTCTCTACAACGAACTGGTCTCGTCTGAGACCTTGAGACCCGACAATTACACTTTCCCGTTCGTTATAAGAGCCTGTGCAAATCTCTATGCTATTCGTAAAGGGAAAGAGATCCATGGGTTCATCTCCAAGATGGGTTTTCAATCGTATTGTCACATGATGAGCTCTTTGCTCAATATGTATTCTGGTTTCAGAGAAATAAACAGTGCTCGCCAAGTTTTCGATGAATTTACTGATAAGGATTTGGTTTTTTGGAATAGCATGATTTCGGGGTACGTCAAATGTGGAAGATACTTAGATGCTCTGAATCTTTTAAAAGATTTGGAATCGAGATGCGTGAGGCCTAATGAAGTTACTATAATTCACCTTATATCAGCTTGTACATTGTCGAGAGATTTGGAGATGGGGAGATACATACATAATTATGCAGTAAATAGCGGATGCATCAATACCATGAGCATGAAATTGGGCTCTTCTCTTATTGATATGTATGCGAAATGTGGGTGCTTGGAATCCTCGAGAGAGTTGTTTCACAGAATGCCTCAAAGAAATACTATTGTTTGGAACTCGATGATTTCAGGTTATTCTCGAATGGGGCTGTTTACAGAATCAATGAGTTTGTTTAGAGAGATGCAATCTTTGAATGTAAACCCTGATGAGTTCACTGTATCAACTGTCTTATCTGCCTGTGCAGGAATTGGGGCCTTGAGCTTGGGCAAATGGGTCCATCGATTTATTGAAAAGAACAAAATTTGGGATATTTTCATAGGAACTGCCCTAATCGACATGTACGCCAAATGTGGGTCAGTGGCTGATTCAAGAAATGTGTTCAATAAGATGCCTGAAAAGAATTTAACAACATGGAATGCCATGATGTCAGGTTACTCCATGCATGGGCATGCTAGAGAAGCCATTGTTGTCTTCATGGCAATGATAGATGCATCCATAGAACCTGATTCTATCACTTTTGTGGCAGTCTTGTCTGCTTGTGCCCATGCAGGTTTGGTAGAAGATGGGTTTCGGTTCTTTGATTCGATGGTTAAAGATTATGGAATCAAGCCAAAAATCGAGCATTACGGATGCATAGTAGATCTTCTTGGACGGTCGGGGAGATTAAAAGAAGCCATGATATTCATTGAAAGAATGCCTTTTCAACCTAATATCATCATTTGGGGCTCGTTGCTAAATGCTTGTAGTGTTCATGGCAACGCTGAGATAGGGAAGAGGGTAGCAGATCATCTTTTAAGGCTCAATGAAATGGATAGTGGAGTGTATATATTAGTATCTAATATTTTGGCATCGGCGAGGAGGTTTGAAGATGTGAAGAAAGTGAGGGAGATGATGAGAGAAAAAGGGTACCGAAAGGCTCCTGGGTGCAGCTTAATTGAGATTGGCGATATCGTGTATGAGTTTGCAGTTGCAGATAGAGCAAATCCCCAGAGCGAAGAGATTTACATGGTGTTGGATGAGTTAACCAGGGAATCTGAAATGGCAGGTTATGTGCCATTGCTTAGAACTGATTGGGAGTATTAAAAAAGACTCATCACTGCTACATTATTTGATCAGC
This sequence comes from Amborella trichopoda, assembly GCF_054954075.1. Lineage (NCBI taxonomy): Eukaryota > Viridiplantae > Streptophyta > Magnoliopsida > Amborellales > Amborellaceae > Amborella > Amborella trichopoda. The sequence goes on along the minus strand of NC_142341.1, from coordinate 53,326,009 downwards.
AGGAAACTCACTCTCCCTCTCATTTTTTTGCTGTGAAGGGAAAAACTTCTTTATTACTCAAGCAACCCCTTCAATTATTTATGATTGATAAGAACCTTTTTTTTAAACTGTTTACTTTGAATTAAGTATAGAGGATTTACATTATACAAACAATAGGCTACGTACATGTTGGGAGCTCTGTACAAGAAACTACCAAGAAGGTGGATGGGTAAAATGTTATGAACAAACAAAAGGAACAAAATGCCCTGGGAGCTGTCTGGGGCGCAAGTCTACTCTTTAGATGACCGCCATAGCTGCACCTTCTTTAGCGAGAGCGTCAGCAATGTGGGTTGCCTCGCACCAGGTATGCGCCCAAGAGATCTGCAAAGACCTGCAAAGGTTGAAAGTCTCGTCAAAAACCTGTGCAAGACGCCCAGGGGGGATGGCCTCTCCAGTGGCCTAGCTCATGACATTGCTGAAGTCACCCTCCACCACGAGAGAAGGGCTCCAAGAGGGATTGAAGTGTTTGAGGCCTTCCAGGAGGGCTAGAGCTTCCACCGATGTGGAATCAGCTTGGCCTATGGGTTTGGCAAATGAGAGGAGGGAAGAGCCTTCGTGATCCATGAAGATGCCCCTTATACCCACTGGGCTGGGTAGTCAGGGGAGCATCCGTCAAAGTTCAATGGGCTGGGTTCTGGGGGCCTACAAAGGGAGGCATGGGGAGTGCGTTGTGGCTTGAAGTGTTGTGGCTTGAAGAGAAGTATGGATTACCAATTGAGTAGGAAGTCAGTGTTGTGGCTTGAAGAGAAGTATGGATTACCAATTGAGTAGGAAGTCCGATGCCGAGAGCTCTTGAACCTGCTGTGGTCTGTCGCCCACAAGATCACCGTGCATTTGATGGTGTTCCACATGGCCCGGGGGTGGGAAGAGACACCCAGGAAAATCCTGCGATTGCGCTCCTTCCAGATGATCCAAAGGGTGGCTGCAACAGAGGCTTTCCACAGCATTGAGCCTGACTTGGCCCACAGGAAGAATTGAGATTGCTGAAAAAGGTGGGGTACCGACTTGGGGCATGACCCAAGTCCAATTGAAAAGGCGAAGGAGGTTGTCCTATAAAAGACAGCAGTGCTGCAATGGATGAAGTGGTGCGAATTAGTGTCCTCGTCAGCCATGCAAATGGCGCACCGGTTAGGGGTGACTGTATTTATATTCTTAATTGTGTATTTTGAGCTTTTTGCTATGACTGGATTTATATTTGTACACTGGCATTGTTTTGGGCATTGACATCATTTTTACCACTCATGCACCATCTATACTGAATTGGCCCTAGTGGTCAGATTCATTCACTTAATAGAGAAAAAAATTATTTTCAACAAATTGTTCAGCCTTTTGTTATCCTTTTCTCATCATCTTGATGTCATAAAATAGAAAATTTTATTTTAGACATAAATCACAAAATGTTGAATAACTGCTATATTTTCCTAAGGGAAAAGTTATAAACAACAATTGCCCAAGATTTTTTCCTCTAGATGATTAACTTTTATGAAATTTTTGAAAGTACAGCCAACAAGAAAAACCAGCTAGGGAGGCCATGGTGGCATCTCGCTGAGGATCTAAACTCTAGTTACAAGTATAATCTAACAGTTCATGCTGCTGTCAGCTAATGTAACCACTTCTTCATTAGCTTTGGTCACAAGGCTCGTAAACGATAGTTCTCCACACCCCCGTAGGGCCGCCAAAACTCCAGTTACAAGTATAATCTCACGGTTCACACTTCACACAATCATCAGCCAACACATCTACTTCATTAGCCTCTTGCCACAAGGCTTATAAGTGATAGGCATCCACTCCCTCAGACAAATCAACGAGCTGGTCCCTTTAAAGTGGGGCGTCACCAGCCCCACAAAGCTGATCCTGTCATGGATCCATGTCCTCACTTCCCTTATCTATTGGAATATCCACTGATTGCGATCCCCACAATATCTACAATTTATAAATCTTCCACAGAAGATGTGCCAAGAAGACGAGAAGATCCCCATCCTGAAAGAAGACTGGCAACTGATGAAGTGTTGACCCATGAGGAATGAGGAGGTGGAGAAAGTACAAACAATCCAACCCGGCAATGAATCAGGAGATAACCAAATTCTTCATCTTTATATAGACTTTCTATGGTAGGGACACTAGTGGATATCTCAGACCAAATGTTATCAACCAGAGTATTTTGTTAGGGCATGGAGTTTCAGGACTGATTACTCTCATTGAGCATGGCCAAGAGGCACTTGCAAAGCTCACCACTGCCCCGCAATTAAAGCCAGCAAAGTTTGGGAAAGTTCTCGCTTCAATCTCTGTTCTCCAGATTTACCATTTCAAAAGATAAAATAAAAAGATTCAGTAGATGATCAACAGATTCTGCATCCTCTCAGCACATGATGAACATAATAGGGATCCAAATACCTCTCCTTTGGAGGTGGTCAATAGTAAGTATCACATTCATTGCAGCAGACCATCCAAACACTATGATCCTGTGCAGGCTATGAATAATTGCCCAAGAATTACCAGATTATGTCAAGTTGCCAATCAATACCAATGAACTGATCCAACCAATAACTGTATAGGAAAGGTAGCTTCTACAACATCTATCCATTGGACTTTCTCTTGCAATATTTTATAGTATTTTATTGCAAGAGAAAATCATACGGACAGGGAGACTGCTCTCATGATTCAAGAATATTTTATTTTTCTTATTCAAAGGAACAGTACTATATTCAGTATAAATTAGTATTTCCATGCCTCTGAATTTATTTTCGAGCGACCAAGAAAAAAACGTGGACTTAAAGAGTGAATAATCGTAGTGGCCATGAATACAATTAAAGGTTTCAATTCGTACAATTATATGAAGCAGAAAATGGTTTTTGGTACCAGACCTCATCTTTGTATTTTCTCTAGTATTTCTCTTGCAACGTGATATTTCCCAGCTTTCTGAAATGCTCTTTCAAAGAGGTCTCTCGTGTAAATAGGAGGATAGACCCCTCTTTCAATCATCGATCCAAGCTTCTTATGTGCAGCCTCTAACCTACCAGCCTTGCAATGGCTTTGCAGAACCTGAATTTCAAGCTTTCTTTCCAACTTCAAAGCCAAATCATCTCTCCCATTTTTCCTAACAATATCGTCCACCCAACTGTAAGTGTGGAAATGAGGGCTCCACCCCATCCCGAACATCTCCAGCAACAACCCATAAGCTGCCTCCCACTTCTCCACCCTACAATATCCATGGATCATAACAGTATATGTCACACTGTCAGGATCGCATTTGTTTTTACGCATAGCATCGAATACTCTCTCTGCCTCAACCAAACTCCCAATTTTGCAAAGAGCACAAATAAGAGAACTGTAGAGAGCAAGTTTGGGTTGCAGTCCTAAAAGAATCACTCTGTCGAAAGATTCTCTAGCTTCATCCACCCTCCGAACTTTACAGAGAGCTCGAATCACGATTGTGTACATATCTAGGACATGGGCTTTGTCTCTAGTTTCAGCAATCCTCACTATATCCAATGCCTCATCAAGTTCCCTCACCCTACAGAGCTCAAACACAAGCATATTCAAAACAAATGCACTTGGAAACAAACCCAATTCACACACCTTCTTGAAAACCTCAATTGCTGGTTCTATATAACTCCTTTTGGCAATGTTAGGGACCATAATACTAAAAGGACGACGATGATCATTAATTCTAAGCTTCTCACAACGCAAACGTTCTGAATTTTCGTCGCATAAGCCCCCGATAAGATTATTAATAGCAGATCTTGTGGGAGTCATACCAACCTTAACCATTTCATTGAAAACGTCCAAAGCCCTATCTATTTTACCAAACTGACAAAACCCAATAAGCAAATTACTATAAGAATATGTATCAGGGCATTCCATTCTTTTAAAAATGGAGAAAGCCGAATCAATAGAACCCAAATTCAGACTTTGATCATCAGAAGCAGCTTTCTTACATAGAACATAAAGCATGTTATTGAAAACAAGATTATCAGGAGAGCAATTAAACAGTGATTCCATCTCTTGAAACAGAGAAAGGGCCTCATCTACTCTTCCATCCCTACCTAAGAACCTAATACAAATTGAGAGAGTCCTTGCGTTTACAGAGCCCTTAACTGATAGCACTGTTTTTAACAAGCACCTGAGATCATCGAAAAGCTTTCGCCTGCACAAGTAATCGGCCATGTACTCGATCACTGTATCATCGAACTTGAAACCCAATTGAAAACCAGCCCATGAGAAGAAACCGAGTGTGTTCTTTCTACCCAAAAACTTATAATTTTTCAGAATTCCCAATACCACGTTTGAGTCAAGCTTGTTCTGATAAGGTTTCAGAATTTCTTGGAATTGGATGGGTTCTGATATGGGTTGGATGAGTAATGAACATATAGAAGCAACATCTGATGATAGGTGATGGGATTTTAGCAATGGGTCCTCTGAACAATCCCTGTTTTTGGGTTTCTTTAAAGTTTTATGGGTAGAGAGAGAAGATGAAGATGGATAATGGTGGTGTGAAGAATTTGGGATTTCTATGAGAGAGAAGTGGGTTGAAGCGTCTCCTTCATGGTGTTCATCGAGGTAATGGGCTCGCCTGAGAGGGGTTTTGTGGGTTTTTTGTGTAGAGAGAGAAGATAAAAATTTGAGTTTGTGCGCTGAAAAAAAGGGGGATTCGAAGAGAGAGAAGAAACCATTGATGAGCACTGCTCTTGGAACCATAGCCTACAAATTAGAATTCAAATAAGCCCACAATGGCCAAAGTCCTCAATGGCGCCATTAAAATGCCTGCTTCCTTTTTTCAATAGTTCGATTCTTGATTCTAAACCCCAAAACAATCCCCTCCTCGCTCTCCCACACCGAAAAAGTTGCCTCAAAAAAGGAAAAAGTTTATCGGCTCTAAACAATCAAATTAGAGCCTACCTCGAAAATTTCAGGTTCAAATTTGAAAACTTAACTGAGTTCAAATTTCCTCAAATTGATCATCTTGATAATGTATAGAGATAAAAATTAATTTCAAGTTTTGAAAATAGTACTTATTTAGACAGTCAAATCAAGATTTTTAAATTTTTATAGATATACTCAATCTACATCATTTTTAAAATATTAAATTTTATAATTAGATATGAAATTTTATTTTAAGGCTATCAAAAAGATTTTCAATATTGAAACCATATTTCTCGACAATGCTATAAAAAAAGTGGGACATAAATATAAATTATGAAGTATTGAGGACGATTTTTAAATTTAACAAAATATAAATGTTATATATGTGGATTTCCTTATTTTTTAAGGATTATCTATAAAGAGACCGTTTATCTTTGGGAAAAGTTCATATAAAACTGAGGCTCTAATCAAATTAGAGTCTACTTCAAAAATTTCATAAAAGAGCTTGTTTTCATGCCCAAATATCCTCAAATCGATCATCTCGACATCAAGATGCATGGACATAAAAAAAAAAAATTCAAGCTTTGGAAATAGTGTGTTTTGTAACGTACTTTTGGACCGTCAATCTTCAAGATTTTTAAGTTTTCATAGATTTGTCAATCTACACTAGTTTTAAAGCTTTAAACTTTATAAATAAAGATAACAATATATTTTAAAGCTATCACAAAGACTTCCACTATTGAAATCACATTTCTGGATACTATTTGAAGGTAGGCTCTAATTTGATTGTTTAGAGCTTAGGCTCTATACAAACACACTCTTTATCAGGTCACAATCATTTTTGTCCCTTAACTCTAAAAGTGATTCAAATTAAAAAAATCTATAAACGCATAAAAATCTTGAAATTGGACGGTCGAGTAAGATGTACAATTCTTAAGACTTGAATATTTTTTTTTCCTATCTCCATACATCTTGACTTCAAGATGATCAATGAGATGGTTTTCCAAAGTTGGAACAACATTTTTTAATGGATTTTTTAGATGCACCTTAGTTCTACAATTTAAGGTTGCAACCTAATATAAACTTTTTCCTAATACTAAACATAGATTTTCAAGCCATTGTAAGGTTTATAATTCCATAACTCCGGCAAAATTAAGAAATATGCCTTACTTGTATAGTATAAGGTGGACATGTTATACAAACTTCACTGTTTACCTTAAGGACACAGTATCTATGAGTCCATATGGAAATGAGTCACCTCTTAATAAATTTTGAAAATTAAAAATAATAATTTTATTAAAACAACATTTGGACTATTAGTTCCACCAGTTTTGGATGAACACTTATTTGTATTTATCTTTAAGATTGATGTTTTATACCTCGGGGATCGTAAATATATAAATGCGGTTCCTATCACATGAAATAATTTTTTTTACCTTAAATACCTTTTAAATCTTAAAAAAATATATAATTAGATCATTTACCTTTGATGTAAAGTGATTACAATTGATCTTAACAATTTTACGTGAAATTGGGTGTGGTTGCATTATTTATTGTATTGACCGAGCTCAATGTAAAGTCCCTCAAACTTTATGTCACATCCAACCTTATCAAACCACACCCTTATTTATTAAGTGGCCTTTTTAGCTTTAATTTGTTTTCATTTCGTTTTTCAACTATATTTTTATTTATTTATTTATTTATCCCTTACACACAACACGTGCACTTTATGGACAAGAAACGTATCGTGTGCCCGAGGGTACACGTTATCGCATGAATCATGTGCCCCAACAGATCACATAAAATAATAAGAAAAAAAAAAAGAGAAAAATGACAAAAAAACTCAATGCCAAGTGATCAAGGGGTCCAATGGCATAGAAGCCAATAAAAAGGACTCACAAAATCTCATAGCGCTTTCATCAATGATTTGGGATCACAGTATATACTTAAAAGTATTCTCTCACCACATTTAAGATGCACCTATTCAATTAAATTAAAGTAAAATTTAACAAGATACCCATGACGGATCCATTATTTGGTTTTGTTAACATTTGCAGTAAGTGGTTTAATAAACGTTGAGTCGGCATGGAATTACGTTCGTTACATCATTCTGATTTTGTATATATATAGAAAAATAATTGAGTCTAAAAGGAACCAACAGTTCTTGCACAGAAAAACAACTATTCTTTACAGTAAAATGGCCATCAAGACTGCCGATTCACAAAACCCAGTTTTCTATTCTTTAAAGTAAAATGGCGATTAGTATTGTCAATTCACATAACCCGATTTTTGGCCTGTTCAATGTTTTCTCACATGTTTTTTTTTTACCGGATAATTGTTTTTCTCACACATTAAAATAACGATATGGACCATCGATTCATCGATCCGTACCAGTTTTTAAGGTGCCCGATCCAGATCATCGGTCCGTTTTTCAAATCATTGTTCGTAACTATTCCAAATCGTGACCGTGTGCATTTTGATAGGTATTCTCAAATTAAACCAAACAATACAGATAAAATGTTAAATTATTGATACTTTATGGGTATTTTGATAAATTGCCGTATTTTAAATAAACTAATTTCTCAATTTAGAGTTGTTCAAATTAGGCCAGAGGCCCATGCAAAAATTACTGATTCTTATGATACCATTTGCCTGTAGATGGACTGATCACCATAAATATCAAGGGACCAGTAGTTATAGCTTGTCCAAAGGTGACTTGTGAGATTGATAGGCCGATTGGACAGGTCGATTTGGACTTGAATGCTAGACCTCACTAGTCAGGTCTGGGTCTATTAGACAGACTTGACCTAGGTTGGGCCTGAATCAACTTCGACCTAATATATACATACATACACACACAATGCACACATATATGTATTTATGTATCAATGACAAGTAAACGTAAACCTACTAATAAGTAACTTCAATAAAAATAAACATATATAAAAAGCAAACCCTACAAAATAAATAAATAACTTATATGAATAAAATATAAAAAATAAATACATCCCTTAGCTCCAACAATCAGAAACCAAAAGGACCCAAATGTGCCCCACCCTTAAATGAGAGAGCCATGGCTGATATGCCAGAGTCTAACCCAAATGTACACCTAGAGAGAATTTATGAGTGGTTTGGTAATACCATTCATTTCATGGTAGCTAGCCTTTTATAAACTTAAAAGTCTCTTTTTATTTATATATATATATATATAGCAATGATGAAGGCGATCAATGAAAGTTTTGTAGTTAAGCAAATCCCTCTAAGGCCTAAAGGAAATACCATTTTTCTATCCTAATTTAGATTGCTAACTAATCAAATCATTTTTTTTTTATTGCTTTCTTGAAGGAAAATATTTTTATTAGGATAACTGCCGAGTCTAGAAAGAACCGGCGGTTTGTACAGTAAAACGGCAATCCAGACCTCTGATTCACTGATCTTGGCCCGTTTTTTTTACCAGTTCACTATTTTTTCAATTATTTTATTGCCGACTCATTGTTTTTTCCGCACAATAAAATAACGATTCTGACATCCAATTTACCGATCCCAACTAGCTTTTGGGGTATCCCATTTGAGTCATCGATCTATTTTTTAAATCACTGGTTAGAACAAAAAAAGATGTGTGTAAAATCTGGGGTGAAAAATATACCCTTGATCGCCAATACAGGAGAGGGCAGATACTGCTCCAATCTGCCATTGGTGGGCCAAATATTCCCCCTAGTAAAGAGAACATTAAAATAGGATCAAGCCTAGCAACCATGGATGCACAAAGTCAGTGGTTAGAGAAAACAATGGGTCTTGCGTTGCTTTAGGCCACTTCTTTATGATATTCTCTCTCATATTTTATTTTCCTTGTAGGTTGGAGGTAGGGCTGAGACCTTGAACCCTGTGCTATTGCACTTATAAAGCCATGACCAAAGCATTTTTAATTGTTTGGTGAGAGGCTTTGAATCTTTTAGCTATTTCTCTATCTGGTGTGGCTTGGCCGTTGTCTTCTATCATTGATTTGTGTGGCTCAATGTAGAAAAGACTGTAGCATCTTTTTGACAAAACACGCCTAAACCTAACCAACACAATCATAGCAACCATTCTTTGCTGTGTAGGGCCCGTATGAGTATCTCTCTCCTCAGTAACTGTTCCTACACTGTCTTACTGATTGGAATCGGGTATAGGGGTGGTGATTGGGTCGGGTCGATCTAACCTAGGCTTTGGATATTGGATGTCAAGGCTGGCAATGGGCCGGAAGGCCCGGACTTCAAAAAAAGTAGGGCTTGAGCCACAAATTGCAGGCCAAGGGCTAGGCTAGGGTTAGTACCGGCTCAACTCTGCCGGACCTGGCCCGACCCTCTATTTTTCTTGTTTTGTCTTCTAGTTTTTCCTCGTTTGTTTTTTACCAAGCCTACATAGACCCAACCGGGCCAGGGCAGGCCCGCCTGTTGCCAACCTTATTGGATATGGCAGGTGGTTGGGTCTGACCCTACATATCTGACTAGGACCTAGATAGATCGAGTCCAAGTCTGGGTCGACTGTAGACCCAGCCCAACCTATTTATGCCTCTATCGAGCTTTGACATGGCTGGGATTCGAGCTCGAGTCCCCTGAGGATTGGGCTTTATTAATCAAATTTAGCTAGTACCGAACCATGTCTCATAAGATTCAGGCTAATCTTGAGTTTTTCGGCTTCACTAGCTTCCTGTTCTAGTCCGACTCAGGGAAGTCCCGAGTGACGATCTTACAGGGAGCAAATAAAGCTATAGAAAATATAGAGAGTGAGTGAAAAGTGAAATTTTTTTTGAGGAACGAGTCCTTAGCTGGGGTGGTCAGAGTGGCAAAGCAAGTATATTAATAACTTCATTTTTATATATTAACACGTCAAAAAAAACAAAAAAAAAAATATATAATGAGACTATTTATGTCTGGTATAAAGTGGTCACAATTAAACTTAACCATTGAATGTGAAATCGGGTGGATGCATTTATTTCATTGACCAAGTTCAAAGTCCAAAAGAAATTTTCTCCTATTTTATGACATACCTAAGCTTTCATAATTTACATCAGATAGTTATAAGTAATTGTGACCTCCTTATGCGAAAGGTAAATGATCTCATTGTATACAATTCCAAAACAAAGAGGTAGAAAGTGCTTTTTTATGATAAAATCGCTTTAAAAAATGTGAAAATTTTTCACTAAATAAAACTAGGTGGATTTCAACACCACAATTAAACTTAATTGTTAAGAATGAAAGACATGATTTGCAGTCATATATTTGGTTGGTTAGACCATTTTAGAATGAATTATCTATCAATTAGATTTTGGATGAAATTTCTATAAAGCTTAGGCACTATAAAAACAAAATAAAGCATCATCTCAAATCTTCGTTCGAAAAGTACTTTGGGCAATATAAATCTACATAATGACAGTAAAATCAATTTTCAACAATGACAGTTAATTTTGAAAAAATGTATAGATCTATAAACACAGGATGACAAATTTTCATTCTAACTTGTAGAATTGTAATTTTGATTAAATAATACATCACAATATACCAAACTTTCTAATTCTTTAAAAAGTCTATCCAACGAAGGTGTTTCAAATACCACATATGAGTCACTGGACGTGTCAGTTTGATATATCTCATTTGATATCTTCGTATCCGATAATCAACAAACTTACCCTAAGTAGTCCCAATCTCTCTCTTTGGGGGCATCCAAATTTACCTTAGTTTTTTTTGATAGATCAATGGGGAATACCGGCCTCACCCGTTTTTAAAAAAAAATAACAGTTTTAAAATGTGTTAGTGAAAATGAAAATTTAAACTAGCTCACGTAGTACTACCACCGCGACTTCAACCCATTCCCTCTAAAATTACTTTATTTACGTACAAGTTATACGTCACATAATGAAACACACCATATCCCAAATAGGAAAAGCAAAGAAAATAGAGAATCCAAATATAAAAATAATGATGCTCTTGTTCCATAATTCATCATCTTAATCAAGACCTTAAAGAATATATTTTGCCATCTATTTAGCATAAAAAAAAGTTCTGATGAAGCCCCAAAATTATTTAATTATAGAATGGGAACCTTAACAAAGGATCCAAAGTAGAGAAATATAGAATAGTTTTCTTATTTATCATACATAATCCATATTTTAAGGCATTTTGGGTCAAATTCCTTAATTTTTTATATTTTGTTAATCTCATGAACCTTCAGTTATTTCCGACATCATTTCCCGGCGAGTTGTCATTCCGTGGCAAGGCCGAATCCGGCGAAAACTCATGATTTTGGTAGTCAGTAGCTGAAATCTCATTATCTAGAATAGGAATAGCCCCAAATTTCCATCAAAATTAAGCTTCTTCCATTGATTAACATGAAGTTCTCCTTCACCATAATAAAGAGGATTTTTGCCCCCTCTTCAGCAGCTAGTTGCATAGCCTAACAGTGCATGCCACTGCCTGTGCCCAAAACTTGAGCCTCGCTTTCACTTCCTCTGGATGGTCACCTGAGAGAAACCAAACAATCTCAATAAGAGAGAGAGAGAGTAAGAGTGAGAGAGAAAGAGAGAGGACACAAGAACTTTCACATGATAAAACAGAAACAAACTCAAAACGGTAAGAAGCGATGTTACCGACACTTGAACACATGTCGATATGTGATGCAAATATGAGTATCAAAAATATTAAATTTTAAAATTTCAACAAGAAAAAAAACCATGAAATGTTAAGAAAAGATGTTACCCTTGTATGAATATGTCTTAACATTTGAAACAAATATGAGTGTAAAAAATATGAATCTTAAAAACTCAACATAACAGAAAAAATGAAAAAAGAGCCGATGATAAAAAGTGGTCACAAAGATAAAAAGTACAAAAGGGTATCACATTCTCTATGCGTGTTAGAAAAGGACAGTGTCAGAAATACCAACCCTAGATTTGTTTGTCCAAACATAGTTAAATGGGTCAGATGATGATAATCTGTAAATAAAGTCTCTAAATTTGTCAAGTATCCGACACACACTAAATGGTGTTCGAAACACTGAAACGTGTCCGACACCGCACAATACTCCATTTCAATAAAAGGGGAAGACGCGAGACTTGAGTGATATTAAAGACTGTAAAAATGGAAATGAAAAATACGTGTCTATGTGACATAGATGATAACCATAGAACATTAGCAAATAAACATTTTTTGGTGAATTAACTTATTAAAGTAAAATTATTTTCCAATAGCCCAGGCCAATTAGAGGGAGGATTGAAGTCAACTGAGAGAAACCAGAAAATAATAAATGGGAGAGACAGAGAGAGAGAGAGAGGAATTAAGGTGAAATTGTAGGGAGAGAGAGAGAGAGAGAGAGAGAGAGGAATTAAGGTAAAATTGTAGAGAGAGAGGAAGGAGTTAATTCCTCTCTCTCTATAATTTGTTCTTTCCTGACTCAAGAGACTGAGAGAGAGAGAGAGAGTTCAGTCTTTGTCATGTAAAGACTGTTTATGTGAACTGTAAACCCCATTGACATAAAGTCATAAACAGCTCCAAGTTGACAAAACTAGAGAGAGAGAGAGAGAGAGAGAGAGATATTTCACTTTTCAGTGTATCCATGGTGACAGAGAGAGAGAGTGATATTTCACTTTTCAGTGTATCCATGGTGACAGAGAGAGAGAGAGAGAGAGCAACCTGGGCTTGAAATCTTCCAATTAGCAATGGAGGAAGCATCAGGAGACTTGTTCTGATCCTCCATGAACCTCTGGCTTATGGAGTAACAGAGCTCGAGTGCAGGCAAAGTGTTGCAGAGCTCTGGTATCTCCTCATAATTAAACCCTCCAAACCCTAAATCGACGCACCCTTTCAACTCATCCAAATCCCCATCTGTTAAACTCTTGGTCCTCATAAAGCTCTTCTCACCCTTCTCTCTCTCCCCATTAACAACCCCATTCTCACCTTCTCTCTCCTCATCCACATATCCTTCCAACAAAACACTCTTCTTCTTCTTCTTCCTATTCTTCTTCTGATCTCCAAATGCAACACCTCCTTCTTCTTTTAGGGTTTTCTCATTAACGGAGTCCAAAAGATCAGAGCTTTGCATGCTTTCTGAATGGTCGTGATCGGTAGAGAACTCCTTCTCCGCCATTGCCTTTGCTTCTCTCTCTTTCTTCCGTTCTCGGTGCTTTTAGAGAGAGAGAGAGGGAGATCTAAAAGACCCCAACTTCTTTTATATCTTTGTTTTCCTTCTTTCTCTCTCTACTTTCCTGTCTTGAATATGACTAGAGAGAGAAGAGAAGGTTGTTAGAGAAAAACAGAGAAAAAAGGCACCCTATATACAGAGAGAGAGAGAGAGAGAGATGCTCTGCCCTCAATGGTGTAGATTTAGAAAGAGACCATCTGTTGTTCTGGCCATGCCAAAAGCAAACATCAGTATTATTGTAGAGAGAGAAAGAGAGTAGCCAGAACAAGTCACCTATATTATTCTAGAGAGAGAGAGAGAGTATCCAGAACAAGGCACCTATATTTTTCTAGTGAGAGAGAGGAGAGGCTCAAACCCTTGGGGTAGAGAGAGAGATGCTCTTAACTCCTTGGGTAGAGAGAGAGAGATACGCCACAGATTGGCCAGGGATGCTTTCCTTATATTCTAGATCTAGAGAGAGAGAGAGAGAGAGAGAGAGAGAGAGAGCATAAGATGCATGTAAATTCATGATGCTCTTGTCTCTATACATGCATGCATGCATGCATGGCGTTGATGAGTCATAATCTTACGATTACCTTCCCACCATCTGACGTGGATTTGACAGCTGGCGTACGGTGAGGTGGACTGACAATGAGGACAAGTGGAGAGGCCACCTCGTGTTCCCGCCACCCGTTCTCCCACATTCAATGCGGTAAGAGGCCATCCGTCCGATCAGATCTCTCTGACGACGTGGTCTTCATATCACCGTCGAATTGGACTGCGGGCCTCTGCGGGGGCCATTGGGGATGTTTCACGTGTAAGGGTCCAGCGTTCACGTGGGGCCTGATCCAGCGCGGATAATCGAACTGTGCAGATGAAACGTGGGCCGGATGATCGGACGGACTGAAGGGCCCCACGTGTTTCGTTTACTGGGCGAGGTCATGGGTTTTGTCTTCTAGCCTGGTGTTTGGTGACGTCAGATGACGGTGGAGATTCTTGTAGAGGCTTGATTGAATCCTAACCGTTAGGTTGCCCCTCTCTAACGTGCCATCTTGTTAGCCGTCCGATGATTTATTAACCCTGGTTTGATGGACTCGGGACCGGAAGGGGAAAGTTCACATGAGGCCTAAGTTTTAGCGTAAAAAGTAAAGCCGCACCTTGAAGCTCCGGCATAAAATGTAACTACTAAAAAAACATGTTAAATTGATCTTTTACAAACGACATCTATAAAAATAAAATGATGTCAATCTTTAAGATTAGCGTACCTTGTAAGACATCATCGAGGCTGTTAATTTTCATGTTTTCATAAATAATGCTAGATTTACATAATTAATGGAATTTCAAATTTTACTACCAGGGAGCGGAACAGGGGTGGCAACGGGTTGGGTCTGAACTGGAATAGTATTCAAATCCAGGTTTTGGATCCAGACCCAACCTTTCGGGTCCAAAAACTTTGGACCCATACCCAGACCCGAGGTTGAGTTTACCTATCGAGTCCTAGGTCTGGTCGGGTCCATTACCACTATGTGACTGTGAACTTGTTTTTTTTTTTTTATTTGCTTTTTTTTTTACCATCATGTACCCATATTATTTACAACATTTACAGTATTGCACAACATATATGAATACGTACATGTATCCACTTTCCTTGCTGGAAATTCTTAAGAAACAAATGTATTGGCGACATTTATGAATACGCACAAATAGGTCACGTCAAGGTTGGGTCGGCTAGACCTGGACCCGAATAGTATTCGGGTCCAAGTTTTGGACCATGACCCAACCTTTTGGGTCCAAAATTTGGACCTATACCCCGACTTCAAATCGGGTCTATCCGTCGGGTCCCGGGTCTAGCTGGGTCCATTGCCATCCCTAGGGCAGACTAATTGTTAAACCAGACATACGGTTTTTCTGGAAGATTACTTCATTTTCCAATGGGTTTTGAGGTGTGGTCTTACTTTCCAACATAGAACTTAGGCTTTATGCTGACCATACCCACAATAGAATCATATTTATAAAAATTGGATTCAACCTCTCTTTGTTACGAAATATTGGAGATTATTATTCGTTTAGATTTAATATTCGAGTATTTTAGATTTGAAATTAGGAAAGTTAATCTTCCAATATGTTAAATACAATTGTTGTCAGACAAATAGATCAATTTTTTGCAAAGAGGTCCTCTTCTGCCACAACAATGGAGAAAAGAATGAAGATACGGTCAGTCTTGCGAAACGAACTTCCTCTTAAACTCCTCGCTTTTCCATCCCGTCTCTTTTTTTTCTCTCTCACCCTCTATTTACTTTTACTTTCTTTGTTACTGCCTTTTGTAACTATCTTTTTTTCTTAATGAGATCACTATTAACACTCAACAAAAAAAAAAAAAAAAGAGAACACTTGTGGTCAGCCTAAGGCTGCATTATAAAATAAAAGTAAAGCCGCACCTCAAAACTTAGAAAATGCTGCCAAAAACCTCTTTGATATCTTCAAAATCTATTTTAAAGTTTCCGATTATTGAATTTGAAGCTTCAAAACGATACAAATGCAGCAGATTTATTAATACTCGAGAATAAATGGTCCAAAAAATGTTTCAAGTTAAAATTATTTTCAAGGCTATAATTTTTTCTCTTGAAAACCGTAATTATCGAGGTCAAGACTATAAATTTGAAGGTTTTCTAGTGTCTAAAGAGATTTGAGCAGCCTCTTTAAAAAGTGAGCTGTATGCTAGCCTTTTCCGTTAAATATTTATTAAGAAATTGTAATTAAGAAAAATTTGCTTTTGTTTGCTCTATGTTCTTTCCTACCAGATATGATCTCTCTTTATTTTTAAATAATTGTTTCAATATATGGGTAGGTATCCCCCAAAGTCCAGCAAATTCTTGATATAAATAGTGATATCAATGATACCATGATAATAATAAAGTGTGGGAAACACATATATTTATGCAGAAAGGCAATTTTATAAACCATGTTCCTAATGTTAGAGACACATTACAATGTGTGTATTATGAGACATATATTAATAAATTTCTTCATCATATATTTAAGGATTGTTGTTCCATTAATTACTCAACTAGCCTTAAAAAATGTGTCCTTATTTCATTGTCTATTTTAATAAATGGAGAGCGGCTCAGCTTTTCTTTCATTGCAATTTCATGGGGCTGCAGCTCTCGGATGTATGAGGAAGCTGCACCTCAAAACCTTACCTGGAAATGCAATTTTGGTGTCGAAAACACATGTGATGTAGTGCAAACTTATTTTGCACGTCATTATAGAATTTGAAGCTACAAAAATTGTGTATATCTAACAAATCTACGAATGTCTAAAATAAATAATACAAAAAATATGATACTATATCCTTTTTTTTTTCTTTTTTAAGGTCAAAGCCATATCAACATTTTTTTTAAAAAAGTGAAATTCCACCCTATAAAGCTGTGGCCCTACAAAATACTTTACCTTTTCGTTATTCTAAATTTTTATTATTCAAGAATACAAACAACTTTTATGTAACAACTTAATGTTTAGTATTCTATGATCAATAAATTAGATCAAGATTATGATGGACGGTCCACACACCACTGGGGAGCCTGCAAACTCAAGATCAGAACCGTACATTCAAGCGAATCAAAAGCTTAGAGACCACATGAAAAGCAAACGTCCATCAACTAAAACAAAAAAAAAAAAATGGATGGTGACCTGAGAATAGCAACATTCTTACATGGTGCTTTTTGGTAGCCACAGGGATTCTATCAATGGACCTCTTTGGTGGACCCGCATACGACTAAGACAATTTTTTGTTGTTGAGTCTATCCATGTACCACTTTGGTGGACCCTCATATGACTAAGACATTTTTCTTTTTTGGGTGTGGAGTCCACATAATGGATGTAAGTATTTATTTGTTACTCCCAAAAGTATAGGACTTTTGGACTTTTGTTTAGGGCTTTTCCCATGCTGTAAAAGTGGTTTTGGCCTTTAGGTCAAGCCTATTGTCCCACTTGGTACAGTAAAGGCATAGGCATGTCTAAAAGCATTTTGTGTAAAATGAGAATGCTTGAGAAAAGGCATGATCTAGGGTTTCAAAACTTGGAAAAGGAAAGGAGAACAAAAGCAATGTAAAAAAGGGAGGAACTTAAAAAATAAAAGGGGGAGGAAGAAACTGATGTGAACATGTGCAACATAAAAAAACAAATGTTAATGCACATGGTATAAAGAAATAGTGATTCCAACGTTGGTCGTCGGACTCAGAATTGACCGAGTTGGATATGTGGTGAGAGTCTGCATAAATAAAACTAGTTTTCAACTTTTTTCATATTTAATATTTTTTCCATTTTTTTTACTCTAGCTCGGTCTGACTCGCTAATCGTTTGAGTTGGACTGCGGTAACTAGAATTGGATCCAAAACTTAGAAAGAGCACTAAAATATTTGCCAGTTGTAGAGTATACGTAATGAAATTTTCTTCGGTTATCATTTACTCATAAGAAACTGTCCACATATGACATATGTGCGTCTTCGTATCATTTACTCGGTGGTCAAAGTGATGGACCACATTAAATAAAAAGGGTAATTTATCAAAATACATAAAGCACGAACTATTTAACTTTTTACCTATGGATTTTGATTATAAATTTTTTTCAAAACGCGAATCAAAATACGTATGATCTAACATCTTACCCATATCTTTTTATTATAATTTCAAAAACTAAATTAAAATACATGTGATTATGACTTCAAATAGTAAAAAAAATTGGTAAAATCTTAATTTGGATGAAATTCCCAAAAGATATATATATATATATATATATATATATATATATATATATATATATATATATATATATATATATGCGTGCAGTTGGCATACAGACACGTCCGTAGGTGTAGAGGTAAGGTGCCCTTCAAATTTTATCTTGGTATATAAATTTGATGTAAAATGTTATTAGGATTATCTCAAAATCTATTTTTATATCCAATTATAAAATTTTAAATTTCAAAAAGGGTTAAAATCAAGTAGGTCTATAAACATATGAAAATCTTGAAAATGGACGGTGTAGATAATATGTTGTAAAATGCAATATTTTTGAGACTTAAAATCTTTTATTTTTCATAGTCATATATCTCGATGTCGAGATGATCATTCAAAGAGTTTTTCAACATTAAAACTACCTTTTCCGAGGGATTTTTGAGGGGCATCCGTAGTTCTACATTATAAAGTTGCATCCTTATATAAACTTTTTCCTATGAGAAATTTAGGAGTAACAAACAACAAAGTAAAAACTATCTTCAAATGAGAACTTATAGCTTAAGATTTCATAAATATGGACTTTTTTTTTTTCGAATGTTAACTAGTTATTTCATTATATAGAACGGAATAAAGGGAGAAAAAAGTAAAAAAATACAAGAAGTACTTTCTACTTCCATAGATGACCTACCAAAACTTTCAAACATGAATTATACCCTCATCTGGAAGGCACCTACAAACGACATAAAGCACTATAAATACAGACTATTTATGAGTAAGGTTCTATATGGCTCCATGGAAATACATAAAAGAAATGAGAAGGGTAAGAAGAGAGCATTTAATATGCACTTAAAGAGGATATCAGACATCCAAGAATGAAATATCTAGCAACCGACCAAAATAGAATGTAGACTTACTTGACGCATCTATATAGTGTATATCGCAGGAGCACACTATACACTTGCTATATTAGCTAAAAGTTTAAAAGTCAAATTGATTTTGAATTCCTAAAACACTTAATCTGACCTTAAAAAAAACTTAATTATCTATGTTCAACCTTATGACATTATTGTTTTTTAGGTTGACTGTGTGCTTATGATTTTCTTTCTTAGGTTAGTTCTTAGATTGAGAAAGTTACATCCCAAAAGTTAAGGTTATACAAATGTTCCTACACTATTTCAAGAGGGTGAAGCCTATATAAGGTGACAACCTCAAACAGTATAAGTAACTCTCACCTCTAAACCATGTCAAAAGATGCAGTTCTAGTGCCTAAAACCCTTTTAATAGCTTGGAACTCTTTTCAACTTTACTTATAAATTTTAAAGCTCCAAAAATGATACAGATCTAGTAGAATTATAAATACTTGAGTATATAGAAAATAGATAGTGTAGATAATGTGTGACAAGATGCACTTTTAAACGATGATACAAGGATGTTACAATTACTTTTAGCCATTAGATGTCAAATAGATGGCTTGGGGTATGTTACAAAAGTCCCAATATATATATATATATATATATATATATATATATATATATATATATATATCTATTTGTTTTAATTTTTAGTTTAGCCAATGATATTCTAACAACCACATGATTTGAAATATATTAAACAAGAGTGATTGTGACTTCCTTGTACAAAAAATTAATGGTTTCTTTAAATACTTTTACTTCTAGCATTTGATTCATTTATTACCTATTTTTTATATCCATGTATCATGAGGTGAAGATAATTAATTTGAGAGTTTTTCACAATCTTTTCTAATAGGTTTTTTTATGTGTGTCATACTTTTACAAGGTTGAGGCCTTATATAAACCTCTTTTTAAATTTATGCTCAACTCTGGCTCACCCAGGCCAGACCTGATTGAGAGGGTGGCACTTGTAGGCTGAAATACCTCATGGTTACCTCGATCTCTTTGCTTTGGGTAGATAGTTTTCACTTATATATACACTCATGCAAGAGCATGAAATATTTCCACATGTATAAAACTTGTCTATTATTTGTGTTCTCCTTTCTCTCTCCCCTCTTTCTTTTTATTTATATATATATATATATATGGGAACCACAAGCAATTAACACCATTGTTGCCTATCAGCCATCAATGTGAATCATGGTTGGCACTTTATTGTGCTGAGTGGGGAAGTCCACACATCTATCTACACTTACCAAGCTGTTATCCATTTTTTCATGCCTATGGCCCCTACCCATTTTTCATTAATAAAAATAAAGACATTCAATTCACATTTTAACAACCGTGCGGTGTGTCAAATCATGAAGTAAAGAGAGAGGAATAAAATCCGGTGATCTAGAACGGCAAACTGTAGCATTCGAGAAGGCCGAAAAGGTTATTTCCCTCTAGGACTTAAAATTACTCTTAAATCGAATTTTATCCGAGGGAGTAAATTTATGATCTGCTCTCTCGAAAGCAGGTATAATCTCTTGGTAGTATGTATTTTGTTGGCTAGAGTGCTCCCATGTTTCGATGGATCTATATAAACTATAAAGAACCAAAAACATCCATTTTTGGTGTCAATATCTTGCTGTTACTGTCTTGGCTTATTAATAGTTTTGGCTCTACTCCGGTGGACCATGGTCTTGGCTTATTAATAGTTTGGCTCTACTCTGGTGGACCATGGTAGATAATGTTGATTGTGGACATGAGGAAGCAATGTCTTAGCTTATATTACCACATGAGTTCTAAATTAATGTTCGTGTGTTAATGAGAAGTGATTGTAGTAGGTTTGAGTGCATTTTGAGCCGCATTTTCTTGGCCCTAGTATCATATTTGTAGATCTTGTGGTTTTTCACTCAATTTAGTGCTACATAATATTTAAAAGTCCAAATAAATCAATCACCTAAAATGTGTGGCCTTAAGTTTCGCACATTCTTCTAATCAATATGCATAAATTGAAATAAGTGTTGATAAAACATTTGTTCACTAGGTTTGAGTGCATTTTGAGCCGCATTTTCTTGGCCCTAGTATCATATTTTTAGATCTTGTGGCTTTTCACTCAATTTAGTGCTACATAATCTTTAAAAGTCCAAATAAATCAATCACCTAAAATGTGTGGCCTTAAGTTTCGCACATTCTTCTAATCAATATGCATAAATTGAAATAAGTGTTGATAAAACATTTGTTCACTATTTTTAAAAAGATCTAAATTGGGCCCTAAGTCCGTAGGGGTTTGATTCTGATCCTCAAGTTCCAACTTAGATGATTCCTGAGCCGGAAAGGGCCACAATTTTTTTTTTTTGGGTAAGTTAGTAGAAGAGAATGCTCTCTGCCTGTTTTTTATTAACTAAAAATGGGGACAATACATATCACATTTTAACAGCCCAATTGTAGAGCAAATATACCAAATCATGAAATAAAAACAAAAAAATAAAATCGGGTAGTCTAGAACACCAAATTGTAGCATCAGAAAGAGGTATTCCCTTCTTGGCAAGTGTATCTGCTACCATGTTGGCTTCACGATAGATGAAAGATGCACAATTTAAAAATAAATAAAAAGATTACAAGAGCAGAATAATCGTGTGATCTCAGGATTTCTCATCAGAATTTTCCACATCTAGGTTGTGCTCCAACTGTAGGGAAATACGGATGCCACAATACCAGAACAATCTGCTTCTCAATCAATGTAACATTGTCACACTAGCCCAAGACTCACAAGAAGATGAATAACCGAAATGAGGTGGAAGAAAAAAAACCGAATCTTTCATTCAAAGAAGCAAAATAGAGTAAACAAATGCATTACAATCTTGACACCTAAGATTAACCTTAACACATATGACTCAATTTTCTCACTACACACCTTTTTTTAAATAGAGCCACTTACAATGATATTTAGTACAATAACTCCCCACTCACAACAATAACTACTAACTTACAACAATAACTATTAACCATCTAGTAATTTTATTCCTACTACACAAAACTACCAATTGTAACCTCATTGCATCACTTATAATAAAATAAAATAAAAAATAATTTAATTTTAAAAGAATAAACTTTAACAAATTTATCACCAACTCAGATTCAAAGTAGAATCGGCGATTTTTGAATCACCATTGTTTGCCATGTACAATTTAACATTTAGTCTTTTGATGCATGACCAGACTTATGAACCTTCACATCTCTCACCCTTACCTCTCCTTATCTAAGTACATCATCGCAGAGGTTGCACAATAATATGTCTTTTCATTGCTAGAGATTTGCTAAAAAGGTAAAAGCCAGTGCCTCTTTTGTGGCCCCCTTCTATTTTACTTTGTATCCACTAAGCCTTTATCCCATTACATATGGTTGGGGAATTTATCAAATTACCTATGAAAGGTTAACAATTCAACACTTTATTTAGCTTCGAAATACCTATAAAATAACACATGGTCGGAATAGTTTCAAAATGCTACTCTTAAATAGTTCACTTCTTGTCGGTATTTTGATAAATTTCCTTCAACGTTTTGCTCTGTCTCTGTCTCTCACTTTCTAGTAACTTCCATGCCATGTCTCTCAAACTCTTTCCGGTATGGTGTAGACACTCTCTCTCTCTCTCATGACCTCTATGGAGTATCACTGTCTTGAGTATATGCTCTCTCTCTCTCTCTCTCTCTCTCTCTCTCTCTCCGACGCCTGAGGCTGGACAATGATGTTAGCTACGAAAACACACAAAAGGCCTTTGCCAGATGAGTGCCCACATGTATCAGACACTTGCAACCTTACCAAGATAAGTTCTTCCGAATCGGACAGAAAAACGAAATGCAGGCCGACATCAAGACCATGTCTTTGTATTACATAAAACATTTATTCATATGCTCTATGCATAGCTTGGATACTAATGCAATATTACATTAATTAGGCTTGGACTTAAGTGGTTAGCAATTGACATTACCTATATTACATCTTGAGTTCGATTCCTATTGGTGAATTAGAAAACAAAAGGAGATAAAAACTAGTACAACATTTATGGAGAAGAAAGAAGGGGAAAGTTTTCTTTTACACCCATAGTACTCGTATGTGTTTTGAGGACCGACCGCTCGATTAAAATAAAAAAGCCCATATCCTCATACACATAATTTATATTGATTTATATGTGTGTGGGGATAAAAATGTAGTTCAAAAAAGAAGAGTCACATGACATGAGTAGTCACTTGAACACTTAATAGGTCAAAATATGATATTTATGTTATTTTTCTCCAAGGAGAAAATTGCCTTGGTAAAAAAAACTCATAAGAACTATCACAACTACAGTGAATTGGGTCAAGAAAATGAAGAAAGCAAATTTCAAGTAAAACTGTTAATTCCTAAGATATTTTCTACTAAAAATTAAAATAAAAAAGGTAGCCAATTCATGTGCCCAAGTCACATGAGTGGTTAGTATATTTCTCATGATGGGTATTATTGAAGTGGACCAATGTAGACTTCATTAAATATGAGAAAATTGTTAAAAAAAAAAAAAAAAAAAAAAAGTGACCATATTATGATGCAAATCTACACCAATTGTCCATACTGCTAAAAAATGACAAAAATCACCATCTCTTTAAGGTCTGTTTAATTATTCAAGAAAGAAATGTTCTTATGTGCTTAGCACATTGCGACCATTGCATACTAATTTCAATTCTCCATTCATATAAACTACGGCACATGGGTGACATATCATTTCCTTTGGCATCATCTCTGCTGCCATGAGATACGTACGATGCACGTTTTCATTATTCTGGCAATATTAAGATGGTAAAAATGTATATTTTTTTAAAAAAATAAAATCGCTCAAATTGGGGATGAAATATTAGGTATCCAATTAAGTTCATAATTTTTTTGGGCATTTCAGGTATAGGATTCAAACTTCAGACATAGTGTTGCAATCATCAACTCACCATTCAAGAATATCTCTTTATGTTTAAGGACATCCAAAATATTTACTTCTAATTTTGAATTAAAGATAAAGCATTTGTCTAATGGAGGCTTTCCATTTCAAATGGACTTCATATTATATATTTCCAAATAAAAATACCAATTAAAATGTTGGTTACATGAATAAGTAGAGATTGAATTTGAGTAGTAGGAGGCAGATTGCCCTACACTCCCATTTTGTATTTCAAACTAGACTTCATATTATATATTTCCAAATAAAAATACCAACGTGTTGGTTACAAGAAGAAGTAGAGCATTTTGTATTTCAAACTAGACTTCATATTATATATTTCCAAATAAAAATACCAATTAAAATGTTGGTTACAGGAAGAAGTAGATATTGCAATTTGAGTAGTAGGAGGCAGATTGCCCTAAACTCCCATTTTGTAGGGTGTGTTAAAATTTGTGGAAGCATCAAATGGAGAGAGAATAAGAGATAACACAACATTTACGTGGTTCAAGCCAAAGTCTTGCGTCCACGGTTCCAAAGCCCAACCGGCTATATCACCCAATCCGCTATATCTTCATTATTTTTTTTTATGAATGCTTATATCAAGAAGTACCTATATATAGAGGTCAATCACATAATTACAAGAGATAAATATAGTATGATTCTTGGATATAGAGATAAATAGTAGGATGCCTTATCATCGAACTAACTTGATGTAACTTGGTCTCTTCTTATCTTCTAGATACCTAATCTTATCAAGAGATATATACCCACTTTAACTTGATGTAACTTGGTCTCTTCTTATCTTCAGTACTGCTCTCATTGGAGTCTGCTTGAATAGTCTCCAAGATGCATGCATGCTTGAATAGTCTGTAAGAGCGAAGAGATGTAATCCGGGACACGTGATCACCAAACCTGCTCTATAGACCACTAAAAGTGCTACAAAGGCACAACACTTTGTACAACAAAGATGGCTCCGATAAATAAAGTGGCAACGAACATTGAAGATTTGTGAAAACTTCTCTTTGAAAAATCTGCAAATCTGTGTGCTCCCCCTGACGATGTCCTGACGATGTCAAAACAACAATGGCGTGACGAAATCTTATGCTACATGGCAAGACGCTAGGAGAAAATATGGTGTGACGAAGTCCTATGCTACATGGCGAGATGACGAGGCGCTGGGAGCAAATATGGTGTGACGAAGTCCTATGCTACATGGCGAGATGGTGAGGCGCTAGGAGCAAATAACGCCCACATGAATAATATCAAAACTGATGTTCTTGTCTACATAACGGATATATTAGAGATATTGACTTCATCTCATCTCTACTCATCTCATCACATATAGATGGAGAAGAAACACCCAACTTGCAAAATACCTTCTTTTTTTTTCTTTTTTTTAATCATAAAATCTCAAATCAATCTCCACCACAAATGGAAACGGATAAGCTCATGAGTCATGTCATAAAGAATGAATCTCTCTCCTCCCTCTCTCTCCACGTCAGAGTACCACAGATAGATAAACATAAGAATCTCTTTCTTTCTCTCTCCTCACTCTCAATAAGCAAATCCCTCTATCTTTCTCTAAATCCTCTCGTCTCTCACTCCTGCTTCCTCTCTTTCTCTAAATCCTCTCATCTCTCACTCCCGCTTCATGTGGTGAAGGAGACCATGGATGAAGATTCAAAGTGAGAGCCCCAATTTGAAGGCCATGGTTGAGAAACCATCACAAACTATCACCCAAAAATCTTTGGAGCCAAGGAAACCACCAGGAACTAAAATTAGATATTACCTCTCAAAGTTGGATATCTCATGGATCTTGCAGGGGCAAAAACGTACAAAGAGTGTGCTAGTTTATTGAGCGCAGAAAAGGATGTACCTACCGGGAGCCCTAAGAAATTGAAAAATTTACCACCCTTTGACTCTCTCAAGGAAAACATGGAGACTGTCGCTCCTCTATTGATACCATGTTAGAATTAGAATTCGTGTTAGAATTAGAATTCGTGGAAGCATAGAAGAAAAGATTGGAAGCACAAAAAAGAAGATAACACAATATATGCAGGCCGAGATTCAGGCCGAAGCCTTACGTCCACGGATCCAAAGCCCCAACTGGCTATATCTTCACTATTTTGGATGAATGTTTACCTCAAGAATTACCTCTATATATATAAGACAATCATATAATTAGAGGAGATAAACATAATATGATTCTTGGAGATAGAGATAAATAGTATGATGTATTATCACCAAACTAACTTGATGACCAAGTAACTTTAACTTGTCTCTTCTTATCTTCTAGATACCTAATCTTATCGAGAAATATGTATCTATACATCCATAATGATGTATGTCAATATCAACCTAAGATATCCATATCCTAACAGGGTGCCCCTCCCTACCGTAAAGCATATCTCTCCACATAGGGTCTTGCTCAAGTTGAAAGCAATGTGCGCCTACCCTTAACTATGGCTTAACATATGTAACACCTAGAAAATATGGTCATAGAAAATAAAATTGGGTTATTTGTTCATGAATGCAGTATTTAAAGGGCTCCTAGTTTACGAAATTTGGTAAAGCCGCACCTCAAAATCCTTCAGTAATTGCAATTTCAATTCAGGAAACATTATAGGATGAAGTTTCTATAAAGCCTAGGTTTTGTGAAAACAAAATAACGCCTCCTCGTTCGAAAAGTACTTTTAGCAACGGAAATCTCCATGATGGCTCTAAAATCAATTTTCAATACCGACAATAAAATTTGAAACTAAAAAAATACACAAATCTTGCGGATCTGTGAACACTTATTTTTAGGATGAAATGGATGGTCTAAAATATTTTGTTACAATATACGCTATTTTTAAAGCTTGAAATCCTAATTTTTCTTCACAACCATTATGTTCAAGCTGAGTTGATCGATGTAAAAGTTTTCCAATGCTTGAATTACAATTTTTGATGACATATGAGTTAAGGTTTTACTTATTTTGACCCTATCAAACCATTTTCGGACATTATAACCTATTTTTGCCATTGACTGAAATTTTGAAGATAAAAAACATGCAAATCCTTACATATTTGTAAGGACTTGAAATAGACAATACTAAAAAAATGTTACAAAAGGGACATTTTTAGGGCCGGTAAGCCATTTTTTCATATATTTACCATCTATATGGAGATCTATTTGATGGTCCTCTAGCACCGTAACTTGTTTTATTGTTGTATTTGTGTTGAAAATTCCTTGACCTTAAGTTGAACTGGATTTACTGCAAGCAAATAAACTATATTGGCCTCCAGCTAATGTGATTTTGGTTGTGGGCGAAAAGTGCAAATAATTGAAAATTTATTTATAAATAATATAATTATCAAAGATATAAAAAAAGATACAATTTGTATAAAGCCGAGAATCTAAACAATCAAAGTAAAATGTACCTATAAATAGTGTCGAGAAATGTGGTTTTAAAGGAAAAAATTTATATAAGGTTGCAACATATTATCCATACCGTCTATTTTCAAGATTTTATATGTTTATATATCTACTTGATTTTAACCATTTTTGGAGTTTAAAATTTGATAATTATATATGAAAATAGATTTTAAGATAATCCTAATTCTTTTTTACACCAGCATTATATATTATGATAAAATTTGGAGGCGTGCCTTGATTTGATTGTTTAAGGTTGCAACCTCATAAAAACCACACCCATACTTAAAATCTTTGTGATAGCCTTAAAATATATTTTCATCTCTAATATATAATTTAAAACTTCAAAAATAGTGTAGGTCAAGCATATCTATAAAAACTTAAAAATTTTAAAAAATTGACGGGCTGAAAATGCATTACAAGATGTACTATTTCCAAAACTTGAAATCTATTTTTTTTCTTATGTCCATGAATCTTGATGTCGAGATGATCACTTTGCAGATATTCGGGCATAAAACAACCTCTTCTAGTATAATTTTTCAAGTGCACTCTAATTTGATTGTTTTATAGCTTCACAATTATATAAACTTATTTTTATAAAAAAAAAATTATTACGTAACAATATTTATCCATTACTAATAAGAACCAACTTCGTATAAATTTTAACTAAAAAAACAAGTTAGATCAAAAAAATACTTACTTACTAGTTGGATGGTTTCGTCATTCCCATAAAAGAGAGGAGATTTTCTAGTCGTTCTTCCAAATCTTTTGCCCTCCAACGGTTTGACGCCCTTGATTAAATAAAGTGAAATTTTCCACCATTATAAAAAGGTTGAAAATACGTTATGGTCCACGATGAGGCATGTGTGGACATGAATGCATGCACAAGGAGCATCACGCATGAGCATGCATGGGTGGATCCACCCATCCATGTCATACATGGGTGGAGAGTCATGTGCTTGAATCAAGACGGAGCCATGTGTATTGATTTAGAGGTAAGCGGTTTATATGAGACAACCATACACCACCTACCCATGTGGGCAGTCGTTATCGGTCAATAATTGCCCTAGAAAAATCCAATCAGCATTTTACCAAAAAAAATACTTCTATAAAGTATATTGGTGGGGGTGGGCCTTCTATGCTTTATACCGGTAAGTTAGCCTAAAAAAAAGTAAAAAATTGGTACATGGACCAAAAATTGAACAGAAACAGTGAATCGGCGGTCGGAATTGCCGTTTTAATGCAGAGTACCGTTGTTTTACGTTGCAGAACTGTTGGTTCCCTTTTAGACTCAACTGTTTTCCTATATATACATAAAATCAAATATGGTGATCAATTTTCGAGTCGAACCACATGATTCTATGTCAACCTGGCATTTTTAAAACACTAGTTTATACATGGTTTTGGAAAAGGTTTTGGAAAACGCCGATTTGGATCGAAGTCACTTGTTCTACTTTGAAAATATGTGGGATTGCTTCAATGCCACTATATATATCAGGAAATGAGCGGTTCTAGCTAGGAACCAATTGGTTTTGTCCTCGTCAATCCAACCCACCTTCTCTTTTTTATTATTCCCATTTTTATTTTTCTATCTATTTCTATATTTCTTATTGGCCGATTCACTCGGCTGATCACTTATTTGCCATTCCAGAGGCGATAAGGGTTAACGATCTACGTTTTTTAACCTAGAGTCATATATTCACCACCCCCTTCTGAAATCTATCTAATGTGGATTTTGGATCTAGAATTTTGGGGATATGTAACCCCTACCATGGTGATTATAAATAAATAACTAGAAACTATTTTAGAACTTAGAACTGTGTTTTAATATTTTTTTTGCACCGGTTTATTTTAGATTTTTAGCTAGGGCACCCTTTTTCAGCGTCCATCTTAAAAATTAGTATTTAGTGATATGCACAATTGGAATTTTATGTGATCGCCGCATGTGAATGAAGCTGAAAGGGAAGCTCTATAGGATAATTATAAGACCGGCTTTGCTTTATGGGGTAGAATGTGGGGCAGTCAAGAAATAATATACTCATAGGATGAGTGCAACAGAGATGAAGACATTAAGATGGATGAGTGGCAAGACAAGAATGAATAGAATTTGAAATGAGTATATTCAGGAAAACTTAAGTGTGACTCCAATACACGATAAGATGCAATAAAATAGACTTAAGTGTATTGGTCATGTGTAGCGCGAATTCAGTACAACACTTGTTAGGAGGTGTAAGTTAATTCAAGTGGAATGCTAAAAAAAAGTTTGAAAGTAATAAGAAAATATATGTCGCTATATAAAACCATACTTTATTTAAAACTTTGGCCTAATATTTTAAATGGAAAAATTTTGGAATCCCAACAAAGCTTTGCAAGCTTTCAAATATAGCTATCAAGCAATACCTTGACATTATAAATTGACCTAATTATCAGGCTTTGGGTTTTGGAATCCCAAAGTTATTTGCACATTTTATCACAAAAAATTACGATAAATAAGTTTGAAATATTTTCTTTCCGTTGTTGAAAAAGCAATGGTTTTCCTAAATTACTCTCTTTCACTTTTAAGAGAAATATACATAGATGACAAAATGCATCTTTTCAAGCTTTGAAATCCTAGATAAATAGGGGTAGTTTGTAATTTGGCTTATGACATAAATAGGCTAATATACCAAGATGCCTTCCTCTAGATTTCAAAGTTGAAATAAGATGCTTTAATAATATAAAAAACATTTTCCAAGTTCAAAACCAAGTACAAATAGGGGTTTTGTGGTTTGACTTGGGCTATATAAATCATGCCAGATGTAAATATATCTACTTAATTTGGGTTCCAAACTTATAACGAAATATTTAACTTATAGACAAGGGTGCGGTTTGTATAAGGCATAGGGCTCGAAATATGTTGTTTTATTATAAAAAATATTTATGATAGCCTGAAATTTTATTTTTATCTTTAATTATTAAATTTAAAGCTTCAAAAATAGTATAGATCAAGCATATCTATGAATATTTGAAAATAGACAGTCTTGATAATGCATTATAAAATGTACTATTTTAAGACTTGAAGTATTCTTCTTCTTTTTTATGTCCATGTATCTCGAGGTCGAGATTATCAGTTTTAAGGGTTTTTGACATCAAAACAACTTTTTTTAATAAAATTTTTAGGTGTGTCTTAATTTGGTTATTTAAGGCCCTGACTTTGTATAAACTTTTTCTTGTAATAAATGGCCTAAGTTAAGAACAAAAACAAAGAACGGTATTTAAATCTTTTGGAATTACCAAAAAACCCCTGGAATCCATATCCACCATAAAAACATTTTACGTACTATTTGACAAAATTGTTCACAAAGTACTTGAGTGAAATGAACTTGTCAAAATAACCACTTGTTGATAAATCAGTGGATTTAATCACCTGGTTATTTTTATTAATAATACCGTCTAAATATCTTACGGCGTTCTCAATGAGGGTTAAAATGGTTACAACAACAAAAAAAAGAAAAGGGGTTCAATAATATATGGTCATTTATTTTTAGCACGGGGTGGTCACAATTATTTTTACCTATTGGATGTGAGATCTGATAGATTGAATGTGTTATAGTATTCGAAAAAATTTATTTTTGACTTTGCATAATGTCATTGACACTTCCCTAACCACCTGATTTTATATCTAACAACCAATAATAGTTGTGATCTCTCTGTATAAAGAGTATGATTGTATTGTAGACATTTTTTTAAAAAAAAGGGATTGTATGCAATGACCATCTATCTTTGATACAGGGAGGTCACGATTACTTATACCTATGTGATATGAAATCTGATAGCTTAAGTGTGTCACAAAGTTCGAGTCGAGAAAATTTCTTTTGAATTTTGAGCTTGGTCAATAAAATAAATGCAGCCACCCAATATCACATCCATTGGTTAAAATTAATGATGATTACCTTGTACCAATAATAAATGGGTGCAGTTGGCATACATACGCATCCGTAGCTATAGAGGTAAGCTGCACCTTCAAAATTTATCATGGTATATAATTTTGATGTAAAATGTTCTTAGGATTATCTTAAAATCTATTTTGATATCTAATTATATAATTTTAAAATTTAAAAATAGTTAAAATCAAGTAGATCTATAAACATATGAAAATCTTGAAAATGGACGGTGTAGATAATATGCTATATAATGCACCATTTTTTAGACTTCAAATCGTTTTATTTTTCATGGTCATACATCTTGATGTCGAGATGATCAATTAAAGGGTTTTTAACATTAAAACTATCTTTTTCGATGGATTTTTGAGGTACATTTTTAGCTGTAGAAGTTAGGTTGCAACCTTATATAAACTTTTTCCATAATAAATGGCCTCATTATATATTTTCCCATAAAAAATAGTCCAAAAGACATAGGTAATCATGAGCTTTGCACATGTGGGTTCTTTTAAGGACATTTGAGGCCCAATTTTATTTACACAATTGCTTCATATCTAAGGAAGCACATTTGCACAGTACAATCCCGTATGGAAACCAACCCACCAATGGCAATTCCTTGGATACAAATCTTGTCCAATCTCCTCCAACTCTCTCATTATTCTACAGGATAAGTTTGGATAAAGCTGAGGCTCTAAAAAATCAAAATAAGGCACATCTTCAAATAGAGTCGAAAGATGCTGTATTAGTACTGAAAATCTTTATGATGACATAAAAAGTTATTTTTATCTCTAATTGTAAGATTTAAAACTTCAAAAATAGTATAGCAGATCTATGAACATTGGAAAATCCTAAAAATCGCTGGTCTAAATAATGCATTACAAGATGCGATGTTTGTAATACTTGAAGGCCATTATTTTACGTCCATGTATCTTAAGATTGAGATAATCGGATTTGAGGGTTTTTTTTGGCATCAAGACTTCTTCTTCTAGTAAATTTACGAAGTGTGCTTTAGTTTTATTGTTTAGGGCCTCAACCTTATATAAACTTTTTCCTTTCCAAATTGTTGAACCAACCTCAACCTTATATAAACTTTTTCCTTTCCAATTTTTTTTTATTTACCAAGTACTTTATTCTGGTAAGTTAATCACATGAATTTTTTTAAAAATTTAAAAATAAAAAATAAAAAAATTAGGTTGTTCCCTTTGTAAAGGCGTTATGCCAATTATCAATCCTTCTTGTATCTAATGTATTATTCTTGTATTGATGCAGAAGGGTAAAATAATTTTTTCCCGATTTACCAAAAACGATTATTTATGGTTTTTTACTTTTGATTCATTAGGTCATCACTAGCGTAGTAAGCCATGTCAGTAACAACAATATATCAGGAAAACCAATTTGGTATGTGGGGTTCTCTATGTGTAGTTATACTAACATGACATCTGCATTGTTCAATATAATTAACTAATACACGACGTGTCCAAAAGTCAAAAAATCTATTGTCTTTTTAATGGCAATTTACACCATCTTATTACAATAAGCGGTGCTGATTACAGGGCCTGCACCACTTTTAGTGTGCCAGGTTTTGCACCAAAAGTGAGTCCATATATCAATAAACCAAAAAGTTAGTATTAGTATGGTTTGTTCATGAATATGAAGCAAAAAAAATTTCTCCAAACAAAATGGAGCATTTAGAAAACCATTGAGCAGAAACAACATAAGTAGTTCTGATTTCACTCAAAAAAAGAGTTATGGGTGTGTGTGTATAGGTTTATCTATGTAAGGGAAGAGCAATTAATTATATTAAGTTTCGATAAGCAACCTTTTTTTTTTCTTTTAATGTTAATTTGGAACCTCAGTAGGAATGAACTAAATACATAATGTTATGGCACCCTACCACACTTACCATATATGCCTAAAAGCCATGGAGTAATCAACTAAACTAATATTAATATCCGATGAGCCATGATTGATTGATTTGGGTGGAAAAATGAAATTTTTGAATAAATTAAGGTAATTTTTTAAAAGCTTTTCTTTAAGGTTTTTTTGGCAAGGAAAACTTTTTATACTTCCCTTACTATATAAAAGTTATATATTCTCTCTCCATCCAGTCGTCCAATTTAGATCAAGTGAGCCACTAATCGTTTGATCTAGATCTGACGCCTCAAAGTATTTTGTTTTTATTTTTATTTACAAGTCACATGAATATGAGATATGAAATTTCCGTCATCTCAATGAGGTGCACCTAAAAAGATAAAAATATATTTTTGATAAATTAAAATTACCAAAATACCTCTACAATTTTTAGGGGTATTTTGGCCCTTTTTTGTATCATGAATATTTTTTTATATTTTTTTCAGGTGCGAATTTAAGAGAGGAGTGGATTCTAAAATTTTGGTGTCAAAATGTTTTGTAAAAAAAATATAAAATAGTGCACAAGTGTGACATTGTAATATTTGAGCCATTCATTCAAATCGGACGGCTGGATATTGTAAGGGAAGTATAGATAACTTACTCTTTCTTGAAAACATAAAGTAAAAAAGTTTCATTTCATTTCGATTTTTTTTTTTTTGGTGTTTTTTTTAAAACTTAAGGCCTTCAAAAGTTCTCTAAAACATCAGAGTATTTTTTGAAAAAGTTGCATTTAAAACCAAGCTTTACCAATTATGATCATTTTATAGCTCGGGTGTTTTGGTCCACATTGTCAAAGAAAAATAAGTGGATTCCAAAAATTTTGTGTAAAAATATTTTGTAAAAAAAATATAAAACAGTGCACAAGTGTGATTGGGTCTATCTCAGCCGTTCATTCAAATCGGACGGCTGGATATGGTAAGGGAAGTATAGACTCTTTCTTGAAACCATAAAGTGAAGAAATTTCCTTTTCTTTTGATTTTTTTTTTTTTTCTGGTGTTTTTTTTGAAAAAATAAGGCCTTCAAAAGTTCTCTAAAACATCAATGTGTTTTTGAAAAAGTTGCATTTAAAACCAAGCTTTACGAAATATGATCATTTTATAGCTCGGGTGTTTTAGTCCACAATATCAAAGAAAAATAGCCATATGCTAGTTAGAGGTAGTAAAGTACTTTTTGTCTTCAAGAAAAATATGACAGAAATAAGGAGTCAAGGCATCAAGGAACTTAATGATGCCATGAAAACGAATTGGGGTCAACATCAACAATAGAAGATTTTAATTTTGAGAAAAAACATGTTTTGTGGGGGGATTAGAAGGTCAATTCAAAACTTATGAGAGGAATTAGTAAGAAAGCTAAAAGATTTGGCTAATTGTGACAAGGGGGTTTGGAGGGCTAAATTCAATGAACTTTGGAGGATGAGGTAACCCTGCAACAAAAATTAAACTCGGTGGTGAAAATCTTTGACGTAGCATGTAAATCTATTTCTGCCCTTTGCTATGGAATTTGAAGGTCCAAAAGATAGTGAAAGCTCGGAGGCTTGAATGAAAGTTCTTAAAATTTGTAAAGACTTGAAAAAGATCGTCCAAAAAAACGGTTGCAAAGTGAATAATTTAGGTTAAAACCTTTTTGTTTTAGTCAGATACATGATATTCTAGGCGGAGACCAATAGTTTGAGGTGTGATTGAAATACTTCATCGCCTCCTAGTTTCTAGAAAAGCCCGCTCTTGAGATTTTCTTGAAGAAACTGCAAAAAAAAAAAAAAAAAAAAAGCTAGTTATCAAATGCTCCCACAAAGCTGATAGTCTCAGTACTTGTGTTCACAAAAAAGATGCACAAGTCTCCTACTATTAAACTCCATAAATAGGAAAAGGGGTTGGGTCGTAATGGTAGCACCTCCTTACCTACTTACTATGTTGTAGTCTCCAATCCTGCTGACACGACCCACTAACACCTTCCAAAAGGTAATTCTCTAATCTATAGGAAAATACGGCTAGGGGCCTATCTTTTCTACTAGATTACCGAAAAAAAAAACTCCAAAAATGTAAGGTGGAGATAAATAGATGATTTGAGGAGTGGCTGTATAAGTTTGCAGCCGTACAATATATTTCACTATTTTTGGAAATGCTAATATCAAAATTGGCCTTTTTGACATAATATATCGGCAGATATCATATTATTGAATTTCACACACTTCAATTTGTCAGATTTCATTCCAATTGCTAAAAATGATTGTGACCTTGAGCCAAAAGCCAAAAGTGAATAGTATTATAATTCAAAATCCTTTTTCATTTTCATGTCCATACATATTGAGGTGTAGATGATCATTGGAGGGTTTTTCAATATTGAAACGATATTTTGCAATGAGTTTTTCATGTGCACGTTAATTTTGTGGTTTTAAGATTGACACTTCAATCAAACATTTGTCCCTGTCAGATATTCAATAATGCAAGCCTCATTTACAATTTCTCAAATTTTATACCCATATTGATCTTTTGTTTCAACCATTTTTATCCTTTACGATTCTCAAAACTTGTATCCATGGTAATAGTTAAAGGGTGTGGTTTCTATAGAGTCGAGGCTCTAAATAATCAAAGTAAAATGCACCTTCAAATAGTGTTGAAAAATATGGTTTCAATACTGAAAATCTTTGTAGTAGTTTTAAAATATATTTTCATCTTTAAATATAAAATTTAAAGCTTAAAAAATAATATAGATCAATCAGATATATGAAAACTTGAAAATTAATGGTAAAAAAATGTGTTACAATATGCACTTTCAAAACTTGAAATCCATTTTTTTCAAATGTTCATACATCTTGATGTTGAGATAATCAATTTGAAGATATTTGGACATCAAAAACAACAACTTCTAGTAAAATTTTTAAGCTTCTTCCATGGTTAAAAAGGCATGATGTAGTGGTGTTGCGATGTCTATTTTTAATTGGGTAGTATAGATTTGTGGCATAGTTCAATATAATATTAAAAGTTAAGATCTTCTAATTAAAAATAAGCGTTCAAAATCTATACGATCCACCTAAAATAGCGATTTACTATCATTTATATAACTCTTTCCACTCTTTAAAAGGGCAAGATTTCTATAAGGTGTTGTTAACCTTAGACAATCTAAGTAAGGCATATCTTAGAACTTTGTTAGAAGATCTAATTACGGTACCAGAAAATTCCTAGGAAGCTTAAAAATATATTTTTATCTTGAATTATTGAATTTAAAATTTTAAAAATCGTACAGATTGATCAAACTTCTAAGTATATGAAAATCTAAAAAGTGGATTAAATATGTAGTATTTGAAAATCTGAAAAGTAGATAGAATACATAGGATTTGAATTAACTTTTTTGTTCCGTACCATAATATAATAATAACAATAATCCTATGAAACCCTTCCACACCCATGTATCTAAGATTCTAAATGATCACTATTAAATTTACTATACATATAACTAAAAAACGAGTCAAATCCTCACTAATAAGATAATTTTTCTATATATTTGTGTCATATTTAAGAGTGGTCATTTGCAGCGCTACGGTAGGGGAGGGTCTCGTAGGATCATCGGTAATGTAATGATATAAGGTTGACACCTTCCAATTAACTTTTTCCTTTAAATTAATTTCGGTTAGCTTCTAGAACTGCCCCTCGCCTTCAGAAAGCATTCAAATTGTTAGAATCATTTTTCTCAAGGAGGAACTGCGGTGCAATGGCTCTGGGATCAATCAGGTCAACTCCATTCCCATTTAGATTTACATTTAAATCCAGAAAATTTTCCTATTTTCCATTGTTTTTGGGCCACTTTTTTGCACTCATCAGTCCTCTGCAGCTGTTCTTTGCCCTCGTTATTGTGACAGTAAAATATGACCTTTTTTTTTTCAGTTTGAGTTGTGAGATCAATCCTTGATGGACTGAAACAGTGGACTTTGTTTTGATTGTACGAATTTTGTGACATTGTTGGCGAGTTTGTGTGATTCTTTTAGCTTGTGAGCTTTTTCTTTCGATGAATTTTAGTAACTCCATAGCTAGAATTTCGTGAAATACTTTTGTGGTCATCAAAGTTTGGGGTTTATTATTGGATTCATTTGTTATATTAGAGTAGAACTGTGGTAGTATCAGAGGTTTGAATGCTTCTAAGAAGTTAGGGTTTCAACTGCGGCCCATTAACAGGATATATAAAGAGAGACAGAGAGAAAAGGTTTCATGTATGAGAACTGGAAACCAAATTCTATGACCGGTATAGTTTGTTCAGTTTAGAAAGCTTGGTTTTTTTTTTTTTTTTTTGGGCATTTAGTGAACCATTTGGCCTGCATTTTTAAGGATTACAGTCATTCGGTAGTTGGTTTTATTCTGTAACATCTGCCTAGGGTTTCTCTTGACTACTGTGGAACTTAAACCAAAATTGTTATGGGTAGGTCAATGTATTTTGTTTGAATTATGACTAGTTCTGGATAGTGCTCCAATTCATGATGAATCTGCAGCTTGTGAATAGATTTGGACCAGGAAAATCACAAGAGTTTCAATCTAGCATTCCTCTAGAGTGTCTAGGTTGTATTGTGTGAAGTAACAAAACTAAAAATTTGAATGATATTGTTGCTTTGAGGCATTGCACAGTTCTTTTAGCTTTTGATTAGATTTTCTCTAGATTATGTTTCGTATACGAATAAAACTGAAAGTTTGATAATGAGTTTGGCGTAGATGCACAAAGTCTCGTAGGTTGGGGTTTATAAACGTTGCACAGTTCTTGTTGATAATGAGTTGCAAACATCACAGATAATTATTATCATCTTCATCGTCCGATCCTTATTCCAACTATTTGGGGTCAGGCACATGTATATCTGCAGTCAAACCATAAGTCACGTATCTCTTCTCACTACTTTCATCCATGTCCTTTTGGACCTTCCCACTGCCTTTTTAGAGCCTTCCACTTGAACCCACTCATCGTAACCAGTGTTGTTCTAGGTCAACACCGCACATGGCTAGACCACCCAAGCGTACTTTCCATCATCTTATCGCTTACTGAAGCCACCCCTAATGGGTCGTTTGGGACGTAGTACACTCAAATCCTGGTTATTCATATCCTAGCTTTGAGGAAAAAATATTGTTTGGCGCAAAAGCTGCCTTTAAACCCCGGATTAGTGTATCCATAAAAACACTCAAAACTGGTGCACGTGAATTCTAAAAAAAAGTTGGAATTTCCCGATCTCTGTTTTTATAAAACCTTGGTTTCCTTGGGCTGTGCGCCGCTCATTGCCCCATTTCCCTATTTTGCAACATCTTCCTCTGTCTCTCTTCCCCACTTTCCTCTGCCATTGCTGCAGCCCAACCAAGCTCGGCCTCTCCCATACGATTGAAGTTGCAAAATGACCTCAATCGATCCGCCATCTCTCGTACATCATTTTCAACTCCATTGTTGACACATTTTCTGAAGATCTATCATCTTTCCATCACTCCTCTCGATTTGACTTGCATTACCAGATTTGAGGATCCTGATTTTATTTTATTTCTGCTTTCAAATTTTTATACTCTTGATGTTGATAAAATGGAGGATGTTATCTGTCTTGGGTTTGATATCATTTTTTGTTTTCTTTTAGGGGTTTTCATTGATCGTAGGTTAGGTCTCTCTCTGGTTGTTAAAGGGTATTTGCTTGAATGTTCAACAGAAGAGTTCTATTGCTCATAGCTTAGATTGACCTTGGATATTTGATAGGTGATTTTTTTTTTTTTTTTGTGGGTTATCGAATGCTACAAGTTCTTGTGGGTTTTTTTGTGGATTTTTTAATTTATTATTGTGAGTAAATATTGATGATTTTAATAATTCTCTTTAATTTTCTGCAAGTTTTATGACATGGCAGATTTTGGTTATCTGCTCTATGAGTTTTTCTGGTGAGCTTTGAACATTTTTTCAAGTTTTTTATTTCTGAAATTTGATGGAGTTTTGTTGAATGTCCAGGCTTGTTCTTTTTATGAATTTATTTGATTTCCATTTTTAGATATTGCATTTGTGGTTCATTGTTTCATTTATCTGTTTGAATCTCTTGATTTTGTGTTCATGTTCATGATTTTCGTTTTGGGGAACTACAAATGGGAGTTTGGTTCACTTGGATCATCTGAAATCATCACAAGCATCAGGCTTTTGATCTCATTTTCATTACTTGATTTGATCTAAAATTATTTGAGACTGCTGTAGCAAAATTTGCAGCAAGATCAAGACTCAAATTGATACAAAATCAAATCAATTCGTGTTGATTATCTACAGAATTTTTCTGGTGAATTTCTCAGCAGAAAAACAGCGTCAATAGATGAGATCCATGCTCATATTTGTGATCAAATTCAATGATGAGAATTATTTTTATCATCTTGTCATCAAACAAACTCAAGTGGCAGCAAAAATTGATTGTTTCCATCTGCAGATGTACTGTTTGGAGTTGATTGTTTCCAATTGCTTACACTGCATTTCATACCAAGGAAAATTGCTATTCATTGTAAATCTGTAACCCTATAGGAGACTTATATCTAAGGACAGTTTCATGTGGTAGTGAATGGCATGGCTAATGAGTTTATGGCTGGTGATAGAGCACATCAAGAAATCAAAGAGATGTGCTTAATGTTAGACGAGTTAGCCCCAACTTGAAAAAACTTGAAAATTGATGGTCAAAAAATGCGCTACAAGATGTACTATTTCCAAAACTTGAAATCCATTTTTTTCTCATGTCCATGCGTCTTGATGTCGAGGTGATCAATTGGAAGATATTTGAGCATCAAAACAACCTCTTCTAGTGAAATTTTTGAGCTGGGCTCTAATTTGATTGTTTAGAGCCTTAGCTCTATATAAACTTTTCCCTATGAAAAATACCCTGTTTGGCACCATGAAGATGAAAACTAGGTTTTGGTTGTGTGCTGTTAATGCAGTTTATCTGTTCATTCCATAATTTGATGATTCCCTAGTAATATATGGCCAATATAAAAGATTTTTGGGAATAAGTTATCAATAATATAACAAATATATTTGACGGTTTGGATTATATGTTTATATATATTTATAGGTCGAATTATACTTCTCTCATTCACTCACTCTCTCTCTCTCTCTCTCTCTCTACATACACGACCCATGATAAGTTAGGCAATAACTTCATGACGGACTGTCGACACCACAAAACCATCTCCTTCTCTCTCTCTCTCTCTCTCTCTTCCCCTCATACCCACACACACACACACACAGACGTGACAACTAACATAGATCTGCCCGATCTTCACTATTTTTGAAGCGTTAAATGTTATAATTAAAGTTAATAAGATATTTTAAGGCTATCACAAAGATTTCCAGTATTGAAACTACTTTTCTCAACTCTATTTGAAGGTGGGCTCGAATTTGATTGTTTGGAGCCTCGAGTCTATGCAAACCGCATCCTTTTTCATATAATGGTTCTTCCAGCAGCAAGCCAAACAACATTGTTTGCTAAACCAGCTTGTATATATACTATAATCTGCAAAACCAAGTATTGAGAAAAACCCAAGATTTGCGTATCTAGGGACCCAAACGACCCATAAGTTCCCTTGGATGTCTTCATTCTAAATTCTATCATTTCTTGCCTTGCCACTCATCTATTTCCACATCTTCATCTCAGCTACCCTCATTCTATGGATATGTTTCTGGATAGCCCAACATTTCATCCCATAATGCATTGCTAGTCTTACAGCTGTCCGATAGAACTTCCCCTTGAATTTCATTGGAACGAGACAATCACATAAGACTTCAGAAGCACATCAGCTCTAATTATATGCCTGACAGCTTCTTCAATCTCTCCTTTCCCATATATATATAT
The DNA here is from genome assembly GCF_054954075.1 of Amborella trichopoda. Taxonomy (NCBI): domain Eukaryota; kingdom Viridiplantae; phylum Streptophyta; class Magnoliopsida; order Amborellales; family Amborellaceae; genus Amborella; species Amborella trichopoda. The sequence continues at coordinate 53,285,286 of NC_142341.1, read as the reverse complement.
ATAGGAAAGTCTTAAAAAAGCGTATAGGTGAATTGCTACAGTGTTTCGCCCTGCCACAGACATGCTATGCCCGTGGCGGTTTATTGAACGGAGCCACAACTGACGGCACGTGATCCGTGGCAATTCTGTGTATTTTTTTAACCGCCACGGACTTGCTATGTCCGTGACGGTTTGACCGCCCGGACATGCTAGATCCATGACTGTCTTTAATCCTCACCGCCCGAAAAAATTGGACGGCGCTGAGCCTATGGGCGAAAACACTGTTCATTCTCACCACCCATAGGCATTGCCTAGTGGCTTTCTATATATATATATATATATATATATATATATATATATATGAGCTTTTTATAATGCATTTTAGTAATTTCGAATTTGGAATTTTTACAGGTTGAATCAAGGAGTATGCACCCTTTGTATCCTATATTCAAACATGGCATGAATGGTTGTTTCACCTTTTTGAACAGCCATATCGATCGCATACTAGCAACTGATGCTGTTTCGAGAAGACAACATTTCTTGTTAAGGTGCCTTAGAGAAAATTGTAGCAACATTTCCATGGAGAGTTCATACAAAACGAAGTGTACAATTCATAGCCTTTCGCAGTCAGATATTAGTAGAATTGTTAGATCAATTGTTCCTCCACTTGATCCAGGTCGACACAAGGGCCAAGCAGGTAATTGCTTATCTTAGTGGCCATATTAAGTCTTCGATTATGTGTTTCTATTGATTTATTTTTTTGTTTGGTTAAGTGTGGGGATTGAAACTGGAATCAAATCCTTCAAATGAAGAGCTCTCACCCTCTGACATTTAATCCCAAATTAGTTGGCACTTCATTATTTAAATTTTTTCTTGTTATTTCTACTTTCAATTAGCAGCAAAGGACTATTAGAATTGGAAAAGAACTTATACGATGAATTTGTCATTTTCTATAGTTGTAAGGAAATATATTATTCAAGAAATTGAAGAATTTGCTTAAAACTCGAAGTATGTAATAGGTTTTGGTGCACTCATTGACGTTTTTATGGGATGTATGGGAATTTAGTGCTTTACTATGGATGTCCATGATTTTGAAATTTCTCCTTGCAGGTAAAATAGCTGTTATTGGTGGTTGTCGTGAATACACAGGTGCACCATATTTTGCAGCAATATCAGCACTGAAAATAGTCAGTATTATACATGCTACTTTTTCTTGTCTCTCGGTCTTGCCAGTCTATGCATTCTCAATGATCTTGTGATACATGTACATGCATTATTAATAGCACAAGAACATGACGTAAAAACTGAGCCAGCTGATTGGATCAACTGAAGTTGGCTTGATAAGATTATGAGTTTGTAACACTCCAAACTCGTTCAATTCCCCAATTTCTAGCTAATTGCCACGGTCTTGAATCCATCCAATTCTATCTGGACGTGGCCAACTGTAGGAAATGGACGCTTGATATTGAGTGTGTGTATGTGCATGTATTCATGCGTGTGGGTTTTAACATTCACCATGGGTGGTGATTGTCTTCATCCTTCACCATATGGAAAAATGACAATAACCTTGACTCTGTATAGGCTAGAGTAAATTTGTACAGATAACCACAAAAAAGGTGCTCAAGGAAATGTGGGTTTGTGCATAAAAAAAAAAAAAAAAAGAACTTTAATGTTGCATCTTTTGGCAGTCAAGGTGATACCCCTATTTTCTTTTCATGCATAACTTGAGAAACATATGAGGAAAGGAAATGTGGGTTTGTGCATGCTCGTGTGCCTATGCATGTGTGTGTGTTTGCACTCACATAGTCTGGTATGAAAGAGATTTTTAGGAATAAAAGGAAAAAATTGTTTAACAAATTCTCAAGAAAGAGCCATGCCTGAGTGTTGACAAACTGAATATGAACACTTAAAATCAAATATGTAAAGTTAAGTTTCTAATTCAATTAATTTTGATCTAATTTTTTTGCCATGCATATCAAACAGGGTGCAGATTTGTCCCACGTCTTCTGCACAACAGATGCTGCAACAGTCATAAAGAGCTATAGCCCTGAATTAATTGTTCACCCTGTGCTTGAAGAGTCTTACAACTTAAGGTTCATGACTGCCAATATCCCTGTCTTTACTCGAAAGTTTTTATCCATGAAATAAGTCTTTGTTTGGTTTAAATTAATTGTTAATAATTGAATGATCTAAAATTTATTTCTCTGGTGGTCATCTAGGAGTGAAAATAAACTCCCTACATCAAAAAGGGTTCTTGCAGATGTTGTTAAGTGGATGGAGCGATTTGATTGTCTCATCATTGGCCCAGGCCTTGGAAGGGACCCATTTCTTTTGGTATATTTTGTCTTGGATATAAATTTTGATTGAAGTCATTATTTTAAAAAGCAAAAAAAAGGAATGGAGTGGCCTCCAATATCCTATACAATCAAGGGGAAATAAGACCATTTGTGCGTCGCATTGGTGCTTATTTTCATATTGGATACATTCCTTTTTCTTTTTAGGTCGAAATGAATCAATTTCCCCTAATAAATCAGGAACTTGCCATTATAAAATTTAATAATCAACAAAATATGAAATAGATGTTTTAGAGTCACCCCATACTGCAAATGGATCTCCTGCTTCCCTCTTTATGGTGTGAAATTAGTTTTCTACTTTTTTTCCCTCTTATTTTTTAACTTTCCTTTTTTGCCTGCTTGTAGCTACTGTAACACCTATCTCCAACCTGAAACCAAACAGTTCCAGTTGGAAGAAATAGTTGTTACTAGAACAGTCTGCCAATTGTTGTGTTAATTTGAGTGTAAGGCTACTATATACGCTGTGTCAATCTTCTATCCATGTTAAACTACCCAACTGTGCCTTTTCAGCTTCATGCTGTGCCAGCCTTCTGTTGATACTTGATAGATCAATTGGTTTGTTTAACTTTGTTACCATTAAGAACCAGGCAAAACCCTGGGCTGTTTTGAGGGCTTATAACAAGATGTTTATTCCTGTTGTTGGGACATCATCTATGACTTTCACTTTCTTCAATCACTTTTTTCTTGACTTTTCAGGAATGTGTGAGTGAAATCATACAACATGCACGGAAAGAGAACATACCATTAGTCATTGATGGGGTATACTTCCGGCTGTTGTGTTGTACCTGTTAATGCCTGGTAATTGATCTTATAGGAACCTTATTTCTTTTGTGATATTCTTAGTAATAGAGTATGCTCTTAATGCAGGATGGCTTGTTTCTTGTGACAAATAATCTTGAACTAGTGAAAGGGTATCACTTAACAGTCCTAACTCCAAATGTAAATGAGTATAAACGCCTCATTCAAAAGGTTCTTGAGTGTGATGTCAGTGATGAGGATGCACCTCAGCAACTGCAGATGCTTTCGAAACGGTACTCTGATAAGTTGCTTTTTAAATGGCCTTTGCCTTTGATTTTTGTCTTTGCCCCCCTGAAACTGAGGGGAAAGTGCTTTTTTGCTGGTCAGACTTGGCGGCGTTACCATCCTACAGAAAGGGAAGAATGATCTTATCAGTGATGGAGAAACTGGTATGGATTGTTGAAGTGGTGATAACTGTTGTTACTCGTATGGATTGTTGAAGTGGTGATAACTGTTGTTACTGGTATGGATTGTTGAAGTGGTTATAACGTTGTTTATAGATGGCACAAAACTTATTATTGCATGAGGAATTGGTTCCCATACTGTAGATAGTATTTGCATTATTATAAAGTTCAAAGGCATTACAAACAATTGAGAAAAATATGTAAAGAGTCATTACCTCGTCTGCTCTAACATGCATAGTCTTCCTTTTCTTGAAGAGCATTCACGGATAGCCACCTCTTGTTTCTCTATCTTACGTGTGTGTTTGATGCTTTTACAGTTGAAATGGTAAGTATTTTTGGATCTCCTCGACGTTGTGGTGGACAAGGTGATATTCTTTCTGGAAGGTGAGCTTTGTCCCGGATACTTTATGGTTGTCATCGCATAATATTGTTTAGGGTTATGTTAGGGTGCTCACACTATATAGTATTTTATAATTGTACTCAACAAATTTTGGACACGTACATACCTTTGTTTTGTACATGGAGCATTTTTTTAGTAGGGATATTTTTGGTCATTAGGAGGGGTGTGACATCATCATGTAGGTGATGTCACACCCCATGTAGATGATTGTCACACCTCTCCTATCACACCCCATGTAGATGATGTCACACCTCTCCTAATGACCAAAAATACCCTTACTAAAAGATATTGTATTACAAATCAATAGTATATAAGTATCCAAAATTTGTTGAGTACAATTATAAAATGCTCTATAGTGTGAGCACCCTAACATATCCCTATTATTTAATGCAACCAATGACATTTGCCATTAATATGTGTCCGTAGTAATTTCATGTCTGTTAGTAGTTACTAATGCATTGTTTTGGATTTATCATAGTTTCTTTTTGTCCAGAAAATATCACTTAATAGTCGGACTACCTTACAAAATCATTAATGTGGTCAAGGCATTTAATTTAGAATTGGAATGGTTATTTTATAAGTTTCATTTCACTTAGATACCTCCTCGATTTGTTTCAAAATACCCATATTGCACTTATTCAGTATTTGGAAGCCTAAAAAAGTAGGGGTGTTCTGGTTATTTGTTCCTATTTAAGTGGCCCAAGCCAAATGACGCTGCTTGTTCAGATTTGGGAACTCGGAACAAGAGTTTCCAATGAATAATGTGAGTTCCTTGTTGCTAACCTTGAACAAAGAGGGGTAAAACTGTCATTTTGCTTGTGCCCCATAATTAAATAGCGATCACGATAATACCTCTCTTTGTTCAAACAAAGGAATACAAAACAAAGATTTTCAATGGAACTTTGGAGTCCCTATATCTAAATAAGAAGGGTAGAACCATCACTTCTCTTAAGCCGCTTACTCCTCCTAGTACAAAGTTAGAGACCCAAAAAGCATATCCAAATGAAAAAAATGATTTTCAGGTTGCTAAGCCTAAACAATTATGGGCTTATTGGTCACTTGGCTCATGCCGCCTTGGCTTGTGCCTATTGGGTGTATGTTTAGTAATGATACAAGGCTAAATACACCTTGAAGGATACCCAATGAACCTAAGGGCATGGCCATAAGATAAGGACGCTAGATTGATATCCTGACAGACGTTGAACAACTATGCAAACCCAATGGGTATTGATTCTTGAAGATATTTACAAAGATATGCTCCTAATGTAATAAACAGAGTATGATATGTCTAAGACTCGCCATATGAAGGCCCAATTATGCCTTAATATGTGTCATTGTCCCCTCCACAAGATTATCATATTCCCAATATGTGTCATTGTCCCCTCCACAAGATTATCATATTCCCAAGGTGTATAATTCTCAGTGGTGGAAGCAGTTATACCTGCAACCCTCGGATTTGCTGTTGTAATTCGCAACAGAAATGGGTTAACGTTGACGGATCATATCTCTCTCGTTCGTGACCCTTTTGAAGTGCGGTTTGAACCATTGAGTTCATCTTCGAGTCCTCTATCATCTCTCCATATTTCATGGCAAATGGACTCGTCATCAGAAAGCAGTAGAAGAAATATGCGGACACATCAATAAAGTTCTGCAGACTAACCGATAACGGATAAAGAATAACTGATTTCCTGGATTCTCTCATGCAATATCACGGTGAATTTTGGCAGTTGCACATTTAAATTCGAACATTAGACAAGATTAAGACTAATCAAGGACATGATTATCATCAAAGCCATCTGCAAACACTTTCGAATTTGAACAAAGATACAAGTTTATCATTTTGAGCCAATTCGTGAGAAATAGATGAGATGGTTAATGATTTGGATGTGACTCATGAATATTCATATTTATCAGTTCATGAAGTCTATATAAACGACACATCTCAGTGAGAGAAGGAAAGAGAGGATAAAATTAGTACACACCCCAATCTTCTCTTATGCGTGATAGAGAAACAAGAGAGGTGACTACTCATCCACTGTCGGTTAAGAGACAGGCCTCCGATTCTGATCCATGGTGCAGAAATTCGATAGAGAGAGAATTTGTTGATCCAGACTCACTTGAAGCCTCAGCTCGAGAATGAGCAGACTGTGGATAGTACCCCTGCATATAGTTAGGTATACGGGCTCCATACGCCCATGGTATTGATATTTTTCCCTCTTGTTTGTATGTGTCCTTTTAGAGTTGTGATATGTAAGCTTCAAGGCTTGATACAGGGGTATTCGACCTTGCATTGTGGGTCGATGTAAACTGTAACAGGGATTAAAGTTCTCCCTAACACATTTTCGTAGCCTCTAGTGCCAAATGACATGAATATCCCTGCTTGGTCTTAGGAATCATAGACCAATGATTTTATTGTGAAAAGCATGTTCCTAATTTTGAAGCCTGAACTAGTGGAGTATTAACATTATTTTGCTCGGGCCACTTAAGTGAGGTCAAATTATTGAAATGCCCCTGGTCCTTGCTTGTTTTGGCTTCTGAAAACTAAACTGAGGCACTTTGGGAATTTTTAGACAATTTTTTGAGGAGCTACTTGAGCAAAATGGAACTTATAAAATAATTATTCTAATGTTAAATTGGATGATTTGACCACCTTAATTATTTTGTAGGTGGTTGGACCATTTTAAGTGATATTTCCAGCGAACCAAAAGGCTATCGACCTCACAGCCACATTCAGAACCAAATGTCATTCTAGATTAGTGTTCGCAAAATCGAACCGGAATGATTAACCAGACATGGGTTCGGAAGCAGTTTAACCGGCCTAACTGGTAAACCGACCGATTCAATTGTTCTAGCCGGTCAAGTCCCGGGCGGCCAAAAAATTGTTGAAAAAAATTAAAAAAATGCAAAAAAAAAATCTATTAGAATATGAAAAGCATATAAAGAATGATTAAAACAAAACGCATGCAAATGAAGTTGAAAATTAATGAAAAAGTGGATTTTAAAAGTGAGTATTAATGACCAAAACATTTTTTAATATTTACCATAATGTAAAAAATATTAAAAAATGTATTACAAATCAAATTCCTTATTTTTGGCATTCTGTATACATTTTTTTGAATTTTTTTTTTTAAAATACCAGCCAACCACCAAAACCGCCTGAAATCAGAACCGGCATAGGGCTGGTTCCTAACTAACCGGGCGGTTACCGGTTAGATCGCCCAGTTTTTCTAACAATGTTCTAGATAACCCAAAGGAATAGAAAGAATAATAGGGTGTGACAGGATGAAAATGCGGAATCGGAAAACAAATCATTCCACCACTTCCAAGGCAGTGGATATCAGTTCCCCCCCCCTTTTCCCCTTTCTCTCCTTTTCCTTTTCTATTGTTGAATGTACTTTCATTAATAAAAAAATGAGATATTGGCAAATACACTTCCTTTACAAAATCGTGTTCATTTGGATAAGAACATCAACACTGAAAATGTGTAACTAACAAAATTTGGCTTGGAAATCCGCCCTTGGTCATATGGTTTGTGCTCATTTGCCTCCCTCCCCTCCATACATTTCTAATTAAGATTCTGAACCCTTTGATCATCATAATTGTCATCTAAGCTTTATCTCAACTATTTGGGATTGGGTACACAAATCCTGTTCTGCCATTCTGCTCTATCAAAGATCATACTCTCAGTTAGACCATAAGTCACCATGTAACACAACCTTCCTCTTTTCTTCTCTAGGCTTGGGAGCAGCAATGGCGGAGTTATTTTGAACCTGCTGATAATTTTGAAAATTTCCTTGAAGGCATTTTCTTTTCTCCATGGGTAATCTAACCTTCTACTGGCCGTGCGACTACATTCTCATAATCACCATCTATTTCTATTGAGCTCCATTTGTACATTGAGTATCAAAGACCAAATGGTAGGGCTTTTACTTCTGTTTTGCTAGAGTCAATGATAGGTAATGGCCTTGAGAACCTAATCAATGTTTTGCCTTTATGACTATGCAGAAAACCTTCCACCCCCGCGGTACATGGGTTTCCCCATGAACTCCAATCAAAGTTTAGTTTAACCCGGTCCCACCCTTGGAGGAGTCTGAGATGCATGTCTTGAGGGAGGAATGGGGCAAATAGCTATGTGCTTTCTCTTTACTGTTTTAAGATTCTAACCAAGTCCATTCTAATGTTCTCTCTCTTTACTATTTAAGATTCTATCCTCTTCTATCTAATAGCTTCTCCATTTTCCTCAAGCAAGGAAGCTTTCTTTGTGCTTGGATTCCCAAATCAGTCAGTTCCAATTCCACAACCTATATTTTAGTAGCTAGCATCCACCATTCCTCTAAAAGTTTCAGTTACTCTCTAGTCTTTAATTATACCAATTTCGATGCACAATGGTTTAGGTCCTGCAATGGCTGTATTTGAGTCCAAGATGATTTGTATTTTGATGGGTCGTTTGCCATCAAAACGCTTTCGAACTTTCATGATTTCCATAGATGCGGCTCTAGTATTGAATATGTGAAAGCTTATTTATTACGTTCATGTTGAAATTACTCTCATCTCCTTTATCCCTTTTTCAGGAGTGTATTTATACGATTCATTATTTGTACTTATTATGTACATTAGTGGTGAGACAAGTGAGTTTTCAGTGCCAAGAGGCTTGCATCAGGGGTTAGCATTGAGCCAATACGTCTTTGTCTTAATTATGGATGACGTGATTAGGCACCTACAAGATGAGGTACTATTATGCATGTTGTTCGTGGACGACATAGTTTTGATCGATGAAATGGCGTCAACACAAAGTTAGAACTTTGGTGGGATGATCTAGAATCCAAAGGTTTTAAAATTAGTCTACTAAGACAGAGTATATGGAATCAAAATTAGTAATAATAAGAATAGAGACGAGGAAGTAGTTAATATTGATGGCCAATAAATACTAAAATAAGTGCACTTTCGATATCTTGGGTCGATAATCCAGGGTAATGAAGAGATTGATGAAGATGTCGCACATAAATTAGAGCTGGGTGGGTGAAGTAGAGATGTGCAAGTGAAGTTTTATGTAATTGCTGTATGTTAGAATTTGTGGGAGCGTACATGCATAGACATTGAATGGAGAATGGAGAGAGAAGAAGACATTTACGTGATGTAGGCCGAAGCTTTACGTCCACAGATCCAAAGCCCAAAGGGCTACATTTTCACTACTTTTGGATGAAGTTTACATCAATAAGTACCTCTATATATAGAGGACAATTACACAATTACGCATCAAACTTACTTGATGACCAAGTTAACTTGACTTGGTCTCTTCTTATCTTCTAGATACCTAATCTTATCAAGAGATATATACCCATACATCCATAATGATAATTTCATTGGCATTTCTATGAAGCCAACATCTCTAATGTAGTCGCTATGTGGACAAGAACATCACTTCTTACCGGTATTCGCATATTTTTCAAGCTTGAAACGAGATCACAGGAGAGAGAGAGTTGTAGCGCCCCAGAGATCTCCGTATAGAGAGAGTTGTTGTGATCTGCTCAAGATAAGTCATGCATTAGCTATTTGGTGCAATTGAGGGGCACCATTGCGGGAAGCTCTCGTTCCTTGTGGGGGCAAGTTGCTTGGATTTGTGCTTGCTAAAGATTGCAACATTTCAAAGGTTTCGGATTTTCTTTTGATTTCTGTTGCCAATTGCCTCATGTTTGATGATCGAATCTTTCGATCCTGGTTGATGATCAAGTTTTTCGTTACTTGATCCTGTTTAATGATTGAGTTTTTCGTTACTCCATCCTGTGAGATGATCGAATTTCTTTCTGTTATTTGATCCTGTCTGATGATCGAGTTTTTTGTTACTCGATCCCGTTTGTTCATGAGGTTGTCTGGTGTTCCTGAGGTCGTCTATTCCTGAGGTCTACCGCCGCTTTTCTGTGCTTGTTGTTCAAGCAATCTGAAGATCACTACTCGCAACTTAGTATTGTTCAAACTCTAGCTGCTTCGTGTCAAAGCATATTAAGCTTGAGGGGGAGTGTTAGGATATAGATATCTCGAGTTCATATTGATATACATCGTTATGAATGTATGGGTATATATATATTGTTCAAATCCAAGTTAGTTTGGTGATAAGGCCTCCTACTATTTACCTCTATCTCCAAGAATCATACCATATTTCTCTCCTGTAATTGTGTGATTGTCCTCTATATATAGAGGTACTTATTGATGTAAACATTCATCCCAAAATAGTGAAGATGTAGCTCTTTGGGCTTTGGATCCGTGGACGTAAGGCTTCAGCCAGAACCATGTTCTCTCTGCGTTCTCCATTCAATGTCTGTGCATGTATGCTCCTCCCACCTCCTCTTCTTTAGCAAGCACAGATCCAAGCAACTTGCTCCCACGAGGATCGAGAGCTTCTCGCAATGGTGCTCCTCAATTGCCCCAAATGGCTAATGCATGGCCTATCTTGAGCAGATCATTACAACTCTCTCTATAAGGCGATCTCTGACGTGTTGCAACTCTCTGTCTCTACTGCGATCTCGTTTCAGGCTTGAAAAATGCGCAAATACCAGCAAGAACTGATATTTTTGTCCACATAGCAGTTACATTAGAGATGTTGACTTCAATGAAATGCCAATGAAATTGGGCTTCTAGACAATAGCCCACATCTTAAAAAAATACGACTCATTTTTCTTTTCTTTTCCACTTCAATTTTTTTTTTTTTTTCTTTTGGGTTTGGGCTAATGTATGGAAAAAAGACACTCAAAACATTTGGTATAAATTTATACTTCTACTGATCGGAAAACCAAAGAGGTACAGATTGCCCTGATAAATGACGTAGAGTGTTCTAGAGAGAGAAACTCTATACTGAAAATATCCCATATGCTCCAATGGAGATAATTGACAAAGAAAATGTACCTAGGGAGAGAAAAAACTAACAGAGAGAGAATGCAATTGCTATTGTGTAGTGGGAGAGAGGGGAGATAGGAGAATTGGTGGTTAAAGACAATAGGTTGACTGTAGAGAGAGATGTGGGTAGGAGGTAGAGAGAGAAAGCAGAGGAAGGTGCTAAAAGAATTGCCCAACAGAGTAATCTTCAGAAGGGTCTAAGATATGAAGCATGTGGTGGGGTACTTCGTTTCTGTTACTAGGTGAAGGTGTTGCAGATCCCACGTCAAGTCCTCGATAGACCTGAACTGAATCCGCACTGATGATTTGGCCATTAAGTTCCTTGCCAAGCTCAAGCGCTAGCTTGGTCTTTCCAGCGCCAATAGGCCCAGATATAAAAATCACGCACTTCTTCCCATTCTTAGCATACGAATAGAAACATCTCACACTTGTCAAACCAATGGTTTTTCCATAGCCATAATCCCACCTCCTCTTCTGAAACTTCAAAGGGCCAGCGATTCTAGGGCATGATAGGGCATAAAAGCAGCAGTCCATTCTCTGCAAAATACGGTGGGCACGAGTACGAGCCAACGACAGAGGCAGAGGGTAATGAAATTCCCAACCTCATATCTGAGGTGGAACCTCAGATCTTAGGTCGGCAAGCCCAAATCTTAGGTTGGCGAGCCCAGATCTTAGGTTGAAGAGTCTAGAGCTTTGATATCATGTTAGAATTCGTGAGAGCATACATGCATAGACATAGAATGGAGAATGGAGAGAGAAGAAGAGAAAGCACAACATTTACGTGGTTCAGGCCGAAGCCTTACGTCCACAGATTCAAAGCCCAAAGGGCTACTTCTTCACTATTTTTGGATGAATGTTTACATCAATAAGTACCTCTATATATAGAGGACAATCACACAATTACAGGAGATAAATATGGCATGAATCTTGGAGATAGAGGTAAATAGTAGGAGGCCTTATCACCAAACTAACTTGATGATCAAATAACTTTGACTTGGTCTCTTCTTATCTTCTAGATACCGAATCTTATCAAGAGATATATACCTATACATCCATAATGATGTATATCAATATGAATCCGAGATATCTATATCCTAACACTGTATACCCATGAAACTGAAAGATAAGTTCTGTAGGACAGTTGTGAGACCAGCTTCGCTTTATAGGGCAAAATGTTGGGAGATCAATAAACAACATAACCATAGAATGAGAGTAGCTGAGGTGAGGATGTTGAAATGGATGAATGGCAAGACAAGAAGGGATAGAATTCAGAACGAATACATTCGAGAGAATTTAGGTGTAGCACCAATAGGCAATAAGATGAGAGAAAGTAGACTTGAGTAGGCTGACCACCTGCTGTGCAGATCTAGTACAGCAACTTTTAAGAGGTACGAGTTAGAAGGCTCAAAAAAGATAAGGGGTAGGCCCAAGAGGACATGGTTGGAAGTAGTGAAAAAAAATATGGGGACTTATGGCCTCACTAATGATATGGCTCTTAATAAAACAGAAAGACGGACCAGGATTCATGTAGTTGACCAATTAGTTGGGAAAGGCTCTGATGATGATGATGATTCCATACATTAGTGGTGGTGCAATATTGTATTTTTGGCATTAATGTGGTACACTTTCTTCAAGTTCTTTCCACCTCTTCCTCGGTTTTAGTTAATAGCTATCTTAATTTCTACCCTTGAACTACAACAAAAAAAAAAATCTATCACGATTCTCTGTTGATTCTGTCGGTTTCATTGGAGTTCTTCTTGTCAAGTTTTACCATTCTTGAACCAATAAAAAGAAAAAGGTGTGATTTGCAAAAGGTCTCAATTTCAAAAAACTAAAGTAAGGTGCGCACCAAATTTTGTCATAAGATGTAATTTTGGTGTAAGACAATTTTAGGATGGCCTGAGAATTTCTTTTCATCTCTAATTATAAAATTTTAGACTCCAAAAATGGTTCAAACCAAGTAGATCTATAAATACATGACCATATTGAAAATGGATGGTCTAGATAATGTGATGCAAGATGCATTATTTTTTATATTCGAAATATTTTTTCTTTTTTTTCATCTTTATAGATCTTGATGTTGAGATGATCCATAAGAGGGTTTTCCTACTTCCAAAGAACATTTTATAATAGATCTTTTAAATGCTCTCACTAAAAAAAAATAGATTCTTTAGATGCAACTTAATTTTACATTTTAAGATTGCAACCTTATATTAACTTTTTCCAAAAGAAAAAGCTTTCCGCATTCTGTAATTTCTTTTCTGTAATATCATGGATATTCTTCACGCTTTTGCCAAGTGCTTGTGCAATTCGATGTCTTTCGTATAGGTTTCTATGAAATTGGTCTTTTACTTTCAAATGGATCGCCTAGAATTCTGAATTTCGAACTTGCTTGGAACTCTCTCTCTCTCTCTCTCTCTCTCTCTCTCTCTCTCTCTCTCTCTCTCTGTGTGGTAGGAAAGAACAAACTGATATCTGGGTGTTTTTTCGATTGTTTCATGAGCTCAATTTCTAAGCCTCATGTTGGTAGAAAACTTTTTTGCTTTTATACTCAAAATTTCAATTAATTTTTGAAGCGTTTGTACTTTAGTGTTGCATTATTCTCTTCTTGGGCAAGATCGATGAAAGCAACAAGGGGAGCGGGTTTCACTGAAAATCCGATGATTTTGGGAAGTATAGCAGGCTCTGCATTACTAAGAAGAGCAGCATCGCTTGCTTTTGAGAACAAGAAGCGTTCTACACTCACCACCGATATCATTGAATGTTTAGGGAGAAGGTAGGGAACAATATCCCAACATTACTTTCCAGCATGCACAAACACATGTACAAATGTGAGAGAGAGACAGAGAGAGAGAGAGAGAGAGAGAGATTGAGCTTTGTTGATGTTCCCTTGAGATTCTAACTTGGAGGCTTTGTGGTTGCAGTTTGGAGGATCTTTGCCCCACCATGTGAATGTAGTCTTGGTTGGATCAAGAGGTGTTGGAAATTATGTGAATTTTTGTTCTTGTTTAGTAGTGTACATGTAAAGTTGGGTAACCTGTGGCTTTTCAGTACGATGTGTGCGTTGTCTCTTTGTACATCTAAACCTCAGCTCCTTGTGGTTGCCACACTTCCAATTTTGGTATGATTTCTCTTTTTTCTCTCTCCCCAGATTACCATATATATGATCTCTGCTCAACTCAGAGAGAGAGAGAGAGGCATGTCGTTGATATAAGCTACTCAAATGGAGAGAGAGAGAGAGAGAGAGAGAGAGAGAGAGAGAGGCATGTTGCTTTATGAGGCGAAGTTGTTGATATAAGCTGCTGAAATGGATGTAGGTAATGGTGCTCAAATTTTGAAGCCATGCATCACACGCCACTACCCATGCTAAGCCAGTGACTTCCTCAGATTGATGAAACATTTCCAAGGAATGTTTTAATTGTTGTCAGTCACCATACAGCTATGAGTGGCTGTGCTACTTTTACAGGAGCATTCCCTTGGATGAAATATTTTTCCTAATATGGAATTCTTGGATCCACTTTAAAGTCATTATAATAACGATAATAATAATAATAACAATGATAAGTAAATTTTGAGTTCTCCAGTGTACTGTCTTAAAAATTGGATGGTCTCTATTTAATCTTTGATAATTTTTTGGAAACACGCGTGGTTTATGATTTTCCATTTTTGAAGGGGGTTCCTAGGTTGCGGAGGTTACATCCCAAAGTTTGTAGTTTTCAAAATACTGCCCAAGGGAGTGAATGTATAATATGCTCCTGTGAAAGTGTATGATCTTTTAGCAATGTATAGTATATTCATTTTTGTTGTGGTCCTAATTAATTGACGCTTAGTTTAGTTCAAAATCCATGGTCCAAATCTTGGGATGCTTAAATCAATAATTTCATCTTGAACATTATGGTTGTAAAAAAAAAAATTAGGACTTTAAATTTTAAAAATAGTATATACTGCAACAAATCATCTAGACTTTCCATTTCATCCTAAAATTAAGTGTTTGCAAATCTGCAAGATTTGTACCAGTTTATTAATTTCAATTTTTATTGTCAGCGGTGAATATTGATTTTAGAGCCATCATGGAGATTTTCATAAAGCCAAGGCCATATAGAAGACCACTAATTACTTTATTTCCAAGTCTTTCATTAGGAGTTATGGCACACAAATATTTCATAGACTTCGTCTCCAATCATAGACACTAACACGAAGATGGATCATCGAAGACCTTCTGGACTTAAAAGGTTGAATTTATTGTCTGTTTTGTACACATAATTTAAGTGTCTGGAGATGTCTAATCATCAAATCTTGATTAAAGAAATGAGAGCAAGACAACAACAAAACCCCGTATTAATTATGACATAATTAACGCATTTGGCACTATCTTGTGATATTGTGTTTTGTTTACTTTTAGTTGTAACTCAAGATCAGATAACTATAGGTCTCCATTTCTCCAGATACATAAATTATATAAATGAAGATAAATAAAAGGATAAAGTTTGTATAAGGTTGCAACCTTTTAATGTTGTAATGTAGAGTTATGCACCTCAAAAATCCAACGGAAAAGGTAGTTTTAATGTTGAAAAACCCTTTGATTGATCATCTCAACATCGAGATGTATGACCATGAAAAATAAAAAGATTGTAAGTTTCATAAATAGTGCATGTTACAACATATTATCTACACCATCTATTTTCAAGATTTTCATATGTTTATAGATCTATTTGATTTTAACCATTTTTAAAATTTAAAATTTTATAATTAGATATAAAAATAGATTTCGAGACAATCCTAAGAACATTTTACATCAAAATTATATACCATGATAAAATTTGAAGGTGCACATTACCTCGACATGTACAGATGCATTTATATGCCAATTGCACCCAATTATATATGTGGAGATAAATAAAAAGATCCACACTAAAGTTTGTGATATTATTCATATACATTTAAGCGTAATGTAACTGCCTACAGGTACTTCATGAGGCTGCTTGATTGGAATTGAGGGGTGATGCAAGGCCATCATCCATATCCACTAAGAGGTATTCTCTCTCTTCTTTACTTTTGGCCCATAGTATGAGGTAAAGGCCTCCCACTATTAATGCTGCCCCAATAATACTGCAAAAACACACAAAATCAATAGAAAACTATGAGATCCCAGCACTTAAGAATTTAGAAAGAGAAAATCTCTAAAACAAGTGGATGCTTGCTACCTTCCAAAATGAGGGATTTCACCAAGAAATATTGTCTCCAGGGGAACAACAAAAAATATAGAGAGTGGTGTGAACATCGATACAAAAACAGGTCCTTTGAGGTGGGAGCACTTGAAAATTAAATAAGAAGTCCCACCATTGATCACCCCCTGCATAATCACATACAAGTATTATTCATCTCTCTCCCTCTATCCTTTTCTCTAGTGCGAAGACACATAAAGAAAGGGACAGTGAGATTGTTTTAAGTATAAAAAATCATAATCACCCACAACTGTCGGAAGTTAAATTAGGAATCTAGTGGTGAACTATTCGCTGCATTCCAAGTCTAACAAATTTTGTGTGGGGTGTGTGGAGAATTGAACACTCCAGCAGTCCAATTTTACGTCTAACAGCTTGGGGTGTCCATGACCTTTGCAAATGAACAATAAAGGTTATATCAGAATGAGAAAATAGAACTAAGAATGTAAAGTACCTAGGAAAAATACTACCACCATCATAAACTTATACTACTCTTATGAGGAAAAATATACCAATATAGTATTTGAATTTCAAACAGTGAACAATTCATAAGCCATTAGACATCAATGATGAATAGTGAATTTTTGTCATCCTCCTCACAAAGTTTGTCACTCAAGAAAACACTTACTCCAATAATCAAATGAAGTAACGACATGCTCGAATATGCTACAACAATGAAATATAGCAGCCCTTCAATTACCTCCTGCATATGTGATTCTGTAAAGGGATTTTATACTGTTCCAATTACCTCCAGCTTGTAATTGTGTTAATATATTGTATGTTGGAAGACTGTTTATCAATTAGTGCAAGATGATCACAATCACCTAAAATGATAGAGCTCAGGTTGTGTCATTTTTCTCGCCAAAGATCAAGAAAGTTCTGTTGGACTTTGAGTGCCGCCAATGGTGCAATCCGTCTTCCTGCATACTTTCTCGTCTTAAAATTAGGAAAAAAATCATAAATACGAGTCCCCATGTACAAATTTTTGACCTGTAGGGACATGGGCTCTGTCTTGATTGGTCGGTGTTAACGATCGCAATACTGCATCCTAGGTTCAAATCTCACGCTAACGCAAAGACATGCAGCAAGAGGATTACAGGCACTCACCTTTCCCAAACCAACTCCATCCCCAGTGAACTTGTCCAAATCCATTTAGACTCCTAAAGTTTGAGTTAGGAATGGGGATAAAATGCCTCTGTGCATCTCCCTATAATTCTCCCTATAATTCTGAAAATCCCTAGATTCAAATAGAGCATCAATATGGAGAAGATGCTCATATTCAGCTTCTTCTATCTCTAGCTTCAATACATGAATTCCTTCCTTTGGTTGTTGTAACCATTTCATACACTTATTGACACTCATATCACACATATTCTTCTCGATTCTTCTTTGTATTAGCTAATATATTGACTTTCATGTATGCGGCCTTTCCGATTAAGAATATGATTTTGAACTTTGAAAAATATCATGAAAGTGAATGTGAATTGTTAGTACATCAAAGTGGATTTTGTCCTCCTTGTGAATTCGATTCTTCATGGCATGAGGAATTTGATGCCTCATACCTGTGTCTAAAACTGACACAAATATATGTTCTTGACACTGACACAAATACCCGTGTCGGTTGCACAAAAGAGGGCATCTTTAGTTTGCCTCTTTAGGCTACTTAGCTTCTAATGCAGCATCCTCTTCCATGAGGTGAGCTTGCATTTTTATGCAATCAAGCTTTCATGCTTCCTTTGCCTAAGCCTACTCTTCAGTGATTTAGCTTCTTATGTAGCATGCCTTTCTCTTCAATCTAGTTTGCTTCTTTCATTAAGCTACATAATCTTCCACCTAAGCTTAGAAAGAGATAAAGGTAAATCAAGATCATCTACCTTTATGTTTACTTTAGGAATGACCTTTATTCAAAATTCAAAATGAGTTTGAGCACTTCAAATTATGATACTATTTTTTGAACAACTATTTTGTTTTGTTGAGGAAAACCAAAAGCCAAAACATTTCATGTTCAGAGCATACTATTCATTACTCCCTCGGGAAAAGCCCAATTTAGGAGTATTTTCTTACTGGACCGGACTAGTTTACAGGCCTAAAAGTGAGGCTCAGTGCATGTGAGGATAACCAAGAGAAAGAGAGAGACTCACTCCATATAGGATACCCAAAAGCTCCAAGTCCTTACTGAGCTTCCATTGCGATGGCTCTTGGATCACACACAGTGCAACTACACCTGTTTGCAAGACCCCCATGAAAAACATAATGCCTGTGAGTGATAGCTCAGCTGGGTATTTCTTCGTCACTGGTCCCTGCCATTTCAATAATCCCGTTCAATTGAGTTATCAACCCCTAAAACAAAATTTGATTAACCCAAAATACCCAATTTAATTTACAAATCTCTCTCTCTCTCTCTCTCTCTCTCTCTCTCTCTCTCTCTCTCTCTCTCTCTCTCTCTCTCTCTCTCTCTCTCTCTCTCTCTCTCTCTTCCCCCAATGATAATGTCAATTGAATCCACAAAACTCACCAATACCATACACTTAACTTATCAGCCCCAAACCATAATGTCATGAACTCAAATGTATCATAGATTAGCCACCTCTCTCTCTCTCTCTCTCTCTCTCTCTCTCTCTAAATATATATATATATGATGTTAAAGGAATTCATGGTTCTGACCTGCAATAGAATCCAAATACTGAAAGAGACAACCCCAACAGCTACCATAACCAACCCAAGTACCCAATCACTTCTGTTTGTAGAGAGGAGGTGAAGACTTGGGCTCTGCCCGAAATTCGCAGAGTGATGGTAAAAGCTTGGGCCTTTCCATAACACAATAACCAGAGCACCTGTTACAGATAAAAAAGTCCCTAAAATCTTCCCTTTTCCTATCAAGCTTTTGATCTCGGCTTTCTCCTGCCTTGATATCACAGAGAGAAGATATGTAACAGCAGGTATAAGGTTCAAAATTGCAGTTTGTAGTGTGCTCGAGATGAAATACAAGCTCCCTGAGAAGAGATTTTGAGCCACTGTTATCCTGCAAAAAGTTGAGGAATCATGAAACTCAAGTGCAATCTTTCTCCTCCTTTTCACAAAAGTAAGAAATGAGAGAGAGAGAGAGAGAGAGAGAGAGAGAGAGAGAGAGAATACCCAAGTAAAGCTAGCAAAAAACTCCAGCCCAAAATGGGGACTGCCAAAGGAGGCCTTATCCTCCTGCAAAAAAAAAAACCAATCAATCTTTCATGGAAAGCACCCAAAAACAGATAAAACTTGGAATCATTACTTCTCAATGAAGAATGCTGGAGCTGAGATGACAATGGTGGCAACTATATTTTGGTAGAACACAAACACTGAAGAGCTGCTCCCTTTCATGAAAACTGTCTTGCTAAGCACAATATTACCAGACATACACAGTTGGGTCAATATCATACACAAACTAGGGAGGAGCTGTGATGAATTCTTAGTCAAAAAAGATGCCATTTTTTTGTGTTTGATCTGAAAGAAAAAGAAGCAGAGGATTTCGAGAGAGAAAGAGAAAATGGAGATGGAATATGAAAGTTTGATCTATTCGTATCTATTCTTACTCTTGGACAACTGATTGGCAGTGATCAGTAAAAAGAAAGTGAACTTTGACTTTTGAATGGTAGCTGGGATTCCAAGCTTCCCACTTTCAACTAAAACTTCACCTTCTTTTTGCATGTTTCCTGCATTCTCTCTCTACAATAAATTTTGCATGTTCCCAGTTTCTCTCGCTACCTGCACACTCTAAAGCGGTGTTTGGAAAATCGCCGATTCGGATCAAAATCGTCCGATTTGGATCGGATATTGTCCAAAGCGATCTGAATCCAATCATATATCGAGATCTGAAAGAACCAGGTTTTTTATATTATTTTTTAATATAAATTTATTTTTTAATACAAATTTATTATACATACCGTGTTTAAAAAATTGCTGATTCGGATCGAAATTACCCTATTTGAATCGGATATTGTCCAAAGCGTTCCGAATCCAATCATATCTCAAGATTTGAAAGAACCGAGTTTTTTACATAATTTTAATGTAAAATTTAATTTGTTAATATAAATTTATTACACATACCACCAATGAACAAGGGTAGGGCTATAGCTCAGTTAGATAGATGCTTTTTTAGAAGAGTCCATCATAGGATCAAGGGAATTGATATGAGAGATCTAATGCTTTTTCAAAGGAGTCCATCATATGATCAAGGGATAACTAATGGTTTGGGCGCCAAACAGAATCAATCATTGATTTGATTGATAAATTGATAAGGTGAATATTGGGTGAACCATTCATTGATTTGATTCTACTCAAGGGAAGGAATTGAGGGCATCATTGATTTGATTGATAAATTGATAAGGTGAATATTGGGTGAACCATTCATTGATTTGATTGGACTCAAGGGAAGGAATTGAGGGCATCCTGGACTCAAGGGAGAGTATTGGATGAAGGATCAAGGGAATTGATATGAGAGATCTAATGCTTTTTCAGGGGAGTCCATCATATGATCAAGGGATAAATAATGGTTTGGGCGCCAAACAGAACCGATCATTGAGGGGAGTCCATCATATGATCAAGGGATAAATAATGGTTTGGGCGCCAAACAGAACCGATCATTGATTTGATTGATAAATTGATAAGGTGAGAGTCCATCATATGATTAAGGGATAAATAATGGTTTGGGCGCCAAACAGAATCAATCATTGATTTGATTGATAAATTGATAAGGTGAAATATTAGGTGCCAAACATAACCATTCATTGATTTGATTGGACTCAAGGGGGGGGAATTGAGGGCATTTTGTACTCAAGGGAGAGAATTGGATTGTCTATTCTCGACTCAAGGGGAGGGGAGGACTCGCAAGGGAGGGAATTGGATTTGTCTATTCTCAACTCAAGGGAGGGAAGTGATATGAGATATTGATGTTTTACTCCATTGATTTTAAGAAAGGAAAGAACAACCTTCACTTATATTAAGGATTAAGAGAGAGAGAGAGAGAGAGTTTTATATGGCTATTTCAGCCTTTAATCGCTGGATGTGGGACTATTCGTGCTTGCTTTTCAAGTACGTAAAAGGCTAAAAAATAGGGTATAAAGGTTTAGCTGGACTAAGGCTATAACAAGGAAAAGCTACAAAATAGCTTTCTTTCTCTAGCTAGTTCTTCTATTTCATGCCTTTTCTTTTCTGGTTTTTTTGTCACAACAATAAACAGGATTGGATTGTGGAAAACAAGCCACTTTTATTATTATTATTATTATATTTATTTTTTTTCTATTTTTTAGGGTAAATTTTTTTTTGTTTTAATATCATAATACTAAAATTTATAAGGGGTTTTATTTTTTTAATCCTGTGAAATGGAATTACTTGACCAAAAAAAAAAAAAAATGGAATCATTTTCTAATAATTTTGAAATCATAATATTATAATTAATAATTATATAGTCATCCAACATAAAAACAATGTCTCAATATTCATCTATTTTTACAAAGTAATGAGAATACATAACGCATTATTTCTAATTTCTTTTAGAAACTAAAAGAACACTATTTTTAATATTCATAATAATTTTTTTAAAATATTTTGAAAAAAATTTTGCTGATTCCTAATTTATTGTTAAATTTTTAGATTTTAAAATTAGATAATATTATAAGAAAATTTTCAAATTTATTTTTATTTGTATAGTAAAATAATGATAAAATAATAACATACATACCAATAATTATAATTTCAATGTATAATATTGTCTTTAGTTAGATTTTAATAAATATTTGAAGGGAATCTTCATACAGGGAACAAACATCTAAATATTGGCATATTGATGAAAAAATAAAAGTTAATAATGTAGTACCCTCATTTCTTATTGGATTATTAAAAAACAACATTTGTAATGATTTTTAATACATTTTTTGGATTTTTTTTAAAGTTTAATCCGACTGATTCGGCCAACTCCCGATCCAGATAGCTGATTCACCGATCCTGAAGGGTTTTTGAGGGCACCGAATCCGTTTTTTAAACCACTGCTCTGAACTAAAAACTTAACCTTCTTTGTCCCTATTTCCTCTTTCCAGTTATTTATTCAAGGGGAAAGGTTTATTTACTTCCCCTACAGTATACAATATATATGCTTTTTCTACTATCAAACTGTCCAATTTTGATCAAGAGAGCCGCTCACCGTTTGATCTTAGATCCGACGTCTCAAAGTATTTTATTTTTATTTATTTTTATACAATTGTATGGATATGAAATTTGGTACGTGCCATCTTCTCATTGGCGCACACCTATAAAAACTATTAAAAATAATTTTTCGATAAAATATAATAACCAAAATACCCATTGAAATTTTTAGGGGTATTTTGGTCATTTTTATTGAAAATATTTCTTTTTATATTTTTCGCTAGTGCGAGATTAATAGAGGATTGGGCGGACAAAATTTGGTGTCAAAATAGTTTATATAAAAAAAAAACTTAAAAATAAAATAGTGTAGAGGCGTAACATTGTAATTGGGGCAATCTTAGCCCTCCATTCAGATTGGACGGTTGGATAAAAGGAAGTATATAAGTTTTATGTTGTAGTGGAAGTATAAAAAGCTTACCCATTAGTAATTACTATGAACGCTACACACTACACATGTTCTGCAGCGTTCATGTACTATATACAGGTGAAGCATCTTTTGTACATTATTGAGATGAGCGGCAGGGATGAAGCACATATTTCATATATAAATGGGGGAAAGGGAAATGGAAGCCTTTTTTTTTTGCATCATCTATTTTCAAGATGGACGGTAGAGAAGAGTTGTGGATAAAAAATGGTGATTACATTCATTTGCGATGAATATTAGATACATGTGCCTTTAGATAATATATACAATATGATTATTTATCTTCGGTAAAAAGATGTCACAATTCCTCTCAGCCATTGGACGTGAAATCATGTGCCTAGAAGTATATTGGCTCAAAGTCCTAAAGAAGAATATGGAAAAAAAAAACATATACCCAAAAAAAGAAGAAGGGTGGATTGAAATAAACTTGTTCTTTGAGCAATCCAAGGGATTATTAGGGATAGTAGAGGTGGTTTATTGATGAAATTTTTTTGGACGTATTGGAATTGCTATAGCTAATGAGGCAAAATGTAGGGTTCCACTGCTGGATGTTAAAGTAGCAAGTGGTTTAATAAGCCTACTGTTATTGAAGGGGATTCTATGAATATTGCGAAGTGGATTAAAGGGGAAACTGATTATCCCTGGGGTTTACATAGCTTAATTAGAGAGGTGATTGATGTTTGTAAGAGTTTGGAGGTTCAGATTGTTCATGTTTATAGAGAGAGCAATATGGAGGCTGATGCTCTAGCTAAAGCTGGAGTAAGTGCTTCGAGTCTAACCATAGTTCTAGATTGCTAAGCTCTTGTCTGTAATTATTATTATTATTATTTGCCCATTATCCTAAGATTGTGCAGGTTGTAATATTGTAATTTAATATTAATATAGATGTTAATGTTTTACATAAAAAAGGTATACCAAAAAAAAAAAAATTTGTCTAAATTTTCATCCAACCAAGCAACATGAGGAGATGCTTCAGCAGATGTTGTAACTCTTAATAAAAAGCTTATATGAGTGTGAGGCTCTAAACAATCAAATTAGGGTGAATCTCAAAAATTTCATTAGAAGAGGCTGTTTGGATGCCCAAATATCGTCAAATTGATCATGTCAACTTCAAGATGAATGGACATGAGAAAAAGAAATAGATTTCAAGTTTTATAAATAGTGCATCTTGTAATACATTTTTTGACCGTTAATTTTCAATATTTTAAGTTTTCATAGATATGCTGATCTACACGATTCTCGATTTTTGAAGTTTTAACTTTCATAATTAAAGATGATTCTCGACACTATCTGAAGGTGCGCTTTACTTTGATTGTTTAGAGCCTCGGCACTATTTCCTACCTCTGAATCTTTAGTTGTGAATGATGAAAGAAAGACTAATGTGATCTTTCTGGGGAATTTTTTTTTTTTTTTTTCTTCTTTTCACCCCTTTTTTTTATTTTCTTTTTTTTGGGCAAATATCACTTACAAGTAGTGTTATTACAATAATTATTGCTTCAAAGAAAATAAAATTAATAAATCGAATATCTTAAAAACCTTGATGCCATTAAACCAATTTTCTTTAAACAAATAAAATATCTACAATTCTTATGCTTGGGAATATAAAACTAATATAATTAAATATAGCACGAAAAAAAAAAAAAAAATGCCGGAGATTACCTCAACCGGGCTTATTACACCCCACACTGAGTCACCAACATCTGATGGTGCGGGATCAACTGTTTAGCTTCAATCTTGAACCAGGAAAACAATTTTCAGCCAAACTGAGTATTCACCCTTAAATCTCTACAAACTCTAATCCCCAAATTTTTCTTGGCTTACCCTAATTTTCCAACCCTTGGTATTTTTAAAGCATGAGAGAGAAAGTGAGAAACCTAGGGTTGGGGTGTGCCCCCCTAGAGGCTTAGGAGAGAGAGGGTTAAAGAGAGAAAGTTCGAGAGAGAGAGTGTGTCCTTTTAGAGGCATAAGAGCGAGGGTTAAAGAGATAAAGTTCGAGAGAGAGACCCAGAGGAGAGAGAGTAGGGCGTGCCCCTATAGGAGAGAGAGGAGAGAGAGAGAGAGTTGTGGGAGAGAGAAAAGTGTAGAGAATAGGGAGATGGTGCACCCCTATTTATAGAGAAAAATTAGGTATAGGGTTTCTTAAGGTTTTTCATAGTTTGCATATTTCTTGAGATTGAATATGGACCGTTGATCAATATAACTTGTGGGGTGACAGATCTGAGCCATCCATTCCATAGATGAGTCATTAATATTATGGAAGTTGTTGGACCATTATCCCCCTTTCCTTAAACCATTTTCCCATTAATATATTTAAATAAATTGTATCTTATTTAAATATTATTCATTCCATAAAATAACATATTATTTCCCATACTATTCAAAGATTTCAATAATTAGGATAAGATGTGGTCAATCTTTTTCATATCTAATATTAGATCACATGACACAAGATACATTTCCTAAATTTGAATAACTTGACAACAAAACAAACAACCAAGAGGTGGGTTGGGTGGCACGTGTGGGCCCCACCCACATGGTACATGGTGGGCCCATGTGAACTATGGATCCCCCATGATATTTAACAAATTAATTTTTAAAATATTAATTGAATTTTATACTTTTGTAAAATCAATGATTTTATTTTTATAAGTCCAAAAAATTATAAGTAAAATATCAAAAGACTCATAAAAATTCAAATAATAATTCGAAAGTAATTTCTATCATAAAACAAACATAATTAAATTTATATGATGAAAAATGAATCCATATGATTTAGGAATTGAATTAACAATCATGAGGCACTCCACCTTCAACTGTAAACTACATATCACACTTGCTTTATCAGACCGATCTAGTGTTTCCCATGACCCACAGTCCAAGCAGGGGCTTATTAGCGGGTCACCAAAGTCTGGCCGATGAGCTAAAGGGTCGCAATCCCAGTCTGTGGATTTCAGGTCATCTGATAGAGACGAGTCAAGGTCACCAAGACCTTATGCGACCACAACTCTATGGTGCATAAGAGTATCTCTCACACATACATATGCTTCACCCCAAAAGGTGCATTTGCATGCCATGTGATGAATCATGAATGAGGTTTTGGCTTCCATCTATATAGGCCTACCATCACACACAAGAGTCACACAGTCCCTCGGCTCATTCATCCAGGCATAAGCTCCGACCTCATCAAGGGATAACCTAGAACCCTTATCGGTTTGTTTTCTATGCCCAGATACCTTGAGTTTTCTAACCGACTGGTCTAGATCGTCAAACACAACCTGGTATTAGTAAACATCGTTTGCTTAATATGGTCCATGAGGGACCACACTCCCATTGAGTTCATGTTCCACTATATTATTTCATTTTATAAACATTCAGTAGGCATTTAAAGGCCACATAAACCCAACAAATGAGTCATTTTCCTTCTGACTCTATAATTTTTTTAAGAAATTTGGAAGAATATTTTTTCTAGAACATATAGATGTTAACTTTTTGGAGTAATTTTTTTGGAATATGTTTATGCTGATGAAAACTTTGAGTAATTTTTTTATTAAATCAAGAACATGATTTAATCACATTCTTAGCTTATCTTTAAACTGAATCTAAAGATTTCATATGGATGATATGAATGGAAGTTTCAAAAAAAATTGAAAAATGGCGTCATTAAAATTAAAACAACAAAGAAGTTTTATTTCATAATATATTTAGAAAAACTTGGAGTATTTTTTTAATTTAAAAAACCATAGATATATTTTTGAAAATTTTGAGTTTTACTCAGAGATTTATTAACTATAGTATAAGTTCGATGATCCAAATTAAAAAAAAAAAATCAGAAAAAAAAAACAAGCATTATATGTAAAAAATTTATTGTTTAATAAATCATGAGTTAAGAGACCCTTAAAATTTGCACATATATTCCAAATAAAAACAATAAAATAATTCTACACAATAATGTGTTGGCAAAAATTAAGGGGTGTAGTTTGTATAAGGTTGAGGCTCTAAAAAATCAAAGCAAGGCGTAAAGATGATTTTTCGGTAGGAAAAATTATTGTGATGGCCTAAAAATTTATTTTCATGTGGAATTATAAAATTTTAAGCTTCAACAATAGTGTAGATAGAGTAAATCTACAAAATATTGAAAACGAATGGTATAGATAATGCATTACAAGATGTATTATTTTCCATATTAGGAAAATATACGATTAGACCATTTACCTTTGATATAAGGTCGTCATAATTAATCTTGACCATTGGATTTGAAATTGGGTGGCTGCATTAATTTCATTGACCAAGTTCAAAATTCAAAAGAAATTTTTTCGTACTTTGTGACCCACCCAAGCTATCAGATTTCACATCAGATGATTGTAAGTCATTATGACTTCCTTTACAAAAAGTAAATGGTCTCATTTTATATAATCCCTTTCATATTTGACATCCAAACAACATATCTTAGTGAATTTTTAGGATGCACTTTAATTTAATTGTTTACGGCCTCAACCTTATATAATTTTTTTTTTTAGGTGAATCATATAAGCTTTTTGCAACTATAAGAGTCTTATATAACACGGCTCACTAAGGTCATCTTAGCAAGGGTGAGGTTTGTATAAGTTTGACTTCTTATAATGTGCACCTATAAAAAGTTACTTAGAAATGTCATTTTGGTATTGAAAACCTTATCATGGTTTCAAAATCTCCTTTATCCTCATTTATAAAATTTAAAATTTCAAAAACCGTACAGATCGAACAGATCAATTAACACTTAAAGATGGACGGTCCAAATAACTTGTTACAATATGTATTATTTTATGGATTTGGAATTCTTTTTGTACTTCATATTCATTTATTTCAAGATCGAGATGATCAATTGGAGGGTTCTCGCATGTCACTCTCCAGTGTAGGATTTTTGTGGTGTACATTTCTTTTTTTTTTCTTTATTCACTACATGATTTTTGAGGTGTATCATTGTTTTTCTTTTTTTTGGGTAATTTAGTGGGGAAGACAGGCCCTATTTGTTTTTTTCAGTTTCTTAATCCACTATAAGATTTTTGAGGTGTACCATTTTTTTTTTTTTTTTTTTTGTTTGGGTAAACCTTAGCCGTTTTTTCAAATAGACTATGGGAGTTACATTTTGAAGGTATTAATTAGGGGTGTCAATAGTAGGAATGGATAATATGTCGAAACTAGATGCGGGGATGCTACCACCACGACCCAATCTCTTTCCTAGGTGCACCTTTCTTCAATAGTATAAGGTTGCAACCTTATATAAACCTTTGGGGCCAAATCTTTTATAACCCAAACTGAAAAATGAAACCGAATTTCTAAGGGATCAATAACACTAAATTCCATAAATGACTATTAAACCCCTGGATTTCAAATAGGGACTCTGGTTTCTCCCCTTATAAAGGCGCCAAAAACCCTAAATCACGCTTCAAAAATCAACCATTTGCAGCTTAAATTCGGCCGCCGAAAATTTACCTGATTGAACTATAGTTTTAAATTGTCAGGGTTTTTTTCCTGTGTTAATTCCTCTATTGATCCGTATAAATATGGAAGCAGAATATTATACATTTGGACCGTATAAAATACACGAGAAGGAGGTCTTTTACACTTCCCAATTGTCCTATGCTCTCGTTAATCTCAGGCCTCTTTTACCTGGTATGTAAATTTATCTTTTGCTCTTATTTTAAAAAAAAATTCATCAGTTTTTTGTAACTATTCGAGAACTTTGTAATGGGTCCCTACATTAATAATAGCAATTTGATGTTTGGTAGCTTGTTAAGTTGTACTTCTTATTATTCTTTGAAGATGGGGTGATTTAGTGAGTGAATTATTTGTTTTTTAATTCCTATTCAAGCCTGGTTTTTCTTATTTTGATGACGTTGCTTTGATCCTGCATCAATATTTTTTATTTTTATTTCCATTTTTTCTAGGGTTAATCACCATAAAATCTGAATCATGCATTACAAGAGACTGATGGAGTGATGGGGTCTTATCATATTTTTTGTATATGTTGAGTTTTTGGAAGTATGGGTTTTTTTATTTTCTTGCCATCCAGCCTGATTTTCGGTTTTATTTTGGCAGGTCATATCCTTTTCTTTCAGGACATATCTCATCAGCTCATGGAAGTATGAAATCACATAATTATGGAAGACCCATTTTTTTTTTTGTTTTGTTTTTGAATTTCTTTTAAATTTCATGTATATTGTATATTCGTATCTTTCTGATGGTCTAGTACTAATACCCTAAATATTTTTTTCGTAAGGCATAGATGATAGTTAACAATAATTTTCAGTAATATAGTTAATTCCTTCACAATATACATGTTCACAAAACAATGTATTGGTTCTGGTTCTTACTACAAATTTCAACATGGAAAAACATTTATTGGTAATGCGTTGTCCTTTGGTATCCTTAATGCATAATATTACATGTGCTTGTATGTCCAAGGCGTGAAGTCAAGCGCTTTGTAGATCTTACTGTTGAAGAAACCAGTGACCTATGGCTTACTGCTCAAAAAGTGGGTGCTCGACTCGAGGCTCACTATAATGCATCTTCACTCACTTTTGCAGTTCAAGTAAGCATTCACTCAAGGAGTTAGCAATCTATGCATTCATACATTTAACATATTATTACATGCTATATCAAAAACTGTTGGGGTGTTAACTGGAATGTGTTTTGTTGGAGGTTTCTCAATGAATATTTATTTAACATGTACAATTTGGTGTGGTCGATTTTTTTATTTGAAATGCACAACTACACTGACCAGATGAATGTGTATGAGAACTTTGTAACATGGAAGTGCTCCCATAGGAAGGTGGATTTAAGCGCATGATAAAGAATTTATGTCCATAGATAACAGAAGATGATTGGTTCCTATTTCTATAGGGGCATTGGCCAAATAAGTACATTTTGAGTTAATTCATTCCTATGTCAACCTTTGTCTAATTTGATTTTCCTTGCATCTTTTTGTCTATATGTTATAGCTGAGAGCATTGTGAGGAAAATGAACTATAACCTTTAGGAAAATGAACTATAACCTTACTTATGATCCATTGTGATTTTCTTCATGCTTTTTAGTGTCATTTCTGCATTGTTAGGGCTATCCATGTTCTTTTTGTTGGGATTTTAGAGAGGGTCTTGGCAGTTGAAACAATTGATATGGCCCCGATGGAAAATAGTTATTGGTTGTTGGTACCAGCTCAGTAGTTTGCTGCTCATAAATGGGAAAGCAGCCTCACAATAAATAAAAGAATCAGTTTAAGATGAAGCAGCTCTAAGGTCATGTTGACAATCTGTAGAAGACATAATAGCAGACATCGAAAGAAAGAAACCTGGCATATCGTATGTATTCTATATATATAAAGCCACAATTAAGGGTTGGACACATGGTAGTCAACGAGAGTAGCAAACTATGAACAGAGGGACTTCAGAGTAGTATATCTATTGAGGGCCATCCTACAAATGGGAGTCTGGGATAACCTACCTCCCAATCGAACTCAATATATGTTTTCTTTTGTAATAAAACCTTCATTAGTAATTGGCAATATATAGTATGAAGTCTCATTGGAAAAGGAAATTCTCCTTTAAATAAATACTTCAGAAATTCTCCTTTTAATAAGTGCTTTATCTTTATTTTAACCACTGAGAGTAGATATTCAGGATGTAACTAAAGAAAGATTCTCTCCTGTTTTTAGGATTATTAGTTCTATATATACACATGCTAATTTATTCTACAATATATATTAAGTCATAACTATGAGTGGGGCGGCAAGACATTCAACGAGAGTAGGACCCTACAAAGAGAGACACTTTATAGTAGAATACATATGGAGGGCATCCTTACAAAGTGCGAGTTTAGGGTGATCTACCTCCTAATCAATGTGAATATCTTTTTTTTTTTTGGGAGTAAAGAGAGATTCTATCTCATTTTGGGGATTATTAACACTGTATATACATACATTAATCATCATCATCATCAGAGTGTCATCCCAACTATTTGGGGTCGGCTACACAAATCTTATTATGCCGTTTTGCTCTATGAAGGCCATACCCTGAGTGAGAACATTAGTCGCCTTATCTTTTCTCATTACTTCCATCCATGTCCTTTTGGGATTCCCCTTTGCTTTTTTAGAGCCTTCCACTTGAACCAAATTGCACATCCAAACTGGTGTTGTATCGGGTTTATGCTGCACATGGCTAGCCCACCTAAGCCTATTGTCCCTCATCTTATTGCCTATTGGAGCTACTCCTAAATTCCCTCGAATGTAATGTCTTGCCACTCATCCATCTCAACATTCTCATCTCAGCTACACTGATCCTATGGTTATATTGTTTCTTGACCATCCAACATTCTGTCCCATAAAGCAAAACTAGTTTCACAATTCTCCTCTAGAACTTCCCTTTCAACTTCATTGGTATGTGGCGATCACATAACACTCCGGTTGCACATCTCTCCTTAGCTCATCCGGCTCTAATTCTATGTGCAACATCTTCTTCAAGCTCTCTATTTTCCTAGATTATCGACCAAAGATATTGAAAAGACTATCTTTTTGGCATTCCTTTTCCATCAATCTTAGTTGCTTCCTTGTTTCTACTCCTATTATTACTAAACTTGCATTTCATTTATTTTGTCTTAGTCCAATGCATTTTAAAACCTTTAGATTCTAGAGGATCCCTCTAAGGCTCTAACTTTGCATTGACGTCGCTTCTAGTTTCATCAATCAAAACTGTCATCAGTGAACAACATACACCGTGGTACTTCATCTTATAGATGCCTAATTAGCTCGTTTATAACTAAAACAAAGACATATGGGCTCAACGTTGACCCCTGATGTAGGCCTATTGTCATTGAAAACTCACTCGTTTCTCCACTAGTTGTCCACACACTAGTTAATCTATGCTACATATATTAAGTCATAGTTAAGGGTAGGGACATGTGGCATTTAATTCATAGTTAAGGGTAGGGACTGGTGGCATTCAATGGCGCGACTGGACCCTACGAAGAGAGAGCCTTTAAGGCAGGGGACCTATGAGGGGCGACCTAGAAAATGGGAGTTAGGGTAATGTAATTCCTAATCCAATTCAATTTATATCTCCTATAATAATGACATACATCAGTAATTTATTTGGAAATATATAATAAATGATTGAATAACGAAAGTCCCTTGTAACAATATGTTGACGTTATCCAAACTAAAAAGT
Organism: Amborella trichopoda; assembly: GCF_054954075.1. Lineage (NCBI taxonomy): Eukaryota > Viridiplantae > Streptophyta > Magnoliopsida > Amborellales > Amborellaceae > Amborella > Amborella trichopoda. Next base: position 53,253,439 of record NC_142341.1, on the reverse strand, counting down.
AAATATTGTGGATGTAAGTAAAGAGAGATTCTCTCCTATTTTGAGGATTATTAACATTTTTTCAAAATATAATTCCTAATTTCCAAATTTTATGGAATTTTAGAAAAATAAATTATGCGTGAGTTTGTACTCAATAATAAAACGTGCATCATACGTGTTTCTTGCTAGTTAGGAAAGAATGCCAAGTAGCTTTGTGATATTTGGACTCATACGTATATTGGTACAGGTAGTGGGCTTGGGGCCTATGTTATATGAATATTGTGTCATGGACAAGGCAAAAGAATTTGAGCATATAGAAGCATTAGAGATTCTGTGGGGCATTAAATATTTTGTTTTAGGTGTAGGCAGATGTGCCTGGAGTCCTGTGCTCTACTGAAATCACCAATAAACCCCTTGACTACCAAAAACTAGCAGAAATGCTGGCAGATCCCCAAACATAACTGCATGCCAGTTTAAAGTTCAGACTGTATGCATTTTGTAATTTGTTTTTTGATAATGAATGTGCATTTTGTAGTTTGAAGAGGAAAAATGATTGACCTGGGAATTAAAAAGAAAAAAAAAAGCGAAATATGCAAAAGAAAGGTTGAGGCATTGAGCTAAAGTGTATTCTCCAGTTTTCTTATCATACTACTCATAGTAATTCTTGCCCTCATTTAAGTCAGCAGAAAGTGTGCCTGGTTCAACAAGCTCATGGAAACAATGGCAACTGGTGCTTCTTAGGCACATCTGATGCCTTTTCTAGAAATTTACCTCTTGCTTTCATTCTGGTGCTAGCAGTTCTAGTTGAAGAATGAAAGAGATTCAGCTTGATGTTTTTCCACTTTGATGATCATAATATTTAGCGTCAATTGTCTATGGTTTATTTAAAGCTTCAGAAAGAATGCCTGGTTTAATTAGCCAATGGAGACACTTAATACCTGATTGTTGGCCACTTCCTAGGTTATTTCTATTTGAAAATCTCCATCTGCTACATTCCGGGAAAAAACAGAACTCTTAATCTCTTGAGGAAACTACCTAAGTTGAGGTAACTGAGGCACATAGTGCACTTGTTAACAAGAAGAAGGCACATAATGCACTTATTAACAAGAAAGAAGGAACATGTGCACTTATTAACAAGAAAGTGTCACTGAGATACTGATTAAAGAAAAGACAATTGTAACTGTGATGGAAAGATATATATGCCTAGGGATTTAAATGTGTTCATTTATTTTTTTTGAATTGTAAGTGTGTTCATTTATTGTGAAGATGCATAAAATATATCTCTATTTCTTGTAGTACTTGTTGGTACCAAAGAGATAATAGCATCTTTCTTTCAATACTCCAAAGAACCACAAAACTTGGATTCTGTAACATTCAGAAAGAATCAACTTGTCTAACTTTGATCCATAGGAGCAATTAGTCTAATCGTTGTTTCAAATTGAAATGAATTTTATTTTTGGATAAAAGAAAAAAGGTCATGTTGTGATGAATAAAAATCAGATTCATTTTAAGATGTTAGGAACAAAAAATAGCGGACCAAATGTAAAAATAGATTCTGGGTATTATTTCCATAATGTCGGGAAAAGGATTCATACTAATCTGACCAATTTTAAAATTGAAAACCACCTAAGTAATTTTTTCTGTCAATGAGTCATAGGAAAGCAGGATAATGTATTTGATAGATAACCAGATGACCTTTTTTCCCTGAAAATTATTGGTATTTCTAACAGTTTACTGAAATAATCGAAACACAATATGAAAAGAAGGGACATATTGTCAAATTGATGAATGCATATTCATGGTGTATGAGCATATTTTTTTTCGACTACCATTGTAGAAGTAGATTTTGATAATTGCGGGATTATTGTCTTTTGTTTTGGTCATTTTTTACTAAAGTGCTACTATTTATTAATTGCAATGCAGGATGGACCACAAGCAGGACAAACAGTCCCACACATGCACGTACATATCCTTCCCAGGAAGGGTGGGGACTTCGAAAAAAATGATGAAATTTATGATGCTGTAAGTATTTGTATTTTCACCATCATTTTTTTCATTCCTTTCGAGTCTAAAAAGTACGTTTTCTTTGCTGATTCTTTTGGTATCTCATAATTTTTTTGCTTGCAGATAGATATGAAAGAGAAGGAATTGAAGAACAAGCTTGATTTGGACAAAGACAGAAAGGATCGAAGTTTGGAGGAAATGGCCCAGGAAGCTGATGAACTAAGAAAGCTTTTCTTGTAAGTTCCTACCAAATTGTTCCTGTTATAAGATCTAACACTCATTCGACTACTCTCCAAAGAGTTGTTTGCTTTGTGGAATTTAATATTTTGCATGGATCAATGGTTGTAATCTCCAGCTATGCAACCACATAATTCAATTGTAAAATGGAGGTGAGATGACTTATTGTTCTTCAAATGATTGCGCATATATTTATTCCAGTTTCCTAGTTTGTTCTTTTGGGTTTGTATCTCGAAGGCTTTTCTGGTTGCCCCTTATTTTCACTGATCTAAAGATTCTATTACTCTCTCTCTCTCTCTCTCTCTCTCTCTCTCTCTCACACACAGATGCTATTATGATTTATCATTCATGTTCTCTTGGCATCTTCTAGTCTCTGAATATTTGTTATCTTTTTGTCTGTTCTACATTGTTAGTAATTTTGCCCTTATTGTTATGTTTTAACTGTTAAGTGTTTTTTGTTACACTTTCCTTCCTTTTATCTCATAAAGTAGGGGTTATCAACACCCCCCACTTCTCTCTCTCTCTCTAGCTAAGATGTTAGTACGAATTATAGTTTCATCTAACGTTTGCATCTTCATTGACTGTGAAGATTTTTAGAGGTTTTGTTTATTTTCATTTTATTTCTTGTTATGCCTTATTTTCTTTGTCGCTTAAAATAAGGATTGTCATCTCTCTCTTACGAAGATGCTTTTATGATTCATCATTATAATTTCTTAGCATCTTCAAAATCTGTGAAGATTTTTAACCTTTTTGCTGTTCTCCATTTTATCTGTTTTGTCCTTATTGTTAATGTTCTAACTGTTTCTTTTGTTTTCTTTACCATCATGATTTGTGTTCTTTCTTTCTGAATTTCATTTGTTTGAATATTATTTGTTTAGTTTGCTTTTGTAATTTCCCTATTTTCCTCCCTATCTTCTTGATTTTCTTGATAAATTAATTATTCATTCCTTGCACCAAATCAAAACATACATAATGTTATACTCCAAGGTACCCGAGATAAACATTTGCATAAAACAAAAAAATAAACCTAACAAGAAGATTAGGTTTTCCCTCTTTATTTTCTGTTTTTTTATTGGTTTTCCTCCTGTTGATATTTGTGGTAGTTTTGTCTTCTTTTTTTTTTTTTTCTTTTTTTTTTTTTACTCTTTTGCCTTTTGTTTGCTCTTCAAATTAATTTTGTTTATTTTTCATTTTCAATTTTTAAGAAAAAATCATTTTCCCTTTTGGATTGCTTTTCAAGGTTTTCCAAAATTCTCCTCCCACCCTCCCCCACTCAGCAAGTTGGTTTTTTTTTTCCAGCTGTTTCTGCTCTTTTGGGCATTTATAAATGCTTCTTGTTCATTTGTTTTTTGGCAAATTAGCAGTATTATACTTTCTCTCCTTTTTGAAATATCTGTGGTTATTTTATTCTCACCTATTTCAAGGATCTGTAGGTATTTTAAAAGTTTACTTTGTCTTGTCCTTATATTTGCACTTTTTAACATTCCATGCTTGAGATTGAAATGGGTATTGCACGTGTGCACATGTGTTTAGTCACTCTCCAATAGTCTCAGACTTATTTTGCTTTTTCATTGCGAGTTTGGGATTTGAACTTTCAACTTGACTTAGGATACATATGTAGCTCCAAAGTCCAAACTACTGAAATTTGGGATTGGCTAAACTTGCATTTGAGAATTAGGGATCATTTTTAAAAGAAATTTTAAAGAAAAGAGGTTTCTTCTTGTTATATGGCTGGCATAATTATTCAATCTCCATCAAAGTTTCTTTGATCATTGGAAAATGAGGGAGAAAATTGAGCAAAACCCTCTTCGAAATTCTATTAACTAGAAGAACTTCACTTGGAAAATGATCCTATTTTGTTTGACGCATTCTATGATCCATTGGACTAAGAAAATTATATTCAATTTGATCATCAGTTTCATCACTCATTCATTTGAAATGATGCACTTTGATGGAAGAGAGTGGGACCCACCATTGGGGTCATGACTTGTTTTCATGGTAATTTGATTAATAGTCCTTTTTTATTACTCATTATTCTGTTATCTTTTTCTTAATCTATCAACTCCACAAATAAAGAACATTCCGTAAATATAGAACATTCTCACTTGTCAATATATATACATACATCACCTGTACTTCTAACACAATAAGGCAAGCAATATGACTCTGCTGGTTGGATAAATTTTTCCAGCGTTCAATAGGTCGGAGGAGCAATTTTATTATGATCAATAGCACAAGACCGGGGTATAAGGCTTCCTACTAATTCGGTCCAAGACCACAACGAAGGCCATGAGTAGAGCATGGTCATGGCCTGGATGGACCACCATAGAGAATACATCATCAGTTAACATGACATTAGACCTTGACATCTTCCTACTTATCTTGGCTACCAATTCACCAGTGGCTGTTTTTATGGTGCAATTTCTCTTCCGGAAACACCCCTCTATTTGAAACTTGGGCACCTGAGAACCCATGAAAACCTCTGCTTGGTCATTATTTTGGAACACTGAGCATCTCCTTAAAGCGAAAACTGGGTGCTTTTGCGTCTTTTTTGGGCCAGCCTCACCCTCAAAACCTTCCCACCGATCATGTGTGCTCAAAATCTGTTTGATAAATAAATACACAGGTTAATAAATTATGATGTTATTCAAATCAAACATCTCTTCCATTGCATAATTTTTTCAAAAGAAAAATTTAGAAGCTATCATCTTTTTTACCATAGTTTGTTTCCAATTTTTATTGTGTATGTGGCCATGTGTGGGGTTAGATTGATAGACGTTTCTTTCTTTATGTGTTGTGTTTACTATGATGTTGAATAATAGCATTGGCACTTCTTGAAAGAATTTTTTGATGAGGTAGTTTTCAAGAGGTTTCCTAAATTTCTGGTTTTTCTTGGAAAATTCTTGTGCAAATCTTGGGTAAGATGGAACAAAAGGCAAAATTATAGAAATAAATGTTAGAAAATACAGACTTATAAAAATAAATAGCAAACTTTTATCTTTTTTGGAAGCTTTTTTCTGTTTGGAGTAAGGAAAATTCAGTTAATAAAAATAATTATCCTTTTAAATGGTAAGATATAAGCTTTGTGATAAACGTCTTTCTTTTCTTATACTTTCCCTAACTTATATTTTTTGAGTATACAAATTATTATTTTCTTTGGAGTTGTGTTTAAATTTAGACATATATATATATATATATATATATAAGAGAGAGAGAGAGAGAGAGTATGTGGAGCGGGGATGTTCCTAGGTTGAGATATTGAAGCTCATGCATGTGTGCCGGAGATATGACTTGATTTGGTTTCAATGGAATCTTATAACTACGATTCAAATGAAAGACTTTCTGTAGGAACTTCAGAAATTTAGAGAGAGGTTCCCACTTCTGGTATACAGTTGGAACTATAGAAACTTAGAGGGATGATCCTGCTGTTCATATTTAGGCATAGTTTCTTGTATGGTTTGCATGTTTTGAAAGAGAAGGATGGCCCTATTGTTCATATATGTGCATAATTTCTTGTATGGTTTGTATGCTTTGAGAGAGAGAGAGAGAGAGAGAGAGAGAGAGAGAGAGAGCTTGTAGTTTCAGAGGGAAGATACTTCTGTGTGTATCCAGGGATAAAAACCATCTGTTTTAACTAACCTTAGGACGTAGAGTTAGTAGCGCAGTTCCGGCACCGTCCATGAGCACAAGGCCACTCGTTAGGCCCTGACTGCTCCTTGTATAGTTATCAACTCTGAAAGCCATGTTACCATGACAATCGAAAACTGTGAAACCATCTGTACCATGGAGTGCCATGCTCGACTTCTTCCAAACTGTTAGCATGGCAGGAGGACCCATGCCTTGCCCAGCACTAAGATTACACTTATCCGCTTCTGGGTAAACCCTGGACATTTTCTCTAGAAAAAAGACAAAAAGAAGAGTGAAAGTGATGGAGATTTTGGGTCTCTTAAGCTGAATCTCTGAGGTCTACAGGGATTGGGTCTTATTCTCACTCTAGATAAAATAGAGAACAAGGGAGTGGAAATTTTGGGTCGGTTAGCTAAAGCTCTGATCACTAAGGGACTTTTCTCTTAGTCTCTCTCTCTCTAGGAAGAAGGAACGAGGAGGAGAACAAGGGAGATAACTATGTCTCCTAACTGAATTACTGGGCACTGAGGGAGCTGGACTCTTATATAGAGAGGGACTGATGATAAAAGGTGGGCTTTTTCCTCAGATGTATAATATGTGTGTGAGCAGTTTGTTAAGTTTATCTGATGCTTTGTTTATGCGTGTCTACGTGGGTTGCGCTTTTGTGCTGGCTCCCTTGAAGATATTTCTGTTAAGATACTTTATATTGTCAGCTTCGTTATCAATGGGGGGTAAAATAGTCATTTGGAACCTAGGACCAGCTTTGTGAGGAAGGCCAGCATCAGTTCTTTGAAGATAAGGGGCTGTTTAGGCATTTAGAAATATAAGGACTTGGGGTATTTTGGCCATTTCACCCTTCCAACATGTGTGTATTAGCCATCTTTTGTAGCACATGGGAGATGGAATGGGATGGGTGAATGGTTTGTCAATTTTTTTAGGTAGTAAGTTGGGTACGCATTTTGAAGAAAGTGGGTGTTTAAGCACCTATAGTGAGCAAGCTATACACTTACTCTCTGGGGCAAAAGATACTTAATAGGCTTTCCTTGGTCCGAAATTTTGGGATCCACTTTAAGATTATCATATAAGTATTTTGAAAACAAAAAGAGGATCTCGAATCCTTAAAACGCTTTAAATCTGATCGTCTAAAAATTGGATGGCCTCTATTCAATCCTTAAAAATTACTCTTTGGACAGATATACAGCGAATAATAATTTTGTTTTTTGGTCTAGGTTGATCTCTAGGATAAGAAGGTTGCATCCCCAAAACTTGGGTCACTAAAAAATATATTTGTAGCTATAACTTTACGCGAGGGAGGAAATGTATTCCCAAATGAGTATATAATCATTTAGCATTTAGTATCAGTATCTTTTGTTAAGTCACATGGGATTTGAATAGCGTCTTATCCATGCCTTGTTGCTTATAGAGAATAAAGTTAACCCCAAGGGGTTACCATATTGACATTGTTATGCAGGTGCACCTAGTTTAAATATCTAAAAATCAGATGCCATCTTAACCTCCATAAGAATTAGAAACCATTTCATTAGTGTTTAATGTAGTGTATGCTATACTTAGAGCAGTGTGGGAAAACGAGGACTTTGGTCAGGACTAACTACGGTCCCGAATCAGGTATGACAGACTCAGCTGACGCTGTCTGAAAAATCGGCTGATTCTGTACAAAAATATAATAAAAACATCCAGAACTGGCCAGATTGGCTGGTTCTAGGTTGGGCAGGGTACCAAGCCCAAATGACTAAGATGAGACCATGTGGACTGGCCCTAGTTTTGCTACTCTGATTTATGGTATATTGAGCCATATGAAATTGAAACAAAGGCCAAAGCAGAAATGCCATACTCTGATTGAATATGGTGAAAGTGGGAGCATTTTGGTCAATTTACGAAACAGGGATGCGTTACGAGGAGAAAACGATTGGTATAGGGGCATTTTGGTCATTTCAAGAAGGGCAGTTTTGATGTGGGGTGTTCAAATTCTGAAGTTGGGGGATAAGGTAAGGAGGGCCAGTCAGCTCAAGGGTTAAGAATGGCCTTCCCAATACTTGGCCTTTTTAGAAGCCTAGAGTTTTGGCCTTTGTGTCATTGCCTTCTTAGAAAGGCACAAAGTATAGCTTTTTGAACGGTGGTTATGACTTCTTTTTCTTGTTTTTCTTTTTCTTTCTTTTGTATCATTGTTTTGGGTGGGTACGGTAGGGTTTGGAACCCAAACTAGCCCTTTATGCCCTAGAGATAAAGAGAGAGAGAGCTGATATTCTAAAAAGTGAGATCTCTATTCCATTTCCTCATAGCTTAAATATGAAACATTAACCATATGACAGCTTTAGCCCTACTATTTAGAGAACTTAAAGTATGCGACTTGATCCTTGGATGATGTGGCCACACATATTTCTTTTTCTCCAGAAGGAAATATTCTCCTATTCTTGTCCTTGTGCAACACTTTTTGACCAAAAAGTCCTTGCCTCCTATTCAAAGCTTGAGCTAGAGAGGCAGGGGAGATTAAACCCAATCTCCTTTACTCCAAGTAGGATTAAGAGAGGGATTGGAGGAAAGGAGATTGGGATTAATCTCCTTTATATACATCTCAGAAAAGAAACACAATACAAGTTTCCTTTATTATGTTTATGAACTAATGTGCCTTCTTGTTTCTTAATTTGAACAAGCGATGTTAAACACCTTAGAAAATTGATACTTGGTCTGGTGCTTGGAGCATCAATTGCATGGAGCATCATTTACAAGGGAGTGACAGTTTTGGTTGTCACAAGAAAACGATTACACAAGTAATTTGTGTCCTACACGTTTGTCGACTTTATGAATTGCATTTGTTTTTTTTACAATAGTTTATGGATCGCATTTCCTTGTGAGTTTTGTTTGTTAACCATTTATTGGCTTATCCCTTTGTTTAAAGATATCATTTTTATTGTTTGTTGCATTGTTTTATGTGGTATGGGCATCACCCACTTCTCAGTTATCAGTGGGAACTGAGGTTGCATTCACAAAAGGGCTTTGATACCTACTTTCCAATGCTATATATCAATAGAATAATAATTGGTTGTGGCTTTGAAAGCAATTTCTTGCATGGGAAACGACATTTGTTTTTTTTCTCTCTCTCTATCTCTAGATCTCACTCTTCCACACATCTGTTAACCTTTTTCTCTCCCTCTCCCCCTTCTCTCTCTTCCACAAACACATCTGTTGACTTCTCTCTCCCTCTCCCCCATCTCTTCCAGACATATGTTTGTTAACCTCTCTCCCTCTCCTTACTCTTCCACACCACGTTTGTCAACCTCTCTCTCCGCACACATACACACTAACCGTGCACACATCTACTGACCCCATCCGTCTCTGCACACATGCATACGCACACTCTTGTCAATTTTTTTTTTATTTAAGATTTGATATAATGGAATTCAAGATGTCATATTATGATACCCAATCATCTTGATCATTTATATCTTTAGCCTATTCCTTGCATATTTTCATTAAACCCTCCCTCTCACAACACAAGTACACGTGCAGACAACCACACATACATTTGTTAAGCCCCATCTGTCCCACACACGTTTGTTATCCTCCCTCTCTTTTGAACTCTCTCTCTCCATGTCTCTCGCTCATTTGAACTCTTTCTCTCTCTCTATCTCTATCTCTCTTGGAAGGGACATGGAGGGATGAACGTGCAGGTCGATGTCACCAAAACATTATCAAAAAAGAAAGCACTTAGTGGATGCAAAAGTTTGAGGGACTTCTCACTAGCATATGTTTCAAGTTAATTAGCATAAAGTAAACCGACTAAGATTACAAAATTAAAGCACAAGACAGACAAGTGCACAGTTTTGACTTATAACTTGAGATCAGACGTCAATGCACACCACAACATTAGACTTAAAAAGTGGGTTTCACTTTTTCTGAATATTTTATGAGTTCTTAACTCAAATTGCCTTTTTTTTTTTTTTTTTTTTTTTTTTGTTCGAAGAGGACTTGGAGGCTGTTCATCCAAATCTGTCTCTCTCACTTATGTCAACGGGGCAATATAGGTTACGAAAAGAATGTGGAAAAGTATATAAGGAAATTGTTTCATTCGGGCTGGACCGTATGTGGTAAAGCATTCATTTTAAAGATGATGAGTAGGTGTTCCATCTAAAAATAATGGAAACTGACGGTCCAAATGTTTTTTTACTAGAATTATTATTTTTAGTTTTAAAAATTTACTTATTTTTCATATTCATGATATCCATGTTAGAGATTACATGTCCTTAAAAATTAAGGTCACAAAACAATCTCAAAAATAGATTTATTAGTAGGCCCATATTTCTATATATGCGGGATTGGCCACACAAAAACCTGCTCCCATATATAAAGATACCATTTACTTTAGGATGAAGTTTCTATAAGATCTAGATTTTATGAAAATAAAATAAAATAAAGCCTCATCTTAAATCCTCGTTTGGAAAGCATTTTAGATGATAAGAATCTCTATGATAGCTCCAAAATCAATTTCCAACACCGGTTATAAAATTTGAAACTACAAAAATGTACAAATCTTGTGGATCTTTAAACACTTATTTTAGGGTGAAATGGACTATCTAGATAATTTGTTATAATATATATTGTTTCTTAAGTTTGAAATCCTAATTTTTTTTCATAATCATAATATTCGATCCGATTGATGTAAAGGTTTTTCCATGCTTGAATTGCAATTTTAGATGAGTTATGAGGTGAGGATTTATTTATTTTGATGGGATTGCAGCCCTATCAAACTATTTTCCTTTACTTTAAATAAAAGATATTACAATTTTTATTGTCTGTTATTTTTCAAATTGAGTACTAATGAGTGTGTTATTGGCTAGACTCCAAGTTAAAAAAAAATCTCATACTTTGTGACATATCCAAGTCATCCCATTTGATATCTAATGGCTAGGAGCACTTGTAACCTTCTTAGAGCAAAGATAAATGGTCTCCTATCATACAAAACTCAAAAAATATTTGCACTGTCATTAAACAAATTATATATTTGATTTAAATTGCAAATCTAAATCACCGTAAACATAAATTTTCAAGTTAAAAAATAATTTAGTTTTAACTCATTCTAAATCAAATTAACATATATTAAAAATTGAACTAAAAAAGAAAAAAAAGAAAGAAAAAGGAAATCAAAATTTTCATATTTTAATTTCATTTAATAGGGGAACTTAGATCCAAAGACTTTTCTAAAATGATCAAAAAAATGATTTCTTGAGAGAAAATAGATAATAAACTTGTGTTTTAAAAAACGGTGAGTCGACATGGAATAGCTTGGGTCAACTCGGGAATCGGTCATCCTATACCGGCTTTCACAAAATATAGGAAAACAACTGTTTTAAGAGCCGAAACGGCGTTTTTCAAGAAAAACACGGCGAGCCGTTACAGTAACACAGTGAGTCGTCACATGTTTACGCTTCAATCTGCGTCGATATCTGGAATGAGATCTGCTCAAATTTTAGTAAAAATCGAGTTACATTTGTGAAAAATAGAGAAAGTGGGATCCATTGAATTATGAGCTCAGAAAAATCTCAGATCTATATAACTATGGTCTCTTCTGAGTCCATTGGCTGCATTAGCTCCAAATTCGTATTTTGACTAAAAAACACTTCTAAATTTAATTAAAAGTATAATAAATTAATTTTCAAAAAAAATAAAATAAAACAGATAATTAAAAGAAGAAAAACAAATTAAATTAAGTAAAAAAATAAGTACTTACCTCTAAGGATTCGAAACTTGGAGTTTCAAGTTTGGATCAGACTACTCTTTTTATTTGTGCCATCATCTCTTTTTTTTGGATGTCTTATGCTTGTTGGAATTGGTAGATCTGAGGTTCTTTGACCTAGATCTAAGGTTCCTAAAACATGATGTCTTATGCTTATTAGAATTTGCAGATTAGAGATTCTTTAACCTAGATCTAGCTTTTTAAGGTAGGGAAAAAAATTAAGAATTTTAGGTAGGGTCTATCTAGGTTTTTCTGAGGGTTTAGGAGGGACTTTCTTTAGTTTTTTTCAGGTTTTTGGGGCTTCTAATATTAAATCAGAATTTTTGGATTTTCTAGGATTTTTTAAAAAAAATTTAAGAATTTTCTAGAAGTTTTTCCTATTTTTGGGTTAATTTCCTAATTTCCATAATTTCTAAGGGATTTTTTTATCTTTTTTTTTGGGTTTTTTTATTTTGTTGGATTATTTTTTTATTTATCTTGATCTTTTGACTTTATCTATTACCTAATAAAGAAAACGAGTTTACTGCATCATCAGGCCACGTCTACGCCTGCTGGAGCGTGGCACGGCTCGGCCGTGGCCCGACACTTGGGTATCACAGGGACTAAATTGTCATTTGCGGAAGGCGATTCTTTAATAGTTGAAAAGCTCTTGGGTCTACTTTGACTTGGGATAGATTTTCGACATTCTTGAGGCAATTATATCATGTAATTATATATTTATCTAAGTTGCCTATAGTTTATTAGGTTATTGTGGTCTTTTGGGCTATGAATCGAAGGTTTAAGAATTCACTCCCCCGGAATTTCGAGGGGGTGTTTACACTAATGTAAAAACGGGCATGCTACAATAAAACCTGAGTTTTGCCCTTTTTTCACCAATAAATCTGATATGTAAAAATCCATCGTTTTTTTACCAATAATGGAGTGGAATAATTTTTAAGGTTCATAAAACATCGATTGGGATTGAATCAAATCCAAAAAAATGCATTGTTGTGAAATCTTTTATTGAAATTTGGGGTATTTTGAGCAGATTAGAGTTTTCTATCAAATCATGATTTTGGTGGCCATTCTTCATCGATTTTATCCATTGTTTTTGCTGGATGATCTTGGTAATATTGGCTTTCATCAAATCAGGTACCATGATTTGTTATTTTGTAATTTTTTAATGAATTTTTTTTTTGAGCCATATTCATTGTTTTTTTTTTTAGAGGGTTTGATTTTCCTCAAAACCGTGAAACATAGGGTCATTCTTCATCAATTTTTTTTTTTTCCTGAATGATCGTATTAAGACCAGCATCCACCAAAATCATGTGACATGATTTGTTATTTTATGTTATTTTTAACGATTTTTTTTTTTGGAGGGGGGAGGGGGGAGTGGTTTCTGCGCATCAACACTTGTAAGGTTGATTGTTGGATGTATGCAACTTTGCCTTATATATTGTCTGATTGTACGAAATCTTATTGTTCTTGTTTGATTGTGTAATGCATGCAACGTTTGCTCAGTTGATTGTGGAAATCAACTTCTTCGAGGAAAAAAGAAACGCACACCTCTACAAATTCTTAAGATAAAAACATTTTCTAAAACGTTATTGAAATAAATGTCTCAATTCCAAAAATCTTAAAATAAAGCCTTTTCTAAATGTTGGGTTCAGGGAATTTTTCCGCTAGTTATTCCCTTATATTGTATCTCATAAGAAATAAAATTTCAGGAAATTTATGCAAATAATAAAAGAAAATTCAGCAAATTTTGTTCTGAACTTCTCAATATGTTGTCCTTTGCTAAAGAATGTATTTTGCTTAATTTTACATGCTCGAATTTCAAAGCTTCAACAGGGGCCTTTTCAATCCTAATTACTTTTTTTAATAATTTTAATGTGGCTGAGTTTTCTGTAGCCTTTTTGAAGCACATAGCATATTTTGTATTTTATTTTTATTTTTTTTGTGACATTGGGTGTTTGTCTGCGTATGTTATATATATATTAGCAAAAATATCTTCCTCCGAGATTTCTTGCTAACCAATGAACGAATAGTTTTGCGAAATTTTATCTCTCAAAGATGCAATTTAATGATTGTAATGCCACAAATTATAGTTTTAGTAAAATTCTATCTCTAATGAGCGAATAGTTTCAGTGAAAATTTATCTCAATGCTTATATTCTTCTAAATTCAATACCGAAACCCAACAACAAGATTTTAGAGGTAAGTAAGACAATATAGGTGAGTATGAAAGATAGACAAGCTTTAAGGATTTTGAAGTAGGAGTGCAACAAAATACTAGCACTCATGGATTTGGGTATAGTCAAGTGACCACTAATTTGGATGATTTGTTTTTAGATTAAATCAATGAATTGCCATGTGAATTCTATGAATGGTAATAGCGTCACCAAAGTAAATAACAATATCGTCTTTCATTTTGGTCTTAGGTCATATTTTATTGTGTAGTTTATTGCAGTCCATGTAAGATTACATACTTCATCCATGATAACTCTCGGTTTTTTCTTTTGCTTGATGTAAATTTAATAGTTAACAGTAGTTCATATTGGGAAAAAACATCTCAATATTCGTATATTGATGCAAAAAAATGAAAGTTAATAATGTAGTACCCCTTTTCTTATTTGTTTCCCAATAAACAATAGTTATAATGATTTTTAATATTCTTTTGGATTTTTTTAAGGCCGGATCCGACCTATCTGGCCGTTTCACTGATCCTCACCGGTTTTTGGGATGTCCGATCTGAGATACCAATCCGTTTTTTAAATTATTGTCATAAACAAATGCAAATTAACAAAAATGACGAAAGGATGAAAAAAAAGTTGGAAAAAAAAAAAACCAAGTACTATGTTAGGGATTTTTCACTTTTGATTAAAAAACTTTATGACCATTATGCGGAACAATTTGGGTCAAAAACAAAATTTGGTGAAAAAAGAACTAAAAAACCTTCTTTTTTTTTGGTGTATAGAAAGGCTAACCCTTGAATCGTTAAAGAAATCAAGATGGTCTTTGAACGAATCTTGTCTTGATAAGTGATTCCCGATCTAAATCAATTTTTTTGAAGGACCCAGTTTTCGTGTGGGCGGGCCTGCACATGCTCTCTATGTATATTGCACCGTCCACATTAGTAGGAAAGTAGCGTGCAACAATCCTAGGTGGTCTAAGGCCTTAACCTTCCATATTTTCATCACATAAGGATTTTGGGGTGTATTGGTTCGGTACGTAATATTTGGTATGACCCAGGTTCAAATTCTAGGAAAGAGCTACCTATGGAAAGAGAGTTACCTAAATAAAAATAAGAGTAAGAGCCGCCATAGCGTGAGAGCCGCCAAGGACATCGATCCTAGGAAAGGGCTACCTGTTGAAAGAGCTACCTAAACAGAGTGAGAGCCGTCGAGGATGTCGATTGCAGAGCGTGGTGGTATGTAACAATACTAGGTGGTTTAAGGGTCTAATTTTCCGCGTTTCTATCACCCAAGGGTTTTGGGGCGATTTGTTAGGTACCTAACATTTGGGGCGTATTAGCTAGGTACCTAACATAGAGACTGCAAGGACATGACCTAGATGCGGCCTTGCCAACATAAAATACCTAACATAGAGACTGCACGGACCCAACCTAGATGTGGCCCTGCCACCATAAAACAATTTACCTTTTTAAGAACATGGCTATATATATAGGGTTATGTTAGGATGCTCGTACTATGGAGTATTTTATAATTGTACTCAAGAAATTCTGAACATTTATATACCCTTGTTTGTACATGGATCGTTTTTTTAATAAGAGTATTTTTTTTCATTAGGAAGGGTTTGACATTATCCATATAAAGTGTGACATCACTCACATGGAGATAGGGTGCTTGCTATATAACTTGCAACCCATGCGGCTTCTTATCACCATGCTCGGCTCATGCTTCGACCCCGCTTCGCCTACACGCTTGGCCTTAGTATAGTATAGATGAGGCACAAGGCTTTTCCTATACTAAATATGTTTTTTGCCTATGCCTATCATTAGTACCTCCTCGATCATATCAACAACTTGCTTGTGGCGCTTGCTCACTCGCTTGGTCGCATTTATCTATTTGCTGCAGATAAGTACTCCCGATCACTCTTTGATCTACGTTCATCCCATACGTTCGCACAGCCTAGATGGGAAAAAAGCCTTTTGAGAGTCTAGAAGCAAATAACATTTAAGGCTCTATGTAGGTGATGTCACATTTCTCCTAATGACCACAAAATCCCAACTAAAAACATATTGTATTTTAACACAAGGGTATATATGTTTCCAAAATTTGTTGAGTACAAATATGTTAAGGTGATCACACTATATAGTATTTTATAATTGTACTCAACAAATTTTGAACTTTTATATACCCTTGTTTTGTAATACAATATTCTTTTAGTTAGGGAATCTTAGGTCATTAGGAGAGATATGATATCATCCACATGGGGTGTGATATTATTCATATAGAGTACACCTAGTCGGTGATTTTATACCTCATGTGGATGAGGATTATGTAAGGGTACTTACATTTTATAATTGTACTCAACTAATTTTGAACATTTATATACCCTTATTTTGTAATTCAATATTTTTTTAATAAAGGTATTTTTGGTCATTAGGAATGATGTGACATCATCTATATAAAAAATGACATCGGTATATAAATGTTCAAAATTTATTGAGTACAATTATAAAATGATCCATAATATGAATACCCTAAAATAACCCCATATCATAACCCTGTAACATATTACCTATAATCAAAAGGAATTCCCCCTTATTATTGTCTATTCTACCCATTCAATTCTCAATTCATTTCATTATTATCCTTTAATTACTTTTTAAAATTTCACACTCCTACAATTTCCTAAAAAAATCTGTCTACAATTTTATAATGTTGTCAAGAGTTGTCTCTTTTTACAGTTTCCTAAAATTTCTCTAAGTGGTTTAACAAATATCTCTTCGTAAGAGTTCCCACACTTCTAAGGTTTTCCAAAAAATGTATCTGTCTCTCTACGGTTTCATAAATATTGCCAAGGGGTGTCTCTCTCTATGGTTTTCTAAAACCTCACATCTAAGGTTTCCTAAAAAAATCTCTCTCTCGGTTCATAAATATTGCAAAGGGGTATCTCTCTCTATGGTTTTCTAAAACCTCACATTTAAGGTTTCCTAAAAAAATCTCTCTCTACAGTTTCATAAATGTTGTTAAGGGCTATGTTTCACAAATATCTCCCTTTAAAAATCTCTTACAAGTGTCTTTTGTATTGTCTATTTTGCCTATTCAATTCTCATTTCATTTCATGATTATTTTTTAATTATTGGACCTGCTTTCTATGCGGCCAAGCCCGCATATGTAGAAATGGAGGTATATTAAATAAAAACTATTGAATAAAATCATTAACATTGATACAAGGAGGTAGCATTTATCAAAACATGATTTAATTTGTGCATCAACCTCAATTCGACCATTCAAACATGATTTTTGATACTATGCATGGAGTCTACTTGTTTTCGTAGCTTTAGTACAATTAATGCTAAATTAAATATTGCGATTTATATAACATGCCCGACTTAAACAATTAAAGTAAGATGCATTTATAAATTTTACATAAGATCCAATTTTGGTACCAAAAATTTTAAGCCGACATGAAAAACTATCCTCACCTTTAATTATGAAATTTGAAACCTTAAAAATAATTTAAAACAAATATGTCTACAAATAATTCAAATTCTAAAAAATAAAGCCCTAAAAATAATTTGGAACAAATATATCTACGAAAACTTCAAATTCTAAAAAATTAGTCCAGATGATATAAGTCTAAATGACATGTTACAAGAAGCAGCAATTTCAAGACTTGAAATCATTTTTTTAAATTCATATTCATACTATATCCACGCATCTCAAGGTACAAATGATCGATTGAAAGGGTTTTCCATCATCAAAACAACCTTTGTGATGGGTTTTCAATATAAACTTTTCTGTAAATTAAGAGTGCATAATATATCCCCATGGGAGCACGCTATATATCTACTCCCTAATTCCATATCGACTGCAAATGATAAATACATAAAAGGCTTATGCATTGTAAATTATAAAGACTAATTTTTATTAAGAGATCAGAATCACTCTTACCCATCAAATGACAAAATCCGACTATTGAAATGTCGCAAAGTTTTAAGATATTTTTCATTTGCATATTGAACCTTTTTAGTGGCACAACTTCAAGGCCCGATTTTAAATCTAACAATAAATGATAAACCAAAAATAGGTTGCTTATTGTATGCTTTCCATGCAAATAAAGATGATTTTTTATACCATAAAAAAGGTATTATACATGCAATTTGAACACATGTAAAGAAACACATTTGACTATTTGAGTATCCAATATATGTCCTCTCGAAGAGAATCAGGTACATAAGAATGTGACTGCACACATTACAACACCAGAGAGAGAGTGACAGACATCCACTGTAGGGCAGAGACAGAAGGGGGTTGGGAAATACTGAGAAAGAATAGCAGGTACAATGGTGGCCACACAAGTGGGGGAGAGTAGGATTGTTACCCAGCATCAACAATTGAGAAAAAAAGTGTCGAGAGAGAACACATCGGGCTCGGTCGTAGTGGTAGCACCTCATACCTAATTACCACGTTGTGGTTTCTAATCCTACTATAACAAGACCCACCTAACGCCTTCAATAAAGCTAACTCCCTAATCTATTTGAAAAAAAAAAAAGAGTAGGGACCTGTCTTCCCCACTGCCACAAAATACTAAATTACCCAAAAAAAAAATGCACTGAATTAACAAAAAAAAGGGGTAAGGACCTGTCTTCTCCACTGAATTAACCAAAATAAAAAATAAAAAAGTTTAGGGACCTGTCTTTACCCAAATACACTGAATTACACATCCCCGTTCATACAACACCAACCAAAAGACATCCACTGATTCTACTCCCCACCTCTTTTTTTTAGGGGAGTGTTGGGGGTGGGGATCACATGCATGGCCACATGCATAAAACACCACCAAAGCACTTTTGCACAGATTCCACCCCTCCAAATCAACGACATAGAGAGAGATTGAGTACATTTAGAAAGAAAGAAAAAGAGATCATTGAGTACATTCAGAAAGAAAGAAAAAGAGATCATGTGCATGGCCCGATGCATAAAACACCATCCAAAGCACGTTTGCACAGATTTCACTCTCCAAATCAAGAGAGAGAGTGAGAGATAAGCACACAAATACCACATTAAGGCTCCACGGAGGTATCATCGAGCAACCGTTGCTGCTGCTGCCCCCACCTCTGCCCCGCAGCCCGCTCTTTCCAGAGCATCTCGACCTCCTCAAAGCTCAGGCCCTTTGTCTCCGGCACGTACACCCATACAAATACAAGTGCTGCCACAGCCACTGCTGCAAACATCAGGAATGTCGCAGGTGTCCCCACCGCATCCACCAGCGACAGGAATGTTTGCGCAACAATCAAATTTGAAATCCAATTCACTGTTGCTGAGAAACCTCCGCAAACTCCTCTGTAACCCGAAGGGTAAATCTCGGAATTTATGGCCCAAGGGACAGGACCCATCCCTGGAGAGAAGAACAGAATGTAGAGAGCTAAACCTATCACTGCAAACCAACCGGCACTGGCTGAACAAGAGCCAAAATAGAGGGAATTTGCACATTGGTGTGAAGATAGATAGAAGGCTGAGGAGAGGAGAGAGAGAGAGAGGAGGACACCAGTAAGGCTGGTCATGGCAAGGGGGCGGCGACCAATGCGGTCAATGAGGAAGATGCCAACGACAGTGCCAGCAGCATTCATGGCGGCGACGATGAGAGAGAGGAGGAGTGCGAGGCGGTTGGATGAGAAGCCGGCCATCTGCACAATCGTGGGGCTGTAGTACATCACAGTGTTGATTCCTGTGAACTGCTGGAATGCCTGCAAGTGAGTAAGGATGAGCTCTCAGAGTTAATGGACTCTCTCTCTCTCTCTCTTTCTCTCTCTCTCTTTCTCTCTCTCTCTCTCTCTCTCTGCTTACTACTGCAATCATCTGTGATTGTGCTTGCTATCCCTTGTGATATGGTGCTTTACAACTATTACCTCTCTCTCTCTCTCTCTCTCTCTCTCTCTACTAGTGCCTTTGCATGTGCATGTGTGTGTGGGGATACCTGAAGTCCTGCTCCAGCAAACAGAGCAAGCCGGATTTCCTTGGACTTGAAAGCATTGATGTAGCTGACAGCTTTCTCCTGTTTAAGCTCTTCCTCTGCAGCATCCGAAAGCCGGTCAATCTCATACTTCAATCGTTCGGGCTCATATATCTTTTCAAGCACTTCAATAGCTTTAACCTTTTGATCCTGCATAACCAGATATCCTATAGCATCAAGAAAAGCTACCAATTTCTGAAGTATACTGAAATGCCTCAGGTCACAAAAGATACTCTTGACCTGTTTTGGGTTTTGAAACAAAAGGCAAAAGATTATAGTAAAATGACAGAGGATTTGACACCCCGGAGAGAGAGAGCTCTGTAAGTTTGTAGAAAAATGTTGTATGGAAACAAATGCATGATAAAAAATGGATGCATGGTTGAGATCATTCAGACTTCAAAGCATTTACATGCAGAGAGATGCATTGGCGTTCTCCTTTTTCTACCTTGAGATAAAGCCAGCGAGGAGACTCGGGCAAGAATAGCATCATGAAAAATTGCACCACAGCAGGGACGCCAGAAACCCCAAGCATCCAGCGCCACGTTCCCGGTACCTGTTCATTCACAATTCACAGAAAATCATAAAAATAACAGTTTTCTTTTGACCAACAAAATGATAATTTTTTTTTGATAAACAACCAACAAACAAAATGATAATTAGCAATACAGCAACCGAATTTACAACATACTGAAGGCTTTCCGCCCCTGAAAGAAAAAGATATGCATAGTTCTTGTTATGTATGGTCATTAGAGCAAGAAAGGTTAGCATTACATGCAAAACATGACATGGATTGGGCCCCTTTTTGCAACTTGCGATGCTCAATAAGACAGTAGTTAAATATTATTTGGAAAAAAAATTAAGAGAAGGAGTTGGACATGAAATAAAAAACAAAACAAAGATTAGGCTCTCACACACATATCATAACCACTAAACCAAGAGACTATAATGTAAGTGCATATCTTGTTTTCTGTGTTTGATAATTGGAAAAGTCTAATTACGAAGGTATAATTTCCATAAAAGTATCAAGAGCATGGCATGGAGTCATCACCAAGAGAGGCAGTCATCTACAATTGTACCAGATCAATTGCACATCTCATTGCTAACCAAGTTCATACAAAACAAAGATTAGGCTCTCACACACATATCATAACCACTAAACCAAGAGACGATAACGTACGTGCATATCTTGTTTTCTGTGTTTGATAATTAGAAAAGTCGAATTAAGAAGGTATAATTTCCATAGAAGTATCAAGAGCATGGCATGGAGTCATCACTAAGAGAGGCAGTCATCTACAATTGTACCAGATCAATTGCACATCTCATTGCTAACCAAGTTCATGTCTTATTTTGATCAAGTATTTCAGATCTTACGACTGACGAAATATCTAAGTTATACCATAGACATTATAAGTATCTTCCCTGGAGAGAGGAAATGATACTGACCTGTGTAAAACCGATGTTCACAAGGTAGGAGAGGAACTGGCCCCCTGTGATCATAAGAACATTCATACTTACGAGCCCTCCCCTTATCTCAGAAGGAGAAGCCTCTGCAATATATACAGGGGCAGTAACAGATGCTACTCCCACACCCAAACCAACCAAAAGCCTCCCAAGTATGAGCACGTAAGGATCAGGAGCAGCCGCCATGCAGATTGATCCGATGGCGAATATTACATCGGCCAAAAGGGTTGCTTTCTTACGCCCATATGTATCATTGATCCAACCCCCTAAAGCTGATCCAATAATAGCACCCACCAATGCCATGCTCACTATGGTTTCCTGAAAAAACAATTCTTCATAGACAATTTACCATTCACTGATATCAAGACATACATCAATTACAAGAAAAACAAAAAAAAAAAAAAAGAAACTAAGACCTGATGGGACCAGCATTGAATCACCAAGTGCTTTGGTTAGTTCAGTCCAAACCAAAAATTAGGGTTTACCGGAAACAGGTCAAAACTAATGCTTGACCAGTTTTCTGATTAGATCGACTAGTTTTGATTGGTTGGACCAAACCAAGGTAGGGCAATACTTTTTAAAATATATATTAGCTCAGTGGTCAGCCGGTCACTGCTGTAAACAGTTGGGTTATGCCATAGTTTCTTTAATAATTCTGATAAACAATGAGATACGCAATAGCAGGACAAAAGTATAACCCCTCACAGGAAGAGTGGCTTCCATAATTCTTACCTGTAAAAAACTGCTCTTATCCACAGCCTGAAAATCATCACGAATATACAGAAGGGCACCTGATATAACACCTGAAAAAGTAGCAGCCCGTCTTTATTTTGACCAATTGCAATCCTTGACATAGAATATATGCATAAAGACAACCATGATGCAGGGTGATCTTACACCTAATACTGCCCCTCATGCAGTGAAAGTACGAAGTGTACAGAACAAACGACTAAAGAAAACTATAAAACCATTATAGTTTGTTCATGTAGATTATGGGTGTCATTACAAGAGTTTTCCAAGAGTGACTCATAATCATACAGTGCCGGCTTTGATCCCTTCGAAGAAATTTTTTTAAAGCTCGTTCATATTCTCCACATGACCAAAGAAAAGGATATAAAATCGGCAAATAAATGCATATGTAGGACACTAGAGATCCATTGATTCCCAAATGCATCCTCCACATAAAAAGAGGCAGCATGTTCAATCTCTCTTTGATTTACAACATATGAGTACTCCTTCCCTCACGTATAACACGCTTTTTCTAACTATTACTGGATTACACTCCATTCTACATGATTATGGAATTGTAAAAATGATCAAACAGCCACTACGAAACATGTTAAAAAGACTCGGGGGAATGAAGAAATGGCTAAGGTTCCCCTAATGAATGTAAAAATGTGTACATCTCTAACACTAGAATGCCCAAGCCCTTTGTCTCTCGAAACTTATGTGAGAGGAGAAAAAACTATCTCAGGAGTTAAACTTAAAACCTTCATGGAAAAGCATGTTGCCTACTCACGCCTATTCATAAGAGTGAATAGAAGAAAGAATAATGCCTGCCGTAATGAATTTCTCCAGAAGTAATGAAATGACAATCTCTTTTTATGAAACAGTAGTAGAACAGAAGTATCGCACTCACACAGTAGAGAAGAGGAGGTTCTAATAGATGAATATTCAAGTCATACAAAGTAGCATGAACCATAAATCCATAAATACATTGTGGAGAGATCTAAGTAATGGAATGCTGAGAAGACACAAAAGGGAGAATAAGAAAGTTTTAACCAGCTACATGGAGCCCATACCAGTTGATACAATTCGCTTCCATTTCTGATAATCAAGGGGAGAAGATCAAAGCCTCTCCCTGGCTTACTTGTGAAGAATTAGCATGGACCAATAAAACAGACACCCAAAAAAAGAAAGTGATAAACATTCACCATGATATTCAATAACTAAGGAAGAAGAAATAAGAGACGCATTACAATAATTAAGTGCAGATGCTGAACTTGCACAGAGCTTCTAATGTGAACTCTATGATTCAAATTGCATGAATCATGCAAAACCCACTATGAAGGAGCCATATATATATGAGAGAGAGTTCCATTAACTAGTTGATCCCTTTCTAAAATACAAAGTAAAGAAAAAAATCTATTACTGTGCTAGCACTGAACCAGGCCCTGAATAAATTCAGAACTTGCATAATGTGAATTACAGACCTATGGATACCTTTATGAAAGGGGTTGGGGTTGTAGTGGTAGCATCCCCACACCCAATTACCACATCGTGGTATCCATTCCTACCGCTGATACCCCCCATTAACACCTTCAAGATGTAACTCCCAATCTATTGAAAAAACGGGCAGGGCCTGTCTTTCCCCAAGGAATTACCCAAAAAAAAAGACCTGTGGATACCTTTTTGAAAGACAAGAAAAAAGCCGTTTCATCAATGAATCCACATCAAGCAACACAAAAAAGAAGAAGGGGTGAACCCAAATCAAGGAACAACTCAACCATATAAATTTTACAACATTACACCATGAAATTTAGAATGAGAGCAAATTTGATCCACTTGAATTTCTCACTCATAGATAAATAACTGTAGGACATATGACCCAATTCGCTTACTCATAAATCAACAACACTAGGAGATATGACCCAATTCAATTATCCACTCCTAAATCAAAAACACTAGGACATATGACCCAATTCAATTACTCACTCAAGAATCAATAACAATAGGGAACATAATCAATTCCCCAAGAAGCCTTAAAATAGTTACAACATGATGCAAAAATATCAATTAAGTACAACAGCTGATCAAAACAGTTACCAAATCCTCCTTCCTCAAACCTTTAATTTTTGCACAAATAGTTTCTAGACTTAAAAGTTAGAAAAGTAAAGAATGAACCTCTTATGCGAGAGGAATACCCAAAAGAAATTGGGGTTCAAATTTTGCACTCCATGGACTTCATAAATTAAACTGTGATGGAGAAAATACCTGTATCATAGCCAAACAACAATCCACCAATACCAGCAATCACTGTAAGACCCAAAACATACCCATTGCTGAAATATGTGACCTTTTGCCTCGAGACAGGGTCGAGCAGACCGGAACTTCCAGGTAAAGAAACTATCGTCATTTTGAATAAGGATTGATCTCACCCCAACAATTGATCAGCACAAAAACACTAAAGAATACTCTTTTCTTGATAAGAAGCTCTTGGGAAAAGCTTAATCAAAATACTCTATCTGTTATTTCTCCCTCTGCTTACTTTCTTCCTGTTGAGGGTAATCAGAATCCACTGATATGGTTCAAATTCAGCTCAAATAATATTTTCATGCGAAGAAAAAAAAACCCAAATACTTTTTTAATTGTAGAATAAAACCCACTAGTTAGTCCTAATTTCAGATGATAAAACCGACCCTGAAATGGAAAAACGAAAACGCGGCCAATTGATTCGAAGTTATAGAACCCAAAACACCAAAAAAAACCTTCAAAATGTGAAGCCCATCAAAACTCAGATTTCCATTTCAACTGCTCTCAAAAGAAAATACGGAAAAAATGGGAATTCTTTGTTGGGTTTCTTCAAGGATAAATAAAAAGGCACGCACAACAATACTTTTGGGGGATTCTTAGAAAATAGTTCCACCAAAAAATTGCAGAGCTTGATAAATGGTTGGTGAAATTCAGAAAAAAAAAAAAAAGAAACAAAAAATTTTCAGTTTTAATTTTTCCTTTTCTTACTGTAAATTGCAAAGGAAGATTAGAGAGAATAACGCCAATAAAAATGGAGAGAAGGAAGATGGACTTTATGAGGAGAAGACCAAAAACCAGTGAACTTTGAAAATGACGAAAATACCCCTATAGTTGGGGTCCTCTTGTCTGTAAACTTGTAATTCGTTTTAAGAAAACACGAAAATGTCCGGGCAAGTGGCCCCCCTCTCATCCACAACCTGCGCACGTCACGTAAAATGACGAAAATGCCACTTTAGTTGCTCCCCCTGAAATTCATCGAAGGATTACATTTCTGCAAGTCCAAGGCTTTATGAAACAAAATAAATCCTCACCTGAAGTCCTCGTTCGAAAATATTTTTTTTTACAAGGGAATCTCCATCATGGCTCCGTAATCAATTTTCAACATGGACAATAAAATTTAAAATTCAAAAAATAGTACATATCTTATGGATCTTTAAACACATATTTTTTTAGATAAAATAGATGGTCACGATCAGTACACATTATTTTTGGAGCTTGAAATTCTAATTTTTTCACAACTATGATATTCAATGCTTAAACTGCAATAATCGATCACTTACGAGGTGAGCCTTTATTTATTTTGATAGGATTGCAGCCCTATCAAACTATTTTCTTTTTCAAAATGGGTTATTTAATATTTTATATTCTTTATTTAAGCTCATGATTTATGAGCTTAAATTAGTGTTTTAAAACCCAGACCGGCCAAGTGAAATTGTCATCTAAGAAATCGGTTTGTTGATATGGATCAGCAATTTGATCCACTCTTCTAGGTGAGAATTTGTCAATAGATAATAATAATAATAAAATAAAATAAAACATGTTACTTGGCCAATTCTGAAAGAACCAACCCGATTGCCTATCGTGCATGGAACTGGGTTGGTTCCCATCAATTCCTGAGAATTTCAATTTAGATCGGCATTCTTTTTTGTTTAAATAGTTAAAAAAAATCTAAATATTAAATACTTTATCTTTTACATTATTATTGTTTAAAATTTTCAAACATTATAAAAATAACAAATATACCCACACACGGCAAGAGGCCAAACATATTGGTGATTTTATGAGATTGATTAATGCCAAAATGTCACACCAACTACCAATGAAAACAGAAAAGTCCCACCAAATAAATCTGTTGTGATACTTGTTAAGCTCTGAATAGTATATGCCTTGGTTCCCTCTCCATCTTTGGACTCTTATAAGTAGCAAATGTTCTCTCTCTCCCACACTCTTATCCCCTTTTATTCATACAATACTTATTTTTATTTATTAGGTTTTTATGGGAATATATATGCACAATTTACCTTTAATACAAGGTGGTCACAATTCATCTTGACTATTAGATGTGAAATTGGGAGATTTTATTTATTCCATTAACTAAGCTCAAAGTTTTACTGAATTTTTTTTTAATTTTGTGAAATACTAAAGCTATCATATTTCATAACGGATGGTTATAAATAATTGTGACCTCCTTGTATCAAAGCTAAATGGTTTCATTATAAACAAACCCCGCATATAATACTTCTTCTTGGACCCTCACAGTCTTCCTACATATTTTTTAATGGGATTTATTTTATTTTGTAGTTCAGTTCTCTTCGGGCTCTTACAAGTGACAAAAGCTCTCTCTTAATTCTCTACCTTATCTTCTTTTTCATTTCAGGCCATAAAGAATATGAGCATCTAATGAAAAAATTATAAAATATAAAATATATAAAATTTTCATAAACAAATTTTCATAAACACCACTAATTATAAGATATTTTTGCCTATATTTCTCTATTTATAAGAGATTTTTTAGTCCTCTAATGGATAAGATAGAGACTATCGAAAGGCAAAAGAAGTTCATGTTTTTCCAACCACTCTTCACTTGAAAACAAAAGTGTAACATTCAATAATAAAAGTGTGCGTGGTGTGGCACGTGTCAATCAGGGTGTGGTGGACTTCAGCATGGGTCCAACTTGCGGCTGCGATTTGTTTAGGCTGGAAAAAAGTGCATCGTGAAAAAGTGACAATAGTCACTATTTTATTTAATAATAGGGCCACGTGCTTATATTATTCTATAAATCATGCGTTTAAAATACCTTTTTTTGTAAAATAGCCCAAAATACCCTTCAATGTGAACCCTTGCGGTACCAAACCAAGGCAATATGACCCCAAAAATAACAAGGTAAAGGTCGGCCAGTGAGACGATGGGGGATAAGCTACATTGTCGAGAGATAAACAACTTGAATTACCAATTAAGGCCCCTAAATGACAATTCAATGATAATGGAGTTAAAGGTGCGGCGACAATAGGAGATTTGCCTAGACGCAGTTATCTTTTAAAAAGTACGTAATAACTTACTGATTGAGCGCTATTACACCTAAGATGAACAAGGCTAAGTTATATGCCGAAGCTGCGGGATGCAAAAATGCATCGATAGAGGCTTGATGGCTTTCTTTTTGTTGTTTAAAATTATCAAAATATCTATAGAAGATACAGTATTTATCACTTTATGTATATTGTTGATTCAATTTTAAAATACCCATAAAACACGTGTGAACATGAGTTTGAGTAGTTATAAATGTGTAAAATGATAATAGCGTAAATCTCATGAGTATTTTGGTTATTTTCTATTGCATTGCAGCAAAATCTATCATTAATGGATAAATTTGTATAAGGTATCAACCTTATATTACTAAAGTAGGTCGCAACTAAAAAACCCATGGAAAAAGGTTCCTCTAATGCTGAAAAACTAAATTAATTATCTTGATGTTGAGATATATGGATATGAAAAAAAAATAATATTTCAAATCTTGAAAACTAATGCATATTGTGACGCATCATCTGGACCATCTATTTTCTAAATTTTCAATTGTTAATAGATATGTTCAATTTTTACTATTATTGTAGCTTTAAATTTATTAATCAAGACTGAATAATATATTTTCATGCCATGGCAATGCTCTTTGGCACCAAAATTGTATCTTTGACCATAGTTTTGAGGTGCGACCTACTTTAATTGCGATGCCTTAAACGAACCCCACCCATCATCAATGCATCTAAGTTATGAACTATTTAATCTTTTACTCATTTTTAATCATTGCAACTTCGGGACATGGGTATTTTGATGAGTTTTTCATAAATAAAATGCAAACAGATAAATGTTGAATAGTACATCTTTTGAATTTGTCTCGATAAAATTCCCCAAATAATTGTTTTTATAAATTCAAGGGATGAACTATTTAATAAATTCCATTGTGGGTAAAGTAAATATTTATATAAGGTGTCAACCAATATACTACATGTATAAAACGAAAAGCCCAACAAAACAAATTGCTCATATATTGTAAAATCTTCTAACTTATCATTTTGATCTCGAGATATATGAAGAAGGGAAAAAAAACTTATTTCACGTCATGAAAATAGTGCATCTTGTAGTGCATTATCTAGACCATCTATTTTCAAGATATTATAATGTGGGGCAAGCTTTTTATGCTTCCCCTTCAGCATAGAAATTCTATCCTCCCCTTTATCTAACTGTCCATTCGAAATGCAGGGTTGAGATTGCCCCAATCACAATGTCATATCTCTACACTATTTTATTTTTATTTTTTATTTTTATAAACGATTTTGATACTAAATTTTGTATGTCCATTCCTCTATTAAACTCGCACTAGGGAAAAATATAAAAATATATATTTTCAATAAAATAAAATGACTAAAATACTCCTAAAAGTTTCAAATAGTATTTTGGTCATTATATTTTATCGAAAATTTATTTTTAATATTTTTTATAGGTGCACTCCAATGAGAAGATGGCACACACCAAATTTCATATTCATACAATTTGTATAAAAAATTAAAAATAAAATACTTTAAAACGTCGGATCTAAGATCAAACGGTGAGTGGCTCTCTTGATCAAAATTAGACGGCTGGATGGTAGGGAGAGAATAGAACTTCTATGCTGTATTCTATGTTGTAAACAAAGCATAAAAACATTTCCCTATAATGTTTATATATCTACACCATCTTTCATCACAAAATTTTCCAGCACCAAAACTACATCTTTTAGCATAATTTAGAGGGGCGCATCACTTGGATGTATTGAATTTCACAACTCATACAAAACACTAGGGGTGGCGATGGGTGTATTGAATTTCACAACTCATACAAAACACTAGGGGTGGCGATGGGTCATGTACGGGTTGGGTCTGGCCGGACCCAGACCCGGACTTGAAAAAAAGTATGGGACCCGGACTCAACCAGATCCAAAGTTATCGGACCCGGATCCCAACCAAAAATTAAAAATCAAAATCAAAAATAAAAAAATAATATATATATATATATATATATATATATATTCATATGTTATTAAATGTATACATTATTATTTAAAGGATGTGGTTTCTATAATATTGCAACCTTAAACAATCCAATTAACGCGCACCTCCAAAATTTATCATAGCAAGTAATTTTGGCGTAAAACATTATTAGGATTATCTTAAAATCTATTTGCATATCTAGTTATAAAATTTGAAACTCTAAAAATGGTTAAAATCAAGTAGATCTATAAACATATCAAAGTCTTGAAAATAAATGGTATATATAATGTGTTGTAAGATGTACTATTTTTGGGACAAAATCTTTTTTCTTTTTAATATCCATACATCTCGACGTCGAGATGATCAATCAGAGGGTTTTTCAACATTAAAACAACCACTTTCGACGGATTTTTTTAGGTTCATCTTTAATTCTACATTTTAAGGTTGCAACCTTGTATAAATTTTTTTTTATTTAAATATTATAACTAAAAATGCATAGTTACATTTATTTAAATATCATTAAAATATTATATATTAAATATTGTTTATATCATAATACTATTCAAGTCCCACTTCTTCCATGGAAAATGGGAAATGTCCGAGGCAGAGACAACTAAATACATAGAGCCTCATGATAGTCCTTATCTATGTGTACCGGTCCCACCTTGTCACACATAATTCCCTTTTGGCAAGATAGAACCTCCATCTTTTGTTTTAGGAAAAAATTTATATAAGGATGCTACCTTATAATGTAAAACTACAAATGCCTCTCAAAAATCCATCGGAAAAGGTAGTATTAATGTTGAAAAACCCTTTGATCGATCATCTCGACATTGAGATGTATGACTATAAAAAAAATAAAAAAAATTAAGTCTTGAAAATAGTGCATTTTACAACATATTATCTACACCGTCCATTTTCAAGATTTTCATATGTCTACTTGATTTTAACCATTTTTTAAATTTAAAATTTTATAATTAGATATAAAAATAGATTTTGAGATAATCTTAAGAACATTTTACATCAAAATTATATATGATAATAAAATTTGAAAGTGCACCTTACCTCTACACATACGGATGCATCCGTATGCAAACTGCACCCTTTGTTTTTATGGCTGTGGGCCATAAATGCGGTAAAGAAGGCGAAGCCCTAGCATGCGTGCACTCCTCCAGCAGAACGAGATCAAACTGAATTAATGTGGATGGAAATGGCATGGATCCGAACGAACTGGAAAAGCAGCAAAGTTGAGCCACTGGCGGGATTGGCTTCCCTTTCACTCGACATGGCTTACAAACACGACCCCGCATAAATCACACGAATTGGCCCAAGATATATTCTAATTGTTGGGGACCCGGAGCCTCATTTGGAATAGCAGCTGGAAACACTAGAGCTCAGGTCCACGGCACGAGACCGGTCACCTCACCTCGCCGCACAGAATCCTTTGTGATCATCGATTCGAAGGCGGGAACGAACTCGAACTATTAGGTGTTTTAGGGCTGCATTTTCTACCCCACATGCAACTGAACCATTCTATTCGAACGTATCGGCAAGCCTCGGATCTGAGAGAGAATCTGCGCTGTCTAAGTATGCTAACAATACTATGATATATTTGGACCCAGACCCGACCCGTTGGGTCCAATTCTTTGACCCATACCCAGATCCTTGTCGATTCCTACCAATCCTACAAAAACACACCGTTCAATAAATTCGATCATGGGTTTTGTCATCCACCATTCTTGTGGTGCAATGGCGAAGAACCTTTTCTACTTCACAACCAACCTCCCGTGATACCAGGATGTAACACAGTAACAAGGTATTTTCCCAAATGTAAATATGAACTCAGAATTGATCTGTATATGGGCAGATAATACAGAGAGAGAGAGAGGGAGAGGCAAAACAAAATTGAGAGAAAGAGGGAGAGAAGAAAGAGAGGAGTTATGGCACATGAACATACTCATGTATTAGACACATGATTATGTACTTTATAGAAGATAATAAAAAGCAGCGTCTGACTATTCGGGTGAATCGGCTTGGACTAGACCGAGTAACTCAAGCTCGCAGCCCTGGCGAGCTTTAGTATCCCTAAGTCGGATGTCCAACTCGAGGATCTTAAAAAAGTTTCAAAAAATTATAAAGAGTTGGGTGTCCAACTCGAGGATCTTCACTCAATTGAAAAATCCAGGAACCCGCTTAACTGAATCGGTTCCCATGGATTTGGTTATGGACTCGGCAACCTATTGAGTCCGAGTAACTTGGGCGTGTCCGAGTCTCCCTCACTGAGTTTTCTCAAACTGATCTAAATAAAATGAAAGAATTAACACATACAATTTGATATGGGGCCATTCCCCCCAACCTTGCATAACTTAATCAACATTGCATGCATTAATATAAAAACCATATGAAGCATCTTGCTTAAATATGCAATTCCTAGCTCCCAATATTAATAAGCAATTTTACAAGAAAATTAGGAGCACGTTAATGCAATTGCTTGATAGATAACATACTGCTATTTTGAAAGCTTACAAGATGTTTTTATGAACATAAAACATAAGAAAAATGAGAGAACAGTGGGTTTCCTGCATCACACTTGCTTGTACATGCTACACAGGCACAAAAGAATGACCATCTCCGACACATACATACGCACGTGCACACGCGCAGAGAGAGAGAGAGAGAGAGAGAGAGAGAGATTTTCCTGTGATCCTTATACATGCATATCAAGACTCCTAAAAGCACCTACAATAAGAGACATGGTGCATTATTGTGCTCTCCTACCCAACAGTCAATGCTTTACCATGGTTTAGAGTTTTCTGATAAAGAATAACCTCACTCTGTTCAATCTCTTAAAACCTGTGAACCTTAGTGTAGACCATAACCTGAAGGCATCTAGTCATCTGATGTGGTAAAATGAGAATGGGGACCAAGAAAATAAAATGTATTAAGGATTAAACAGTTAAAGAACAAAACCCAAGAGCATAGATCCATTTAGAGGCTCTGGAACTGTGGAAACTGGAAATTGGGAGCTTATCCTTGAGAATGAATCATTCTACAAGCTCACCCCAAATCCATGATGCCAATCTGTGAAATCGGAAAATTTCTGAACTCCATAGGAACATGAATGTTTGCAAATCCCCAGTAGGGAGAGAAAAATCATCAATTCCTTGTCCGATACAAAACTCTGGAATCTGTAGCAGGTAACTTTGGGCAATGTTTGGAAACTCCAGTCAGGCTTCAAACTCTGCCCTGGCCTGAGCTGAGTTACTCGGGCAAAACCGAGTGTGAGTGGACTTGCCCAAGCAATGTACGGAGCAATAAAAGGCCCAAAAAAAAAAAAAAAAGATCGAATAAAATAAAAATATAAAAATAAAATAAACCAAATTATTTACAAAAAAATTAAAACATGGATTTAGGAAAAATCGATTTATATTTGGAGGCATTTCATAAAAAATCCAAAAAAAAGGAGAGAAGTATAAAAATATGGCATAGGACAGGCCAAAAACTTACAAATCACTGTTAACAACATCTAAATTACATATAAAATTTCTATACACTGATTCTACCATTTAATATAACTTTTTATGATTTTTTTTAATCAACTCGAGATCTATTCGAGTACTATGCTCGGCAAGCAGCTCAGTAACATCTGAATTGACTCGGGCAAGATTATAAACACTGATTTTGGAGGTTGAATTGGATAATACAACTTATGATTTTCACTCTGCCCATGACATTCAACAAGTCTGAACAAATCAAAAGTTCCTTTTGTTAACAGGTGTGGCTAAAGGTTTCTGTATCTCTAATTTCAAGCATAATTGAGTTACTGTCCTTATTTAAGCAAAAAAACCAATTGCATTTCCAACAATTGCATAAACTTTTGGCCAAAACTTATCCGAACATTGGCATAGATTCATCAAAATTGGGTGGAAAATTTCATAAAGAGAAAATTCAATGAAAAATCATTCCAAAATTTGCATTATTTAGAACGGAATTTACAAACTTCATTCAAGAATAATGTTTCAATTATTTTATTAAAAGAAAAAACCTTTTTTTAAACAACTTAATGGTCCGAGAAATGATGACGATTCTTAGTGAAAAAGAAATTGCACCTTCATTTGACTTCCATGTATCCAATGTTATTTGAAAAATCCGCTTAAGAAAATGCATGCATCAACAAATTGCACTAAATAAATTTAAAAAACATTTACTGCTTATTGCAATCAAAATCATAAGGTATTTTAATATTGCAAAAACTATATTTTACCTATAAATTGTTATCAATAAGGAAGCAGTCAAGATGAAAGTCCTTCAACATGCAATGGCCTGTTAGTAGTGCAAGCAACATCCATACGAGTGGCTAAAAATTGAATTTTGATGAGAGTCCTTGGAGAACCTTGGGATAGCGATCCTCGAGGCCATAATCGGATATTACAATGAGCTTTGAATACTTTCTTACTTGAGCTCTTAAGGGCATAGCATGACAAGTGAGGCTAAGATGAGTGTTATATTGGGAGATGCCTAAGTTCACATCGCTCAATCTCAATAGAGGGAGATTCTTTAAATGCTGAGCATTTACCAGTACGAACTGAATTCCTTGTAATGGATGAAACTCCATATAATTGGATCCGGGAAATCACTTTTTACATAAAGTCTTATGTGGACTAATATGTCCATTCCTATGTGAACCAATTATTGGTATAGGTTTTTCATATTTTATTATAGTTTTGTACAAGAAGCGAGCTTTAAAAAAATCACTCGCGTTTTAACGAAATTTATTCTCCAAAGTTGTATTGATTGGTTGAAAGGCTTGAAAGAGAATGTTATTATGTGGGATGAGAGGTCAGAGTTATTGTAGCAAACCAAAAAGTTCATTTCACCCATGTCAATAGGGAAGCCACATGGAAGGCAGATATTATAACAAAGAATATATGGCCAAATCAAATTAGTCATCTTAGTTTTCATTGTTTGGACCAGCGTTTTAAAAAACGCCGAGTCGAACCGAACTCGCCCGGTTCGACTCGGAATTCGCGAAAAGGGACCGGATCGGTTGAAAAATCGGAAATCGTCCGGTTCTAGAGAGAACCGGACGATTTCGCACAGTGACTCGCCGATTCACTGTACGAAATCGGCGAGTCTGAACAGTGAATCGGGGAGTCCGCACGGATTTTTATTTATTTATTTATTTATTTATTTATTTTTTATTTTTTGTAATCCATGATAGATTTTTTTGTAATACTTGATCGATTTTTTTGTAATCCATGATCGAATTGTTTTTGTTTTTTTGTAATCCATGATCGAATTTTTTGGTTTTTTGTAACCCATAATAGAATTTTTTGTAATCCATGATCGAAATGTTTGTTTTCTTTTCTTGTAATCCATGATCGCTTTTTTTGTTTTTTTTTTTTTTTTTGTAACCCATGATAGAATTTTTTGTAATCCATGATCGAATGTTTTGTAATACATGATCGAAATGTTTGTTTTTTTTTTGTAATCTATTATCGAAATGTTTGTTTTTTTTTTTGTAATCCATGATTGAATTTTTTGTTTTTTGCTTTTTTTGTAACCCATGATAGAGTTTTTTGTAATCCATGATTGAATTTTTTGTAATCCATGATCGAACTGTTTTTTTCTTTTTTTGTAATCCACGATTGAATTTTTTGTTTTTTTTTGTTTGTTTTTTTTTGTAATCCATGATCGAATTTTATGTAATCCATGATCGAATTTTATGTAATCCATGATCGAATTTTATGTAATCCATGATTGAATTTTTTGAAAATTTGTGATTTTTTTTTTTAATCCATGATCGAATTTTTTTTTGTAATCCATGATAGAATTTTTTGAAAATTTGTGATTTTTTTTTTAATCCATGATCGATTTTTTTGAAAATTTGTTATTTTTTTTTTTTAATCCATATTATTCAAAAAGAAAATGAGAGAGATGATGATTCTGAGGCCACCCTATCCCAGCCATATTATTCACATATCGAGTCCCAACAGCAACAGCGTAGGGATGAGCACGAAATACTGTAAATTAAATGCTGAATGGCGGTTCATGCAGGGAAAGAACATATCAACATTCGCATATTCATTCAAAAACATGAAAATTCTTAATGGAGTACCCTCATTTTTTATTGAATTCCTAAAAAAAATATTTATAATGAATTTTAATAATTTTTTCGAATTTTTTTTAAGCTTTATTCTGACCGATTCACCGGATCGCCGATTCGCCGATCCGGATCGGTTTTTTGGAAGCCCGATCCG
Source organism: Amborella trichopoda (assembly GCF_054954075.1). Classification (NCBI taxonomy): domain Eukaryota; kingdom Viridiplantae; phylum Streptophyta; class Magnoliopsida; order Amborellales; family Amborellaceae; genus Amborella; species Amborella trichopoda. Next base: position 53,217,881 of record NC_142341.1, on the reverse strand, counting down.
GGTCACCGATCCGTTTTTTAAACCATTGGTTTGAACCATTCAAGTATAATGCAAGGAAATGTGGTTTGTGTTAGGCTATACATTAAGTAAATTCATGATATGGCCATGAAAAAGTTTCACAGTTAATAATAATAAAAAAAGTCCCAATTATGTACAATCTATGTATATAGATGTGCATTGATGGATTTAACCATGTGTGAATACATTAAAGACAACACTTGTATCAAACATTTTAGCAACCTAAACACTTTTTGCCAACTTTCCTTTTCAAATATTTCCATAAGAGACTCCTGTGCACCACTTTTATCTGACAAGTGTGCGACATACTGAATGTGAAACTGGAGTCGGCAATTACGATACTCTTATCTACTGTGAAATTGGAGTTGGTAATTACAACACTCGTATCTATGTCAGATATTAGCTTACATTTATATTTGTACAACACAACGAAAAATCACATTCACAACAATTATTGGCAAAAGATGATCCATGATAATTCATTTTCTAGCAAGAAATGTAGTAATTTATTAAAAAAAATGTCCATAGTTCCATGAAGGGCAATTTTTTTTTCACTGTCAAATGAAAGGCATTTTTCGCATATTTGTTTCGCATGAAAAAATTTTAAATAAATATTTTTCACATGAAAGAATTCTCTCATATAGTTAGGTGCGAGAATATTTGTACATTAGTTGATCTCAACTCTCAATGCATCCTTTTACACTATTTGATTACTAATTAGCATGGAACTATTCTCCCACATCAACCTACATAAAAAAAAATTCACATAATTTTATTTTATGGAAAATATTTTCACCCAAATTGAAACTTTGGGAAACTATTTTAAATACCTTAATTTTCGTCTATTTAGGAAAAAACCTTTAACTTTTATACCGTAAAAACTAACCATATTATACCAGATTTTAAGTACCGAAAAAATTAACCCATGCAATATAGTATTTTAAGTGCCGTAAAAACTAAACCATATTATATCACCGTAAACCCTTTTCTATGGTTTATATTTATCTCTTTCATCGTGTTTATATATAACTCTTTCATCTCTCTAATTCTTTTTACGTTTATCTCTTATTTATCTCTCTAATTCTTTTTAATATTTATCTATTATTTTTCTCTTTAATTCTTTTTATCTCTTCCTTCTCTCTAAATTTTGTATCTCTCTAGCTCTCTTTCTCTCTCCAAGGAGATTTGTATAACAACGTGTGCGTATCTTACCATCCGCTATAAAAACTCCCTTTAACCCCATCACCCTATGAAAATTAAATGGAGTCAGATTTTGTATTGCGTTGGAATCGTGTTTGTTGAGTTGATGAAGTAAGTAGAGTGAGAAAGAGAGTTAGAGAGATAAAATATTTAAAAAGAGAAAGAATAGATGAATATTAAAAAGAAGGAAAAATATATCTTTATCCCCTATTTTTATCTTCTATATCTCATGAGACCCAAGAATTGAAAATATTACTTATAGGCAAAAGATCTTCGTCTTTTATATCTTACAACCTCCTAGACCCTTTTACTATAAATTTTTTACTAAAAAAAAACACTAAAATGACACCTTATTCAAACTCTATCTCTCTCCTTCTAAAACTTCATCTCTCTCTATCTCTCTTCGCTTCTTGGAGAGTTTACCAACCAAGGGGTTTAGCTTGAGCTCGAACATGAGAACACCTTCTTATGTGTGTGAGAGAGATGTAGTTTTAGATAGAGAGATGGAGTTTTGGTTTTAGAGATAGATGGAGTTTGAGAGAGAGCGACGATGATGTGAGAGAGAGAGATGGAATTTGGATTTTAGAGAGAGAGATGGAGTTTTGAAAGATAGACGATGATGGGAAGAGATGTAGTTTTAGAGAGAGAAAGATAGAATTATTTCATAAGTTGTTGAGGTCAATAATACATGGTGAAAATAGTTTATGGTGTTGGAAGACAAAAAAGATAAAGTCATTTTGCTTACAAGTAATGTTTTCAATTTTTGGGTCTAATGAGATACAGAAGTTAAAAACAATAGAAGTTAAAAATAAGGGATAATAAGATATTTTCCCTAAAAAGAATTAAAGAGAAAAATAAGAAATAAACATAAAAAAATTAGAGAGATAAATATGATGAAAAAGATTTACGATATTTTGAATGCGGTATAATATGTGTTAGTTTTTATGATACTAAAAATGCTGTATAATATGGGTTAATTTTTACTGTACTTAAAATATCGTATAACATGGATTAGTTTTTACTGTACTAGAATGCTGTATAACTTTGATTAGTTTTTATAGTAATTAAAGTAACGTAATTGGCTTTACGATAATACGATTACTGTGAAAGTTATTTTAGTAAAAAAATACCTAAAATGAAAAAAAAAAATGGTGTAAATAAGATTTATAAAAGTTAAGAGTTATTTTTTTAAGAGTAGTGCTCCTATAACCCTTCCACATCCATATGTGTAGAACCTCAAAAGATCACAAATATCTAAAAAATTATCACTTAAATGTGGGATTTGACTTTTTTAAATATCTATCTCAAGTTTAATGGTGATCATTTGAAATCTTAGATACATGGAATTGAAAATATGTAATAGTCAGTTCCCTTTTTCTAAATAGAAAAAAATTATTTGCCATAATTTTCTCTCCCAGGTTCGATAGAGGCAAGGGATGCTTTGAATTAGAGAACGGGGGCGGTTCCGTAATTTGTCAAGAACGTAACGCATAAAAAACCCTAATCCAATACGAGATCTGGACCGTTGAAGATGGAAGATCCAACGGCTAAGGAAGAAACCCTTACCGAAGCTTTGTACCAGGGTTTATAGAGCCGGCACCGTTTCCCTCATTCTCTTTGATTTTTGCTTTCTCCCTTGGGGAAGAGTTGTAGTCCTGCGTTTTCTCTCTCTCTAGCATCGGCATCGAGCAGGTGGGATGCGCTGATCTTTTCAGTTCCTTTTAGGGTTTTGTTACTCTCTCTATCTCTGGTTCATTTGTGATAATGTAAATATTGATCCGATCTATCATTTTCCTTTCGTTATCAATGGGTCCTCTCTCTCTAGTCCATGATTTTTTGTAAGCCTCTTGTCCATAATGGGATATTTATTATCATCTCTCTTCTATTTGAGAATCGAGATTGCTTTTCCTCTCTAGAAGATAGCTTGATGGTCTGATATTTGACTGTGTTATCTAGTAATCAGATGATTTGTTTGTTCAACTATACTTCTGTCGTTTACTGATTTTGGTTCGTACAGTTACAATTTTTTTTTTCTTGGCTAGATCGGTAATTTTTCATTTAGTGTTGATGATCACTTTGATCTATAGATCCTATGATCCATCAATTTTTTTTTTTTTTTTGCTTTACTTCTAAAGAATTACTTTTGCTTATTTTCTATGAACTATTTTAATATGATTTGATATGTTTAATATTATTTTAATATGATTTGAAATTATGTGGAAAGTGATTGACTTGACCACCTTATAATTTATTGTTTTTCCGAGTTTAAAATATGCCAGTAAGTAACAAGCGAAAAAAAAAAGTTGTTAAGTGGAAATTTGGCATAATTCACCTGGCTTGTTCCTTTGCCATATATTATGATACTATATTCCTCTTCAATTGATTATTAAAAATGTTCATAGTACTTCTTTGCGTCCTCTATTTTGTATAGAAAATTTGGGTTCTTTGGGTTCTGGAATTTTGAAACTTGAACTACGCTCCTGACTCTGGTTGGTTTCCAACATTTTATTCTTATTATTTTTAGAAGGTCTGTATGGCTTAGCTCCGTTCAGGACCCTAGTGAGTCCCCATCTGGAGACCCCCATTTGTGTCACTGGTACTGGTTTGTTGTCACTCATAGCCTCCTAATCCATACTAGGAATACTCGTTTTATTCTCTCTATTATAAAGATTTTGCAAAATTCAGTCATGGATAACATTCATATTCTGCTACTCCAAATAGACTATAGGAAATGAGGAGTTCAATAATAGGAATTGGATATTGGAGTTCACATTCTAAAGTGTTCATTTTCTAATGGATAAAGTAAAGGTATTCAATATCTCTGGCATGGGTTTGAATCCTATTGCATGTCACTACTCTGCGTCATGAAAATGGGTTCAGTAATTCGTTTAGGTTATGCTCTCCCCCCCTTCCCAAAAAAATATAGATTAAAGGTCTTCAATATCTTTGGCCCAGGTTTGAATCCTATTGCATGTTACTACTCTGTTTGCATCATGAAAATGGGTTTAGTAATTCATTTAGGTTTTGCTCTCCTCCCCTTCCCAAAAAAACATAGATTGAAGGTCTTCAATATCTTTGGCCGAGGTTTGAATCCTATTGCATGTCACTATTCCGTTTGCTTCATGAAAATGGGTCCAGTAATTCATTTCAGTCATGCGCTCCCCTCCTCCCCCCAAAAAAAAGAAGATAGAATGAAGGTCTTCAATATTGTTGGCCTAGGTTTGAGTCCTATTTAGTCTCTATTCACTTATGGATATTCAGCAATTGTACCTCGAACGATTTATGCTGTTGGTACCTTCAGGTGCTTCCCACTCTGTGCTCGGTATGGGTAATCTAGACTGGAGTAACTGTGGTTGACTCCAGATGAGTATGTCCTGTTAAATACCTCCTCTATTGTCTGCTGTCTTTGTTGGGTAAAACTTTGATTATTCCCTTGAACATGGCCTAATTTTTGTCCATAATGGATAAGTATCAGAAATTTGAAAGAGAACTTCACTAATCATTATGTTATATTATATTGTGGGTGAGTTCTGTTTGTTTAAGTATGCATAATTTTCCCATCAGCATGGTGATCACAATTCTATCTTATGATCTTAGATCTCATGGTCGTGGCTTCTTGGCTCCTTGGTTGTGTTGCTTTTAATTATGATTCTAGTTATTTTTTAATTGAGTTTTCTCATTTATATTGCCTTTTTCCCCTCTTTCTCTCTATATATATTTGGCTGCATGAGAGAAGTTGCATTTTTTGGTCCTGCTCATGGATGACCTATTTTGGTTATATTGCCTATTTCCCTCTCGCTATCTATCTTTTGCATGAAAAAGTTATCTTTAGCATGAAAAAGATTGCTATTCTTCTAGTTTTACTCAATGATGACCTATTTTTTGTAGGAACTTACTTGATAAAAGATGGGTAAAGAGAAGTTTCACATCAACATTGTGGTCATTGGCCATGTCGACTCTGGCAAGTCCACGACCACTGGTCACCTCATCTACAAGCTTGGAGGTATCGACAAGCGTGTGATTGAGAGGTTTGAGAAGGAGGCGGCTGAGATGAACAAGAGGTCTTTCAAGTATGCTTGGGTGCTTGACAAGCTCAAGGCTGAGCGTGAGCGTGGTATCACAATTGACATTGCCCTGTGGAAATTTGAGACCACAAAGTATTACTGCACTGTCATTGATGCCCCTGGTCATCGTGACTTTATCAAAAACATGATTACTGGGACTTCTCAGGCTGACTGTGCTGTCCTCATTATTGACTCCACCACTGGTGGTTTTGAGGCCGGTATTTCTAAGGATGGTCAGACCCGTGAGCATGCTTTGCTGGCCTTCACCCTTGGTGTCAAACAGATGATCTGTTGCTGCAACAAGGTAAATAAGCTTTGGCCATTATGGTGGTTCCTTATTGCTAGTTCCTCCTTTTTATGTGTGGCCTGCTCTTTTGTGTCTGTCATGAAAGCAGGTTTTAAATTTGTGCTTTTATGTTCTATCAATATGGAATTTTTTTGACCATATTGATTTTGGTTCCTGAGATTTTAAATTCTTTTTTATTGTTCTAGGCATTTTCATAAATCAGTGTTCGTGATTATCCATATCTTTTTTCATGGAAACTAAAGAATTTGCATCAACAATTTGGTTTTCATTGCATGGTGCTTATATGGTTCCATCAAACAATTGTTTCATTATGTTGGAAATGTATGCCAGCCATTAAACCAATGCATACAAGTTTTCATGTATGCCTGTCATTTTACAAAGCAATTTATAGGAAAAGTGAACATTTCATAACTTTGCTATGCGTGAGAGACTATTGCTCAATGCAATTTTTTAAATTAATATAGTATTGATTTTGACTTTAGGCTGAACTTAACAGTTATTGATGGTTATGTTAGATCATGTCTTTTTAGATATGAATTTATAGTAAATTGCATTTTCTAATTTTATTTAATTATTGATGTGATGATGATAGATGGATGCCACTACTCCCAAGTACTCCAAGGGCAGGTACGAAGAAATTGTGAAGGAAGTGTCCTCTTACATCAAGAAGGTTGGATACAACCCCGACAAGATCCCTTTTGTCCCCATCTCTGGGTTCGAGGGTGACAACATGATTGAGAGGTCTACCAACCTTGATTGGTACAAGGGTCCCACATTGCTCGAGGCCCTAGACCTGATCGTGGAGCCCAAGAGGCCCTCTGACAAGCCCCTCCGTCTCCCACTTCAGGATGTCTACAAGATTGGAGGAATTGGAACTGTTCCTGTGGGCCGAGTGGAGACTGGTCTTCTTAAGCCTGGTATGGTGGTCACCTTTGCCCCAACAGGGCTCACCACTGAAGTTAAGTCTGTGGAGATGCACCACGAGGCACTCCAGGAGGCTCTCCCTGGTGACAATGTGGGCTTCAACGTGAAGAATGTTGCGGTCAAGGATCTTAAGCGTGGTTTTGTTGCCTCTAACTCCAAGGATGACCCTGCTAAGGAAGCTGCAAACTTCACCTCTCAGGTATATGTTTTGTCATTATTCAACTAGTTTTCAGTATTCCATTAGTGGATAAAGCACTTTGGTTAGTTTTGAGGTTTGATTATTCGAGTTTCAAAATAGCAGGGAAAAAAATTGTATTAAGTGGATGAAAAAGGATTTTTTATGTGTTTGTTTCTGTGGATGTTGCCCTCCCTAGTGTTGGGAGGGTTGTGCCTTCCTTTTTTGTGGATTCTTTTTATGCTCTCCCTCATCAGTTGCCCTTTCAAAGTTTTAATGTGTTTCATGTTGATTGATTCTTTTTCTTTTATTTAATGGGCAGTTCTTTCACCATTTATTTTTCACCGCCATGAGGTATCCTTCATAGTCACCATTTTAATCGTTTCTCATAATTGGGTTTCTATTTAACTATTGTGGGGTTCATCCCTTTCTTTTCCTTCAGGGAATTCTAATGTGACGGGGACTTAATTTTTCATTGTGAGATCTTCTTTGTTTACATGAGAAATATTTCTTGTCAATTGGATTCCTTATAACCCTTGATTTAAACGAGGACTCTAGGTGACCCTCACTAGGGCCCTTTTGAGTCAGGAAAATACACGTCCTTCAAATAAAAAAATAAAATATTGGGAGCTAGCAATGCTCGGCTGATTCCCATGTTTTTGGTTTATGTACTTGGCACCCGGCTGAGTCCAAGCTGAACTTGCCTGGTTGTGATCCACTGCTTGTAATTTTTTTCTCCAATGGAGGATGGAGAAATGTACTTGAGGCCTCAAGAGTATTGGAATTTATGTATGATTCTTGTAACTGTTCTACTCTGTCTCAGGTTATCATCATGAACCATCCTGGCCAGATTGGAAATGGCTATGCCCCTGTTCTTGATTGCCACACCTCCCACATTGCCGTCAAGTTTGCCGAGATCCTCACCAAGATCGACAGGCGTTCTGGCAAAGAGCTCGAGAAAGAGCCTAAGTTCTTGAAGAACGGCGATGCAGGTTTTGTTAAGATGATTCCCACAAAGCCCATGGTGGTTGAGACCTTCTCTGAATACCCACCTCTCGGAAGGTTTGCCGTGAGGGACATGAGGCAGACAGTGGCTGTTGGTGTGATCAAGAGCGTCGAGAAGAAGGATCCTAGTGGTGCCAAGGTCACCAAGTCTGCTGTCAAGAAGAAGTGAATCGTGCTGGTCTTAGGACTACCTTTTGTTAATGTTCTGGTTTCATGGTTTCAGACTCCGTCTTTTTGTCTCTCTGTCTCTTTGTGTTTTGGTTTGTTGTCTGTTTCCGGCGGGCGGACAATGCAGAACTGGCGGACAATGCAGAACTGGGTGCTCGACAGGCGGTGGCATACCCAAGAGGTGCAAGGTTTCCTTCTTCCCTCCTCTTTTTCATTGGAGTAGGTGGGTAAAAAAACCTGTGCCCTTCCCTCTCATTTCTTTGTTGTCCGGGACACTCAATACATGAGTCTGTTTTGTTAGTTTTTTATTTCGTGAATAGAAGATTCGGATTTTGATGATTTTAAGATTCGAAAAGAGAATTTGGTTCGTAAATTGTTGGAATCCCCTGATTTGGATTCAATCCCAATAGGGATCTCGATCGCCAATTCAAGGTACACCCCCTTGATCACTGACCGACTCAAGAAGTAATCGAGTCAGATCAGGCTAAAACTGGGTTCATTCTGTGTCATGTTCCTGGTTTTATGTATTTAAATAAATATGGTACTCGATTGTGTGCGATCGCTCAATTAGTATATGTGGGCTTGACTTAACCGCATTCTAACTTCTGGCCACGACCATCCAACTTGGACGGTGGTGATTGATTTGTTTGAAAGTGTTGTTTCATGTCCTTCAAGTTGTGCTACCGTTTTTGTGTGCCAGGAACCTTTGCAATGGCGTTAAACCTATTCTGCCTGCCATGAAATTTGAAGCTCCACTAATAGTGCAGATTCAGCACATGAAAATGAAACAGTTCTGCCTGCCATGAAATTTGAAGCTCCACTAATAGTGCAGATTCAGCACATGAAAATGAAACAGTTTAGAAAGGGCGTTACAATATACAGCATTTAGGGTTTAAATCAAAATCCATTTCTTTAGGGTTTGCAATCCAAATCCAATTCACAAAAGCATTTTTTCTGGGTTTGAAATCCTTGATACATTTTGTTAGTGTTTGAAATTTTTTTTTAAAGTTGTAACTTTTCTTGTAGAAGGTTTGTACTTAGCAACATTGTTGTCCATATTATTTACTTATGTAGATTTAACATTATTTAGATGCCACTTGTATATATGAAAAAAGTTTATACAAGGTTGTAATTTTAAAATGTAAAATTAAAGATGCGCCTGAAAAATTCATAAAGTTTTAATGTTAAAAAACCCTCTAATTGATCATCTCGACATCGAGATGTATGAATATGGAAAAAGGAAAGAATATGGAAAAAAAGAATGATTTTGAGTATCAGAAATACTGCATCTTGTTATACATTATCTAGACTGTCGATTTTTTGAAGATTTTCATGCCTACAGATCTATTTGATTCTAACGGTTTTTGGAGTTTAAAATTTTTATTATTAGGTATGAGATAGATTTTTCAGATAATCATCAAAATTATATATTATGACAATTTGGAGGTGCTCCTTAATTGGATTGTTCAAGGTTGCAACCTTGCATAAACCACACAGTTTAGATATTGTTTTGACTTTAGATGCCGCCTTTTGATATTGCATTAAACCATGACTGGTTCAGCTTTGGCCTTTGAAGCATTCATACTTTCATTTCACAAATTTACCATTGACCCATGGACGGTTCTTATTAAAGCGATTGTTGTGGTCGCTGGATAATACTGTTTTGCCCACAAAGCTGTTTTGATCGTCACAACCTTGGCAATTATGGATCTGAAGAAAATGCATTCAGGTTCTAAAATTATTGTCTTGCAATGCATTGTTTCGACTTTCTATTTTCAACTATTCACACATCCTTCTAATTTGAAGGGTTTTTGCTTCCCACGTTTCTTAATGGCAAGCTTTCTGTGCATCCCTTACAACATAAAACCTATATATATTTTTTTATCCAGCCCTCCATTCTGATTGGAGGGTTAAGATTGCTCCAATCATAATGTTGCATTTCTACACTATTTTTTTTTTTTTTTCTATAAACTATTTAGACATCAAATTTTGGATGTCCAATCCTCTATTAAACTCGAACTAACGAAAAATATAAAAAAGTATTTTCAATAAAATAAAATGATTAAATACCCACGAAAGTTTTAAGGGGTATTTTGGTCATTATATTTTATCAAAAAATTGTTTTTAATATTTTTTATTGTTGCGCCCTAATGAAAAGATGGCACGTATTAAATTTTAGATTCATATAATTTGTATAAAAAAAACTAAAAATAAAATATTTTGAGACGTTGGATTTAAAAATCAAATGGTGAGTGGCTCTCTTGATCAAAGTTGGACGGCCGGAAGGTATCGAAAGCATAGATCTTTTATGTTGTAGGGGAAGTATAGGAACCTTTCTTGTTTTTTAATACTATTTTGACTCAATAGATGTTAAATTGGATAGTTTGGAGTGAGAAATCCGATGTTTTTTTTTTTTGGAACATTGCATATTTAGTGGCATTCTTACGACCACTCATTTTGAAATGAACAATTATTTCATACGGGCTGCATTTATATAATATGCGGTCCAGAGGTATAAAATATTCATCTTAAAGATAGATGCAAATAGGTGGTCTATCGAAAAACAACTGTTACTAACGGTTCAAATGTTTTCTTAATTATTATTTTTTGTTTTCAAATCATATGCTTTTTATATTCATGATCTCCATATTAAAGATTATATATTCTCTAAGAACTAAGATCAAATTATATATTTTTTTTACCAATGTTAAGAATTTTATTGATATTCTAAGAAGAGATTACATCAGAATAGACAATAAGAGAGTCTAGGCCAACACCTCTTTTAGCCAAAGCTTAAGCAATCCCATTAGCCTCTTGAAAAAAATGGGAGAAAGAAAAGTGTAAAGAAACTGAAATATCCAAGACTTGTAGCCATAAGATCAAATTATATTTAAAATATATATTTATTGCTAAGCCCACAGTTCTACAATATACGGGATGGCTGCATGCTAAGCTAATCTCATCTGTTTAGTGGTTAAGCCCATCTCAATCACGATAGCTAATCTCATTTGTTTAGGGGTTAAGCCCATATCAATCACGATTCGACAAAGCCTCATTCTACATGTTTCGTTCTTGTTACTAAAGGAGAATTGAGAGAAATGAACAAGCTTTTCACCATTCTTTCTTGCTAGATTCTATACGTATTAACAACACGTTGTTTCTTATACTTGAAATGTTAAAAAGGTCACAAGGGCAGGCAATAAAGCATATTATTATCCCCAACAAGTCCACCTTTTGACTTCGAAATTGGACCTTTAATTATTTGGGGTCAAATGAAGTAACTATTGATCTTGATACCGCCAACAACTATTTTAATATTTAAGGAATGAGAGTGGTTGTGATGTCTTTGTACGATAAATAGTTTTTTGAAAGTTAAGGAATAAAAGTGGTTGTGACCTCTTTGTATAATAAATGGTTTGATGTTTTGTGTTGTAAGCCATCCCTTTTTCATTTATATATCTATTATTTACAAAATATTTCTTAATTTATATGAGTTATTAAATTTTATTATTTTGTTAGAGTAAGGCAATTAAATTTTATTATGTTGTTGTTACAGTAAGGCTTAGGCTTCAAAAACTAAAGTAACATCTTAGAAGCATGATCTATTGCCCAAAACCCCTAGGAATGCTTGAAAACTATTTTCACCCCTAGCAGAGAATTATCAAGCTCCAAAATTAGTGCAGATCCTGTAAATTTGTAGACACTTGGATATCGATGGTCCATATAATGTGCTAAAAGGTATATTATTTGTGCTTCAAATGCATCTTGTATTATTGAAATTGAGATGATCAATTTGAGAGTTTTTCGACACCAAATTATATTTCCCGATATTCTTTGAGGTGCAGACTTAGTTAACATCTTATTTACGGCATATGTGTTCTTGATCGACCATCCCCACTATTGTACTTTTATCAAAGCATAGCATGAAACTTTTTTACCATTATTTGTATTACGTTTAGTCAGAGTTGGATTGAAAATCTCATATCCTCTTGAGAAACTGTACACTAAGATATTCTTTGGGTGTGCGTGTTGTACTCCGTTGGGAGCAAAATATTCACTTACTCCCCCTAGACAAATGCTTAACTTAGAAGCATTTTATTTTATTTATTTCATCTCGGGTTCTACTTAGACGAGCATTTTCTATAATACAATGAAAAAAGCTTATATAAGGATGAGACCCTAAACAATCAAATTAAGGCGCACATCAAAAATTCATTCGAAGTGGTTCTTTTGATGCCCAAAAATCCTCTAATCAATCATCTAGACGACTTCAAGATGTATGGACATGAGAAAAAATGGATTTCAAATATTGAAAATAGTGCATCTTGTAACGTATGTTTTGAACTGTCAATTTTCAAAATTTTCAAATGTTCATCATTCTACTCAATATACGCTATTTTTGAAGCTTTAAATTTTCAGGTCATTAGAAAAATTTCCAATACTTAACATCTTTCAACACCATTTGAAGGTACCCCTTACTTTGATTATTTAGGGCCTCAGCATTATACAAGCCACACCCGAAAACAAATAGATGAGTACTTATAACACCTAAATCTACCCATCTCAAATTTATACAAACAGGTCTGGTTTTGCTCAAGCGAGCAAGTGTACACTTTACTCTCTGGGAGTTCTCGTGTGGTTTTATCCATTTTGCCTCTCGTATTTTTGGAAGGGGATCATAAACACCCTCTTAATCTCTACTGCAAATCTCATCCTTCAAAAAAAGTATTGAAGGCATATACTATGCTCCTGCTTGAGCAATGTGTACATCTATGTCCTCAGTTAGAAGGCTTGGGAGGATTTTTTAATTTTAAAATTTTCGAACACATTTAGAATCACTAGATTTTCTTTTAAATTTTGAGAAACCCTTTAGAATCACTAGATTATTCTTTTAAATATTTAGAATCCCTTTAGAATCACTAGATTATTCTTTTAAATATTTAGAATCCCTTTAGAATCATCAGATTGAATTTAGAGTGTTGTAGTACTTGGATATCACCCTAAAAAAACTAGGACAATCTCTATTCAATCTTGAGGCAAAATTCTTTTCAAGTGCATAAAAAGTACAATTACATTAAACATGAAGTTAATCTAAGGGTAAAGAGTTAATTTAGGGTCCTAAAATTAATCAGTAAATAAATAATATACTCCCACATCAATATAACATCTTTTAGCAAAAGTATTGTTGAATATTCCTCTTAGATCTTGTGGTGGCCGGCAAAGTGTGTCCCTTTGTGGGTCCCTGTCTTTCTGATGCTCTTGTACAATTTACGGCACATAAGAATTCTACTTGGCCCACCTAGTTCGATTTGACCCCTTTAAAGGTTAGGATATATTTAATTGAGTAATTACATAAATTAGAGAATCTTGGTGAATTAGAATCGCCTAACTAATAATCTTGATCTGATTCGAGCGATTTTGAGTCTGATCGACAATTTTATGATTAATATTTACAACTTTTTTTAGTTTTACTTTTTCATTCTTTACGAAGGGAGTGATCACCTTCCCAAAAATACCAAACTCCAAGAAACTTGAGGTATACTCCCCAATTACTTATTCATATTTTCTCAAAATTTACAGTTATATAAAGAAGATTTCTCGTAAACTTATGAATTTGCTATGGAAAAGTATTCCTAGACACAAACCTACAACCTACCTAAGGTCACGTTTGATTTGCGTGAAACTGTTTTTTTTTGTAGAAAATTAATTTCTTAAGAAATAGATTTCTTATAATTAGATTTCACACCCTCTTTTTTCTCATGTTTGGTAATAATGTTAAATTTCATATGAAATTATTTTCTTTTGTTTGGTAAATTATTTGGGAATCGACTATCCTAAAATCTGGAATTTACGCTATTTTCAACTTTTAATTGTTATTCGAGATATTATTGAGAAGGCCCTGATAATTATCTAATGAATAAGATATCTTTAAAATTACCCATTATAAGATGACTACTAAGAAACCCAATCTCGCTAAAAATCCAATCACTCTCTCTCTAAAATTCATTCTCTCTCTAGAAATCTAATATCTCATTCTCTCTTTAGATGCGCATCTCTTTCTCTTTCTAAAAACTCATTCTCGCTTTCTCTTTCTAAAAACTTATTCTCTTCATAGAAACCCAATCTCTCTTTTTCTTTCTAAAAAATTATTCTCTCATTCTCACTCTAAAAACCCATTCTATCTTTTTAAAAATTCAATCCCATTTTCTCTCTCTAAAAACTCATTTTCTCTCTAAAAATCCAATCTCTCTTTCTATTTCTAAAATATACACTCTCTCTCTAGAAACCCAATATCTCTTATCTCTCTGAAAACCCATTGTCTCTTTCTAGAAATCCAATATGTCTTTCACTCTCAAAACATATTATCTCTTTTTCTCTCTAAAAATTGAGTCTCTTTTTAGAAACCCATTTTTTTTTCTCTTTCTAAAAAAGCTATTCTCTTTTTCTCTTTAAAAACCCGTTCTCTTCCTATAAAATCCAAATCTCTCTCTCTAAAAACCCATTGTCTCTCATTCTAGAAACTCAATCTCTCTCTCTAAAAACCCATTGGCTTGCTCTAGAAATCAAACCTCTCTTTCTCTCTCTAAAAATTTATACTCTCTAAAAACTCAATCTCTTTCTATTTAAAAACCCATTCTCTATCTAGAAACTCGACCTCTCTCTTAAAACTCATGCTCTCTCTCTCTCTGAAACCCAATCTCTCTTTCTCTTTCTAAAAACTCATTATCTCTTTCTCTCTAAAAATCCATTCTCTCTAGAAATCCAATATCTCTTTCGCTCTCTAAAAACCCATTCGTTTTATTTAGAAACCTAATATTTGTCTTTATAAACTCATTCTCTTTAGAAACTCAATCTATCTTTCTCTCTCTAAAAACCCATCTCTTTCTCTCTTTGAAAACCCATTTACTCACTCTCTCTAGAAACACAATCTCTATTTCTAAAAATCCATTATCTTTCTCTCTCTAAAAACTCATTCTCTCTCTCTAGAAATTCAATCTCTTTGTCTCTAAAATCTTAATCCTCTTCATCTTTCTAAAAACCCGCTCTCACTAAAACCCAATCTCTCTCTTTCTAAAAACTCATTCTCTCTAGAAACCCGATCTCTATTTCTCTCTTACAAACTCATTCTTTCTAAAAACTCATGATCTCTAGAAACCCGATCTCTCTTTCTCTCTTAAAAACTTGTTCTCTCTAAAAATCAAAATTCTCTCTCTTTTTAAAAACATATGCTCCCTCTAGAAACCCAATCTCTCTCTCTCTCTAAAAATCCATTCTCTATCTAAAAGTCCAGTCTCTCTTGCTCTCTCTAAAAACATATTTTCTCTCTCTAAAAACCCAATCTCTCTTTCTCTCTAAAAATATGCTCTCTCTAGAAATCCAATCTCTCTCTCTCTAAAAACACATGCTCTTTGTAGATAGAAACCCAATCTCTCTTGTCCTCTCTCTAAAACTCCAATATCTGTCTCTCTAAAACTCTATTCTTTCTCTCTATAAAACCAATCTATCTTTCTCTCTCTAAAAATCTAGTATGTATTGCTCTCTAGAAACGTAAGCTCTCTCTCTCTAGAAATAAATATCTTTTTTCTATCTAAAAATATATTCTCGCTCTAACAACCCATTCTCTCGCTAAAAACTCAATATCTCTTTCTCTCTCTAAAAAACCAATATCTCTTTCACTCTCTAAAGACCCAATATGTTTTAAATTTTCTGGCTTCAATTTTCTTAACGAGCAATGGGCTGGGCTTTAATATTACATATTTGGGCAGGGCGGGCTTTTCGGGTGCACTTTTTGGTAGGGCCTTACGGGGCTGAGCCAAAGTATTTTTGGGCTTTGCTGGGCCTTGTGCCAGCCCAATCCGATGGCAGCCCCCCACCCCCCCCCCCCCCCCCCCCCCCCCCCCCCTATTATTTTCATAGAAATTGGTATGAATCCAATTTCTTAGATTTTGGATATTTTTTATAGAAATTAATTTCCAAGGTAAAAATATTTTTTACTTTTGTTACAAACTAAACATGAAAAATTAGTTATTTTCTAAAAAAACAATTTCTTAAAAATCATTTTCATACAAACCAAACGTACCCTAAAGAACAATAAAAATGGAGAAATAGTAAGTCTTCTTTCTCACTCACATTGACATTTGGCAAACTTTAGTGGAAATTTATTTACGAGTAGGTGCCCTCTCTCTCAGGTAAATAACTTTTATCGATAGGGTGCTGTAATAGCATCATATTACAAATTTGGAATCAAAATATCACAAACACTAGGGGTGGCAAAGGATCGGGTCTGGTTAGATTTGGACTTGAATAGTATTCGGGTCCGATTAGATCCGAACCTGAATAGTATTCAGATCCAGGTCTTAGACCTGGAACCGAGGTTGGGTCTACCCGTCGAGACCGGGTCTGTTTTGGTCTATTGCCACTCTATGAATATGAGCTGCTTCCTTTTTTTTGTCATTTTCTTACCATCATATAACATTATTGGCAACATTTACAGTATTGCACAACATTTATGAATACTACGTATGTTAAATTCCTTACTGTTTTGGGTAAGAACTGAAAATTCCTAAGAAACAAACGTACTGGTAATATTTATGAATATCCATATTATTCAGGGAGGGTTCTAGTCGGGTCCTGTTGGACCTGGACCTTAATGGTATTCGGGTCATCCGGATCCGACAGTCTAAAATTTGGACCCATATCTAGACCCGCGGTCGGATCTACCCCTCGAGTCCAAGTCTGGTCGAATCCATTGCCATCCTAGTAAACATACAAAGAGGACAAGGAGCTTCCATGTTTGGCTAATTGATCAGCTACATCATTATCTTCCATCTCTCTCATATATGAAAATTTCTAGTGGAAATTCATTCATGGGTAGGTTCTCTCTCTCACATATTTGGCAAAAATTAGTGGAAATTCATTCATGAGTAAGTGTTCTCTCTGTCAGCCTTTCTCTCGAAATTCATTCATTAGTAGGTGGTCAATTCAATCCACCACCGACAGGACGTGCTTGATCCTCCCAAAAACATTATAAGGGGGATTTTCTACGAATTGAAAAAATAATAATCAGATTTAGGTGAAATTCAGATTTATAAATGAAAAATGACTTAATTTCATAAAAACATGATTTGGAGCTCAAAAAAATACTTCAAATTGATTCCCTTTAAATAGTAACTCCAAGCTATTCATTTGAAGGATGATAGATCTTTGGTTTTAATAGGTTGAGGTTTGTATAAGGCGCATTTCTTGTATTGTAGAGGCCAGAGGCACATTTAAAACTTGTTTAAAGGTGACCTTATGATGGTTTGAACTTTGAAAATCTAATTATAACTTTTTAAATTTAAAAAATGGTACAGATCAAGCATATTTATAAACACTAAAATCTTGAAAATAGACGGTCTAGATAAGTTGTTATGAGATACATTATTTTTAGGACTTGAAATTCTTTTTTTCTTTATGCCTACACATTTAGAGGTCCAGATGATCAATTAAAGGGTTATCCAGCACTGGAACACTCTCTTCTAGAGGATTTTTGAGGTGCTCCTCATTTCAATAGTATAAATATGCAACTTTGTATAAACTTTTTCCTTTAAATATATAAAATATTTTGATGAATTGTTCACAAGGTAATCAAATATGATATGAGCATTTTTAGATTAAAGGAAGACAGGGTGAGTAGAGCCAAGGAAAAAGTTTGAATTCTTTTTTTCTTTGACAAGAAAAAAAAAAAAAAAAAAAAGGCTATATATCTAAAAATTTGAATTCTTGCCTCGATTCTCATGCATAAACGGCTATTTATCTAAAAATGATCATATCATCTTTGCACAATTGAGACCTTTGCAGAATTTAACCTTTCAACCAAGGAAAAATAGTCATTTATGCATGAGAATTGAGATATTTCAACAATGGCATGTGTTTATAAAGAGAGACCTTCTAGGTATAGGTTGTGTCTTCTACCGTTCGACATTTAGGCTGTCCATTATTTTTTTGAGGGGCTTTACTACCTGTATCCATATGCTTAAAATTATTTTTTTTGAGAAAAACACTGTGTAAATTATAACCTAGTGTTATCAGGATCAGACTGGTAATTGACTTGGTGATGAGTTTGGTCCTCTCAAAACTGGTCCAATTGGCAATTGAACCGGTTAAACTGAAATATGAAATTATAAGGAAACATATTACTCATGGCTTTAAAATGTGAAGTATATTGTAAAGGAGTTGTTAAGCTTTATTTGAATGTTACAAAACCGTCTTGTCAGACTTGACAAAACTGGTCAAACATTGATTTTGTCCAATTTTCGAATAAAATTTGATTTTTACTTTAAACCATTGATTTTAGAATAAAATTTGATTTTTACTTTAAACCCGAGCATGCAAGGCTCCAATTAGACCAGCCAGTCCAGTTGAGTCTCGATGATTATGTTGATGCTTACAATGTCCAATTATAATTGGCGTACTCAAGAGTACTTTACATTGTAAAGATTGTTTACTTATATAAAACAAGTCACAATCACTTCTAGTTGTCAGATACAAAATTAAATAATAAATCATCCCTCTATAAAAAAAAAGTTGAAAAATTTTTTCTTTAAAACTCTGTGCAATGGCAATGGCACACACCCAGTAACCTTGTTGCACCAAATGTAAATTATTTGATCATGGACTTTCTTGCTCTTGAAGTGATACAAAATAAATGAAATGTCAAAAGAGAAGAACCTGTGGGAGACAGTTATCACAGGATGGATTTGGATTACCACACACGACATTTCGAAACTCTAGATGAATATTTGGATTAGCACTCATGACATTTGGGAATTTTACATGACCCTTGTCCCCTCTCTTGACTTTATGTGTACCTTTTTTAATTTTATGAATGAATGTGAACACTCCATGATATTGGGATGGTTCTCCTTTTTTTTTTTTTGGTAGTTCATTTGGTACATCTTTAATAACTATTTTGGGTCCATGAAGATGCATCTTAACGTTGGGGATTTATTTGGTTCTGCCCTTTCTTTTATTCTTCTTTTTGCATTCTTTTTTTTATATATATATGTTAACGGCGGGAATGGAGGGTAGGACGTCATATTGACGCATCAATCCCCTAACCACAGATGCTCCCTAAACTCGGTCACACATATTCTTTTAGTTTTCGTGAGGAAGATCGCTATAAAAAATAAGAAAAAAACAAAATTCCCAAAGTTAGGTGCCATTCATGCACCATTCTCACCTTTTCGGACTAATGAATCCAAGTTATTGTGATTCAAAGAAGTTTCCCATGCTCAATCTACAATTGAATGTACAATTTAGTTAAGTCTTACTGGTTATGCCACAATTAAAGGTAGAACACAGATAATTTGATGAGATTAAAAACCTAATGTGAGACTGGTGAGTACATGTCTCGTATACTATGTGCACTTCCTTTTCTTCATTTTTTTTTTTTTTTAGGAATGGAACTTGACATATAACTTTATTAAACATGAGCTACCAATAAGTCAAGCCTAAGCCCGATTGGACATTTCAGTAAGTTCACCATGTCTACTGTGTTATTTCAGAAGGTAAAAATAGGTTTTTGAAGATTTAAAAGTAAATTCACATGATATTGGCCTCTGATGTAAATTGACTAAAAAAATGCCCCTTTTGGCCATAGCATGAGCATACCAAACTCGGTACTTTTTTTGCATTCAAGTGAAAGAGGGAAGGTTCAACACTTCATGTAAGAAATGAATGCACATGCCCAAATAATAATATTGTAGAGCCCTGATAGGAGAAAGGCCTTCTATAATATTTAAAAAATTCTAAACTTTGTGTTCCTTAAAAAAAATAAAAATTAAGGCTACAATTAGAGTAACTTTTCTTACTCAAATATTCAGAAAAAAAATTCACCTAAGTAGGTATTTTGTCTGAAGGAGTATATGTATAGTGTGTTCTAGCATGAGCATATGCTACAAATACTTTCCAAATTATATATAATTTAGCAATCTGCTCTGACTTGCTGAATTTACATTTTAGTATCATTTTTAGGTTGTGATGTGTCTCTTCCCAAATTCAAAATAATTGATAATTTTGTTTGTAGAATATATACATGATATTACCATGAAAGTTATATTTATTTATTTTATTTCAATGATAACCAAAAGGTTTTAAAATATTGTGATATATTCATTTTAGTGAGGTATTATAAAAAGTGAACTAATGTACTGTACTGCATAAAAATGTTAGAGGATATAGAAAGATAACAAAATATACAATAAACAAAAGAGTTGTATGTTATAAGAGTATGTATAAAATGAGATTAATGAGACCAATTATCTTTGGTACAAAGATGTCACGATTATTTATAGTCATCTGATGTGAAATCTAATAGCGATCATCTGATATGAAATCTAATAGCTTGGGTGTGTCAT
Organism: Amborella trichopoda; assembly: GCF_054954075.1. Lineage (NCBI taxonomy): Eukaryota > Viridiplantae > Streptophyta > Magnoliopsida > Amborellales > Amborellaceae > Amborella > Amborella trichopoda. The sequence continues at coordinate 53,197,622 of NC_142341.1, read as the reverse complement.
AAAGTTCGAAAAAAATTTATTTTGAACTTTGAGCTTGGTCAATGGAATAAATGCAACAACCTAATTTCAAATCTAATAGTCAACCATAATTTTAACCACCTTATACCAAAGGTACATGCCCGCCTTGTAAACTTTTCTTATAATTATAACGTTTGTAACTTGAAATATCTATTAATATTTATGCGCCCAAGTATAATAGGTCAAAATATCATAGTTAAAAATATTTACTAGAAGAAAATGTAAAAGAATAAAAGTTTGTCTAAATATGTCGAAAAGTAAATAATCATATGCATTTTTTTTATGCAAATATAAATGAAAAACAAAATTGAAATTCACAATTAAATTTTTGTTACAAATAGTAAATGAAACAGCAAAAATTCTTGAAAGATCGAGAAAAAAGGGAAAGAAACATAATCCTAATTCTAACAAAAGAAATGATGTAAAAAAAAATTGATTTTGGTAGGAACAAATGGAAAAGAAGAAGATAAATAATCAAGATTATTTGAAAACTATACAAAAATTTGTGTTCGTACTCTGAAAATTTTAATGGGAAAACACAAATCCAATGGTGATTCCTATTTAAATAGTAGTGCTATCAAAATTTCAAATGCATAATAAAATCATAAGAAATATAAATTTATTAAAAATCAATAAAAAAGAAGATGAAAAGTTAACTCATCTAAAATTTCCAAATAGAAATATGATAACTAGTCATAAATTTTCTAAAAATATTAAAAATTCATAATTGTACAAAATTCCTCAATAAAAAAGAAGAAGCTAGACTTCTATTCTTGCACTAAAGAACATTATTATTTTCCGACATTCTAAAATTTTTTGTAAGAATAAAAATGAGTATATGAATTTTGGAAGCATGACATTTCATAACAATAAATAATTTTAAAAAATTGGTATGCGACTTTTGTGGAAAAGTCTGTATAATCTTCCCAAAAAAAATTAAAAGCCATTAAGAAAAAGTGCAATATTAATAATAAACAATTTTAAGGAAGAGAAACAAAGATATCATCTAAAAATAAAATAAAAAATCGTTGAAAGACAACACAATCTTCTTTTATAAACTTCATAATAAATATGAAAGGTTGTCATAAATAAAATTCAAGAGCATTAATATTTCATAATTTAAAAATGCAAAAATTATTAATAGTGGTACTATATTTTTGTAATAAAGACAACAATGTTTATTTAAAATTTGTTATATATCCGCACTAATTTTCCGAAAACTTTGTCATGGGCTGTGATGTTAGCATATATGGGAATGTATAAAGTATAAAATTAACATTCAAATAAAATGATTATAGAATATGAATAAAGGAATGGAGAGCCTGTGTTTTTTATGTACAAATGTATAAATAACATCTTAAGAAAGGCAAATGAAATATCAATCCGACTACCAAATATACAAGTTAATTTGACACATGTGCTTTTGAGCTTCAAATAAAAAAATCATTACTTACCTCTATTTTGTAATAAAGCTTCTTGTAAAAATAATAATAAAAAAACAGAAAAACAAAAGCAAAAACAAAAACAAAAACAAAACGTACCTTGGTAAAGGCATAATGAGTAATGATTATTCCAACATTACACAATAATACAATGAAAAAATAATAATAATCACAATATTCTATAAGAAAATAAAAAATTAATAATAATCATTTTTTCTCTATAAGAAAACATCAGCCACATTAAACCGTCTACTCATATAGGTCTTACTCTATAAAATTAGAAAAATGATATTTGATAAATATGATGCCATACTACAGAAATAAAAAAATAAATAAGATGGAGCCCATTCATTAAGAAAAAAATTTATATAAGGTTGCAACCTTAAAATAAATGTGCAACCTTCAAATATAGAATTAAGGCGAACTAAGATATCCATCTTAAAAAAGGTTGTTTTGAAGTTGAAAAACCCACTAATTGATCATCTCGACATTGAGATGTATGAATATGAAAAAAAAAAAAATTTGATTTTGAGACACAAAAATAGTACATCTTGCAACACATTATCCAGACCATCCATTTTCAATATTTTCATATGTTTATAGATTGATTTGAACCATTTTTGGGGTCTAAAATTTTATAATTAGAGATAAAAAAGAATTTTCAAGCCATCCTAAGAATTTTCAACACCAAAATTATATCTTATAATAAAATAGGGTTCATAAATATGAGATTTATTGATTTTAGATATCATCATATCCAACAATTATTACCTTTAGAACTATAGCAAATATTGTAGTAATCACATAAAATGAATAAAGTTTGAAACTACCAAGTTATGCAAAAATTTACAGATTTTTTTAATAGTAAGTTACATCCTCTTTTATAGATTCCGGTCATAATCCCCTCAAACCTTTATTTACAATAGGAAAATAACAAATTTTAACCTACATATTACAAAATCACATAAATTTATGTAACAGTTAAATTTTATAATCCATTATTCTATATAATTTCATACGATTAAAAATTGAAAAGAAAAATAAAGGGAAGACGAACCCATTTCTTGAAACAACATAAAATGGATAAAATTATGGAAAGTGTTGTATTACTTAATTTGAAATTACTTTTTCCTAATTAATATAAATTTCTTAAAAAATATCCAGCAAATTCAAATCTCTTATTCAACACCAGCAAAAAGTTACTTTTAAATAATCAAATTTCATAATTAAAAACCCACAAAAATAAGGAGGTATCATATTCTTAAAGTTTACTTACCGTATCGAGAAACTCGCGACACTAGGAATTTATCTTAATCTTTTTTTTTGGGTAATTAATTTATCTTAATCTATCTATTCAAAGAAACCACATCTACAATGATTCTATTAAGAATATAATCCTTTTTATCTTTAAAGTTGTAACTATATCTACCAAAATTAAAAATCAATAACCCTTGTTTTATGATACTAAAACAAAATTTTTAGAGAGTTATTATATGTATAGGAACCCAATATTGACATGCGTCCACCTCTTAAATATAGGTTAATACATGTAGAATAAGTCAAATAAAATTATTTAAAATAATTATCACAAAAATCTTACCTAGTTAATGTCTTCAGACTTAAGTGCAAGGGTAGATATTTGAGGTCCTATTTCTTGTTTATTATTTTTTTTGTTTTTAGGGGACTCCCATTTTCACAAAACATGTCCTATTTCTCTCACTAAAACAATTGTCATGTATTGGCCCCATTCTTGATTGTTTTAATTTGTTATCCAAACTTGCTTAGCATATTTTTTCTCATTATTATTATTTGAGCTTTATTTAATTATTAGGAGTCGGCTTCAAAAATCATATTCTGCCATTTCACTCAATTAATAGCCATACCCTAAGTCAATATTCGGCTTAGGGTATTTCTCATGTATTACTTAATTCCCCCTTTTTAATGCAAGCTTACTACCGCATGATAGAAAGTAAAGTTGCACCTCAAAATCCCATTAGAACACTGTTTGGGAGTTAGAAACATGATAGCCTGGATTCTATTTCTGTTGTTAATTGCAAAATTTGAAGCTTTAATAATGATTCAGATTCAACATATCTATAAACACTTAAAATAAAATTATTAAAATAATGTGTTACAAAATAAACTATTGTAAAGCTTTAAACCAAATTTATGATGTAATCCATTTAAGTGTCTTTCGACATCAAAACAACATTTTATGGCGAAATTTGAGCTGGGATTCTGAAAGCTTTGCATTAAGCTTTAAATTTTTATTTAAATATTTAGTATATCTCACTCTCTCACTAATAAACCTCAAAACGATCATAAATCTGGAAAAAATTACCATTAAATAGATCCAATTCAAACTAGTGATCCTGATCTCTTGGACCTCTTTGTCCAATCGAATCAAAGCCATCCGTATCGCTTTGGAGAATCTGAGCCATCCGTATGGCTTTGGAGATCTATAACCTTTGTGACACGTGTATTTGCAGATCGGGTAATTCTCTGATAAATTGTGTCATAGGGGCAACCTAGGCAGCCGTATGACAAAGCCAAGGGCATTTTAGTAAAAAAGGTAATAGCCTCATGAGTAATTGTGATATTTAAAGGGAATGATGGGTTGGATTGTTAATCTTTATATAATTTTTTTATTTCTGGATTTTTAGTACATAATCTCTCTCTAAAAACATCCTTATTCTATTGCGCATTTATCTCTCCCTAAAAAAAACCTCTTATTATTTGTTTTTATGTGTATTTATCTCCTCTCTCTCTCCAAAAAAAATCCATATTTCCCATAATTTAAAATATATTTAATTTAACAATAATGAAAAAGTTTAAATAAGTATGCAATTTTATACTACAAAAATAAGATTTAGTACAAAAGAGTGTTCCAATATTGGAAAACTTTCCGGTTGATCATATTGACCACCAAACATATCAATAAAGAAAAAAAAGAGTTTCAATACTAAAACATATTATCTTGTAAGGGAGCTGTTCGTATAGAGCCTAGGCTCTAAACAATCAAATTAGAGCCTACCTTCAAGTGGTGTCGAGAAATGTGGTTTTAATACTATAAATCTTTATCATAGCTTTAAAATATATTTTCATCTTTATTTATAAAGTTTAAAGCTTAACAAATATTATAGACAGATAGATCTATGAAAACATGAAAATCTTGAAAATTGATAGTCCAAAAATGTGCTACAAAATACACTATTTTTAAAATTTGAAATCCATTTTTTTGTCATGTCCATGCATCTTGATGTTGAGTTGATCAATTTAAAGACAGTTGAGCATCAAAACAACCTTTTCTAGTGAATTTTGAGGTGGGCTCTAATTTGATTGTTTAGAGCCTCAGCTCTATATGAACTTTTCACATCTTGTAATAAGTCGGGTAGTCCACCTATTTTAAAGATTTTCAAATGTCTGTAGTTAATCTCGATTTGTACTATTTGTAAAATTTTAAAATTTATAACTAAGTTGAATATAGATTTTCAAGCTCTCATAATATTTTTCATACCATAACTATATATTCCGGCAGCATTTAAAGGTGCGCCTCACTTGTATAGCATAAGGTAAACACCTTATATAGACCTCACCCAACCAACAATTTAACAATTTATCCTTTTTTTCAACTATTTTTCTCTTTAAAAAGCCCTTTGTTTCCTATTTATCTAAGAAGAAAATTTATCCAAATATACTTGAATATTTAACAATTTTGTGATTTACTTTTTTTTATCTATTCTATCTCATGCTTATGTGGATTTGATGGATATTTTAAAATTAAATAAAAATTATCATTAAATTAAATAAAAGAAAAGTGCTCCATGAGTCAGCAGGTGCAAGAGCCCACCGACTCTTCAATGTCCACCTTTAAGATGGGCGTTTTGTGAAACTCATCAGACCAAATCAAATATGCACTGTGCCAAAAAAAAAAAACCCTTGTAGCAAATTTTAAAGTTTGATTTTTATTTTTTTATATATATTTATGATTGGCTTAGATGATAAATCCTTAGAATTTAGGATCAACAATAATCTTTAAATTAAAATCTAGAAGGAGCCGTACGTGTACATATGCGTCCTCTGAATCATAGAAACCCAACCTTAAATGTAAACTTTTTCCACGAAATAGTTGATATGTTTGTCTTTATTTTGATAAATGTAAACTTTTTCCATGAAATAGTTGATATGTTTGTCTTTATTTTGATAAGATAAATTTCTATTTTAATAAGATAAATTTATATTTTAATAAGATAAATTTCCCGTCCATTTATCTTTCTCAGGAGTCTTTGACATTTATCGCTCATCCCTTTTTTCTCTCGCGATTATTATTATCTCTCTCCTCGTTTTCTAATCCCCTATAAATTCCACCTCCCCATTCTCCTTTCTCTCTGTGTATAAAGCAGATTCCAGGGAAACCCAACCCTTTGCGTTTCTCATCATTACTCTCTCTCTCTCTCTCTCTCTCTCTCTCTCTTTATGTTTTTCTGTCTTTCTCTCTCTAATATTCACTATTATCTTCATCGGATCGCTTATCTTCTCTCTCCTCTGAATTATCCGCCCTTTACTGCTTCTTTTGGCTGATTTTCCTCTCAAATTGGCCTCGTCTTACCCTATCAGTGACGTCAAGGGGTTTCTCTGCAATTTGAGGTTTTGAGGTGTTGTAGGGAGCCCTAGGGTTTGGTGCAGTGCCATGGATTCCGAGGATGACATGCACGACGCCAATGATGTGGAGTCCCTCGATGATTTCTACAGCGGAGAGACGGCCTTGGCCAGTGATGAAGATGATGGGGATTACGAGTTCATAGATAATGATAGTGATGATTCAGAGGATCGAACTTCACATAGGCAGCAGGTATTTTGCCCTGATTCCTGTGAATATTGATTTTTTAGGTTGATTCCTGTGAATATTGATTGTTAGGTTGCCTTTTGTTGCATTCCTTTGTGTAAACTAATTTTTCCCTATTTCATGCGATGATTGATTCTTGGCTTGCTTTTTGTCGCATATCTTATCTGAATCAATGGTTGTTGCACGAAATTAAGGATCTTGATTTGATAATTGTGCAAAGTTGTCTGCTTTTCTCTTTTAACTATTCATAATAGTTAGCTAATATGTGGATGGTACTGGAATTATTGTTCTATTGATGTTTTCACCTTGACCCATGTTTTGATATATTATTCTCTTTATCTGGTAGTCTTCTTACATAAAATTGACGACTTTGAAAAAGATTCAGGGACTTTATATTAAATCAATCAACATTGTAGTAAATCGATGACTGGTTTGATGATTATTTGCTATCTTTTTTACTGTGATTGCGGAAATTGATGTAAATTGTCATGAGATGTTTGCCAAGTGTAGTGTTAGGGAATTTTTGCACCTGATGGTTATCCTACCTGTTGGGTTTTGTTAAAAATTAGAAATTTAGATGTTTTTTTTGTTTTTTTTGGTTCTTTGCTTGCTTGTTTACTAGCAGTGTGTTGGCTAGTGGTGATATCTAGGTTTTTTTTTTTTTTTTTTCCTTGGGCAGTTACATTCTCAAATTTGCTTGTGTTTTTTTATGTAGGCGTTTGAATACTGTTTTGTTTTCTCATTTGAATGATTGGAAAGTGTTTTCAAGGGGATGTTTGTTTGATTATTGTTTAGTATCCAACCTCAGCAAGCGAATTGCACTCAAAGGTTTTGGAGGTTGCATGCTGGAACCTTTGTTCTATATTGTATACAATGAGATTATTTACCTTTGGTACAAGGAGGTCACAAGTATTTATAACCATGTGATAGCTTGGGTGTGTCACAAAGTTTGAGAAAATTTATTTTGAACTTTGAGTTTGGTCAATGGAATACATGCAACCACCCAATTTCACATCCAATGGTTAAGATTAGTTGTGACCACCCTCTCATAGTATATTTTTTGAAATTATTATTATTATTTGGTTCTTTGTATTCTTACAGCTGCAATTACTGGTATAACATATTTATTTGGCTTCTCGTGCTTTATGGTGCTACTTGAGCAATGGTGTTGTTCATAGTTTGAATTGTTGAAACTTGATTTGGTGTTCCGCTCCTTTCTATTATTTTCCTTTCATGTTTACTTTAATCTAATGCAATGTTCAAAAATTTGCCCGCCCAACCTCCTAGGTAGAAAAATTTCAAAAATGCCTAGGCGCTAGTTGGCGGGACTATTAGGCGTCCTGTGCCTAGGTACCAGCCTAGACACTACAGACTATGTGGCTGCCTCGTGACAGTTTGTCAAATGGCGGAAAAAAGCCTCGACGAGGGTCAAAATTTGTCATCCCCCCTAAAATGGGGGGGGGGGGGGGGGTAGGGGAAAGGGTTTTGGGGGATATTCTAAACCCTAAAAACCAAAATTGTGCCTTTTAGAGAGAGAAAAACTCCCCAAAAACCTCTCTTTTGTGATTTATTGAAAGATTGATAAATTTTTTATTTTTTTCGATTTCCTTCAAAAACAAAGGCGATAGCTCGTGGGTGTTTTGGGATCTTCTACTAGTCGATTTTGAGGACTTTTGGCGACCCAATAGGCAAGGTTACATCAATTTGATTTTGATATTTTTTTAGAGTATTATCATATTTGAATAAGGGTTTTGCTTTGATTTTGCTATAACGTATTATGTTGTGAATCATTTTTTTTTTGTTTTACCTTTTATTTCTTTTACGATATATTTATATGTTTGTAGTTGAAAGATCAATTTTTTTAAAGATTTATTGAATTTCTCCTCATTTGGAGGATGAAATTGGGGTTTTGTAAATAGTCATAAACTTTGGATGAAATTGATATTTTGTGAATATTTGATATCCAAAACCAAATCTTATGGATATTAATTAATAAATAATATTATAATATAACTTTCATGTTAATTAATAGTCCACCCATCCTTGTTCTTGGGCGCCCGCCTAGACGGCCAGGCCCCCAAAACGCCTAGGCCTGCGCCTACGTATTTTTGAACATTGATCTAATGGAAATTTTTGTTGTGGTCATATAATGTAGTTCAATCTATAACTGATGTGTTTTCATGTTTGCGTGTTTGTTTTTCTTAAAGGAGTTATTGTGTGAACCCATTTGCCAGTACTGAAGTGGCTCCTTGATTGAATTGTGGGTTCATCTTGGGTTCAAATGTTTTTCCATGTATTTCAGATTGCTTTGCTCTATATTTTCCAATCTTTGTGCTTGTAGTTTCCCATTTATGGTCTTCTGAGAATATTTTTTTCTTCAGTTTGCATATGCATGATCATATTTTAACTTGTTTTGTCTCCTAATTGATAGGGATGACATAAACCCAACTTTAATTTAGTATTGAGATTCTGGTATTCTAATTGGTAATAATGTTGAACAGTTTGCATGACGAACATTTGCGTGACTCTTTCCTGTTTGGCTGTTTGCATTTGTACAATCGTCTTGATCTTGTTATATCATATATTGTTTTATTATATCATATTTGAATTAGCAATAATAAACAGGAATATGCCATATCATATATGAATCAAGTACTCATTTCTGATTGCTGCATTTGCATGTGTATGGCATTTCTTTGTCAGTATCTCTTTTATGCATGGGCTCTGGAGTTGCTACGCTTTATGTTATTGAGATGATTGCGCATTTCTTGATCTGATATTTTGGTTTCTTCTTTTCAGCAGAACTACATAATTTTGAGTGAAGAAGACATATGCGTACGCCAAGAAGAGGATATAACAGGGATATCCACTGTACTTTTCATATCGAGAGTGGCTGCAAGCATACTCTTGCGTCACTATAATTGGTACTGTACTAATTTCCTCCGCCATGCTGGTTTCATGCATATATAATCTTTGGTTGGTGATCTTAATTTTTTATATATATATATATATATTTTTAAATTTCCATGTATATACTAGCATAAAATATGTCCTGGCAATGGGGCGCACTCTTTGAGGATGTTTGTAATTGACTTCCACATGTCGACCAATTTGATCAAGTTTATTGTGGTATAAAACTCTTTGAACTAGCTTTTAGTTGCATTTACATAGAAAAATAAATCTTCAATAAAATATGCATTAGTATGGTCAAGAGCAATCACTTTAGGGTATCTTTAATGGTCTTCAAAAACCCTTTTAAAAATGCATGCCTTATTAAGCTATGCACGATGGACATACTTGCAATCAATGCTGATACATAGGCGCCTCAATCACCAGAGGGTTTGTAAATGTTCCTCCATAAGGTGGGAAATCTGCCTCTGAGTTCGTCTCTCTTCTTGTGTTACGTAACCATCAAGTTGTGATCTCATGATTGAGTCCAAGGCCTCTGCAAAAAGCCAAAAACATCTTTCCAACCTTCAATGATGGTCTGGTCTGGCATCTGTTCTACAAGGATGGTAAGAAAGTTTCCTACCATAGGGGGGCTCATACCATGTTTGAAATTCTGAGGCTTGTGAGCATCTCCAGTGCCTTAATATCTGTGGAAACTCAACTTCCACAGAGAGGGTTGAAAAGTAAGGATTTTGGACTCGCTGTGGAGCTTTCATTGATATTGAGCTTGCATGAGCAGCCACGACGTCAGGGAGCAGTTTATCAACTATTCTGTTCACTGTCCCCAACACTGAACCAGTCTCTGCATGCGTCCTGGTTTCTAACCCCTCTGAACTCCCTTAGGCCAAAGCCTAGCCAGTCAAAACATCTCACACCCTCTCCAAGACAAAAGTACTGTCTGGCCTCCCCTCTGATGATTCTATCATTCTGCCTAGACTATAAGCCAGAAACTAGCCAATTCTTCAAAGCAGGATAGCATATCTGAATCGCATCGAATGCAACTAAGAAGCAGTCATGCTTAAGATGTAAGCAGGAAAATCCATTAATCGTTTCCTTTGTAAAGAAATTTATAAACAGCGAAAAGCATATTATGATAGGGGAATAATGTTCGACTGTTGCATACTTTGTAGCTCAAAATAGTTCATTTCATGTTAATGGTATCAAAAAGCAGAAATCTCATTAGTTTTGTGTCAAAATATTACGTGCTTGATAAAAGAGAGATCCACAATGTCTGTCAGGCTTGCATTGGGTATTGCCGAAGTCAACTCATTTGAAAGAAACACTTCAAGAGTTGGTTATGAAATTTGGTTTAGGGCTGACTCCGCCCCGACATTCCATAGTTGTCTGAATTAATTGTTTGATTTGGCTAGCGCAGCTCACCGCTTTATGCACTTGTTTCCTCTTTATGTGGTTGCATCTCTATTTTTAGCTTCCTTGACATTTGTTAGGCTATCCTGATGGATCCACAGAACGGAATTGCATTATCATTGTAAACCTTCCTAGTTTCAAAAATATTAATTGGTATGTGTCTTTACTAGTATTGATTTATGATGTTTATGGAATGTGATTTCAAATCGGGGACAATAGCGCCTTAACTTGTATATTCTTTTCTTGTCCACTCATCTCAAAGAAATGCTTTGAGAGTTTATTATGAATCTTGGTTCAGGGTTGACTCTGCCCTGACTTCCCATAATTGCCTGATTGTTTGATTTAGCTCAGCTAAGTGTTTTATGCAATTGTTTCCTCTTTACTTGGTTGCCTCTGTATTTTGAGTCTCCTTGAGATTTATTAAGCTACCCTGATGAATCTACATAACAGAATTGTATCATTGTTGTAAACCTTCCTAGTTTCAAAGAAATTAATTCGAGCATTACTTTATTATTATTATTTTTATGATGTTTATGGGATGCAATGTCAAATCCGATACTTTTTATTTGGAGAATAGCGCCTTAAAATGATTGTTGTATACTTCTGGTTTTCTTGGAATGCATCCTGATTCTTGTTTTTTTTTTTTTTTGGAATCTATACTTGACTGAAAAAGATCTTCATACATGCTGATCACAGTATGCTTAGATCTAAGTACTTCATGCTAAAGTAGAAATATATGTTCTGAAAAGAATGCTTTCCTTGAACAGGGATGTCAGTAAGGTCCATGACGCATGGTTTGTTGATGAGGAGGGAGTTCGGAAGACTGTTGGTTTGCTGGAGAAGCCAGTTGTGGAATTTAACTTAAGTCCCAAAGAAGTATGCTTGTCGTTTTTACTCCTAAACCGTTACAACTTTGGTATTTGAAAGGAACTCCTATTTTTTCTTGTTAAGTTTTTCTTCTTGTATTTTTGGTTCTGATGTTTGTTGTGTTGATTGCAGCCTACTTGTGGGATATGTTTTGAGACTTATCCTTGTGAGCGGATGAATGCTGCTGCTTGTGGTCATCATTTTTGTTGTGCATGTTGGACAGGTAGTGCCCTTTCTATTTGCTGTGGGCATGTGAATAGAGAAATGCTGCATACTCGGATGATAGTTGTGTTCTTTTTGAACTTATAAAATACTTCAAAATCACCATATCATAGATTGTATGGTGTTTATTTTCTGGTTCATTGATTGATTGGATTATGCAGCATCATGTCTTTCCATTATTGCATCTTATTGGTTTATGATCAGTTTTTTATTTTCCTTTCCTTGAAGTGATTCTCTATGGAATGTATACATTAGTACTTCTTGTTGGCTTTCCATGAGAAGAGCTCTTCTAGGCTTGCTATATTAGTGCTGCCAATATTAGGGCCAATTTGGTTGATTATAAACAAGATATTTATTACTTGGCAAAAAGGATTAAAAAAAACAAAGAATCTGGAAGTTGGCATTGTCTGATGATTAATCTTTACAAAGAAACTCTACTTGAAAGTGGGTCGATGTAGAATCTAAGAGCAAATTGAATGGATTAGATCGATAATTGGTTAATGTAGCTGAATTCCTTATTCTCTTTTTGGCCAAAACAGCCAGAAAAACTAAGGGTAGTAAGTAATAATCTAGAAAATTTGTTATGATGGTATTCAGAAAGCTAGAGACACCATGTTAAAGGCTTTATTAAATCGCAAGAAAAAAGGGGCTTTTTGTTACCGTCACAAATACTTCCCTTGTGTTAGAATACACTCATTTTCTTCCTTAACTTGCCGATTTGGAGTGTTATAATAAATAAAATTTGAACTAGTATTCATCCTGAGGGAGTGGATAGGGTAAACAATTTGGAAAGATTAAAACAGTAGAATGTAATTGGTATATTTAAGAGATTGGAAAAGCTAATTGTAAATTTTTATTAACAGGATCAACACATCTATTTTGTTATATATACATCTCTTCTTCATATTAACTTGTAAATAATGTGGCTATTTAGCAGGAACATTTTTTTAAAAGAACCTTTCTATTTTAGGTGAGTGCATGATCAATCAAATATAAATGGCATGAAAGTCTCTAATTAGGGCTATTTTATAAAAAAATATGACACAACACCCTTGCAAATCCATATTTAGTAAATTAATCGATTATTTGTCAAAAATGAAGAAATATTGGATGTTGGAATGTGCTGTCTTCTTAACTATGGAATATGTTAAAAGTGACTTGTAAATTGACAATGATGAGTGCAGTCTCACTGTTAAATTTTCTTTTTTTCTTTTCGATGTTAACCTCGGCTAGGTAGGAATCAAATTTGAGACATCACATTGTGGCACCCTGCCACCATTTTTCTTTTCAATGTTATATTGGACTAGGTAGGAATCAAATTCTAGACATCACATTGTGGCCCCCTGCCCCCACCATTTTTCTTTTTGATCTTATCTTGGACTAGGTAGGAATCAAATTCTAGACATCACATTGTGGCAACCTGCCACCCTGACTACCGATGCGTTGAGCCTGTTCCACTCTTATTATACAGTTATGCTTGCTTCATTTTGAAATACTTCGAGAATTATGGTAGAGTTGGAACTGTGGCAAATGGCTGACCCTTTTATGGTGAATTTCTTTTACGTTCTTCTATGGTATCTTTTAAAGATTTTTTGGCTGAGTGATCTGCATTGATCTCTTATCAGCATTTCAATAATTTTGTGGTACTCAAAGAGTAATTTCATCGCAATTTCAGGGTAATGCTACATTTTATTTGTTCTCAAAATTTGTATTTGTTTCATTGTTAGGTTACATAAGCACATCAATAAATGATGGTCCTGGATGCTTGATGTTGCGATGCCCTGATCCATCGTGTGGTGCTGCTGTTGGTCAAGATATGATCAATATGCTGGCTTCTGAGGATGATAGGGACAAGTATTCGCGTTATCTTCTTAGGTCCTATGTTGAAGATAATAAAAAGGTAAATGTTCGTCTCAGATGTTTTGCTAATGCTTATTCCTATTTCCTAGGACTTGCTATACGTGTATCTCTTGTGACTAGAGCCAAAATAAAATATTAAAGATGATGATATAGTTGGAAATTCATGTACTCATTATTTGAGCGAAATTTGATTATGGGAATGTTTTGAAATGAGGCTCAGGCAAGGTACTTGGTCCCTTGCTGAGCATAATGACTTGCGCAAGTCCGAGCTGCTTCACCTAAGCCCCCACAAAACCCCAATATGCCCAAGAAAAGGGAAAATGGCAGAAAATCTCTAAAAATTAAAAATAGTAAAACCCAAAAAAATGAACAATAGAAAAATAAAAAAGTATATAAAACATGAATATGAAGAAAATTTGATGTTATTGGCTTGAACAACAATTAGAAAAATCCAAAAATATGGTTAAAAAATAAATTTGTTTCAAGAATAGATCGGTAGGGTGGATGACCCACCTACTGATCCCAATCTAAATTGTCCGGATTAGAGATCCGGCAAAGTAAAGGGGAGAGAGAGAGAGAGAGAGAGAGAGAGAGAGAGAGAGAGAGAGTGTTTAATATTTGCGTAAAAAATAGAGAACAACTGTCCCATGAGGTTCATACCTCTGACGTTTGGATAGATGAATGAATGGGCTACCAAATCAACCACATTAACTTTTTGTTCTACAGCATATATTATATGAGCTAGCGAATCTCCAATCGGCATCAATGCTTCCTTAGAAAACACCAATCAAAACCCCCAAACCACTTTTGGGTTTCGAGCTGGCTTTAGGAGATCTGAGCTCTTGAAAATTTAGATGAATGGTAAAAACGGATTTCAAATTCGTCAAATCCTAATTTTCTTGAGTCTTTTTGTGAAAATCAAGCCTGTGGTTGAGTCAAGAACACTAAAATACGACTAAGCAATGGTTTAAAGTGGATCGGTGACCCGGATCGTGCATCTCAAAAACCGATATGGATCGGCGAATCGGCGATCCGGATCGGGAATAGGCTGAATCGGTCGGATTAAAGTTTCAAAAAAATCCGAAAAAATTATTAAAATTCATTATAAATATTGTTTTTTAGGAATCCAATAAGAAATGAAGGTACTACATTATTAACTTTCATTTTTTTCATTAATTTGTGAATATTGAGATGCTCTTTCCCTGTATAAACTTATGTTAACCATTAAATTTGCATCACATAAAAGAAAAATCATAGAATTATCATAGATAAAATATATAATTATACATGGACTATTATAAAGAGTATAGACTAATCAATGAAGGAATGACCATTAAAATCTCGTTTTGGCAAAAAACCCTAATCCGCTAAAAAAATCTAAATTATTACAGCCTAACTAATTATAATCCAAAATTATTAAAACCTAACTAATTATAATATTATATACTGAAATTATAATTATTAGTTTACATTTTATAATTATTTTATTAGACAAATAAGAACAAATTAAACATATTTTATAATATTATCTAATTTAAAATGTATTATTGACAATTGTAAGAAAAATAGTACATTTCATGATTTATAATGTAAAAATAAATAAATAAAATAAAAGATTTGGTTATTGTAAAAGTTAATAAAATGCGTACAAATTTTGGAAATAACACTTCAATTTTTCAAAAATTTATTTTTTTAGGTTTCTATAATAAATTTAGTGAAAGTGATTGTTAGTAGAAAGATGGAGATTTCAAATAGAATAAAATTTTTATGTTTTATTTTTTTATGCCTTTTATATTATTTAAAAAAATAATTATACCACTATATACAACAAAAATTAGCTGCTATACAAAAAAATAACTTTTTTATTTTTCATTTGTTTATGCTTTTTATATTATTTACAAAAATATTTATACAATATATACAACACAAAAAAATAACGCCCACGGGGGGACTCGACCTTGAGACATCACAAGGAGAAGCAAAGGTCTTAACCACCACGCCACCTCAGCATATGTGGTTATAACTTGATGATTAATAGAATATATTTAAATTCTCTTTTTATTTAATGATGTTAGGGAATTATCCCACATCGAAAGATAGGTATTCCACTTTGGTATATAAATACCTATGTAATATACATTAAAATGTTTGTGTAGAAATACTGGGGTAACCTCACATGTGTCGCACGCGCGCAGGGAGGGAACCGGGTAGAATCGGACAGAACCGGATTGGAACCGGCGGTTCTTCTCTAGAACCGGGCGGTTCCCGGTTTTGTATCGGAACCGACACGGGTTGTGCCGTTTCTAGAGTCGAACCGGGCGAGTCCGGCTCGACTCGCCGATTTTTAAAACACTGGGACTAAGTATCAAATTACATCAAAGGTTGATTATTGACTGGGAAGAAATGCAAATTTTGAAAATCAAAATTTTCAATCTCCTCGGGAAGGGGATTGGGTTGTGGTGGTAGTACCCCATACCCTAGTCACCACGTTGTGGTTTCCATTCCCACCACTAACACCACCCTACTAATACTTCAAAAAGCTAACTCCTAATCTACTTGAAAAAACGGGGGGCCTTTCTTCGCCACTGAATTACCCTTTTTGTTTTTTTTCAATCTCTTAAATCTATCAAGTCTGATTTTTTTCCTCAGTTGCTATGCATGTACTGCATAGATCAGGTGAAGGTTAGGTTATAGATTCAATTCGGTTCAAATTGCACACCTCTGGGCCTCAAATTTGTGTAAATGGTGTATAGGGGGTGGATTGCAGCCCCCTCTTTTATACTTGTTTTGTGCAGCACTTGGACGAGTACTTTAGTGTAAGGGTGAGTCATCCTGATAATGCTGTGAAACTCAGGGGAGTCATACTGAGTTTTGTAGTACCTGGGCAAATCTGTTTAATACTCACCCGAATAATGTACATGTATGCAATGTATATTGTTCTGGCTTTGGCAGGCTTTGATGACCAAGTAACTCGGGCTCGTGCGCGTCTTTGAACCCTGGATTCTAGTAGCTATATGACATGTGTGTGTTTTATAGAGGGATGGAGGCAGTGGATTCCTAGTGATTACTGTGAATGGTGACATCACAGATACCCATTCTGGGATACTCTGATGCCTCCAATAAGATGGCAATAATTGACTAGTGAATCCCATCTCAGTCAAGGTGTAGCCATCAAGAAATCAGTAGCCTTTGGAAATGATCTTATGAGATTTGTCTGTAGAGAACGGAAAGTGTCCCTAGTTTCTATAGAAAATTTTCATAGTTTGGCTCTTGGTATTCAAATGCAGCTTTCCTTCCCTTTCTCATCTCTGGCAGTCAATTCATGCTTGACTTGGTTTACAGCTTGATTCTTTTTTTAAAATAATGAGTGATTATCCATTTAGTGTTTAAAAAATACAAAAGAGAACATTTATGGAAGGGGTTAATCAACGGAGTTTGGAGAATTCATTGGTTTTAAGGTGTTTGGGAGCAGGGAGCTGGGTGGCGGGACTCTTAGCTTTTACTGATGAATAGCTAAAGGGTCATTGAGAATGCACTGGTTAAGTTACTGGACCACGGTTTTAGAGTCTGCAATCTCACATTCCATCATCCCTACCTTCCTTCCCAACTTGAGGGGTAGTAGCAGCACTACCCAAAACATGCCCCCAAGTTTTCCTTGTGTTTTGGCTTCCGCTTTAGGCAAAATATTCATTCGAGGTGCGTGGACTTGAATTGGGCTACCCACATTTGTGTTCACCATGTAACTTTACTGAA
Source organism: Amborella trichopoda (assembly GCF_054954075.1). Classification (NCBI taxonomy): domain Eukaryota; kingdom Viridiplantae; phylum Streptophyta; class Magnoliopsida; order Amborellales; family Amborellaceae; genus Amborella; species Amborella trichopoda. The sequence goes on along the minus strand of NC_142341.1, from coordinate 53,180,297 downwards.
TCTGTAACCTTCTCCAACTCTGATCGCTCCCCCAGCAGTGACCCTTTTTCGAGTTGTGTCCATTCTGTGATCACGTGGAGTTGGCCTTTTCATTTCAGCACATGGAAGGTGGCATTTAATTCCAAAGGTACCTGGATAAATATTGACCATTCTTTTATACTAATACATGCACCCACCACTTGGATCCCAAGACTCGATCTGGACAGGTGCACTGGCACTATAGGATGCCTATCTATCTCACAAGGTAGAAAAGCATAAGTTAGGCCTTGGGGATTTGATGGGATTTTTTGCTGCTTTATAGAAACTATAGCTTCTTTATCGTTTGACAAGTGTCAAATGTGCTGATGGGGAGGCCTTTTTGTCCTTTTTTCTTTCTGATTACTAAATAGGAAGGAATGTTTGATGGATATTCTCTAGAAACTATGGGTGTAAACATGGATGGGCTTCAAGTCTGCTTGTTTTCTAATGTCTTGTTTTTGCATAAGTTTTGATTTTATTGCGGTCATGAATTTGTTGTTCATTTGAAAGGAGTTACATAGGTATCCTAGCCTGTTCTTTTCACAGTTCCTTCTTGTCTGGGTAGACTAGGTAGTTTCATGGTCAAAGTATACTTCGATAAAAATAAAATGTTTTAAAATGTAATTTTCCTTCTTATTGTCTATTTTCCTGGATTTCACATTGATAGTAATGAAACATGCTTTGTTTTTCAATGATTGTCGGTTACATTATGTTCATGTGTTCCTCCATTTTTCTAGACAAAATGGTGTCCAGCTCCCGGATGCGAATATGCAGTGGACTTTGTTGTTGGTAGCGCGAGCTATGATGTTTCTTGCAACTGCTCATATAATTTCTGCTGGAATGTGGGTACTTCTGTAGCATTAATTTTGCCAATCTTACTTTGTCTTACCCTTATTTACTGTAAATTGAATCTTAAGAGCATTCTGACACTTGTAGAAGTGGGCATGTACAGTGTACTGAGGAAGCTCATCGTCCAGTTGACTGTGAAACAGTTGCCAAGTGGATCTTGAAGAATAGTGCTGAGTCTGAAAACATGAACTGGTATGAATAAACATTTGGGTATATTAAGGTACCATTTTATGTATTGTGCAGTTTTACATTAATTTTGACTGTGACTGACATATGATGCTTGTGGTTATAATGCATGCTGCATGCATGCCTCTGGCTGTGCACGTGCATGGGATAGTGAGGTGTGTATGTTTGTAGAAGCACCTTTTTTCATTGCATTTAATGCTCCATTTTAATTATAATGTTTTGTTAGTTACATTCTACCATACTCGGGATATGCATTCTTGTTAGCAAATTGATATCAATGTCAACTTTGGCTAGTATACCGGCCACTGAACTAGTGTCGTGGCTGGTCTAATCCAATCTGATAGTCTGATCAGACTGGATGATGTGTTAAATTAGAGACGTAAAAAAAATAAGAAAATTATTTGAAAATAAAGAATCCATAAATCCGAAAATTGAGAAACTAGTAATATTGATAAATATTTTTGTTTTGCATGAATACTTATTGTCTTTTTTCTTATGATATCCGTAACTTTCTCGTCTTTCTTAGATTTTTGCAAATCTAACTCTGGTATCATATGAATAAGCATTAACATTTAGAAACAAGTCTTAAGGATTGCTAGCAAATTAAAATTCAAAACTAAATTTTATTGATTTCTTAATTCTGATAAATACAATATTGATGGTTTCAAATCTTGTATGGATTAATATGGTTACAGATATCAAAGTGTCAAATGGTTACCAGATTCGTAAAATTATATCCCTATCCCTTGTGTACACTCTTCACAGCAATACCAATTTTAACATTTTTAACAAAAATAAAAAATGATATCCCCTAGACATCCCTTGTATACACTCTTCTCACTCATTACCAATTTTAACATTTTTAACAAAAATAAAAAATGATATCCCCTATACCCAGGTCTAGGATCCAACACATGATCCTGAGCCATCCAAAATGTCTTTTGGCACGTCCCTCATAGTTGTCCTCCTAATTATCCTGGTTGAGAAAAATAATTTGTAAGTTGGTTACAACAGATCGCTTGATTTGTTTACTTTTCAAATATAAAATTAGAAATTTAAACAATAAAAATATTGAACTAAGCCAATATTACTCTTCTTTTTGCTCCAGCTCGTCCTCAACAGTATCTCCTCTGTAATCCCTACGATGGATGCTCCATTGGAATTTACAAGTTCATCTTCATGAATGAAGATGAACTTTTTTTTTTTCTTCACTTAATTAATTCTTTTTGTGTTCCATTTTTTTATCTGAAATGTTAGTGGGGCACAATAAACACTGTGACCATATATATCATCTTACATTTAATAGTCTTTTTTTGCTTTTGTTTTTTGGGGGTAGTTAGCGGTGGGAATTGAACTTAGGACGTAGTATTGCAATCATCAACAGCTTACTCATCAAACCAAAGTCTGATTCCTATGCTTTTTTCCCTATTAATGCTTCATGTGCACTTTTTCTGGGGATGTACAGGATCTGAACTATTCAAATAGTAATCTAGTTATTACCATTTCGGTGCTGCCATCATGTAGGCTGCAATTTTTTACTAATATAATGTGAAGGAAGATCTATTTTCCACACTAAACTTTGAATAGCTTCCTTTTATAAATTTTGATTGATGGGTGCACTGCGAATGTGTTGTGAAACTGACTTCTGTATTTTTGTTATTGTTGTGTGGGACTCTGGGTTTTGAATTTTATCATTTTCTTAACTCTCGTGTTGTGTTATTTGAAATGAAGTAACGTTGGTGATGATATATTGCTCAGGATATTAGCCAATTCTAAGCCTTGTCCAAAGTGCAAGCGGCCAATTGAGAAAAACCAGGGTTGTATGCATATTACCTGCACTCCTCCTTGCAAATTTGAGTTTTGCTGGTAAAATTTCCTATCTGTATGGTTATGTGCTTTATGTTTTTCTCAGATATTATATACAACTGCCTATCCCTTGAAAATTTTGTGCGTGGTTATTTTGTCTATTTCTGCTTTTTTCATAGCATATGGTCTTTTTTAATGTTTACAGGCTGTGCGTTGGTTCATGGGTCTTTTTTAATGTTTACAGGCTGTGCCTTGGTTCATGGTCCGATCATGGCGAACGTACAGGTGGTTTCTATGCTTGCAATCGTTATGAGACAGCAAAACAGGAGGGAGTGGTATGTGAATTGTTTCTATATTTCCTGTGCAACTGATAGGATCTAACTTTTTGACTTTTTTATAGTTATTGTGAAATTCTTTTTTAGCTCCACTTTTGATCCCTTTCAGTATGATGAAACTGAGAAAAGAAGAGAGATGGCTAAAAATTCTTTGGAGAGGTACACGCATTACTATGAGCGTTGGGCAACCAACCAGTCGGTATGTACAATCACCTCCCTCATTTTGTTTCTTTGTTGTTGCAGCTATTGTATGTAGTGTGTTTGCATTAACTTTACAGTACAAACAAATTATTAAATTATGAGCAGAAAATTTATATACATAGCCGTAGTGTATTTGCTGGCCAAAAGCCTAGGTGCGCTAGTGTGCACATAGTTTTCATCGCAGCTAGCACGCATGTCGTTTTATTCGCAACTAGTGCACCCAGCAAACTACAGCTCAAAAGCCTATGTGTCTTTGCTGGCTTGAAAGCTTACGTGCACTAGCTTGCACATAGTTTTCTTCACTGCTAGCACGCACTTCATTTTCTTCGCAAAGCTAGCGCACATAGTTTTCTTTGCGGCTCGTGCGCACTCTGTTCTCTTCGAAGCTAGCTCGCCTAGGGCAGTGACGTGTCAGTAGATTTTTATTTTTTATTTTTGTAAGTTCCAGGCCATGAAAGACAATAGCCTTAAAGAAGTAAATAACCACTGCAGTGCAAAAACCATGAAATCACTACAACATGCTATGGATATCAGAAACTCCATAGGAATTTGGAGCCACTTGCATTAGAATTGGAGTTAATTATCACGTAAAGAAAATGTGTTGTTAGTAGTAAGTTTCTATGACAAGTGAGAAAGAACTTAAGATCAACAATTTGTAATCTCAATGTAATGGTATCGTTGATCTTAAGTTCTTTGTCAGTATAATGGTATTGTTGATCTTAAGTTCTTTCTCACTTACTACTAACAACACATTTTCATTATGTGATAATTTACTCCAATTCTAATGCAAGTGGCTCCAAATTCCTATGGAGTTGCTGATATCCGTAGCATGTTGTAGTGATTTCATGGTTTTTGAACTGTAGTGATTATTTACTTCTTTAAGGCTATTGTCTTTCATGCCCTGGAACTAACAAAAAATAAAAATCTACTGACGCATCTCTTCCCAATTTGTATGAATGTATAACTGAAAGCATGCATCAAGTAGCTTCTTGCAAATATGAATTAGAACTGTTTATCTCAACTTATTTCTTGTGTTTGCAGTCAAGGGCTAAGGCACTCTCGGATCTTCAACAGATGCAAGCTGTGCAGGTAAGTTGCATCCATCATAATGTCTTGTCAATGAGAGAATTATAAGGAACAATTTTCGTAATATTCCCAGATTAGTTTGACAAACATGGCTTATGAAAAAGTAATCATGCCCTGTGAAACTTGGATAATTTTTTTCTTTCTTGGTAAGTATACCCTTTCTGTTATTATATGTTTAGCTTGAGAAGTTGAGCGACAAGCAATGTCAACCCGGATCTCAACTCAAGTTCATCACGGAGGCCTGGTTACAGGTACTTCAATCTCGTCATTTAAAAGTACTTGTGTTCTCCTCTTTCCCATGGCTTCCACTAACATAGTTCGTTGACTGATTTTTGCAGATAGTTGAGTGTAGGCGAGTACTAAAATGGACATATGCCTATGGGTATTACCTCCCTGAGCAGGAGCATGCCAAGCGTCAATTTTTTGAGTATCTGCAAGGTTCTCTCCCTCATTTCAGAACTGCGATACATTTTTTTTTTTGGTCACTGTCAGGAGAATTATTATATTTGTTCGTTTACGCCTGCTTTGTGATATACATGCATAAACATGTGCTTATATGTGCTTTTGTGTTCCTCAGGTGAGGCTGAGTCTGGTTTAGAAAGGCTTCACCAATGTGCAGAAAAGGAGTTGCACGTTTACCTAGAGGCAGTGGGCCCTTCCAAGGATTTCAATGAGTTTCGTACAAAGCTAGCAGGGCTGACCAGGTACTTCTCCACTGAATTTATTCTAATATCATGAAAGTTTTTATTTTTTTGATCTATGTAGTTTAGTGTGTATAACTCCTGTCTGAGATTTCTTGGATGAGGACTTATATTATGGCTTCAAGATTTTTATCTTGGTGCTTTGGGAACAGTGGTGGTTTTTTTTTTCTAGCTTCGGGGAAAGAATATCATATTCCGCTGGTGTATTATGGGTATGTGGTACATCAGTGGGCATCCGCCCCCCTTATCTGGGGGCGGGTGGTTCAGATCCATACCGATCTGAATGTCTATCATCAGTAACAACTGTTGATCTCTACCGTCTGTCATGGTTAGCCTGCAGTGCATGTCCATGTGCTGTACTATTTGTGCTGCACACCGTTGTGTGGAATCCTCACTTATCCCTTAAACGTATTTATGATGAAAGTATACTACAACCTAACTATCTGAGAAACCATTAGTCATCAGGTCAGCAGGTTCCATTGAAATGATGGACAGAAATGGTTAAGAGTGGTAGCTGCCATAACAAGATGTGATCCTAGTGGTGGTTTCCAGTCTTCCTTTCCATACATCTGCCCGGTGGTCTGTGATGAATGAATTAAAATGTATTCGTACCAATGGACCAAATGTCACACTGCATGAATGACAACATAGTTTATTGAGTCCATTGGGTCAAAGTCCCTTTACTTGTATGCATACACACGTATGTTTGTATTCATGTGTGTGCTTGTTTTTCTTTTGGGATTTGATAATGGGTTTGTCTACATGTTTGTATTCATGTGTGTGCTTGTTTTTCTTTTGGGATTTTATAATAGGATTGTCTACAAAGAAACCATTTATCTTTGGGTGTGGTTTCTATAAAGTTGCAACCTTAAACAATCCAATTAAGGTGCACCTCTAAATCTTATCATAACTTGTAATTTTGGTGAAAAAAATTCTTAGGTTTGACTTAAAATTCATTTTTATATCTAATTATAAAATTTTAAACTCCAAAAATAGATAAAATCAAGTAGTTCTATAAACATATGAAAATCTGGAAAATGGACGGTCTACATGATGTGTTGCAAGATGCACTATTTGTGGGACCCAAAATCTTTTTATTTTTTCGTATTCATATATCTCGATGTTGAGATGATCAATTAGAGGATTTTACAATATTAAAACAACCTTTTCCGTTGGATTTTTGAGGTGCATCTTTAATTCTCCATTTTAAGGTTGTGACCTTATATAAACTTTTTCCTTTTATCTTTTGTATATGGAGGTCACAATCATTCTTGTTCTTTAAATTTCAAAATGGGTAGTTGTAAGAGTGTTATTGAATAGACACAAAGTTCCAAAAGAAAAATTCTTGGATTTTGTGACTCACCCAAAACCATCCAATTTGACAACTAATGAGTAGGAATGATTATGGACTACCATGTACAAAAGATAAATGGTCTCTTTGTAGACAATCCTTTTTATAATATAAGATTGTTTATCTTTGTACATCACAATAACCACTAGTCATTTGATGTGAAATCAGGCGATTGGGGGTGTTCCAGTCCGAGAAAAATTTTCTTGGACTTTTGAGTGTGATTATTGGCACATCTTTAGCCGCCTGATCTCATGCCTGATGGTTAGGGGTGATTGTAATCTTCTTGTACCAAAAGTGAAAAGTCTTCTATTGTATCTCTTCTTTTTTTGACATGTTGGGCCCCAATAATCGTTAATCGATCAAACCATGATGCAGTGTAACCCGAAATTACTTCGAGAACCTGGTTCGTGCCCTTGAGAATGGACTATCTGATGTCGACACCCATGGAGCGTGTAGCCGGACGAGTAGCTCGAAGAACCTCGGTGGTGGTGGTGGCAGCAAAAGTAGAGGGGGAAGGGGCAAGATTACGAGCCAAAGGCCCTTCCCAAGCCAAACCAAAGGTCTCGACGACACTAACCACTGGTCTTGCCAACACTGCACCTTTGCCAATCTCAACTCGGCTACTACATGCCATATGTGCCACAACCGTCGATGATTATACAGCGCTCCATACCCCCCATGTCCCACTCTCTCAATGCGATGATACACGGATGGCTTCAGAAAGCTCGCGATCCAATTGTATGAACAAAACCCATGGGCCAAGCCTCTCTCTCTCTCTCTCTCGCAATGTATGTGGGCCTTGCTTGTGTGCTTTAAAGAACAGCTACATAGCTGCTTTTTCTTGTAAATATGTGTGACGCTTTGGTTTTGTTATTGGTTACAGGAGAGACGTTAACTTAGACTGAGCTTTATGAAATATTAGCAGCATTCCATTTCTTGGCTGCTTCTTGTATGTGTGTTGTTGAAGGTCCAACAGTCTTATGGTGCACAGGGAAAGAGATTTTACTTGTTTGATTAGTAGTTTGGGTATAACTGGGGGTATATGTTTTGATGAATGCTTGGTAGTCAGTGTAGTCATTCCCATTCCCTCAGGTGGCATATCCATATGTACAGAAAAAGTTCATATATGGAAAAAGCTCACCTCAAAAATTTATAGGGTACCTTATATATTATAAGGTTTTTTTTTTTTACAAATCTGATTTTTCTCAAATTTAGGGTGTTTGTTTATCTAATAATATTGAATATAAGTAAAATATTAAAAAATAATTATAAAAAATAAAACGAAGAAAATATCTTTGAAATATTCGGTAATTTGGTTGTTTTATGTTTGTAAGGTGTCCCTCACAAAGGTGTGCATACCCACGAACTTTGAGGTTATTTAGATTTATAAAAAAATTATTAAAATTCAAACATTACAATCGTTACTGTTTGGGCTTTGGATGTTGGTAAGAGTGAAGTATTGTAGAATTTTATTTATAGGTATTTTTTAAGTGTTTTCCATACGTACAAATGTGTGTATGTATGTCTCTATATAGGGAGAGAGAGTGAGAGTGTCCATATGTGTGTATGTATGTATGTATGGAGAAAGAGAGAGAGTCCATGAAATGACTGCTATTTTTTTTTATGTTGGGGAAATTTATGTAGGCAGGAGATTAAGTTTAAGGTCCAAAATTTTGGACTTTTTTTTTTTATATTCCATGGAATTTGGAAGTTCAACTTTTTGAACTATTCAAAATATAGGAAAATGAAGAGTTTGGGTACTTTGAAAGATCTACTTTCAATATTACTCTAAAAACAAAGATTGTACACCATAAGATCATTTATCACAATTATCGCTAGTCATTGGATATGAAATAGGGTTGCTTGGTGCGGGTCATAAAGTTTGAAAGTTGGAAATACGATGGCTTGCTGTGGGTCATAAAGTTTGAAAGTTGGATATGAAATAGGGTTGCTTGGTGCGGGTCATAAAGTTTGAAAGTTGGAAATACGATGGCTTGGTGTGGGTCATAAAGTTTTAAAGTTGGACGGTCGAACTGCATGAACACAATGTTTTGCATTCTAGGTTGTTCAAAACTTGGCCTTTAAACGGAGGGTAAAATGAATATTCAAAAAATTCAAAAATTTATTCCTCATTGTCGATGTTAGGTTATTTTTTTATTGCTGAAACTTATTTTTTGGTATGTACTTAAATTTCATGGTTATTAACGTTGAGGTAATTATCACTAATTATCATTATCATCTGAGTTTTATCCCAACTATTTGAGGCTGACTACAAGAATTCTATTGTGATATATCACTCTATCAAAGATTATACCTTAAGTATACAGCTACAACACATGCTCCTATGAGACCAAATTATTTGAGATTGACTACAAGAATTCTATTGTAATATATCACTTTAGCAAAGACTATACTTTTAAGTATACAACACATGCATACACCACATGCTCCTATGGGACCTTGAGATATTTGGGCTTAACATGCATACAACACATGCTCCTATGGGACCTTAAGATATTTGGGCTTAACATGCATACAACACATGCTCCTATGGGACCATAAGATCTTTGGGCTTAAGTAAACATCTTTGGGCTTAAGTAAACAATTTCAAACGACATTGGTGACTTCACCTTTCATAGAGAAGAAAAGGTGAGATTTTATATGATATTAAGCATTTGTATATGAAGATTTTAATAAGAAATATTGACAAGCGATTATTGGTTTTTAAAGTACGAGTCATGTTATATCTAAAAACAAATGATATTTGAAAATTAAATAATTTAAATATATAACCAAAATTTAAAAAAAGAAAAAGAAAAATGAGACTCTCCAAGCATTTTACAGTGAGGAAGGTTCGCACAACATCGAGGTGTCGCTAGATAAAAAAGACAGTTGTATTAAAATTTCGATATTAAAAAACCGTCAAATTGATCATATAAACGTCCTCAATTATGTAATTGGAAAAAACTAAACACTGAAAATACTATTGTCAGCCTCACCAATTATGTATTTGAAAGAAATTAAACACTAAAAAGACTATATCTTTTTTTTTTGAAAGATACATATCATCTAGATCATCAATAGAATAATTAGAGCCACCCAATTTCACATCCATTAATCTAGATTGTAACAAAAGCATAAATGGTCTCATTCTGTATCATGAGAACTCGCTCCAATAGTGCAAATACTTACTCCGGCATTCCGCTCCAGCAATGAAGTCTCTGGAGCCACAACGCTCCGACAATGGAGGATCGAGCTCCAGCAATATAAACAAGCGTTCCGACAATGGAGGACCGAGTTCCAGCAATATAAACAAGCGCTCCGACATTCTGTGCTGCGGCAATGCAGTTCTGGGCCATAGTGCTCGGGCAATACAAAGACGTGCTCCGACAGTGCAAAGACGCGCTTCGGTGGTGTAAAGACGTGTTCCGGCATTGAAAAGATGCACTGCAGCAGTACGCTACTTGGGATCACCTAATGATTTGGTTTGTACATGACATTTCCGTTCAAAAAATAACAACTTCATAGTTGAGGGTTTGATTTGGGAAAAAAAGTGAGAGAAGAGATTGAAGTGGCTAAGTTGCTTAGACAAATAATTTTTCCTTTTTTCACATACGGCGGGAAAAAAATAAAATTTCCGCAATTTTCATTTCTCTGCAGCTTCAATGGCGGCCACGCCTCTGAAAAATCCTAAAATTTCTGCTTATTTGCGCTCTGGAAACACTAAATTTTCTCACCGTTTCAGTTCTCCTTCAACTGTGATCTATCCATCTTTGAAGACCTCTAGCATTTGTGAAACCCTATTTTTCTCGTCTTTAAGGCCCCAAAAACCGAGGTTTTACCCTGTATCCCTATGTTCAGCTACGGTTTCAGGGGAGAGATTGACGTTTGATGTGGTTGTAGTTGGAGCTGGAATCATAGGCTTGACCATAGTTAGGCAGTTCTTGCTCCAGTCCAAGCTCTCCGTTGCAGTTGTAGATGCAGGGGTTCCATGTTCAGGAGCAACAGGAGCTGGTGGGCTAGAAATATCTCTCTCGCTACACACACATACATATCTTTCATTTTGATTTGTGCACCTTTGAAAAGATTTGTGTACCTTTGAAAATTTTAAGGATGATGGGCGATTGGATCATGTTGATGGCTTGGAAATACTATAGTATGTGCATTTTTTCTTTAATTCATTTTTAGGCTTTGGGGTCAGCCAGATTCTTGGACTGATTTTTTTTTTTTTTTTCTTCCGTTCCAGCCATTGGTAAAGAAATATGAACTAAGAAGTCTAGCTTCTAGTTAAATTGTAGATGTGAAATGACTCAATTTTGGTGAAACTTACATGAATTTCGGGAATTTCTGTTCAAATTTTTGGCTAATTTTTTACTGCATAAAAAAATGATGGTACCTTTGAAGGATTTGATCTTCAATGTTTTGATTCTTCTCTCAATATTTTGTGTGTATATTATTCACTTGTGCATAGTTGTTTTTATAGATAAAAATATTTATTTTTTTGTGTGTGTTGATTGTAAGAGGTTTTCTGCAATTCTATTTATGATTTAAACATATTTTATGCTTATCAGTTAGCATTTCAGTAGTTGAAATTGTAGAGTTTTTGCTTTTTTCTCTTTTTCGTTTTTGGCTTTTGTTATTGTCAAGTAAAGGGCAGGGTTATATATGGATGGTTCACAAAAGGCCAGGGACTGCAGCATGGGAGCTTGCAAATAGAAGCAAACAACTTTGGGAAGAGTTGGCAGAGGAAATTCAAGAACAAAATATGGACCCTTTAGACATGTTGGGTTGGATGAAAAGAGGTACAATTGTCTTCATTGCAAGGAATTATTTCTTGGGATTGTGATATGATGGAAAGTTCTATTGTTGTTGTTGTTGTTGTTGTTGTTTCATTGTCCTAGTTGTTTTTGTGGTTGTCATCTTTGTTGTTGTGGTCGTTATCATTGTTGTTGTTGTCATCGTCATTGTTGTCATCGATGTTGTTGTTGTTATTTATGTGACATTCTTGTGCTCCCATACTTATAAACTTTTTTTTTTTTTTTTCAAGTGTCGACAACCTATTTAGATTGTTCATTGATTTCCTTGCATCTATTTCCAATTGTGTACAAGGTATCTGATATTGCTGCTAATGGTGTTTTGTATGATAAGAGATAAGCTCATTGAGCATATGCAATGGATGACAATGATCTGTATTGATCATCAATATCTGTCATCAAACTTTTAAAATTTTTGAGGGCAATTATGTTTTTTTTATATTGAACATATGTAATGGATTACAATGATCTAGAAACATGAGTATTGCTGTATCAGGCATTAATATGTGTTAACAAACTCTTAAAAACTCTGAAAGCAATCAATCATTAATTTGGATTATGAAATTATTGTCTCTAGGGAGCTTGTTAGTTGGTAGAAGTCTGGGAGAGTCAACATCGTTGCAAGAGAGGGTTCGATTGTTATCCGAAGCTGGGTTAAAGGTTCAATACTTGCCTGCTTCTGATTTGCTGAAGAAGGAACCCAGCCTTGACGTTGGGAGTGAAGGTGGGGCTGCCTTTGTGCTAGATGATTGCCAATTGGATGCGCAACGAACCGTTGAATTCATAGAAAAGGTACTAGTTAAGATTTTTAATTTATCTGAAAATTGAAAATTCTAAGGAACAAAAGTCTTGAAAATTCTAACGAACAAAAGTCAAATTTTTACCAAACAATATTGTATCCAAGTAACATATATGAGAGTAGAGAGACCTTGTAAAGTAAAGAAGAGCTGTGAACTAGCTTTTGTTGCTTTACCTGCATTGCTGGTAACCTCATTTTACTTTGCAAGCAATCATCTGTCCTATAGAGTTACTAAACCAATAAACAGTATGGAATCCACACTAACGGCTTCTCTTAAATCCTAAAGAACATAAATCAATAAGTATCAATATGTGTGGATTAAATGTTAGATATGTAAATCGGACTGAGTTCAGGGGAGATTTTGCAGGGATGGGACCATCAAATGTCACATGAGCTACCGTCCAGACGCAGAATTATTATATTGGCTTCAATAACATTTAGAGAGCAGGTGCGGCAGCTGATGGTGTGCTTAAAGGGAAGTTAGTTGCAGGGTTTATTTTAAGGGGAATTGGATAATGCGAAGCATAGAAATGCAATATGTCCTCTAATTATTAACGGAGCTGTGGTTGGTTCAATTTGGTGGGGTTTGTCATGGTTCTTTGGAAGTCAAGCAGTTGGTTTTGTTCCCCGATTGTTTCTGGATTTCCTTTGTGTAATGCTAGTTACGATGTCCTTTTTGTTTACTTTTTTTATTAATGATGTTCTTGATTATATATCTAGAAAATTGAGTAGTTCTTTTCTAAATCTGTTTAAAGATTTAACTTGGTGATTAAAAAAATAATCTGTTTGAAGCCTGACTGCTACAAAATTAATGTTTAGGGGAACAAATCTTTCTCTCAACATGATAGATATCGAGAGTTCTATTATGAACCTGCTGTTCGTTTATTAAGGTATGCTTATCACTGGGTGTTGTTCCTATAGTGACATTAATTGTGGGTTATGTTTGGCAATTTAACCTTAGTTTTCATATTTCCTGTTTGCAAATGAATTTGACTTCTCTTATTTCATGCCATTCAGGTCTCCAGAAACTGGTGATGTTGAAGCTGTAAAAACTTCCAAGAATGTACTGTACAGCAGAAAGGCTATTGTAATTGCAGCAGGTGCTTGGAGTGGAACTTTAATGCAAAACCTTATTGTGGAATCAGACATTTCATTGAATGTTCCAGTCAAGCCCCGTAAGGTGGTCTACATTGTAACTAATTTGTCCCATTCCAACACTCATCAATACCAGTTTTGTTGCGTGCTAACAGGTCACTTTTGTCACATGTGCATGTTACCATAAACTAGATTTCATATTGGCCCCCACTCACTCTGTGTTGTTGGAAATTTACAGAAATATTCCATTATAATTTTGATATTTAAAAGAGCCCTCTTTGTTTTTATTATGTTATGCCCAAGTCCCAGTTTTTTTTTTTTTTTCGTTCCCAAATTACCCTTACCCTGGTTTCGGACATCCAACGTCTGAACGAGTTTTTCACTCAAAGACCAATTTTGGACATTGGATACTTGGGGTAATTTGGGAATAAAAAGAAAGGAGCAAGTGGGACTTGAGTATGAAATATAAAATATACGGGACTTTTGATAAATTTTCCTTTAATTTATCGCTTTGTGAATCAAGGTCAGATTTGATTATGTGGCTAACCAAACTGCTTTTTAATTTCATATCCATTAGAATTTCTTTCACTTACATCTCCTTTAAGGACAATTCTCATATTTATTATTAGGGGATGGTGTTCTTTACTTGAAACTTACGCTTTGATAGTCTTTATAAAGAGAATGGGCCCTAGGCAGAGGTGGTCAGTGGTGGGGTGCTACTCATGATGTCTAGAGTTCAAATCTCACCATGTTACGTTTCCCGGTTTCCGAGTTTCTTTTTTCATTCGATAAAACCATGTGCTAATCAAGTGCAGAGTGATGCAGATGCGTGGGTGCTGATTGCTTGTAATTAGGAATCTGTTAGCTTGTTGATAGGAGTCTGTTAGCTTGTTGTTAGCTGTTTGCTTGTACTTAGGAGTCTAGTGGGGTCTTCACGTAATGTGTGGATAGTTATCTTGTAACGGGTCACTTTCCTAGTATGAAGGGAAGGTGGGGTAAATGGGTAGAGAAGTTAGTAGACGGTTTGGGGAAATGTTATAAATATTGCTTTGTATTGGGTTAAAAAAGGGTAGTAAGTAAAATCTTTGTGCTTTGCACGTTCTAGAGGTTTAGTTTCCCTTGAAGAAACTACGGCTTTGGCTTTCTTATTTACCTTTGGTGTATTCTCTTATCAAAATAGGAAAAGTAAGAACAAAGGGTTGTCTCGCGAACTGAGAAATCTTGTCCAAGGTTTTGACGTGTACGTGGTGGACAATCCTCAACATCAAACACGTTCAGCTAGCAAAGCACTTAACATTTTGGTATCAGAGCCAGGCATGGTGGATCAACACCTTGATCAAATGGAGTTCGAGATTGGGAGTTTGAAAGCAGATCAGGAATGAGGCTTCAAGGATATGATGGATTCCATGCAGCAGATGTTCGCTGCGATCAATGCTTGACTCGACCAAACGAAGAACAACCGTGAAGATGGTGAAACGTCCTACAATCAGCCGCCACCGGGGTATACAGGGCGGGGGTTTATAGGGCCACTTCGAAATGGCAGTGTAGGATCCGGTGGGACCTACCTTCCGCGAATGGTCAAGCTTGACTTCCCCAAGTTCAATGGAGAAGAGGATCCTACCAGCTGGGTATGTAGAGCCGACCAATTTTTCGAGTTTCATCGTACATCGGAAGAGGATCGAGCTCCTCTTGCCTCTTTCAACTTAGAAGGAGATGCTCAGCTATGGTATCAGCTGATGAAGGAAGAGGGCGGTATTGATTCTTGGGATACTTTCAAAAGTAACCTCCACGCTCGATACGGTCCAACCCAATTCCAGGATTTTTTCAGTGATCTCACAAAGTTGCAGCAAACTAGTTTGGTGCGAGATTATCAAACTCAATTTGAGCGATTGCTGATTCGCGTAGGTAGCTTGTCGCAGATACAACAGGTTGGGTGCTTCATAAGTGGGCTCAAGGATAGCTTTAAAGCGAATGTGCAAGCTTGCCTACCTGCAACTTTGACTGCAGCAATTGGTCTCGTTCGCCTCTATGAGCACTGCAACTTAAATACCAAGAAAGCAACACCCAGCGAGCCAAAGAAGCCCGTCCTCAACCAACCCAACTCGGGTGGAACTTTCATGCCTAGGCTATCCCCGATAGAACTCAGCGAGCAACGTGCAAAAGGGTTATGCTTCAATTGCAACAAAAATTTTGGCCTTGGCCTTCGTTGCAAGAGGCTATTCCTCATCGAAGGAGATTGGCCAGACGAAGGAGACGACGATGGGATGGGGACAAAGACAACTGAAGAAGTGCCTGAAATCTCCATCAACCCCATTTATGGGGCTAAAACCCCTCAGACATGCGTGTACAAGGGAGTTTGGGCCAACAGAGGGTAACCTTTCTAATCGACTTTGGTAACACATAATTTTTTGAGTAATACTGTTGCACAGAAAATGGGCCTAACTCCTAGTTGTAAAGGGAAGTTTGAAGTGGCTGTTGCTAATGGCGAGAAGCTCTCTAGCGCGGGACAATGCAAAGTTGTTTGCATGGTGTTGCAGGGAGTTCCATTCATGGTGGACCTTTATCTGCTGCCTTTGGTAGGTTGCGACCCTGTTCTATGGGCGCAATGGCTGAGTACTCTAGGCCCAAGCACATGGGACTTCTCCAAGTTGCAAATGACGTTCTCCTTGAATGGAAAGGAAATCTCACTCCAAGGTTTAAAAGCGGCCAAGAATAAGGTGGTACAGCTTAATGAAATTGGCAAGGACATCAAAAAAAAGAAAGAGGGAATACTAGTATAGATATACTCTATCTCAATGAAGGGCGTGTTAGGTAACTTTGAACGAAAATTATCTCCTCAAATTTCTAATACTCAACTGGAAGGTGGTTGTATTCGTTTGATGATATTTTCAAGGAACCACGAGGGCTACCTCCGAAGAGGTCACATGATCACCAAATTCCCTTGAAAGATGGTACCCCTACTATCAGAAACCCGAAATTGAAAAGATGGTGACCGAGTTGTTGAGATCTGGAGTGATCAAGCCTAGTAACAGTCACTATTCTTCACCTGTGCTGCTAGTAAAAAAAAATGACAGCTCTTGGAAAATGTGCGTTGACTACAGAGCTTTAAATCAGCAGACGGTAAAGGATAAGTTTTCCATTCCCAACATTGACGAACTACTTGACGAGCCTTTTTCTTCACCAAGCTTGATCTGCGATCTGGATACCACCAAATCCGCATGCAGCTCGAAGATGTTGAGAAAACTGCTTTTCGCACCCACCACGGCCATTACGAATATCTGGTAATGCCTTTTGGATTAATGAACGCCCCATCCACCTTTCAATCTTTGATGAACACTGTTTTCAAAAATTACCTACGAAAATTCATATTGGTATTTTTTGACGATATTTTAATTTACAGCAAAAGCTGGGAAGACCACTTGAGGCATATTGAAATAGCCTTATCTATTTTACGGACTAACCAATTCTTTGTAATAAAAAAAAAAAAAGTACTTTTGGGTAGAGGGAGGTGAAATATTTAGGACATCTCATCAGCCAAGAGGGAGTGGCAATGGATCCAGAAAAAATCACGGCCATGACCAGCTGGCCCAAGCCCACAACGTTAAAAGCTCTCCGTGGATTTCTGAGGTTAACGGGGTACTACCGTAAATTTATACAAAATTACAGTAAAATTGCTGCTCCATTTACCAACGTGCTAAAGAAAGACGGTTTCAAATGGGACCCACAGTCCACGAGGCTTGGAGCAACTTAAAAAGGTAATGATGCTAGCAGCAGTGCTCGC
This sequence comes from Amborella trichopoda, assembly GCF_054954075.1. Classification (NCBI taxonomy): domain Eukaryota; kingdom Viridiplantae; phylum Streptophyta; class Magnoliopsida; order Amborellales; family Amborellaceae; genus Amborella; species Amborella trichopoda. The sequence continues at coordinate 53,163,275 of NC_142341.1, read as the reverse complement.
TCTGCTTGATTTTCAAAGACATTCATCGTCAAGTGCGATGCTTCTGGGGCTGGTGTTGGAGGGGGTGTTGATGCAAGAAAAACGTCCCATAGCATTTTTTAGCCAAGCATTGCAAGGTAAAAACTTGTTTTTATCTACTTACGAAAAAGAAATGCTGGCTTTCGTTCTTGCAGTACAGAAATGGTAGCAATATGTACTGGGGCAACCCTTCATTGTAAGGACCGACCATTAGAGTCTAAAGTACCTATGGGAGCAAAGAATCACTACCCCAACACAGCAGAGATGGTTGATGAAGCTCATGGGTTTTGATTTTACCATTGAATACAAAAAAGGGAAGGAAAACGTGGTGGCTGATGCCCTGTCCCGAATGGAAGAGAAGGGCGAAAATTTTGCAATATCTGGTTCGGTTCCACACTGGCTCGAGCCTATCAAGGACGAAGTAAAAGAAAATTCCAGAAGGAAATAGTATCCCGCGTGCAACAGGGAGAAGCTTTGGGTCCTTGGTGCTACAAAGGAGTCCTATTCTTTAAAAATAGGATTTTCTTGCTGGCTGAATCTTCTTTAATCCCAACAATTGTATAAGATTTCCATTCCAGCACACATGAGGGGTTCCACAAAACTCTCCAGCGTATTAAATCCGTTTTTTTTGGAGCGGAATGAAGAGGAATGTCAAGGAACATATCAAGCAGTGTGACACGTGTCAGCGTCGAAAGTGGGAAAATATGTCACCGGCGGGGTTTCTCCAACCACTTCCCATTCCCCTACAGGTATGGACAGATTTGTCCATGGATTTCATAGACGGTTTGCCCAATTCTAACGGTAAAACTACTATTTACGTAGTAGTAGATCGCCCATCCAAAGCCGCCCATTTCATTCCAATCTCTCATCCTTATACAGCAACCTCGGTGGCTCAGATTTTTTTTAACCACATCTTTAAATTGTATGGGATGCCTAAGTTCATCGTATGTGATAGGGACCCAATTTTTACCAGTGCATTTTGGAAAGAACTGTTTAACTTGCAGGGCACAGCCTTAAATTTCTCATCAGCCTATCATCCCTAGACGGACGGTCAGACGGAGGTGGTGAACCGCGCCGTCCAAATGTTCCTCAGGTGCATTTCGAGTGATAGGCCCAAGGAGTGGGCCCGTTGGATTGCTTGGGCTGAGTATTGCTACAACACAAGCGTGCATTCCGCCACCAAGAAAACTCCTTATGAAGTGGTTTACGGTCGTGCTCCGCCACGCTGCTATCGTACATCCCTGGAACCACACAAGTTGAGTCGGTTGATCTTGAACTCCAAGATCGAGATCGATCCATCAAACAGTTACACGAACAGTTGCAATTGTCCCAGAATCGGATGAAGAAAGTATATGATGCACACCAGACTGAGAGGAGTTTCCAAGTTGGGAATCTAGTCTACCTTCGCCTTCAGCCATACCGCCAAGTTTCTGTCGCCCTTCGGAAAAATTTCAATCTCTCGCCGCGGTATTACGGACCATTTGAAGTGATTCAAAGGATAGGTCAAGTGGCCTACAAACTCCAATTACTGAGGGGTTAAAAAATCCACCCAGTATTTCATGTGTCTGGCCTCAGGAAGAAGGTGGGAACATCAACGGTAGTTCAAAGAGATTTGCCGCTTCTATCGGAAGAAGATGACAACATGGTAGCGCAGCCACAAGCCATTTTAGACCATCGTGTTAAGAGGCGGCAAGAGGAGGTCTTGGTGCATTGGAAGGGACTTGCGCCATCGGAAGCCACCTGGGAAAACTTGAAGGCGCTGAAGTTACGGTTCCCTGAAAATACCCTTGAGGACAAGGGTGATATTTAGAGGGGGAGAGTGTTACATTTCCTAGTTTCCTAGTTTCTTTTTTCATTCAATAAAACCATGTGCTAATCACGTGCAGAGTGATGCAGGTGCGTGGGTGCTGATTGCTTGTAATTAGGAATCTGTTAGCTTGTTGATAGGAGTCTGTTAGCTTGTTGTTAGCTGTTTGCTTGTAATTAGGAGTCTAGTGGGGTCTTCACGTATTGTGTGGATAGTTATCTTGTAGTGGGTCACTTTCCTAGTATGAAGGGAAGGTGGGGTAAATGGGTAAAGAAGTTAGTAGAAGGTTTGGGGAAAGGTTATAAATATCGCTTTGTATTGGGTTAAAAAAGGGTAGTAAGTAAAATCTTTTGCACTTTCTGGAGGTTTAGTTTCCCTCGAGGAAACTACAACTTGTCTTTCTTATTTACCTTTGGTGTATGCTCTTATCAAAATAGGAAAAAGTAAGAACAAAGGGTTGTCTCGCGAACTGAGAAATCTTGTCCAAGGTTTTGACGTGTATGCGGTGGACAATCCTCAACGTCCAACACGTTCAGCTAGCAAAGCACTTACCACACCAGGTCCCACATTAACATAATATGTGTGTGTGTGTGTGTTTTTTTTATTTAATTGCTAATTTGCTTTTCTTATCCTAGGGTCATTTGCTTATCTTGGAGAACTTTCGAAATTTACAATTGCGCCATGGTGTAATGGAAGTTGATTATGTTACTCATCAGAATGGTCCTTCAATCTCCGACTCTTCTACTTCTATAGTTGCTGAAGACGATTCACACATTCTTTCAATCTCGATGACAGCAACAACTGATATGTGGGGAAACCTAGTTTTGGGTGAGGGTTCTAACTCCAGAGGCATTTATTTCTGTGATATTTGACCGAAAATTGTGATATATGTCATTTGATTTTTTAGAAGGTCACTCTGATCAATGCATAGGAAAATCATGATGCCATATCAATTTCAAAGTATTGTTATATTCTTTTATGGTAATTTTTGAGTTATACAATCTCGTATTCCTTTTAAGTCAAGTAAGATTCTAGTCAATGCATATAATAATCAGGATTACATTTGGTATTCAGAAATCTGTGGACTGCTAAGTTAATTTTTTCTATTTTTTTCTTTTCTATTCTTTTCATCTTTTTTTTTTGGTAATAACTGAAGTTGAAAAAGGCCTTGAAAAGATAAAATGTGGTTTCTTTCTTTCTTTTTATGTTTTTTTGGTAATAGCTGAAGTTTAGAAAAGGCCTTGAAAGATAAATTATGGTTCAGAAGGTGTGCTTATGAGTATGGATGTCCATATCTATAAATGTATTTATTCCCATTGTGAGTAGCAGACCTTCAAGGCTTCAACTAGCTTATCTTTAATTGTTGTCTGGGAAGGCGTTTTTATTTCTTATAAGACAGTGCTCTCTTTCTTGGGGTAAGCATGGGATGATGTGTATGTGGGTATATCAGCTGTGCATAATATTTCTATTTCCTATACTCTTCCTAAATCTTAAGCATGCTGAACCCACAGTTTCATGAAAGCTGACACCCTCTCACACTTCTGGGCTCTAGCAACTATATTGAGTGCATCCTGAGACGAGTTTCATGAACCCGCGGTTTCATGAAAAATGATGGATCCATATAGTATAGAACATTGTAGGTCTGAGATAAGTTTCCTTTCTTATAAATCTCATCATGAGGACTTGCATGCAGTACTGACATCGTTACCTATATCTTCCCTATTTTTTCTGGTTACAAGAACAAAAATCAAAGTGCAATTTATATTTGTTGAATGTCGTCATATGGGTGAGATTCGTCTATATATATTTTCAGGGAGCAGCCGCCAATTCACTGGGTTTGATACTCAGGTTGAAGACTCTATTGTAAAATGTATCATTGAACGTGCTGGAGAGTTCTTTCCAGCTTTACGAAGACTTCCTTTGCTGGAATTCATGAGGAGTGGTAAAATTAGAGTTGGGTTGCGCCCTTATAGTACGTTCTACATTATATCTACTGAGATTGTTGAACTTTGCCCATTCTCAAACATCTTATAGTGTCATTGGTTACTATTATTGCTGTTCTATACTTTTGGAATAAAAAAGAACTGATACCATATGATTACATTGTTTCTCACATACCAGTGCATGATGGAAAGCCCATCATTGGCCCTGTTCCTGGCCTACCAAAGGTGATGCTTGCAACTGGACATGAAGGATGTGGCCTCTCTATGGTAACTATTACTCTCTGTGCGTGTGTGTGTGAGAGAGAGAGACCCAACAAATAAATTTTAAAATTAAACTTTGATACATTACTCAGGGATCACATATCCCCTGATATATGTATATATATATATATATATATATATATATATATGGGCAGTGATTTCATGCAACGGTTGTATCATAGTATAATGCAACCACATTTCTAGAAAACCACGTTTTTGGTATTTCTATGACCCAAAATTTTACACACACATTCTTCATCTCAATAATCAATTCCAAAAAAAAAAAAGCGTAATTTGAACCCTAGATCAAAATGAGTCCCTTCCAATAATGAATCTAAACCATTCATTTGGTGAATTTCTAGATCTTAGCCTTTCCATTCTCAAAATCATTTTTTTATTATAACATTGTTCATCTAATGATAATAAAGTCATCTAAAAAAATTGGAAAAGAAAAAATCTTTTTAAAGGCTAGATCTAAGCATCTTATCAAAATGGATAGCCTATGTTAATTGGGCTAAAAAAATACTTTCTAGGGTGCGTTTTCAAATTTTTATTTTTTGTGATTGTTCATTAGAATAAAAAGAGTGTATATTTTAAATTTTGGATAAAAAAAAAATGGCCCAAACATAATTTTTGAAAGTTGTTGCATCATAGTACAATACAATCGTTGAAATCACTGCCATATATATATATATATATATATATATGAGCAATGATTTCATGCAATGGTTGCATCATACTATAATTTCTAGAAAACCATGTTTGTGTTATTTGAATAACCTAAAATTTGCCACACACACTCTCTTCATCTCAATTATCAAACCGAAAAAAAAAAGTTCAATTTGAACCCTAGATATGGTTAAAATGAGTCCCTTCTAAAAACGAATCTAGACCATTCATTTGGTGAATTTCAAGATCTTAGCTTTTATAAACTCAAAATCATTTTTTCCTTTTTAAACATTGTTCATCTAATGATAATAAAGTCATCCAAAAAGATTGGAAATGAGAAAATGCTTCTAAGGCCTAGATCTAAACATCTCATCAAAATGAACAGCCTATGTTAATTGGGCTAAAAATATACTTTTTAGGTTGTGTTTTCAAATTATTATTTTTTGTGATTGTTCATTAAAATGAAAAAGATTGTATATTTCAAATTTTGGATCAAACAAATGGCAACATAGTTTTTGAAGGTTGTTGCATTATATTATGATGCAATCGTTGTATGAAATCATTGCTATATATATATATATATATGTATATATATATATATATATATATATATATATGTATATATATATATATATAAATGATCTAATGCAACGGTTGTATAGTAGTATAATGCAACCACACCTTTAGAAAACCATATTTTTGGCATTTGTATGACCTCAAATTTTGCGCACACATCCTCTTAATCAAATATTACAAAAAAAAATTCAATTTGCACCCTAGATATGGTCAAAATTAGTACCCATCCAATGATGAATCTTGACCATCTATTTGGTGAATTTCAAGATCTAGGCCTTAACAAATTTAAAATCATTTTTTTATTTTTTAGCATTATTAATCTAATCAAGACAACTTATTTAATGATTCGTTGTTAGATATAGCCCAATTAATATAAACTTAGATATGGTTAGATATAGCTCAAAAACATAGACGCCTTATATTTAAGCTATCTCAATAAAATGGACGGCTTATATTAATTGGGCCAGAATGAAAACTTTTTAGAGCATTTTTTCAAAATTTTCTTTTTTGTGATTGTTCTTTAGAATGAAAGAAGTGTACATTTAAAAATTCGTGTGAAACAAATGTCTTTAACATAGTTTTTGAAGATGCTTGCATTATACTATTATACAACTGTTGCGTGAAATAATTCTTCTATATATATATATATATATATATATATATATATATATATATATATAGAGGAAGATACTACAAAACACCTATAGGCAAAAATGAACAGTGATTTTGTCTACTCTCATCACCGTCTAAAGTTCATCCCATTGTCATGATTGTCCGGTAGTGTTTCATTTTTTATTTTTTTATACAAATCGGAATGATTTGAAATTTGAAACGTGTGTTCATAAAAAATAGGCAAATTTATTAAAAATATCAAAAAAATTATTTTACATGAAAAAATTGATCAAAATACCCTCGAAACGTTTCGGATGTATGTTGGTTTTCTGTCAATTATTTTTTTTATATTTTTATTAGGTGTACTTCACTAAGATGTACATACACTCCAAATTTCAGGTCATTCCAATTTAAAGAAAAAAAATAAAAAATGAAACACTGACGAATAATCGTGACCGTACGATGAATTTTGGATGCTGATGAAGATAAGCGAAATTACTGTTCATTTTCGCCTATAGGCGATGGAAAGATTTTATATATATATATATATATATATATATATATATATAGGCCCACTAACTTACTTTTTATCATTAACTGTAGGCACTGGGTACTGCTGAAATGGTTGCAGATATGGTTTTGGGGAACAGTCTCACAATTGATTCTACTCCCTTCTCTGCACAAGGAAGATATGACCAGTAGCTTACCTGTTTCTTTTTATTTCATCTGATAACGAGTGTTTTCACTAGCTAGTTTTTGGCTTTGCATGGGTTGCTTCCTTTATCAAAGACTGCAACATGTTAAAACGTTTCAAGTAATCGTACCAGCTACTTCATGGCCTTATTAGGGGCAGCAATGGACCCAGACCTAACCCTGGACCCATCGGGTAGATCTGACATGGGGGTCTGGGCATGGTCCTGCATTTAGGCCCGGCCGGTAAGGTTCTAGTGAACCCGACCTGGATTTATTATATGTATAAAAATAAATAAAATAGAGCATGTTCCGTACATGTGAATAAGTTTAATTGAGAAGGTATAATTTCCATAAAAATATGAAGACCATGGCCTGGAGTCGACATTGATATCTTGGGGAAGTTCTCGAGATAACTTCAAGTTGACCTGCTAATTAGGTATTTTGATCATTAAGTGGTTTGGAAGACCTGGTGATTGGGTATTTTGGTCATTAAGTGGTTTGAAATTGCTGAGAGAGAGAGAGAGAGGTGCATTCTTGTGCAATGAGTTGAGAGAGAGCGCAACATAATATTGTGCAATGTGCCTCTTAAACATAGGTTGCTTGTCAAATTTGGGTGTTTGGGTGCTAAATTTTGTTTATTTTGTTTTTCCCCTCCTGTGTACTTCCCAAAATTTTAGATCAATTAAGTCTTTTTTAAGTGGGCCGTTTTTTGTGGGAGCAAATATATTTTTAGAAAATATAATAAAATACCAATAAGATATGAATTATTTAACATTTTAACTATTTGGAGCTATTCTAACTCAAAATCATGTATTTTTTTTTATGGGTATTTTGAATTTAAATCAAAAGATATAGTAAGGTGTTAAAATGTTCATATCGATCTTGCAAGAGAATAGTTCAGGTGTTTCAATCTGCGGAATGTATCTATTTATCTTGGAAGATGTTAGTATAAGGATGGTGCTTTTTGAATTTGAAGCTTAATCTCAATGAAATCTTTGTTTTGGCGCCAAAAAAACCCTCAAATTGATCAACTTTACTTTGGCAAAAAGTTTCTACTGCCGCTTAGTGGCTAACCCCAATAAGCGAAAGAAATCACACATGTTCTATACATATATGAAGTAAAGCATCCTAATATTGAACAGATCATATCCAATTTTTGGATGGTTAGATCTAAGAGTTCAGAAACTCAAAATGTATATGCATTTTTTTTGTTTTACTAACCATAGTTATCTATGATTTTAAAGTAAAGACCAAAATTTTAGATCAAAAGAATACTCTTGAGCACGTAGCTTACTTTAAACCTGGTGCATCGATTTGTGATCATTGGACCGACACTTTCTGACTTACCGATGAAAATGAAGAATTAGACTCAACTTTCTAAAGCTCAAGAGACGAGATCTTTGAATTTGGAGTCCTTGATTAAATGGTGTTGCTGGTCTATTAGGAAATTTAAAAAGAAAAACAGAGTTACCGAATTCCAAAGTTTTATATTTGAAGTACTTAAGAAATACAATCAATTCAAGGAAAAAGTTTGAGGTTACAACCTTAAAAATACAAGTGCATCTCAAAAATTATGAAAGGTTGTTTAAGTGTTGGAAAACCCACTAATTGATCGTCTCAATAACGAGATAGATAAATATAACAAAAATAAAAAGATTGCTAAGCCTAAAAACAGTATCTTGCAACATATTATCTTAATATTCTATTTTCAAGATTTTTAAATTTGTATAGATTTACCCGATTTGAACTATTTTTAAAGTTCATTACTTTATAATTAGAGATGAAAATAGATATTCTTAAACTATCTCGAGAATGTTTAACACAAGACACCTCTTAATATTTTATTAAGAACACGGTTTCTATACTCATACGTAGACATGTCCGCCCTTTATGATCTATTCTTATGATCAATTTTAGACTTGATTTTTACAAATATGATCGCTAACATGGACATCATTGATATGTTAAAATGAATAAATTGTAAAAGCCAAAAATGATTAATTTCGTTAATCAGGAGAACCTTTTTGGCTGTTCCAACTCCTATTAAAAAGCATATTCACATCTGTAATATAGTGCACAATATGTATATCAAGCATTTTAACTTATACTTCGACGAAATTAGGGGGAAAACCAACCCCATAAGTTTTTATGGCCAACACCATATTTTTTGCTGGCTATTGTCACTATTTGGCATGTAGTGCAAGCAGTAAAGCACACAAGACTTCACTTTGGGGCCAAAACAAGGTTATTCTTTAATTAGGGGCATATATAGGTGGAAGAATGCTCAACAAGGCATTCACCACCCCAAAAAAAAATTAATAAAGACGAGTTGATATAGTAATATTCTCGTATTCCTATTCCTAAAATGTACAACAAAAAAAAAAACCATAAAGTGTACACTTGTGTAGATGTACCCTACCCTAAAACTTACCCTAAAACATTATATAAAATACACAAGGAAAAATACAGGCATAAGAGAAACCAAAGTAATAAATAAACAAAGATCATCTCCCTATGGAATCTATGCAATTGCTCATATTCATGAGCCCCCATTCTATCTAATTTCTCTTCCTAAAATTTCAAAGAGAAAACTATGGCTCATATCTTCTCCCACCACTTGTAAGTGACATCCATGTATAAACCATCACAAAAATTAGCCGTCAGTGTGCATAGTTGCGCTTATGTCAATGACGCTGATGCTACCTCCGAGGGCCCCTGCTGGCCCGTTGCATGGAACCTGCGCCCGAACCATGGTTGAGTAGGTCCCCTCAAGTATGAATTGCCACAATACACCTGAAAATAATAACATATTATCCAGAATAATATATACATTAAAAGGTAAAGTTCTATTTTACATTTTTCAAAAGCTTCTTTATGAATATCTAAAGCTTCTTACACTTCAGTACGAGTAGACTTTCACATGCGCATTCTTTTTTTTTTTAATTACGCAAACTGCAAAGGAAATAGTAATCCTATGTGCAATGAAATGTTATATTAACAAAGGCAACTCATGTGCAAACTTTAATACATATTGGGAAAGGTTTATATAAAGCCGGGGCTCTAAACAATCGAATTCGAGCCTACCTCAAAAATTTCGCAATAAAAGATTGTTTTGATGCCCAAATATCCTCAAATTCATCATCTCGCCATGAAGATGCATGGACATGAGAAAAAAATGGATTTCAAGTTTTGAAATAGTGTATTTTGTAACGTACTTTTGGACCGTCAATTTTTAAGATTTTCAAGTTTTCATAGATCTCTCGATCTACACTATTTTTTAAGCTTTAAACGTTATAAATAAAGATGAAAATATATTTTAACGCTATCATAAAGATTTCCAGTATTGAAACCATATTTCTCGACACAATTTGAAGGTAGGCTCTGATTTGATTGTTTTGAACCTAGGCTCTATACAAACCGCACCCATACATATTTGAAGTTGGATTTATAAAATACAGCAACAAAAAGTAAAAGCTAAAGGTGAAAGAGGATGCAATATCAAATCATGGTCGACCATCACTGTCGATACAACCACTGTCCATGGAAATGATGGATGTTGATAAGAGTGTGGGACCTACCAAAACACGAAGGGTCCCAATCTTTCACTCCGTTCCATTCACCATTTCATCATACGGTGATGGCCCAACGGACCATCGTACTTCAACGATCCATCACATTCTAGCATACTTCCCCACAGAAACAACAAAAAGAAATAAAACCTCAAAGGAAAAGAGGGCTAATAAACAAGTAAAGAAGATAACAAGGATATCTTTTTGGGTGTGATAACCATGAAAATACCTTTTTTGCCAGTTTCTAATCTGCCGATCTCACAGGAAGGTTCGGGGCCGGCTGTGCATAACTAGTGGTGGTAGCCATCACAGTAACAGGATTTCCCCCTAGTGACTTGTACATTACCTGATTACCCTTGCCCTTGCTTCCATTTCCTCCACCCCCAACATATGAAGCACTCCCATTGCTAGTAGTCATCACCTGCTGGTTCACTGCTTTCCAGCCATTCAAACCACCAGAGCAAACAACTTGAGGCCCAGCAATTTGCCTTTTCTGATATAAATTTTGTAGTTGTTGTTGAACCAAAGCATCAGAGCTTGATAAGAACTGATGTTGTTGAATTGGCTGATTCTTAGAAGAGATGGATGGCGCTTGATTGGACTGACTAACTGGTGTCATTTTCCAGCCAGAATTGGCTGGAAAATGACCGGAATAGCTCGCTGGCAACTTTGCATTGGCTCCTGAATACACCACAGGCTTACCAGATACCATCTTCGTACTGCCAGAATCCGGTGCTTTCGAGGGTTTCATTTGGCTGGAATCTGGCAAGGTTCGCATCATAGTGTGACCAACACCTGATGGAGTAGAGATAGACATGGCTACAGGTATAGTTGAAGCGAGATCCACTGTACTGCTAATGCTACTGCTGGTGCACCTAGGTTTCAAGCTCATTTGGAGGTGGTGTGCATCATTGGGTTGTTGATGGTTTTTTGGTGCTAAATTTGTTGACATGATGGGGAAAGTCTGAGCAATCGGTAGGTCACTAGAGAAATTGGGGGTATTGGTCTTTTTTGTAGCAGAGTCATCACTTTTTAGGGGAGGTTTTGCATCATTTCTTATGGAATCAGGTGGTGAGTTTTGGGGTTGGGGGTGAGGTTGGAGGTGCAACAATCGTGAAGGGTAGAAGGAACCTGCAAAAAATTGATGAGGTGGTTGGGGGTGAAGAGAAGGCTGGGTTCCTCTGTTATAAGGAGGTGGGGGAATTGGGAAAGGGTAGCCAGCTTGGAGCATGGTGAGATATTGGGCCTCAGAAGGTGTTGCGGTTAAGTTGGCGTTGAGTGTTGCGGGGTTTGAGGAAGACGGAATCAAAGGCTTTGCGCCATTCTCTGATGGGTTCTCGGACTTCGTTGTTCCCCCTGTTCTTGGCTGGTTGACTGGGAAAATAAGTGTCGCGCCCTGGTTCAAGACCCACTAAGCAAGTTATAATGCATTGAACTATATGAATGGCAAGGAATAATTATCATAATCAATGAAACTATAAAATATAAAAGAAAAGCATAGACCTCATGAATTTGATTCTACTTCTACAAAAGTGTCTACCATCACAGTTTTATTGAACATTAGCTGTGTCTCTGTGAGCAAGTATACATACCTGTGTGTGTGTGTGTGTGTGAAAGAGGGAGAGAAAGAAAAATGATGATAATGATGATGATGATGACCGTGGTAGTCATTTCAAATCCAGGAATGTGATGTTCATTTCAATGGTCCCTAAAAACCATCACATTATGGTGCTTGAAATATACACCTTTTTCCGGAGGCAAGCGATCGGGAAAGGGTTCTCACTAATCTGGCCGGACTACCTTGCTTCCCATAGAAGCCCCATCGATTCCTCGAGATGGTTAACAGTCAGTATAATGCATTGGTCATAATTCGAGGGTTCCCATGCAATTTCTCAAGAAATAGGGACCACAATAAGATCATGGCAATTCCCTCATCATCTCACCTAGTTGCCAAGTTTTATGAATGAAAACCCACGGATGTACCTGAGTTTTTGGTTGAATATACCTTTTTTCTTTGTTGCTTTGACTCCAATGGTATACTGATATGTAAGAATGTGGTTGGACTCAGTGACAAGCTCCAGGTTTAAATCTCATACATACACTACATATTTAAAACAAAACACCTACAAAAAAAATTCACAAATTTGAATAACTCATCTGATTTTGAATAGTACAGTGATCGCTTATAATTACCTGTTGTGAGGCTTGTTGAAGCAGCAGATGCTTCTTTTGGGCGTCCATGAAAGAGTTGGGCGTTTTCTCCCTCAGGCTTTGTCCTGGAAAGTCAGCAACTGAAGCAGGGGGAAGGCCCTTTTCCAACTGCAAAGCTGGATTCTTGATAACTGCTCCACCCAACATGAGAGCTTCAGGCTGAGGCATAACATTTAAATTATATGGGTTTGCCGTATAAATAGGTGCAGAACCAGCAGCTGCCCAAAAGGGATTAGCCCTTGCTAATTGTTGCTGGTAATGTATGAGCCTTGCAATGAAGAAATGGTTGACACAACGCTTTGGCCTTGTCTGTGGAGGCATCATAAAGGGTACCTATCATGAACACATCCAAAGTCCATTATTTAAGGAAAGAAACTCACTTTAGAAACAGCTATGCACCATGTAAAGTTCTTGTTTGGATGTGTTAACTTCTATATTGAGGAAGAACTACAAAGGAAATACAAGATTGAAGGCAACCCACAACTGGGTGCTCTATACAAAATTCTAAAGGGTCCAAAGGATGCTTTACCATTTCTTGGGCTATGCAAGTGTCTAACAATACACAGAAAAATTAATAGGAGGGAACACGGAAAACAAAACTATATAAGAAACCAGCACAAATCTACCACTTCCTGCCATTAATATGTCGTAAAACATGCTATTCAGAGGACATACTAATTGATTTGAGGAGTCGTATTCACCCTTAAAAAAGCCTAAGATATCAAATTCTTATATACTGCTTCGCTATCCAGATAAAAAGATCATGAGAATTAGCTTTATGAGGAAGCAATTAGTTTTACATTTGGTATTGTAGAGTTTGCTTCCATTGGCACTGCTCCTTGAAGAGACGGGAAGCCAGATAAATTAGCTGATGTTGGGCCCAAATACCTGATAGAAGCAACATAGCTCAGTATCTAGTAATACCCAAATTTCAAGAACAATAGGACTCGCACTTAGTTAAAAGAAACAAGATATGCTCACTATGTATACCCGATATACTTATGATATGCTCACTATGTACATACCCAACAGGAGGAAGGCTGCCACGCCAGCCAGTAAGTGTTACAGGAATAGGGACTGAGGATGATGTGATAGTACCAGCAGGTGGTGCTGAAGTATACATTTTACAATCACGAATCAGCCAAATTCAATAAGAGGAAATTCAATCACTCAACATAAGAGAGTATCAGATCCATCTAATACACACCAGTTCTCTCTGCTTTTCTTTTGTTTTTGGGTCTCTGCTTGTTAACGTCCAATTCCAGTTTGCTCCCATCAAAGTGCGACTCAGTATTTGCCTCTTTAAGATGCTGTTTCTCCAGTTTCATCTCCTCATCCAATTTCTTTATTTGGGTGTTCTCCTCCACTTGTTGAATAATCAAATTCTGTCCCATATTCCCCTCAGTTTCCATTCTCCTGTTACTGGAGGTTTGAGTAACCATGCTCTGATAAAAAACCAAAGAATTAAGATAAAAGCCAAGTAAGTTTTTATAATTATTTAATGAAATTTCATCTATTTAACGTTGGGTTTGTAAAATCTGCATTGAATTTGGACAAAAGCAGATAGTCCAGTGAAGCTGAAAATGGAATTACTCACAGGATTTGGAGTTGACAAATGAGGGACATCTTTCTCGGACGACTTAGGTGCATCATCATTATCTAGACGAGTATTTTCCGGAAGAGCCTATCCTCATAGAAAAAGAATACATTCAAAATCCAAAAAAAGAATAAATATGTATTCAATTAAAGAATGATTCAAGAGTACAAACCATTAAATCAATCATTAACTTGGTCTCAGTGACTCTCTCAACAGATACAGAAACTGAGGAAAACCTGTAAAAACAAGCAGAGGGTTGAGGTAACGGAAAACAAAGAAACAAAAAAAAGCACTTCAATGACTCTGAGAATGTAGACTGCAGGAGCCTGAAAAGGGTGTTGAAATACGTTATCCATAAACATACACAAATAGTTTATTCTAAACAATTAACATTGGTCTCTTGACTGGAAGATACTTACATCTTTGAACTATCAAGATTGTTTCCAGAGTATGACTTCCTTTGATCAGATGATGTTGTAGAAGTAGCCTCAGCTGCCACTAAATTGCTCTCTAGAGGCAAGTTGGGTTTTGTTTCTATATGAGTTGCGGGATTTACTTTTTCCTCCATTTGGACCATGTTTTGTATAATTGGTGTTTGTGATGATGGAGTAACCTGTAAAGACGCATGTGGATTTGTTGAAGAACCAGGGCCAGGTACAATACCTTTTTCTGCTTTGGGAGACAACACTTCCATCTTTGTATTTTGGGAATCATTTTCAAGTTCAACTTTGGTATCAAAAGAGGCACTAGTTGGCATGGTAGATGATACATGGATGATGCTCTCTGAAGGGATAGATGAGCCAGCCGCAATGGAAGCACTGGCGCCATATTCTAACTTCACTGCCCGCGGTTTCTTTCTCTTTGGGGCTGCAAAAGTTTGTCAAAAGGGAAGATAAACTATGGGATATTTGAACCAGGAATTGAATATCAAAAGTTAATCACATGCAAATTATTTATAGAGACAGAATCTGGAAGCCACAGTCCCAAACATTTGATTTACTGAGATTTTTCATCATTTTTTAACTTTCATTAATAATAGACAACAAGATACACTATACAATTGATACAGCCTTTATGGGAGACAAGTCGAATTCCCAATTTCCAAGCAACCTTCTTAGGCTAAAGAGTTGAGCAATATTCATCAATAATGGGCAGAAAATATCGGTGCATATTATTAACCCCGAGGAGGCAGGTTGATTCTCAAAAGAGATTGATGCAGGGAACATAGAAAATAAACAAATAAAAAAATGGGATGAAAGAATATACCCCATCTCAGGGTCTGCAACGGAGTCTACCCCAAAGAACAGTTTCTTTACTCAATTTACCATCTCTTTACAAAGAAGGGACCTCTTCCCTTTAAATACAAACTAAATGAAGGATTTAAAATAAATTAAAAACACCAAAAATTGCCTCCATCTGTCCCACTCCATCTCCAATTTATGTTAATCTCTCTCTGTTCTCTCACGTGAAGTCCATGATTCTATGCTCCCTTATCTTATATAAAAGCAACCAAGCCTAACTTATCCTTCTTATCCTTATTTCATTAAACCAACCAAGCCTTAACTTATCCTAAAAAACCAACTCCCTAACCACAAAAAAACCCATGCCACACCCAATTCCTAAAAAAAAAATTATCCATTAAAAAATAAAATTTTGAATACCCAACTTTTATTTGCATCATTCTCCCGGGTTTGGAAGAAGCTCGACCTCGAGCTTGTTGAACTCAAATAATTTAGAGGCCTTCTCAAAAATTGGTGATGCAGTCCCAACATTCTTATCGATACTTTTTCTTCAAATAAACAATTGATCTAACACAATTTGTAATGGAACTCTGAAATACCGAACTCTGGAATACCAAAATGTATCATGATTTCTCCTTCTGGCTCACAGGGTCGTATTTCACATGCTGCAATATGGGTATCTTCTTCTTAATAATTAACTTTCAAAATTTTTAGCACTTTTGGGATACCAGCATCTTTTGCATTGAGATTTACCTCTTCATCTTCTTCTTCCTCATATTGCAATCTGCTAAATTGATCTTGTAACACTTGTTGCAATATTTTGCCAAGGCCTTCTATCAAGTCTTGTTTGGTTTTTTTCAAGTTGTTGATCTAGTTGCTCAAATATTTGATCTATATGCTCCATAAATGGATCATTAGTTGTTTGTGTAAGCATTGTGATGATTGGATCTTCTTTGCTTCGATACCACTTGATGCAGGGAAGAAAAATAAATCAAATAAAAATACAAATAAAAATAAAAAGATGTGAGGATATACCCTCTCTCAGGTTCTGCAAGGGAGTCCACCCCAATGATCGTTTCAGGAGACCCAAAAATAATTTCTTTACTCAATTCACGTCTCTTTATAAAGAAGGGACCTCTTCCTTTTAAATAATAAAAGAAGGAATAAAATAAATTAAAAAAACCACAAATTACCTCCCCCTCTCCCTCTCCCTCTCCCTCTCCAATTAGTGTTCATCTCTCTCTCTCTCTCTCTCTCTCTCTCTCTCTCTCATGAAGCCCACGATTCTATTCTCCCTTATCTCATTCAAATCAACCAAGCCTAACTTATCCTTATCTCATTAAAACCAACCAAGCCTAACTTATCCTAAAAACCTAACTCCCAAACTACATCACAAAAACCCACACCATACCCAATTCTTAAAAAAAAAAATCCATAAATATTTTTTTTTTTAATAACCTAATTTTTATCTACATTGGAGAATGACTTTTGAAGAATCTCACATTAAACTCAATTTTCAATAGTTATAGTTGAAGAGCTCAAAAAAGTTTGTAAACATTGTTGTTTTTCCTTTTTTTTAGGATAATTATTTGGAAACATTGTTTGAGATAGGAGATGAAATAATAGAAATTATTGAGTGAATTCCTTCAAAAATCATGGAACATATCTATACCAATGTTCAGCACAATTAGAAAAGAATACGAACAATGTTTAGCCAAGTCCAGAAAATACACAGTAATAGAGTGAATTTCTTCCAAAATTGTGGAAACATATCTACCATATCAAGTAATAAATGGTAGATACGAGATAGAGAATAGGAGTACACTAATTAGTAGCCTCATACATAAAAGTTATAGAAGCATCCTGCATACTTTCAAATCAACAACACAATAAAATTGAAGTGGGTGAGTTGCACAATAGAGTTCTGGATTTCAAAGTTTAAAGGAGTCCGTCAAGTCACGTGGTCACAAGAGATTACAAAATCCACAGTCCGAAGTATACTCTTTGTGTATTACAAGTATCAAAAGCATTCTTTATCAAAAAGGGGAAATAATAAAGGGGATATCTAAAATCTCTCAAAAAGAATTCAAAACATCTCCACATATATTGCTTACCCATCGCTGTTCCAAATGATGAAACCATGTGCTGCGACAAAGGGGACGGCGAAGCAGAGTTTGAGATTGGAGATGAAGCTTTAGGGGTTGCAGAAACAGAAGCATCATTATTCTTAAAATCAGGTATAGATAGGAATTTTGGATGTATCTCTGATTTTGGAGGGGAGTGATGTGCTTGAAGCTTTGTGAGTTCATATAAGACTTCTGCAACTTCAACTTCTCTTTCAGAAATGGAATACTAGTAGATAAATACATATCATTAGATACAAAACCCATATTGTAGCATACCAATAAGAAAATTAAAAGAGGAAGATGATAATTAATCAAAAGGAGTGGGATATGGAGAAAATTACTGACTTTTGCAATCTTTTGCGGCCTAGTTTTCAAGGTGATTGGCTTCTGATAACATCATTAAGAAGTGAACAAAAATAAGTTTGACATCAATTTATCCAAAAACATCAGCTTTAATGCACATAGAACATGGAATTTTGAACTGGTCAAAATGCCTGATGTCTATGGGAATAACCATAGAAATCATTATGATCCAAATTTAAAAGATGGTCTGACCACTCCATTATAAACCAAAAGTATGCTGATACAAATTTTCCTCCAAAAAATCTACACTCACCATTCTTTTTACAGCTTTCAAAGAAGAAGCACTAGTTGGAAGTGAAACAGATGTCAGGCCAGTTCTAATAGGGGAAGACGATGACTGCAATCTTTTGGAGCATGCTGTAGAAAAGGAATTGTGCAAGATCAACTATAGAATATCGAAAACCAATATGACTAAAAACTTCATCCAAACGGGTATATAATAACCAGAGCGTGTCTTCCGAGGAACAGCAACCCCAATCATCTCATTTGAAGCCTGTGATCATTTAAAATCAAACAGGTGAGAATAACATAAATCTAGCAGAAAATAAAAAATTCATGAATTACAAACAAAACCAGGAGAAATCATGAAGTGGACGCCATGATGAATTCTAAGAATGAACTATTCATGAAATTGACGCCATGATGAATTCCAAGAATGAAATATATGAAAATAATGAATCAACTATACTTAAAATATAGAAAGAGAAATGGGAACATAGTGCAACCTTCATCATTTCCTAAGAGTTCAGGTGACCCACAATATCCCACAAAAGGCAACAAATACTAATGCAAGTAGTAGTCGAAAAAGAATATCAAAACTTTGCAAGAAACTAATTGAAATCTTCAAAAAAAAAAAAAACACTGCTACAAGATGCAACCCAAACCAAGAAGCAAAATGTTTCCTAAGAGGAAAATTACAATGAAAAAGTAAGAACAAGAAAAAGATATAGAACAAAAAAATTGATGCTGAGATTAAACAAATTTAAACTAGGCAAACCCCAACACCATACCACAGTAGAAACAACAAACTTCTTTCATTAGAGTAACATAATTGATATTAAGATGAGAACACCAAGAAAAGTGAGGTAAAAACAAAGGCCCACCTTCCATTGTAGCTTTGTGTTGTTTGGTTTCTTCAAATTAACTCCCCTTGCTGTCCACTCTTCCTCATCTTGCTCATCATCTACGCTCTCATCTGTGCTATTGTCTGCAACTTCATCCTGATCAGCATCAAAATGCCTTCTCCCCGACATCACCGCACGGTCCTTCTTATTGTTTACCCTTTCCCTAAGCTCGTTTACCCCATCTTCCATCTCAGAAACACCTACTTTGAGAATAAAAGTCAATAAAGAATGTAAAAGAAATGAGATGGCTCATCTTCATCATCTTATAATGAAACAAGAACGATGGGAAGTCACTGTGTGTGTGCACGTGCGCATGAGAGAGAGAGAGAGAGTTGACAGTTCACTTCATCAACAGAGCAGGACACATCCAAAGAAGTAACTAATAACGGCAAACAAAAAGCAAGATGAAGAAAAGGTGAACAAATAAGAAAATGGTGTAAAAGAAGAGAGAGAAAGAAGGCAGACAAATTAGACGAAAATTTACTTTTGCTCTCAAGTAGAAGGAAATTTGAAAAGAGACCAAAATATAACCAAATAAAAAAAAGGGTATATAAATAAAAAGTAGCTCCACTAAAATTAAATTCTAATTAAAAAGGCAAACCAATCAACAGTCTGCCACCAGGAAATTCTAAAACACAAAGCAAAAATCAAAGCATTCAGAAGAAGAAGAAACCCACAGAAGCCTTCGTAAGGCAAGAGAAACAAAAGCAACAAAGGAACAAAGAAAAAACATTATCTAATTATCTTTAAAATCAGCTCTCTCAAAAATAACTTGTGATCCATAAAAGCACTAAAAAAAATCTGCACGTAACTTTTTCAAAAAAAAAAAAAAGATTTCGCTAAGACAAATGAAATAGGAATCAAATAAATAGTGAACAAAATAAAAGAAAATAATAAATAGATAGAGTGGGCAGTTACGAATCAGGTCATATTTTCTAAAAATTGTATGATTATGCGGGATTTGCATTACCTCTTAATATTCATCTTAAAAACTCAGAAAAGAAATTTTACAAAAATGAAGACCAAGATGAAGAAGAGAAAAAAAACTAAAGAGTCAGAGAACATATCAAAAATCTATAAAAACTAAGAAAAGGGGGGAATAAAAGAGTGGGTTTTTTTTTTTTTGGTCCTTTTCTTCTTCTGAGAAATGGATTCTAATTACCTGAAGGAGTACAAATAACCAAAGAAAAAAACTAAAACAACAATGACTTAGCAGACAATTAAGCCCTAATTTTCCGATTAAATGACAAAAGCGCGATTAAATCACTATCAGGAGGATACTATAGAATCGCACTGAGTTACTTGAAGTCAAACAAAAAAAATAGAGAAAACCGTGAAATATATGGAATGGAAAATAGCAGAGAAAATGCCTAATTCTGAATGAAAAATAAACTTTTTCCAGAAAGAAAAATTATGAAAATATGAACGGGTATACTAAGATAAAGGAAAAGAAAAGACATAATAGGAAGATACCAAAGTATCAACTTTATTCAAAAAAAAAAAAAAAAAAAGGAATGAGAAAAGATCAGAAGCAAACCATAAATAATCTCTAATTACCAGTAACAACCCTAAATCATGCCGAGGAAACTATCGTCCCAATATTAGAGGACTGACCCCAATTTCTCCACAATGGAAAATTTTCCAAAAACAAAGCAGTAGTAACTATATTTTCCTTAAAAAAAAAAGAGTCTTGAAATATTGAGAAAACATGAAAATTCTGAGATAAACTCATAGAACTGGCTCTAAAGCCCTGCAACTGAATTCAACTGAAAAATCACTGACAATGGAGAAAAATACCGTAAATTTCACAGATCTACCAACCTGATGACTCCTTCAACCCACTCCTACTCCTTCGACGAGAAGCTCCATTAAAACCTTCCCTTCTATTACTCATACTCTCTCTTCCCCTCTCCATTCCAACCACCATAGCCACTACCTTCGATCAAACCACCATGGCCACTACCTTCGATCAAACCACCATAGCCAATACCTTCGATCAAAAGGTTTGAGTCTCATGCAACTCTCGGAAACCTATGGTTCAATTCTGAGGATGCAAGTTAAAACCTTTGCACGCCAGAAACCCATTGGAAAACGGCTGGAGTTCCTGAAAAGTAAGTAAATCCCGTCGGTTTTTGGACCAGAATGGACAAAAAATGGCGACTTTGGCCGGAAAATGGCGGTTTAGGGCCTTATTTTTGCCCTATTTTAGAGAGAGAAAGAGAGAGGAGCGACAAAGAGAAAGGCGGAGAGTCCCCTTTCTCTCTGAAAATGAAGCGGCGTAAAGGCTCTATCCACCACGATGACACAAAGCTCACATCGGAGAGAGAATTGACGGTCAGGATCGCTCCATGCTGAGAACGGCGCACATCTGACCGTCCAAACCATTGGCCAGCATTCGAAGGCTGGGATGAGCCTTTTCCATCGTGTCTCGACTTACACCGTCAGATTGGCCTTAAAGTCTCTCGGCTTTTAAGCCACGTGGCGTAGTTTGAGTGGTCTGTTCTGTTAACCGAAGCGTTGATGTCAAATCGGTCTAGTTAGATCTCGAGGGCCACCGACACCAGCCGGTCATTTTCCCGGTACGGTTCACCCCCAGTAACCGGCATGGGGCCCTCACTTCCGGGTAAACTGTTCCAAAAAGTGATCCACGTCGGTAGTCTTAAATGGAAATAAAATAAAATATCAAAATAAGGAACAATGATCCAATGCCACCGTGGTATCATAATATAATGCAACCATATTTTTTAAAAATCATGTTTATCATAGTTGTATGACCCAAATTTTACATACACACTCTCTTCATCTCAATAATCAATCTTTTGAAAAATAAAAATTTAATTTGGACCCTAAATATAGTCAAAATGTGTCCACACCAAAAACGAATCTAGACCATTTATTTTGTGAATTTCAACATCTTAGCCTTTATAAATTCAAAATCATTTTTTTTTTTATAATATTGTTCATCTAATGATAATAAGGCCATCCAAAAAAAAGTTGGAAATAAAAATATCCTTCTAAGGCCAGATCTAAGCAACAAACCAAAATGAACGGCCTATGTTAATTGGGCGAAAAACATACTTTTTAGGTTGTATTTTTATTTTTTTATTTTTTTGTGATTGTTCATTAGAATGAAAAGAGTGTATATGTAAAATTTTGAATTAAACAAATGGCCAAAAGATGGTTTTTTAATGTTGTTGCATTATATTATCATACAATGGTTGCATAAAATCATTGCCCCAAAATAAAATATCGAAAAGATAAAAAATTAAAAATAAACTGATCCAAGTCGGTAGTCTTAAATGGGGAAAAATAAAATCAAAATAGAATATTAAAAAGATAAAAAATAAAAAAATAAAGTTGAATTGGCCAATTTTCTATGATAGGATCGACTGGTTCCTCCCTATAAGCGATTTACGATATATGGTAGTACGAAAGGAACTGTTCTACTGAGAATTGAACGATTCCACATAGTGTTGTCAAATTCACCTTTTTTCAACTGAAGCATTTGGATTTTATGCTTAGGCCGAAGTGAAGAGAAGACCAGTGATGTTGTTTTGATCAGATTCGAGTATGCATCAAGCTAATTCAGTCGAAGCTTCAGTTGAGCAGGTGGCTAGGATTGCTACCTTTTTTAACATTTGTGAAGTGGCATTAGGGCTTAAGGTCAATTTCGCAAAGTCGGTTGTAATTGATATTAATTGTGATAACTCTTTATTGGTCCTAATAGCAACTACCCTGGAGTGCAAAGTAGAGAACTTCCCTATCTTGTACTTGGGGCTGCCTATTTCAGATGGGAGGTTATCTATGGTTGTATGGGATAAAGTAATCCAAAGAATTCAAGTTAAACTTAATTTATGGAAGTTTAAATACCTCTCTTTTAGACGTATGATTACCTTGATTAAAGTTTTCCTCCCAAATTTACCGATCTATCAAATGTCCTTGCCGCATATTCCTCACAGGGTGGCCAAGAAGATTGAAACTTGTGTGGGGCTCTTTCGACAACTCTAAAACGTTTCACCTCTTGCGTTGGGATAGGGTGTGTACCCCTGGGATGGAAGGTGGACTAGGCTTAACGCGTGTTATTTGGATTAACCAAGCTCTTATGTATAAGTGGTGGTGCAGAAGCTTGATCCTTAAAAAACAGTTGTGGTACAAAATTGTTACTGCAAAATATGGGGTTGATTGATTTCATATGTGGGTAGGAGGTAGAAGTGGTACGCAGGCGATATCTTCTCTCTGGAAGCACATTCATTTATGGAGGGCGCTAATTCACAAGGATGTCTGGTGGTGCTTGGGTGATGGTTGTAGCATCTCTTTCTAACACCACAAGTGGGTTGGAGATATGCCTTTGAAGCTTATATTTCCCATTGTTTTAGACGTATGGTTACCTAATGCTATTGTCGATGATGTGTTTGTACGCAGGGGCTGCCGGGTGAGTTGAGACATTTCTCTCCCCTGTAGTAAGATTCTTGATGTTGTTTTTCAGGAATTCATTGGGCAGCTTTCCCTCCTTCATGAGGTCTATGTTCCACAAAATGCCTCTAACACAATCATTTGGGAGATTCAGTCTGATGGATTGTACGCAGTTAAGACCATGTAAAACCTCTTGTTCCATGACCGCTAGCATTGGTTCATGCTTCAGATTGCCCCAATCTGGAAATGGCCTTTACCTTTAAAAATACAAGCTTTCCTTTGGCTAACATTGCAAAATAAGGTTCACACTGTTAACAACCTTATCAAGAGAGGTAAGGTGTTGCCTAATGTGTGCTTATTGTGTAAATTGGATGCTGAAACAGGGCCACACCTCCTTCTTCATTGCCCTTTCGCTTTTCGAATCTGGTGTTGGTTTTTTTATGAACTTGATCTTGCCTTGGTGATGCCCGCTGATGTTCTTGGGATCATCTCGAATTTGGCGGCTCCCGTGCCCAAGGCTGGCTTGATCTTATGGCAGATGGCAAGAGGTCTAATTCTTTGAGAGGTTTTGAAGGAAATGAACCGTAAAGTTTTCGATAGTGTCAGCCTACCTTTTGCGAAAATATTGGACAATATTCTTCGTAGGCTGTGGCTCTTATGCTATGTGTCAAAGGATAGATCCGATATGTTGGAAGTTGATTTCAAGAGGAACCTTTCAATCCTCTTTCGTCCAAATGTCTTCAAAAGTAGGCCGAAGGGTAGATTGGTGCCCCTCGTGGAGAGAACTTTTAAACTCAACTTTGATGGAAGCTCTTTTGAAAATCTTGGTCCGGCTGGCATTGGAGGCACTCTAAGAGACTGGAATGGTACGGTGGTGTTTTCTTATGCTGGACCCTTGGGGACAGAATGGGCAACTATGCGGAGATACAAAGCCTTCTTCATCGCTTAAAGATCTTCATTGGAAGGCAACTAAGCCGGTTGTATTGTGGAGGGGGTTCACTTAATGTTATTAATCATTGTAATGGGACTCATAGGCCTCCCCTGGGAGCTTAGGTCCACCTTGTTGCAGATTTGGGATTTGTCTAAGACTCTTGATACTTCGTTTGTGCATGTCTTTTGTGAGGCTGTAGCATGCTCACACGCTTGTATATTTAAGTATATCAAGTCCCTCATGCAAAAGAGCTACTGTAGATGATATATTTTGGAAGGAAATTATAAGATTCCCTAAGAAGCACTCGAGGATTATTATCAAATGAAAAATAATTTTGAGTATTATAATGGTTCGATTTTACCCTTAAAAAATTGGACGGTCATCATTATTTTGTTCAAGTATTTTATTTTTTTTCTTTTTCTCTCCCAATTTTAGTGTCTAAAAATGCTTCTAGTTTGAATTTTGCCCGGGGGAGCAATTAGACTATTCCTCATGCAGGAGCAACAAATCTTTTGACATTATTTTGTTTTTATCGATATAGATTTTTGTTTCGGTGCATTTATCATTATTAATATTTTATTAGAAATAAATATCATCAAATCATTGGTAACATCACTAAGAATTATTGTTCATTTTGTTGATATTCTGCGAGTGAGAAACTCAATCAGGGGGACTATACGCTGTAAGACCATTTTGGGACAAGGAGGTCCCAACTACTTCTAGTCGTTCGGATGTTCAATCCAATGGCTTTTAGGGTGTTGCAAACTTCAATAACTTTTTTTGAATTTTGATATTAAAAAATTGCACACCCCTAATCATGAAATTTATAATCTAGAGGGCAAAGGTGTTTTTAACCGCCTTGTACCAAAAGACAATGATCTTTTTGCGTACTTTTCATTTTAATTTTATCATATTTATTTATATTCGGGTTTTATCAGAGGATTTGGTTTTGGTGCAAACCCTGTTGAACCAAAAGTGGTGTAAGTCTTACCATCTGCACCATTCCATACGAATATTATATATAATGATATTGGATCATGAAGTGTCAGGGCACACACAATAACATGTGCCTAATACATCACAAATTATCCCTTTATTGGATGTTTTTGAGATCTAGTATCACGTTAATAAGCTATTTATTGTAGAAAAAACTCTGTTTTAAGGAGATTAGCAAATATTGATTAAAATTGTGTGCAATATAAATTCTAACACATTTAAAATTTTTAAAATGATAGAGATAAATATTATTTTTGGGGAAATTTACTAAAAATCCCATTTTATATTCACAATTTGAAAATAGTATACTGTATTTCATATTTTATACTCTAGTCTCACTTTTTTTAGATTGTATAGGGTATTTTAGATTTTTCTTTTCTATATAATGGATCAATCTCAATTTAAGTATATGCATACTTCTCACCATCCCAGATGGTAAAAAATACACAAAATCATTTGAAATAAATAAAATTACAAATAAACTTTAAATCTCGAAAAGATATTTTTGTTTTTTTATTTTTTACAGCTATGTGATGATGATAAGTATGGACACCCCAATTGTAAAAAGTGAATAAAACTAAAATACGCTGCACAACTCTAAAAAAAGATGGGTACCTTAGTGTAAAATATGAAAAATAACAACCACTTTTTTTAATTAAGAAAATAAAATGGGATTGTATACAATGAAACCATTTACCTTAGTTAAAAGGAGTTCACAATTACTTATAACGTTATAATCATCTGATATGAAATCTGATAGCACGAGTGTGCAACAATGTTCGAGAAAATCTCATTTGAACTTTGTGCTTAGTCAATGAAATAAATGTAGCCACCCAATTTCAAATGATCAATATTAATTTTGACCACCCTATAACAAAGGTAACGTTGTCTCATTATATACTTCCCTACACTAACAAAGTATAGATAAGATGTTAGTATTATTAACATTTTCAAATTTAAGTTACTAATTTTGCTTGATGTATACCCTTCTAGGAAGATTATTTTATATAATTATAATAACAATGAGAGGTAACTCAAAATAAGTAAAGCCTCACTTCATGACTCATATAAAATTGCAATTTAAGTGTTAAAAAACCTTTAAATCGATCATCTCATGGTAAACATTATGGTTGTGCCAAAAAATAGTGTGTATTGCAACAAATCATCTAGACCATCCATTTCAGCCAAAACTAAATATTCACAAATCTTCAAGATCTGTATCAATTTTTTAGTTTTAAAATTTACTATCAGTGTTAAAAGTTAATTTTAAAGCCATCATAAAAATTTCGATATTGAAAGTACTTTCTGGATCAGGATTTAAAGTGAGGCTTTAATTTGTTTCCTAAAGCCTAGGCCCTAAAAAATCTCATCCCTTACTCCGTGCTAAAGCTGAAGCCCCCAACTTGGATATTTTTTTTTTCAAAAGTAGGGATGTCATTTGTCCACAAGTAATTTGACCGCCATGCCCCTCTATGATAGCCACAAGCTTGCAGAAAGCCCAATGGTATTCTCGGCATTTTAGGATATTCCACGTGCAGACGTGGCAGTGGTTGTGGGCCCTACAAACCTATTTTCTTGAAACGTGGCATCGAGTTATTGTCCGACGTGGCCATGGCCCTCCCCTTAGTGTTAAAGAACCCCCTTATCTGCGGGGCCCACCCAAGGACCAGCAACTGTACGGATGACGACAACCAGTGGCCCCACATCAGTGGCCGTTACTGGTTGATTCTTGAACAACGGTTGAGATTTGCGTCAAGAATGGAAGGGCACACTTGAAAATATTTGGTTATAGATGCGGTTTACTTTTTTTTTTATATTGGGGTTTTATATTGGGGTAAATTAGTGGGGATGACGAGCCTCTATTCGTTTTGTTTTAATTAATAAACACAAAAAAAATGTTACATACAATAAATTAAACAGGCCTTTCAAGAGGGACATGGGCATTCTCCTGTGAAATGGAGTGACAAAAACGGACGGGTTTGCCAAACTGTGCTTGAGCCAAGAATGCCATTTATTTAGTTAAGCAATCAACAGTCAAATTCGCCTCCCAGAATACATACAATATCTGTCACTGGTGATCTGTGAAGGAGGAGAGCTTTGCCCTACAGCTGGATAAGATGATGCGAAGCCTCCACGGGGGAGAGTTGTAGTAGGTAAGTAAGTCAACTTGCAACTTGGAGTCACGCTCAATGATAAAAGGGCAGCAATCCATCTCATGCACCAAGGAGAATTTAAAGCTTAGATAGAGCATATCTATGGACACTTGAAAATCTTGAGAATTGACGGTCTACAAAATGCATTACAAGATGCACTATTTTCAAGACTTGAAATTCATTTTTTCTCATGTCCATACATCTTGAGGTCGAGGTGATAAATTTGATGATTTTTTGACATTGAAACAACCTCTTCAAGTGAATTCTTGAGGTGCACTTTAAATTAATTGTTTAGAGCCTTACCCATATATAAACTTTTTTCTTTTAATATTTTTTATTTGAATGTGAACTATTTTCATGAATTACATGACAATGGCTTGCTAAAAATAGGGTCTAAAAGCTTCTTTTATAACATTATCTACATTATAAATACTTTTCTCTTTTTTTTGATAATTCAATGGGGAAGAAAAGTGATAAGTTAATGGGGATTTGGGCCCCTACCTTTTAATGAGAATGGAGTCAGAGACCTCATTATGGGACTTGGCAATACCACCGTTCAAGCCCCAGACCATCTCTAAAGTAGGAAGTAGTGGGGATTTGGGCCCTGCCCTTTGTTGAAAACGGAGTCAGAGACCTCACCATGGGGTTAAAAAATAACTACCACCCAGGGCTCCTGCCAAAGACAAAAAGGACAACAAATATATATGACTTTCATCAAAACTCTCTTACTATTTATAATAATCACAAAAATAAATGAAACCCACAATGGAAACTAAAATACCACATTTACCTCCAATTAAAAACTAAAATTAGAAACATCACATTTATACCCAAACAGGGCACCTTTCATCAATTCCGAACCATGTGCATTGGTACTGTATCGCTAATCAAATTAGTCTTGTCAAGCTACACTCAAAAGCATAAAAAAATGGACTGATAGATCGAACCTATCATCTTTCGAGTCAAACTGGTTGAGCTGGTGACTCAGCTCAACCTATTTGCCCAAATTTTACAAAAAAAAACCAAAAAATGAAAGAAAGAAAAGTTTAAAGTGTTTCTAATAGTGTTTGAAAAATTAGGGTCCAGATCAAGAATCACCTAAAGTGCATCGAGAATCAATTGGGATTGGACCAATTCTCGGATCTTTGGTGGCTTAGTCCCCTCCCTTTTATTTGAATATATATATAGGAAAATTTTTCCCAATGCCTATAGGTAAAAAAAAAATGAACGATGATTTTGCCTATCTTCATCACCATTCAAACTTCATCACACGGTCACAGCTGTCTAGTAGTGTTTCAATTTTCATTTTTTGCTACAAATCCAAATTACTTGAAGTTTGGAACTTGTGTACATCTTAGTGAGGTGCACTTAATAAAAATATGTAAAAAATATTTCGTAAAATATAAATTGATCAAAATACCCCCCAAAATTTATGGGGGTATTTTGATCAATTTATATTTTACGAAATATTTTTTTTCATATTTTTATTAGGTGTGGCTCACTAAGATGTACACATACTCCAAATTTCAGATCATTCTGATTAGTAAAAAAAATGAAAATTGAAATACTACTGGACAACTGTGACTATGCGATGAAGTTTGGATGGTGATGAGGGTAAGCGAAATCACTGTTTATTTTCGCATATAGGTGCTTTGTAGTATCTTCCATATATATATGTTTTTTTTTTTGGGAAAGTATAGAATCAGATCATTTACCTTTGATACAAGGCGGTCACAATAATCATGACCATTGGATATAAAATCGTGTGGCTGCAATTATTCCATTGACCAAGCTCAAACTTCAAAAAAAATTTCTCGAACTTTGTTGCACATCCAAGCTATCAAAGTTCATATCGAATGGTTGTAAAGATTTGTGAACACCTTGTATCAAATGTAAGGGCCAATTTGGA
This sequence comes from Amborella trichopoda, assembly GCF_054954075.1. Taxonomy (NCBI): domain Eukaryota; kingdom Viridiplantae; phylum Streptophyta; class Magnoliopsida; order Amborellales; family Amborellaceae; genus Amborella; species Amborella trichopoda. The sequence continues at coordinate 53,134,063 of NC_142341.1, read as the reverse complement.
TGTACCAAAATTGCAATATTTTCAAATGACAAAAAAAAAAGATTGAGACAGCAACGGGTAACCGTTTGGATAACCTCATCTCACATCTCTTTCCTTCTCTTGAAAAAATGAACGTTGTCGCTCTCTAGAAAGTTGCACCCCTGATTTCAAAGCTCTCCCTCTCTAGAAATTGAGAGTTTTGTTGGAGAGTGGTTACACTCCTAGATTCATTTCTCCTAGTGTCTATAGAAATTCAAGGTTGTACTCTTAGATTCCTTTTTTTTGTTCTATCTAGAAATTCAGGGTTTTGCTAGGTATCTCTACCAACCGTGATTCTGTATATCTAGAGAGGAATCAATATAATTAAATTTTGAAAATGTGTAAATTGAGTTTGAGATTTTTTATTGATTTTTTTTAAATTTTATATTTCGAATTATTTTTCTGCTATTTTCAACTGCTCTATAGAGATCAAGAACATGCAAAGAATAAAAAGAAAAATTTTAAACGATCGAAATAATATTTTTTAGAAAAAAATTATAGACGATTGATTTTTATACTTGTCCAAAATTCAGAATTCAACTTTACAAAATTCATTTTTGTCTGTTGGTATTTACAATATTTATTTCTAAATAGCAACACACCTCGAAAATCAAATTTAACAAGCCTTATATCAAATTTATTAGCGTACATAGACTTGCCATGATAGTTTAAACTATTTACGCCCGAGTCATTTGTTATATGAGGGTATTTTTTTTATCTCCCACCATTTGTGTAAACATGTTTTAGCAAAAAAAAAAAATACATATAAATTTAAAATATGCCTACATTAAATACAATCCAACTATCACGAAAAATATAGTATAAAATCCAAAAAAATAATTTTAAAATAATAAAAATTAGACAAGGTAACCACAATAGTAGACTAATAAAATTAATGCTTGAATTAATATTACTCTTCAATCTCCTCCAATAGCCTAATATTTTTTTTTCAAGGGATTCTTCCAACTTTTTTTTTAGTTTTTGAAATTGGTTTTCAAATTTGGTATTTATTGGAAGTTATGTGAAAATGTTTTTGGAAGGTTTTTATAGCACAATAAAGCAAAAGGTTGATCACAATTAAAACATGTAACTCTGAAGTCTTACATGTTGAAACCATATGATCTCATGCATATTATTTCCTTGATTTATAATGCTTAAAGGCATGTGATTCCATGTCCAGAATCAAAGGCATACAAAATGCATGTTATTTAAGGTTGGTCAAAACTTTTTTATGTAATGAGAAAAATAAAGAAAAAATTCAAATTGAGAATTTATTGCAACGCATCCAAACAAACATATATGGGAAATAAAATTTCATTCTCATATTTTAATAAACATCCAAATAGTCTACTAACATAATAAAATAAAACGATAATGTTTCTCAATTGATGAGGAAAGAAATTGTATTTTTTTTCAATGTGAATATTTTTTTTCTTTGACATCCAAACTGGGCCTAAATGATCTCATTGTATACAATCCTTTTTTTTTCCTTTTTAACTTTTCGAATGTTTTTCTAGGGATTATAGTAAATCCCAAACCATAACTCCTTATTATTTTTGTTTAAATTTTATACTGTTTGTAATATTTTCCAAATTGTTGATTCAGACCTACCCAAATTGGTAATTGGTGATACGGGATCAGTGGCTGGACGATCCACCCCACCGATCCCTTTTTTTTCAAACATTGGTTTAAGACGAAGTTTAGGAGCTATAAATCGTAATATGAACAACCACCTATGGGGTGTATCAGGCCAAGTCCGAATTATGAGAGAAAATCAAACAGTGTACTTACCTATATTAGTTCGACTCGGGCTATTCCGAGTTGAACCGTCGATCTTTTTTACATTAATAACAAGCAAAGGCAAAAGTTAGCTATAAGAGAGGATGGTGCAAAGGGTTAACATATGCTTTAATAAAACTTTATAAAAAAGAAGTTACTCCAATAATAACAAATTAAAGAATGCCTATAAATTTTTCTATCCTCAAATTGAGGGCCATGAATGATGCCTTCAGCATGAATAGGCTAGGCGAAATCAACTCCTATATGAAACATGGACACGCGTGTCCCTAATTTTGTGTTATGTGTCGATACCCAAAGCACAATATTCATGTCATACACTACAAATCCTACCACTTCTTTTCAATTTGTTTTTTTGGAAATATCACTATAGAAAAAGTACTTAATGCATCTAAACTCCCACCTTCCCTTACTTTAAATGATGAATGAACATGTAGTATTTGAAAAGATGATTTTGAGATTGACATATCTGTATCATAAACTAATGCATGGATAACTAGTGCATGTATCCATGCAAGAAGTCATGGAAAATAAACCTTGATTTGATGCCAATGGTACAATTGATTGGCATAAACTACGGGAAAATTTTCAAAATACGCATATGAGATTAACTATTTTAACACTGTATCCATATTGTTTGATTTAATTTCAAAATATCTATAAAAAGGACGATAATCATGAGTTGAACAAGTGTCAAAAGTGTAAAATGGTAAATGATGCATCTCTCATGAGTATTTTAATAATTTTCCATATGGATATTGTAAGCCAAGTATTTGGGATGAACCTTATTTCATTAGTGTGCCCCTAACATTATATAGAGGTATTGGGATCTAGTAAAATACCCATATCACTTTAGAGTCACTGCATATGAGAGCAAACATTTGTGGTCTTTAAATGCAACATCAGACTATTGGATGCCGTTTCTTGAATTTTAAATGGGTAAATTACGTATCTTTAGATTCTCAATTTCATATTTGACAACTATAGGTAATTGTGACTTTTGTAAAACAAAAATAAACAACCTTATTGTATATTTGATAGTTATGGGTAATTGTGATATCTGTATACCAAAAATAAACAACCTTACTATATACTTTGTGCATGTTTTATATCAAAGTACATGACATAAATACCTACCGCCATTAAATAATGGTTTTTATCATTAGTATTGTCAAATGAAAAATGGTAAGAGAGAGATTTTTTTAAATGCTAGAAGTGAGAGAAACTTCATCCAAAGATTATTTTCATCATTAGTATTTTGTTTGAAAAGAAAATAGGGTACTATAGAGAGAGAGAGTCTATTGGGCATAGATTAGTTTGTATAAGATGCAAACTCCCACAAAATACTTGGAGATTCGCAATGAATTAAAAACCGTCGGTTCATCTAGAAATTGCCCCGTCCGATTCAAGAATCGGTCCCCCATTTTGGTTTTATTTATACATAGAAAAACGGCCGAGTCTAAAAAGAAATTGACGGTTCTACACAGTAAAACGTTGATCCTGATTGTCGATTCAACGATCTGGACCGGCTTTTAGCCTGTTCACTCTTTTTTCACATGTTTTTTCACTGGTTCACTATTTTTTTTCACACAATGTAATAACGATTCAAACCGCGGATTCATGGATCCACTTTAAATCACTGGATTTAAAATCTTTATTTGTTCCTTCTTTACCTCCTCACTCTTCCTCTTATACATAAGGACTAAAATTCCCCATAACATCCACTTGAAAAGGCACCATGCTGAATTTAAATATTACATATTATCATGGGCATATCTACAATTCATATATGTACCCACATATTGCATCCTAGATTCACAAACCCTACTTAGAAGTAGTTTTAGGACCCCAAATATCTCCTCTAGTGACCAATCTCAACAATAAAAATAAGAAAAATACAAAAGCTTGATACACTCTATATATGCACCTGGAGAATTTAATGTCTTGATTTTGAATGGAGACTCTAAGTACTTAAGAACTCAAAATCCATTTTTTTTTTCTTTGAAAATACTCACCTAAAGATTCTAAGTTGGGTTCCAAAATTTCCAATCAAGAAAATTGTCCTATTTAGGTGTTTTGCTGGAGGGGGTAGATGTTCAATGTGCTCCCATAAACGGTCACACACACATACATATCGTTTTTATCTACTATTCAATGTATTTTAAAAAATTAGAAATTTTTCATGAATTATATTTTATTTTTTCTCTATTGTTTTCAAAGTGATCCCAATAATAAATATGTGACAAGACCATTAACTTTGGTACAAACTGTCTAGTCAATCAGACAAGAAATTCATTGACCATGGGTATGCCATTTCTTTCTACGAAGTTTTGAGAAATTCTTTTCAGACTTTGAGTGCGGTCGATAGCACACTGCAAGCTTTCTAATTTCACATTTGACAGCAAATGATTTTTGGTACATTTTATTACGAAGATAATTATTGAATACTTTCCTTATAAAAATACCGTTGGGATGAAATATTGACATGATGGAGTAGAGTATTATTCCAAAAGGATGGGATCACTTGGCCAAGAAGCATAACATTCTGTTGTAACTTGGCATGGTACCAGATGCAAACCAGCAAAAGGAAACAGCAACTCACTCTTCCTTCTGCCTTTTTTTAACTTTTCCCTTTTCTTAATTTCATTTCTATTACTTTTATCTCTTTTCCTTTTCTACTTTAACATATTCTCCTCTTCCTTCCCATGCAAACATTCATTTGAGCTTTAAATTCAACCATATATATGTTCAATGGCAAGCTATGCAGGCTTAGGAATTTCTACTGATCTTTTTTTTTTAGGGTTTTGATAAGTGGTCACAAAAAAGGGGGGAGAGAGAGAGATGATTCAGTGTTGCCAAAACCTTGTCGATCGCCTGAAAACGGTCAGACATGACTCGGCTCGGTTTCAAGTGATCAAAGGAAAAGTTGTAATTCAAGGGAATTTGGGGAGATGTGGTCCTGGGAAGCTGGTTTCTCTTCAGCTTTGTAGTACCACTGTTGTTGATCAAAGTGAGTTCTCCATTCATTCTTAGGTTTAAAACCTTCTTATGTTTCTTCCTTCTCTCTCTATCTCAATTTAAGCTTCAGAGCTCTTTAAAGTGATTATGAAGAATTGTTTTTTTAAATAGGGAAAACATTTTTGTTAACTTGATTACATGAAAATCTCTTTTTTGAATTCAGAAACAACATTTTTTAAGATTGATTATGAAGATTTTTTTTATGTAATTTAGAGAACACCATTAATTTTAATTTTTTTTGTAATTTAATAAATACTATTTTTATAAAATTGATTATGAAGAAATGGGCCAATAAGCATGGTCTTCTTTGCTAGATTTTTTGAAGAAAACCCACAATCAAATTCAATTATTGGCAACATGGAAATAGATGATTCTATTACTTTTCGAACAATAATAATGGAGAATAGTTATATGTGAAATTTACATGTAAATCTTATTTTATTATATTTAGAAATGGTTTCATATATTTCATATTTTATATTCATGCCTCATTTTTTAGAACACAATGTGTATTTTAACTTTATCTTTTTCCTATATGTCGAAATAAGTTTGAAAATTTATATTTTCATAATTTTAAAAAACAATTCAAAATATTAAAAACAATTTAAATTACCAAACTGTCTCTGAGCAGTAGAGGACCATTGTCACTGCCTTATAACAAAAAAATAAATGGTGTAGTTTGTATAAGGTTGCAACCTTAAACAATCAAATTAAGACGCACTTGTCATAAATATAATTTTGGCGTAAAAAATTCTGAGGATGGCTTGAGAACCTATTTTCAACTCCAATTATAAAATCTTAAACTCCAAAAATGATTCAAATGATGTAGATTTATGAATACTAGAAAAACTTGAAAATGGGCAGTCCAGACAACGCGTTGCAAGATACATTATTTTTAGGACTCGAAATCTTTTATTCTTTTCGTATTCATACATCTTGATGTCAAGATTCTCAATTACATAGTTTTCTAACATCAAAACTACCTTTTATGAGGGTGCACCTTAATTCTACATTTTAATGTTGCAACCACATATAAACTTTTCCGAAAAAAAAAAAAAAAGAAAAAGAAAGAGAAATATACTTTTATCTTTTCTTCCCTTTGGTTCTCGTTATCCAGCCTTCATTCAACTCTATCTCTCTCTTCCATTTGAATCACTCTCTCTCTAGAAGTTTCTCTTGTTCCATTTGAATCTCTCTCTCTCTATCTGGTCTTCCATCCCTCTGTCTCTCATATTTCATTTGTTGTAGTTACAAGAAGAGGCAAGCTTTGTGAGGCAGCACATCTAAAAGTGGGTGGAATTTCACAACATGAAGGAATATACATTTCAACTTTCAAGATCTCATTTAGAGTTGAGAAAGAGTTTGGTTTCCCTGGTGCTCTCATTGTAAAAAGCATGCACAAGACTGAATTCTTCCTGAAATGTGTTAGACTGGAGCTTCATGGTGGCCTCACTGCTTATTTCGATTGCCATTCATGGGTTTATCCAATCTCCAAAACAAATGTCGACCGCGTCTTCTTCTCCAACAAGGTGTGCCTTCACCTTGTGCTTCCAAGTTTAGAGAGACGTAGGGCTGGCAACGAGTGGCCTGACCGGAACCCAAACCCAAAAAATGATGTGGTATCGGGACCCGAAGCCATTGGATCTAGACCCGGACTCAAAAATATAGTGTGGGACCAAATCCTGGATCAGACCCAAAAATTAAAATATTTATGTGTGGAAAAAGTTTATATAGAGCCGAGGCTCTAAACAATCAAATTAGAACCTGCATAAAAAATCTCATTTTATTGATCAGCTCGACATCAAGATGCATGGACATGAGAAAAAAATGGATTTCAAATTTTAAAAATAGTGCATCTTGTAACACATTTTTAGACCGTCAATTTTCAAGATTTTCAAGTTTTCATATATATGCTTGAGTCTGAGTCTGGGTCTGGACAGACCTGGACCCAACCCGACCGATTGCCACCCCTAGATTAGCTTGTTCTGACTTGGGGAACAAACTTCAAAAATTAGAACTCTGATCTCCCTAGACTAAACTAATCTGTCTTTCGCTTAGCTCAAGCCTAAAGGACATGTTATGGCCCATTGATCACTTATGAAAGATGCAAATGATATCATTAAGCTAAAGTCTTATGGTTTGTGATTAATAGTGATTGTGGACCATGCAGAGTTATGTTCCTACCCAAACACCAACTGGCCTTCGGCATTTGAGAGAAGAAGAGCTCAAAAAATTGAGAGGGAATGGCAGAGGAGAAAGAAAAGAATGGGATCGAATTTATGACTATGATAAATATAATGATCTAGGTGATCCTGATAAGGGTCCTGACCTTGCTAGACCAGTTTTAGGTGGCTCTGCACATCATCCGTACCCTCGTAGAGGAAGAACCGGTCGAGCTCCGAGTGCCCGAGGTATCTCTGTCTCTCTCTTCTTTTATTTGCTATGCATTCAGTATCACTCATTCATTCTTTGTGTGTGCTATATATGCAATATCTAAGCAGGCCTGAGAGTTTACCTTGTTTGGATTCGAACCTGAATTTCAGATCCTCTTTGGATTTGGGTATGGATCCAAGATTTGGATCCAAATAATTCGAATCAGATGATTTGGGTACAGGTGGATCATATCCAGATCCGACCTAGTTATTTATGCGTTATATATTATTTTGTATATATATATAGAGATATGTTATATAGTATTTTTTTTGCTGTATATTATTTTATGGAAGAAGTTTATATATGGTTGCAACCTTAAAAATGTAGAATTACAGATGAACCTCAAACTCTATCGAAAAAGCGGTTTTAATATTGAAAAACTCTCGAATTGATCATCTCGACATTGATAGGCTGCTATGGGTATTGGGAATTGTCTGAGTGTCACGTATAGGCATATATATTTATAGGGACGCCAACGATGTAGCTGACTCTTTTGTTAAGAGAGGCGTAGCATTGCAATCACTCGTTATCTGAAGTTCCTTTTGTTTAAGTTTATTGTAATGGGCAGGCTTTCTATGCTTCCCTTAGAGCATAGAAGTTCGATCCTTCCCCTTATCCAACCGTTCATTCTGGATGGAGGGCTAATATTGCCTCAATCACAATGTTACGTATCTACACTATTGTATTTTTAATTTTTTTTCTATAAACTATTTTGACACCAAATTTTGGATGTCCATTCCTCTATTAAACTCACACTAGCGAAAAATATAAAAAAATATATTTTCAATAAAATAAAATAACCAAAATACCCCTGAAAACTTCAAGGGGTATTTTGGTCATTATATTTTATCAAAAAATTATTTTTAATATTTTTTATAAGTGCGTCCCAATGAAAAGATGGAACGTACCAAATTTTATATTCATACAATTTGTATAAAAAAAACTAAAAATAAAATACTTAGAGATGTAGGATCTACGATCAAAAGCTGAGTGGCTCCCTTGATCAAAATTGGACGGCTGGATGGTAAAAGGAGGATAGAACTTCCATGCTGTAGGGGAAGTATAGAAACTTTTCCCTAGTGTAATTTCCGTTTGAGCAATAAAACTAGGGAATGTTGTCAAAAATAAAATAAAAAGATATTTATGTTATTTTATCCTGGATGCCTAAAGGAGGGATAAATTATCAAAATGACCCTGCTTGTTCTTGTATTGTATTCGTAGCCCCTTGTGGAAGGGCATTTTTCCCTCCAGGCCAAAATGATATCACCTCCTTGGGTACCCAAACAAGACCTGTAACTACTGGAACTGACTATTATAGTTACATGAATTACATTTACCCTTTGTTTCTTCTTAAGATCTCTGATATTTGAAACTTTTTAACATTTACCCTTTGTTTCTTCTTAAGATCTCTGATATTTGAAACTGTTTAACATGATTACTGTGTGTGTGTTTTCTTTTTCTTAACAGATCCATCATCAGAGAGCCGGCTGGAACTTCTCGACGTTATTAATATATATGTTCCGAGGGACGAGCGCTTCAGTCCTTTGAAAATGTCGGAATTTATCAAGAATTCTATAGAAGCCATTGTGCATTTTCTTATTCCTGTGGCAAAATCATTTTTCCAGAAAGACATACAAAATTTTACAACATTCCGGGAGATACGAGAATTATTCAACGACCGAAACCGGATTTTGGATAATGTTGTGGCCGAAAAATTGAAGAAACTTGTCCCCCAAGAGCTGATGGCACAGATAGTAAAGACCATTAGAGAAAATTCAACAAAATTCCCAGTACCCCAAATTATTCAAGGTGAATTTTTAAAATCTCTCAGGGTCTTTCTCTTATGGATGCGGTTTGTATAGAGCCTAGGCTCTAAACAATCAAATTAGAGCCTACCTTTAAGTAGTATCCGGAAATGTAGTTTTGACACTGAAAATATTTGTGATAGCCTTAAAATATACTTTGATCTTTATTTATAAAGTTCAAAGCTTCAAAAATGGGGTAGATCGACAGATAGACGAAATCTTGAAAATTGGTGGTAAAAAAATGCATTACAAAATACATTATGTCCAAAACTTGAAATTAATTTTTTCTCATGTCCATGCATCTTGATGTCGAGATGATCAATTTGAGGATTTTTAGGCATCAAAACAATTTCGTCTAGTGAAATTTTTTAGGTAGGCTCGAATGTGATTGTTTAGAGCCTCGGCTATGTATAAACTTTTCCCTTCTCTTATTTACAATAATTTGGAATGTATATTATTTTCCGATGAAATAAGGATGGTGATGAGAGATAGTGAAGACGGTAGACCACCATACATGCCGTACAATGAATTTTAAGAGAACCATCAAAGTAGCAATGACTAGGGCTGGCAACGAGTTGGGCCGACCCCAACCCTGGTTATATGGCCCGGCTTTTGATAGGGTTTGGCCAATCTGAGCTTGGGCTTTTTTTAATACAAGGTCAGATGGGCCTTGAACCGCCTAGGTTGGGATGGCCAGACATTTTATGGGTTAAAAATATTTGGCCAGGCTCAACCCTTGGGTCACTTGTAATGACTGGATCATTGCCCGCCCCAGTTGTAACTAACTAGTGTCTATAAAATTGATAACTCTGAGTTGGGGAGTCACCAAAGTTAGGGCGAGGAATGGGTTGGTTCGGATTTGGATTTGGATCCAAAAAAATATACATGGGATTCAAATTCGGATCATGACCCGATATCTAGATCTGGATCCAAAAAGAACACATGGGATCCATCTCCGGATATGGATCCAATCGAATCTAAAAAAAAATGTATTATTTTATATCTATAAAATAATATATAATAAAAATACTATATTATGTATGTATATAAAATAATATAATATTTTAATAACTGGTTTGGATCCGGATAGGATCCACCTGTACCCAATTCCAACAAATATTGGATCCAGATCCAACCCGTTAAATTCAAATATTGGATCCATAACCGGATCCAAATGAGATCCAAAATTCCGATTTCGGATCCAAACCGGGTAAATTTTCAACCCTAACCAAAGTCACCCTAAGTTTGATTACAACTCATTTGATTTGGGTTGGGACTGAGTGTCGATTGAGTCATTCTGGTTACTTCTTGTCAAAGTAATTCCATGCCCGAATACATGTGTTTGAAACATTGCCACCACCAATTGGAAAGAACTCTCCCTTCTCTCCATAGTAAGGAAGAGCATATCATGGAGCAATCGTGTCTCGGTATTCTTGAAAAGGTAAAAATTTTATGAGTTATTTGAAAATAATATCATTTAAACCGTGGTTATGCAAAATTAATTTTTGTATTATTGAATAGATAGAAATGGTAGGGTTTTTAATTTCACATTATAAGAAATGGAAGAAGAGAATCAAATACATGTAGAGAAACTCTTCATAAGCATTCACTACTCATTTTTTAAAGATAAACGTGTCAGGTTTGGTGATAGTCAAAATTACCACTCATACATTTTTTAAAAAGATTGCATGCATTATGGTTTTCAATAAAAGAAAAAGTTTTTTTTCAGAGAACAAGCAAAGGAACTAAGTGATCTTTATATAAAGGGTTAATAAAGGTATATTATTCGTGCTTTTTAGGTCATCTTTTTGGGTTCATAGGAAGGGATCTTCAAGAAAGAGATGGGTCTCCAAGAGAGAGATGGGTCTCCTAGAGAGAGAAAGAGACATAGCTTGTTAGAGAGAGGCAATTTTTCCTATAGAGTTCAAGATTACTAGTTTCCACTTCTAGAAAAAAAAAGTCTCTCTGAAAGAGATGGGTCACCTAAAGATTTAACTAAGAATTGACTAGCTCAAACTCAAGATCTTGGTGAGTCTAAGCCCGAGTCCTTGTTTTCAAATACTTCATTTTTCTACAGAAGCTGACGACTTTGGGTGGCAAAGCGACATCGAATTCGGTCGAGAAATGCTTGCAGGCATCAATCCCATGCTCATCCGACAGTTAGAGGTAATGCATGTTTTCTCTTTTTAAATTTGTATGCTTATAATGAAAACTAGTGTTGAAATACAGAGTCTCGGGTCTGAACCCGTTAAGGCCTTCATGCCAAGTCAGTCTTGGCAGACTCAATCAAGTTAGCAAGAGACTCGTCTGACCGACAAACTTGAATAACTCGGATGAGTCAAAGTCCACTTGTCAATCCGTCAACACTAATGAAAACATAAAAGGTGTGGTTTCTATCAGGTTGTAACTTTAAACAATCCAATTAAGGCGCACTTCTAAATTTTATCGTAACATATAATTTTGGTCAAACAAATTCTTGGGATTATCTCAAAATCTATTTTCATATCTAATTATAAAATTTTAAAATTCAAAAATGGTTAAAATCAAATAGATCTATAAATATATGAAAATCTTGAAAATGAATGGTCTAAATAATGTATTGTAATATGCACTATTTTTTGGACTAAAATTATTTTTTTTTCATATTCATACATTTCAATATCGAGATGATCAATTAAAGGTTTTTTCAACATTAAAATAACTTTTCCGATAGATTTTTGATATATATATATATATATATATATAATTCTACAATTCAAGATTGTAACTTTATATAAATTTTTTCCAAACATAAATTCCATTTTTCCAAACATAAATTCCATAATTGTTTTGTGTAGGATTTTCCACCGAGAGACAGATCGGGGAGAGAGACATGTGCCATCCAAGAGTCGCACCTAACGAGTATATTGGAAGGCTACACTGTTCAAGAGGTGGTTTTCCTCTCTCTCTCTTTGCATTTCAAAAGCTAAAATTTCATAGTGAAAATTGCAAGAACTTATTCTTTCTCTTTTTAATGATAAGAATTTCTTTCTCTCATATATCCGTACACATGCAAACACAAAATCTCACTCATACAAACGAAATGGAAATTTTTCTTTCACACATACCGTCACTCTCATCATCATCATAACCCTTTTTCAATTAATTAGGGTCGGTTACAACTTTTTTTCAATTAATTAGGGTCAGCTACACGAATCTTAAACCGCCATTATGCTCTATTAAAAGTCACTCATATATATATATATATACATTTTTTTTTTTTTTTTTTTTCTCATATACATATACACACAGAGACAACCTCAAACGGAAATCTCTCTCTTTCGGTCTTAAATACAGACAATCCCAACCCGAAAATCTCTCTCACACACAAAACTAGCTGAAAAAACTGTAACTCCAAAACCAACTACAAAATCTGTCTGTCTCTCACACACACATTTCCACACGTACAAAAACACACACAAAACTAGAGAAACTCTCACCCACTCTTTTGAATGTTAAAAAGACCATTTTATCCCGCCCACTCCAAATTGAAAGATATCGGCCTAGCCCTGCCAGGCCCGAACTGATTCGGGCTAGACCAGTGTTTTAAAAAACGCCGAGTCGAACCGGACTTGCCCGGTTCGACTCGGAAATCGTGAAAAGGGGACCGGATCGCCTAAAAAATCGGAAATCGTCCGGTTCGAGAGAGAACCGGACGATTCTGTACAGTGAATCGCCGATTCACTGTACGGAATCGGCGAGTCCCGTACGGATTTTTTTTTTTTTTTTTTTTTTTTTTTCTTTTTTTTTTTTTTTTTTTTTGTAATCCATGATAGATTTTTTTGTAATACTTGATCGATTTTTTTGTAATCCATGATCGAATTTTTTGGTTTTTTGTAACCCATAATAGAATTTTTTGTAATCCATGATCGAAATGTTTGTTTTCTTTTCTGGTAATCCATGATCGATTTTTTTTTGTTTTTTTTTTTTTTTGTAACCCATGATAGAATTTTTTGTAATCCATGATCGAATGTTTTGTAATACATGATCGAAATGTTTGTTTTTTTTTTGTAATCCATGATCGAAATGTTTGTTTTTTTTTTTGTAATCCATGATTGAATTTTTTGTTTTTTGCTTTTTTTGTAACCCATGATAGAGTTTTTTGTAATCCATGATTGAATTTTTTGTAATCCATGATCGAACTGTTTTTTTCTTTTTTTGTAATTCACGATTAAATTTTTTTTTTTTTTTTGTTTGTTTTTTTTTGTAATCCATGATCGAATTTTATGTAATCCATGATCGAATTTTATGTAATCCATGATTGAATTTTTTGAAAATTTGTGATTTTTTTTTTTTAATCCATGATCGAATTTTTTTTTGTAATCCATGATAGAATTTTTTGACAATTTGTGATTTTTTTTTTAATCCATGATTGATTTTTTTGAAAATTTGTTTTTTTTTTTTTTAATCCATATTATTCAAAGAGAAAATGAGAGAGATGATGATTCTGAGGCCACCCTATCCCAGCCATATTATTCACATATCGAGTCCCAACAGCAACAGTGTAGGGATGAGCACGAAATGCTGTAAATTAAATGCTGAATGGCGGTTCATGCAAGGAAAGAACATATCAATATTCGCATATTCATTCAAAAACATGAAAATTCTTAATGGAGTACCCTCATTTTTTATTGAATTCCTAAAAAACAATATTTATAATGAATTTTAATAATTTTTTCGAATTTTTTTTAGGCTTTATTATGACCGATTCACTCGATTCCCGATCCGGATCGGTTTTTTGGAAGCCTCATCCGAGTCACCGATCCGTTTTTTAAACCATTGGGCTAGACTATAAAAACGTATTATAACAACAGAAAAAATACAGAAAACCATGACTAAATGTATAAAAAAAAAATTCAGACTGGCTCAAGGCTGGCCACTCCCAAAACCGAAAACTATTTGGTCTTGACAGGCCCGGTCCAGGCCATCCTGGCAGACCTTATATCTCGGGCCCAAACAGAGTCGAAAAGCTGGCCCAACCCAATTACCCAAAGGTTGACCCAACCCCTTGCAACCTTACCCCCCTCTGTCTCTCTCACATACAAACCCTAATGCAAAATCTCTATCTTTTTCTATCTAAATTTACAAGATCATCATCGTTATAGCCTTATCTCAACTATTTCGACCACTCTAAATTTACAACCATATACATATCATACATGCAGGCAATCAAGGAGAGGAGACTATACATTCTGGACCACCACGATACTCTCATGCCATTTTTGAGACGCATAAACGCCCTCGGAGGGCTCTGCATTTACGCGTCTCGCACCCTTCTCTTTCTGAGAAATGATGCAGCTTTGAAGCCCGTGGCAATCGAGCTCAGTCTTCCATTAAATGATGAAGATCAAGGTTCCCGAGAGGACAATTTATCAGATGAAGGATGGTGGGACGACAAAAGAGTCTTCTTTCCTGCAACGAGTGGCACTGAGAGAGCCCTCTGGCAACTCGCCAAAGCCCATGTAGCCATTAATGACTCGGGCCACCATCAACTTATAAGTCACTGGTATCCCCCCTCTCTCTCTCTCTCTAGAACTCATTCATCCAAAGATAAAAATGACAGAGAAAACAGATACCTAAAGCTTCACTGGTACTTCCAAGACTCACTCTCTCTCTCTCCCTAAATGATTGAGAAAACCGATCTCTAAGGCCACATTACTACTTCCAATTCTCTCTCTAGAACTCATTCATTCAAAGATAATAGAGAAAAAAGATGCCTAAAGCCCATACCACTACTTCCAAATCTCTCTCTCTCTGTCTCCCTCTCCAACTAGAACTCGTTTATACAAAGATCTATAAAAAAGATACAAGTCTCTCTCACACACTGTTCAAAAATTGAACTGGCCCCAGAAACTGGTCAATGGCTGGTTCCGAGTAACTGATAAGCCAGCAGGTTCAACAGGTCGTAATTGGTTCAAAAAGTGTTAAAAAAAATAAAATCTAAAAGAACATGAAAAGTTTGATTAAACAAAGTTGAACGAGTTAATATATATATATATATTTAAATATTATATTTAATATATACATGTATTATTTATATATTATAACTAAAATTATATATTTATATGTATTTAAATATTATATATCAAAATTATTTAAATATTAGGGTTCGGGTCGGATCCACATGGACTCCGGACCTGACCCGATCCGACCCGCCGGGTCCAAGTTTTAAACCTATACCCGGACTTGGGTTGGGTCCGATCATCGGTTCCCAGGTCGGGTCCGGGTTCATTGCCACCCCTACTCAACTTTATATTTCACTAGAACTCATTCATCTAAAGACAGATAAAAACCGAACATCTACAACC
Source organism: Amborella trichopoda (assembly GCF_054954075.1). NCBI lineage: Eukaryota > Viridiplantae > Streptophyta > Magnoliopsida > Amborellales > Amborellaceae > Amborella > Amborella trichopoda. The sequence goes on along the minus strand of NC_142341.1, from coordinate 53,118,645 downwards.
CCAGTAGAGTATCCAACACTCCCTTTCGCACAACTAGGAGCTGGCAATGGGCCTGGCTGCCCCTCCCAGCCCCGCTGGCCGGCCAGCATGGTATCTAAAAAACTTCATCCTGGGCCACAAAATTTGGCCCGAGGCTTGGGCCAGGGCCAGGATACCACGGCTTAAGGGCTGGGTCAGGCCAGGCTGACCGAGGGCCACAACAAGGTTGGCCTGGTTTGGCCAGGCCTGACCCTTTTTTCTTTTAACTTTTTAAATGGCACTTGACCTGGCTCGTCCGAACAGGACCTAGGCCAGGGCCTCTTTGGCCCAGTACTGGCAGCCCCGGCCCAGGCCAGCCCTTTTCCATCCCTATGCAGAGCACAATCAAATGGAAGATATGGTCTCTACAATTTTATGAGGAACATGTCCAAATAGAGATATGGTTAATCTCCATCCATTACCTAGAATGGACAGTGAATGCCCAGGTGTTACATACGCACCATGATATAGTTTCCTTATTTCGCATTCTTAATCTCCACCATCATCACCAAGAACAGACAATGGATGTTACGCAGGGCCATAGGCATATCATAACATACAACTATGGTGCATGATGTTCTTCCCTCATCATAATAAACCCATTATGGTTAATCTCTGCCATCTATAATTAATATGGAGGGTGGATGTATACAACTCGTTTAGGGTGTGTTTTCCCTTATCAGAATTTGAATGATTGATTATTTGTTCAGGCTACATACTCATGCAGTGGTGGAGCCGTTCATCATAGCAACTCGACGGCAGCTGAGCTCCATGCACCCTGTGCACAAGCTGCTTCACCCTCACTTCAAGGACACCATGCACATAAATGCGCTTGCCCGTGGCATTCTCTTAAATGCCGGGGGGATCTTTGAGAAGACCATGTTCCCCGGCAAGTATGCATTGGAGCTCTCTTCTGCGATCTATAAAGACTGGCGGTTCGACGAACAGGCCCTCCCGAAAGATCTTCTCAAGAGGTCATGTCTTTCTCTCTCGGTTTCCTCTTAATTAATTCCTTCCATAAGTTCTAAAATTGATTTATGTATGGGTGCTTATATAAATAAAATTGTTTATCTTTTGTAAAAAAAGTTCTAATCATCTCTAGCGATCAGATGTAAAATTAAAAAAAAAAACTACTATTCACCATGCTTACGGTCCTGAAAATTTTTTATGCCCTTTGTGTGAAGTAATGACACACCCCATTTAGGATAATGATGTAGAAAAACATCTCTCCAAATAGAATGATATTAGGGGTATTTGTTTAGGTGCATGCAATGCACATTCCAATGAAAAATCTGAAATAGAAAACCCTAAAATGGTTCTTTGAATAGAGAGAAAATTGGATTAATAATAAGCATCTATAGATATCAATGCTGTGTGTGTGTGTCCTATTTTTGAATTCATGCCTGCCAACCAATCCTAACTCTATATATTGGACCTAACTTTTTATGAAAATCATGGTGCAAACCTTGTGAACAGTTGTAGCATATTAAATCCACTGAAATGTTTCAACTATTCATCCAAAGCAAATACACACAAACACACCACAGAACCATTGTCACAGTTTTTGGCCTTTAACAGTTTCACTGAATTAATAATTGCAGAAAAATGGCAGTACCAGACCTTGATGCACCAAGCGGAGTACGACTAGTATTCACAGATTACCCTTACGCCTTAGATGGTCTCGACATATGGTGCGCCATAAAGAAATGGGTCCATAAATACTGCTCAATCTTTTACCGAAACGATGTTTCTGTAAGAAACGACTCCGAAATTCAAGAATGGTGGTTTGAGATCAGGCAAGTGGGTCATGGGGACAAGAGAAATGAGAATTGGTGGTTCAAAATGGACAACCTCTCCGAGCTCGAAGAGGCCCTGACCATAATAATATGGATCGCTTCCGCGCTCCACGCCTCAGTCAACTTTGGCCAATACGGGTACGCCGGATACATGCCAAATAGGCCATCATTAGGCCGGAGGTTCATACCTGATGAGGGCACTCCTGAATTCGCCGAATTTTTGAGGAATCCAGATGCATTTTTCCTAAAGACGGTGCCAAACCGGTTCCAAACCACACTAGGCATTGCATTGATAGAAATCCTTTCCAAGCATGCATCAGATGAGGTTTATTTGGGACAAAGGGAATCCGAGGAGTGGACTGATAACGAGCAAGTGATCGGAGCATTTCAGGAATTTCAAAGAGAGCTACAACAGATTGAGAAGAAGATTATCGAGAGGAATCAAGATCTGAAATTGAAGAACAGGAGTGGTCCACGAGTGATCCCTTACACTCTCTTGTATCCTGATACTTCTAATGTGAGTAAAAAAGGGGGCCTCACAGGTAAAGGAGTACCCAACAGTGTGTCTATCTAGTTCTTTGTTAATCCATAAAGCTGTGTATTATATTCTTGTCTCTTTTTTTTTTTTTTTTCAAGAGTTGTTACTTCACTAAAGCTCAATTGGGGGGCTGCTAAGTAATGTGAAGGTCCATATTTAAGACAATGTAATATAATTCGATGCGGTGTGATCGCTGATATTGAATGTATTTTTATAAATATTTCAACTGCAAACTTGCCAAACAAAACAAAGGAAATATAATCCCAAAGTGATTCGGATTTCGGGCATTAATGGCTGATATTGATTGTAGTTTCCCCGCCAAACAAAACCAGTACTTACGGACTTGGCAGAGTTACCATAGGCTCACGCCTGAGGAGATTTCCAGTGCTGAACTCGTCCTCGTTGGAAACTCTTAAAAAGATCATAAAAATTTGTTTAAAAATTACTAATCCATAATTTAGGGATACATCTTTGCATGATTTTTTTTTAGTTCTTGTGATGATTGGAAAACGTACTTATAACATGCTCAGATTTTTTTGTTTTTTCCTTTTTAAAATATCCTAAAATGTTTCAATGTATAATTGGTGTTGTGAAGGTGCAATTGGGAATCAGTTAATATTTGAAAGAGAGAGCACTTTCTCTGTGGTCCTTTTCTATCACAAAATAAAGACAAATTTTTCATAACATTAAAAACCAACAAGGCAAAAACTGTTACACTGTTACATATTTTTGTAAAAGTACTTTCATTTAAATTTATACACAAAAGATAGAACTTTTAGTTGTAATTGGGGCTATATCATTAGGCAGAAATGTGACAGAAGACAACATCGGATTTGAAAAAAATTGAGATTTATTGGAAGATAAGAGTTATTAATTGCAAAGCAATAACAACTTATTTCTTATTACTCTATTAATAGATTAATCATAATTTTTTTAAAAAATATATACATTATTTCCAAAAGAAAAATGTTAAAATAAGGTTGGGCCTTAAGAAACCTCTCTCAACAAATTTCACCTTCCATCTTCTTTTCTCATCGCACAATCAAAGCTTCCTTCTCTCTCTCTCATTGTTCTCTCCCTCTCTCTCCTTGTACTTCTCCTCTTGTTGCACAATCAAAACCTCACCTCTCTCTCGCATTCAGCTATCAAAATTTCCTCTTTCTATCTCTCTCTAGCTTCTCCCCTTTGTGCATAATCAAAACCTCATCTCTCTCATTTTCCTCATCTCTCTCATTTTCTCTCCTTGTTATGTTGGAAATAGAGTAAAGAGCTAGAAAACAAATGGTGTTTCAATCTCTCTAATCCTAGGCACGATAGAGTGCCTTCTCAACACAATATTTATAGTCTATTTGCGTAGTGTTATATATATATATATATATATATATATATATATATATATATATATATATATATATAAAATATTACGTAACGCTTATAGATGAAAATGAACAGAGATTTCGCTTACCCCCATCACAATCCAAAGTTCATTGCATGGTCAAGATTGTCATGTAGTATTTCATTTTTCATTTTTTTCTACAAATCGTAATTACTTGAAATTTAGAGCGTGTATTCATCAAAAATAGGAGAATCTTCGAAAATTAAAAACAAATATTTTACATGAAAGACATTGACAAAAATACCCCCAAAAAGTTTTAAAGGTATTTTGGTCAATTTATTTTTAGCGGATAATTTTTTTTATATTTTTATTAGATGCACCTCAGTAAGATGTTCATACCCTCCAAATTTTAGATCATTTCGATTTGTAGAAAAAATGAAAAATAAAATACTACTGAACATTCGTGACCACGTGATGAAATTTGGAAGGTGATGAGGGTAGGCGAAATCACTATTCATTTTCACCTATAGCCATTGGAAAGACTTTTCTTATATATATATATATATATATATATATATATATATAGAAGATCATGTCAGCATAGGCGTACTGCTACAGTTAACGCCAACGGCCCAGATTGAATATGGGCCTATTTGACAATCACAAATGTCTGATAGTGTTTGAATTTTAATTTTTTTTTTTTCAAAACGGAATGATATGAAATCTAGAGCGTGTGTACAAAAAAAATTGACGAATCTTAGAAAAATATAAAAAAATATTTTATACGAAAAAATGACCAAAATACCCCCATAAAGTTTTGGGGGTATTTTGGTCAAATTATTTTACAGATTATATTTTTATTTTTTTTATTAGATTGGCCTTGATGAGAAGAACATATACCTAAAATTTTAAGTGATTTGAATTTATAGAAAAAATATTAAAATTCAAACACGGAATGAGGTCGTGACCTTCAAATCGGCCCATATCCAATCTTGGCCATTGACGTTTACTGTAGCAATCAGTTAGTGGACATACTGAATTTGAGCCGATCTGACGGTCACAGATGTCTGTCAGTATTTGAATTTTAATTTTTTCTATAAATCCAAACCACTTGAAATTTCAAGGCGCACCTAATAAAAACATAAAAAAATTATTCATAAAAAAATAAAATGATCAAAATAGCCCCAAAACTGTTTGAGGGAATTTTAGCCAATTTATTTCATATTAAATATTTTTTGATAATTTTTGAAGATTCACCTATTTTTTATGAACACACACCTAAAATTTCAAATGATTTGGATTTGTAAAAAAAAATTAAAATCCAAACACTGATAGACATTTGTGACCGTCAAATCAACTCAGATCCAATATGGGCGATTGGGTTCATATGAGCTAGTGGGCTAATCCCAATTATTTCCATATATATATATATATATATATATATATATATATATATATATATATATATATATATATAGTGCGGTTTGTATAGAGTCTAGGTTCTAAACAATCAAATGAAAGTCTACCTTCAAATGGTGTCAAAAAATGTGGTTTTAATAATGAAAATATTTTTGATAGCCTTAAAATATATTTTCATCTTTATTTATAAAATTTAAAGCTTCAAAAATAGTGTAGATTGACAGATCTATTCAAACTTGAAAATATTGAAAATTAACGGTCCAAAATGTGTTACAAAATACACTATTTCCAAAACCTAAAATCCATTTTTTTTTCTCATGTTCATGCATCTTGATGTCGAAATGGTCAATTTGAGGCTATTTGGGCATCAAAATAACCTCATCTAGTAAAATTTTTGTGATAGGCTCTAATTTGATAGGCTCTAAAATTTTTGAGATAGGCTCTAAAATTTTTGAGCCTCGGCTCTATATAAACTTTTCCCCCATATATATATATATATATGGAAAAGATCTTGTACATCCAGGTGCATATTGTTACAGTAAACCCCGACAGCTCAGATTGAATCTAGGCCAATTTGACTATCGTTAATGTCCGATAGTGTTTTAATTTTAATTTTTTTCTATAAATCCAAATCACTTGAATTTTAGGCGTATATTTTTCAAAAATAGAAAAATCCACAAAAATATCAAAAAAAATTACATTAAATAAATTGATCAATCAGATAGGCCACATAATGCCTCAGATTTAATCTGGGTCATTCACATATGGGCTTACAATAGTGGCCCAATAGTATAAGTCCAATGGTTTAGATTGAATAGAGGCATGAAACAAAGGCACTTGATTGAAAATAAAATAGCACTTTTATCTCTCTATACATGGGGAACATTGAGACTCATGAAAATGAAAAAACACCTTCAATAGTCAATGATTGAAACACTACCGAACAATTATCTTCGTGCGATGAAGTTTGGATAGTGATGAGGGTAAACTTGACAATTGTGTCTATACAATGAAGTTTGGATGGTGATGAGGGTAGGCAAAATCGTTGTTTATTTTCACCTATAGGCATTGCGAATACCTATATATATATATATATATATATATATATATATATATATATATATATATATATATATATATATATATATATATATATATATATATATATATATATATATGAAAGATATTACAAGATGCCTATTGGCTAAAATGAACAGTGATTTTGTCTACCCTCATCACTGTTCAAAGTTCATCACGCAGTCATGATTGTCTAGTAGTGTTTTATTTTTCATTTTTTTGACAAATCAGAATGATCTGAAATTTGGAATGTGTGTTCATAAAAAATACGAGAATTTACAAAAAATATCATAAAAAATATTTTACATGAAAAAGATTAACCAAAATACCCCCGAAAAGATTAGAGGGTATTTTGATCAATTTGTTTTTTGTGAATAATTTATATATTTTTTTACTATATATGCCTCATTATGATGTATTTACTCTCCAAATTTTATATCATTCTGTGCGAAAATTTGGACGGTGATGAAGGTAGGCGAAATTACTATTCATTTTCGCCTATAGGCGTTGAAAAGACTTTTCATATATATATAGTTTGTCTAGAGTTAACAACCCCTCAAAATACGAAGGTTCAAGTCAAAAGGGGTTGTGATAGGTGTATTTTTCAAAACAATCATTACTATTTATTAAAAAATTATTTAAATATGAAACTTTACCATCAAGCAAGGAGAATTTTGAAATTTTTATAAAAGTACAATGGCATTTTGGAACTTACTGTGCTAGAATTTTATTTACAGTGTGCCCTTGTCTTTTAGTTAAAATTTCAACTTTACTTTTTATACAGATGACAAAAGTTTCATTTGTCTTGTAGTAATATTTACAAAATTACCTCACAAAAATATCTTTTTTCAATAAATATACTACAAAATTAATAATCCACCCTTCACAACTCTCTCTATCTCGAACCTTTGTAATTAGAAGGTTGTGAAGGTTAGATTATTCCATATATATATATATATATATATATATATATATATATATATATAAAATTGGGATTAGCCCACTAACTCATATGAATATATGAGCCCAACAGCTCAGATCGAATCTGGGCCGATCTGACGATCACGGATGTCTATCAGTGTTTGAATTTTTATTTTTTTTTATAAATTCAAATCACTTGAAATTTTAAGTGTGTGTTTTTTTCATCAAGACGCATCTAATAAAATATATAAAAAAAATATTTACAAAAAATAAAATAACCAAAATACCTCCGAAATTTTTGGAGGGTATTTTGGTCAATTTATTTTATGTAAAATATTTTTTTGATATTTTTTGAAGATTCACTTTTTTTATATATATATAAATACGCGTCTAAAATTTCAAGTGATTTGAATTTGTAAAAAAAAAATTAAATTCAAATATTGATGGATAGATTGACCTAGATCTAATCTATACTATTTGACTCATATGTTTATATGAGCTAATAAACTAATTCCACCTTTTTCTTATATAGATAAAAGACTCTTTTTACTTTTGTGAGTCCCTACATATAAAGTGTGCTCCTCTTACCCTTTCACGAGTTCAATGTACAAAGACATTACTCCACTAGAGCGCGTATTGCTTTCGCCTATGCGCATGGAATCATCTAAACATTCATTTTAACCGTTATTATTATGAAATAACGTTTAAGACATTTTTCTAATGCAAAATATACAACATATTGTACAATCAAAACCAGTGTTGTCTTTCGTAGCCTTATTTGGTTTGATAAAAAAAGCATGAAGCAATTCACTTCAACTGATTCTAAGGAAGACTTCAGATTTCTCTTTAAATCCAATATAAATATAATATATATTTATATATAAAAGTATATTAAAATAATAAAAATTTAAAAATAAAAAACAAAAAATGCATTTATTTGTTTCGGCTGAAGTGGCTTAAAGCTAACCAAAACAGTTTCACTTTGCTTTGGTCTAAGCAAAAAATTCGACAAGTTCAACTTCTTTGGCCGAAGCTAAGCGAACTTGATAACACTGAGTCAAAACCGAACTTGATATTACCTTAGCCAATGAGCCAAAACCGTACTTGATATTACTTAGCCAAAACCTCATCTATGGACCAAGTACATAATAAATAAATGGACCTACTTTTGCCCCAAACCCTATTCATGTGCCCCAAAGTGGAAGCAATATGTGCACTACAAAAAACAAAAAGAAGAGAAGGGCAACATCTTTTCAAAGAAAAGTAGAGGTTTCTCCCTCATGGCTTCCTTGGAACATGAGGGTCCATACTGATTCAAAAAACACTTTTGAGGCATTTACATGGCCATGTTTGCCAATCATTCAAAGAGTACAATAAATTAGATAAAGATATGGTAGCCCATAATTAAGAGAGAGAGTCACTACCTAAATTCCTTCTCATCCCCTCTCACTTTAATATCAAGGGTAGGAAAAGAAGCAACAAATGCACACTCATTAACTATGAGCCTTCTTTTTTCTTCTTTCACTTAAAATATTAAGGGTAGGGGTGGTTGGCATGATCTAATAATATCAAACCATAGAGAGAGACCAACTCCCAAAAGGAGGCAAAGCATAAACACATATAATAAAAGAGAGCACTTCATAAGGAAACAATAAATGAAAAGTCAAGGGAGCAGGGGAACTGAGACCTTGTAGATCATAGTTGTGTGGTCGACTTAAGAGAGAGATTAGGTCATTATAGCGTAGTTAGCAAGTCGGGGATTATCAATTAATCGGATTCATTATGAGATCGGAAATTAAATTTTTTTATTTTAAAAATTCGGATAAAATAATTGGTTAAAAAATATGGATCGGCAAAAATATTTATTGTGAAGAGATTGCGAATATATTGGACAAAGCTCAGAAAATCGAAGTAAAAATATTGGATATATTTAAAATATTAGAAATTTTGAAACTCTAAATATATATATATATATATATATAGAAAAAAAGTGATAGCAGTGAGAAGTAATGCTTTTACTCTCTCTCTCTCTCTCTATATATATATATATATATACATATATATATATATATATATATATATATATATCACTCGGTATAAAAATTACCTCCCTATAAATATAAAATTTCAAATATTCAATGTGATATATCTCTAAAGTTATCTATCCTATTCATCAAGATAAGTATTGGGTAGGTGAATTCAGTATTCATCTTTCTGGAGAGAAATAGTCCATTCATACGTGCTAACTATGGTCTACCCATAACTACCCGAAAAAATATGCACCATATCCATTGCAGAGAACCAGAAAAAGTTTTGGGAGAATACAAATAAAAATAGATATAAAAATATAAATTTCATAAAATAGAAAAAAAGTATTGAACTTTAAAAAAAAAGAACAAGAAAAAAAGAGCATATTAATAAAAAAAAAATTGAAACAATTTTTTCAAAATTTGAAAAAGTCACGTGTTAGACTTCTTCATGAAAGGATCATGTATTCTTAACGATCTATTGAAAAAGTCATATATTAAATTATTTAAAAAAAAAACACCAATTTTTTTGAAAAAATCGTGATTAAATCGGCAAAGTGCTAACTACGTATCAGGGTTGCTAAGGAGAATAAGTTATGAAAAATAGTAGGGCTGATGGGTCACTAGATTTAGTTTGAAAAGTAGTAGGTTTGGGTTATTAGATTTAGCTTGACAACCGGTCTCAAGCCTAAAATTTAGGCTCGGGGTTTGGGTCAGGCTAGGTTTGTTTTTTTTTTCGGATTTTTTCAATTAGTTTAGAAGTTATTTTTTTTTAAAGCTTTAGTGGGGTGGGTAAGTAAGAATGGAAACCATAACGTAGTGATAACTTATTATGAAACCTACTTTAGAAGTTATTAGTTGGTTGGGGTAAGTAGGATTGGAAACTACAACGTGGTCATAACTTATTATGAAGTAAGCAATTGGCCGATTTGGATTATCGGAATAAAATAATAATAATAAAATAAAATAAAAATAGGGTGAATTCGAGGGTACATAATCCACATCATGGACGCATCGAATCACTTTCAAGGATTCCTGATCCGAGTCTATTTTAAAACAACATTTCGAACTATTATTTAGTTTAAGTTAAAATTCATAATACTTTGAATTCCTAAAAAGTTTTGATTTTTAAAGGGTGCGGTCTGGATTACGTTGAAGCCTTAAATGATCGAAGTAAGCTACACCCTAAATGATGATGAAAGATGTTTTGGTGTCGAAAAATTATGTAATGATATGAAATCTATGTTTCAGTCTAATAATGGAAATAATAAATCTATGAATAGTTAGAATTTTTGAAAATAGACGATGCATATAAATATATAAATATATTGTAAGATTAATTATTTTCAAGACTTCATATATCTATAAATATATATATATATATATCTCAAATTCGAGATGATAAATTATAGGAATTTAGACGTCCGAACAACCTTTGCCAATAATTTTTTAGGTGTCTTACTTTTAATAGCATGAGGTTGCCAACTTATAGAAACTTATTCTATTTTTAAATTGTAGGGGTCCTGTGTTTAACTAAAATTAAATTTATTTTATATATTGGGATTCAAAAAATATTACTAGACCCGATTAACTGAATCCTAACTTGAATTGGGTCTAATTTTTTAGATGTCTTACTTTTAATAGCATGAGGTTGCCGACTTATAGAAACTTATTCTATTTTTAAATTGTAGGGTCCTGTGTTTAACTAAAATTAAATTTATTTTATATATTGGGATTCAAAAAATATTACTAGACCCGATTAACTGAATCCTAACTTGAATTGGGTCTAATTTTTAGACCCATATATGGACACGGAACAGATCTACCCCGGTCCTAAGTCGGATATAGGTCAATTACTAGTAGTTTCAACCAAATGTTTGGTGTTTACCAACGAATTTCTTATAAAAGAATTTTTAGGAAGAAACGTAAAATATCAGCTTTCTCAACAAATTTTGAAAGAAAAAGTTTATAGAAGGTGAACATCTTAAAATGTAAATTGAGATGGACCTCTAAATTTTTTTGAAAAACTTATTTTGGTGTAAGAAAAATATGTAATCGATCATCTCAGATGTATAAATATATTAAAAAAAAAAAAATTGAGTCCCAAAAGAAATATATATATATGGTAACTTGTAACACATTAGAGGGAAAAATATGGAGGACCAGAGCGCGGGCCCACCATTAATAAAGAACGCGCGTTAAACAATGCGCGCGAAATGGACCCAGACGCCTTCTCTCTCTCTCTCTCTCTCTAAAACTCACGCTGTCTTCCGACGTGCATATCTCCTTGTTCTTTGCTCAGAGAACCAGTGAGAGAGAACCTTGATTGCAAACCCTAGAAACACGAGCCCTAGAAAACGCAGAAAGCCTCAGAGGGTACTTTCCTAAGCTTGGGCGCTCCTCCATCTTCAAACCCAAGAAGAAGAAAGAGCTCTGCTCCATTACTGGATCTACAAGCATTTCAGCTATGGTGCGGTTCCAGAAAGGACAGGTTTACTGATAACTCAGGGCTTTGAGATTGATTCATTGCTATCCCTGTGACGAGCCCTACTCTACTAAAGCACTCTGAAACATCTCAAAGAGAGTATAATCTGTTCAATAGAGGTTGTTCCTCTGTGCTCTCCCTCCATTTATTCATTTATTATCATCATCATTATTATCTACTGTTATTATGTTCGATTTTTTATAGTAATTATTAAGGAGCATGATTTAGTTGTATTGTAATTTTACGTCAAACTTCTGTTTTAATTTTTATCAATTTTGCATTTTCCTCGAGAAGCTCTGTATATTATTTTCATAAGAAAGACCAGCTGTTCTAACTTCTAAATTGTATTTTTCAAACAAAAAATATTAATATTACAGATACGTTTCCAAAATTCATGATCAATTATTATGGAAACATGAAGTTGATGTTAATTGTGCGAATAGTATTGCTGCATATTTTTGGTGCATTTGAGGAAATATCTATGTTTCTACTTTTCGCAGTTTCCGTTCTGATACGAAATTTGGTCTTTTGTCAATTTTTGTGTCGAATTTTGGGGCAAAATTTGAGGTATCTAGGCCTTAAAGCTGTTGCATTATTGGAAATTTTTTGATATTTAGATTAGATTAGGGGACGTACATGACAGTGTCTTGCGACTGGCTGAGTTACCCCAACTTTTATGTACGACTCAGGGTACATAAAAAAAATCCAAAAGAAAAAAAGAGAAAAATGTGCGATTGTTGTACAGATTGTTTATATATATATATATATATATATTTATTGGCAAAGGTTGGTGATTTTTTTTTTGCCATATTCCATGTTCTTTATTATCCTTTTCTTTGGATTTTTTAGAAAATGTCCCCAATTAATCAATTGTTTTAAATCCATTTTTATATACCTTTTCCAGGCTTATTTGGATTTTTTTGGTTGTTTTTGGTTTTATTAACCTTTACTAATTTTATTTTATTTTTAATATTTGATCTATTTTTTAAAAAAACTCAAGGACCTTTGGCCCTGTACAGTACTCGGGTAAGTCCACTCGAACCAGCCTCCAGCCAGGTCTGTATGCCTGGCATGAGGAGATATATATATATATATATATATATATATATTTTGGCAAAGGTTGGTGATTTTTTTTTTGCCATATTCCATGTTCTTTATTATCCCTTTCTTTGGATTTTTTAGAAAATGTCCCCAATTAATCAATTGTCTTAAATCCATTTTTATATACTTTTTCCAGGCTTATGTGGATTTTTTTGGTTGTTTTTGGTTTTATTAACCTTTACTAATTTTATTTTATTTTTAATATTTGATCTATTTTTTAAGAAAACTCAAGGACCTTTGTCCCTGTACAGTACTCGGGTAAGTCCACTCGAACCCACCTCCAGCCAGGGCTGTATGCCTGGCCTGAGGAGAGCTTCGAAATAGTTGTACACGATATGATCATTTACCTTTGGAACATAAATGTTACAATCACCCCTAACCATCAGATATAAAACCTATAAAATTGGGTGACTGGATTCTTTCTTTAAAAAAATTGGATGACTGGATTAGTACCACTGACGGTACTTAATGGTCTGAGAAAAATTTCCACTTATTTTGTATGTATCACGTATAAATGACATGCCCCAGCTGTTGGATTTTAAATCTAACATCTTGAGGTGTTTGTGACCTTTGTGTATGAAAGGTCACAATCTCATTATATACAATTCTTTTAGGGTATAATGTTGCCATTTGTCTGATGATATTGAATTTCATTATATAGTTTCTGTTATAAAAAAAAAAAGAGATTTTATCAATTTTTGCGATGTAGTTTGGAGCAAAATTTGAGCTTTTTAGGCTTTTCAACTATCATTGGAAAATTTAGGTATTCCGGTTAGAATTGTTGTCATAAATGCCTTCTTGATAATATCTTATGGTTTTCCTGATAATGTCTCATGGTTTTCCTGAACAATCAGATAATGTTTCTGCTATTTAAATCTATCACTTTTTTGTGTTCATGCTAAAGTTTCAGACTTTCAGCATCTTAAGAAAATTCAAACAGTTTTGTGTCAGTACTGGTATTATGTGAATGATTCTCCCTTTGGTACTAGGATTTGCTAGAAAGCGTCATATTTAACAATACATTTAAAGGCGATTCAATTGATGTCCAATCATCAATACTGTATTTTTTTAAGAGTAAGTTATTCTCACCAAGGGATAGGGGCCCAAATCCCCACTAAAAAAACAAAGTTTGGTCTATTATTGGCACCAATATTTTTTCTCTATAAATTTTAAAGATTTTCTGAATGTTTTTGGCATTTGACTGTCTTTACTATCATTCTCCATAAAAGATTAAGGTATTTTATAAGTTTTCCTCCAAGTTATGCAAAAATGTGTGCCATATTTTGCTCAAATTTGATGATATAGGTCTAGCCATCATTTATTTTAAAAGTTTCAATTCAAATTGGAAAAACTTTTAAGGTAAAATCAGTTATTCCATTCTCCTTTGATGCTTTATTCACATTCCTGTGTGTTCTATTAAACAGTTTTTTCCCTTTGCTTTTGCCTTCTTTTCATTATTCCAGGACATTAGGCTTAAGATTATCGATTTTGGTTGTAATTCAAAAGTTCATGCATTTTTTACCTTTTTAGAGGCACATCCAGATTTTTATATGTTTATAAATAAGGCTAAATGTGGGTATAATTGACATTAACTTATTTAGTGTTGATTGTTTCTTTCAGTGTGCCAGGAACGGCAATTTGTATTGTAGTATATAGGTTCCTGTGTGCAATAGGACGAGATGTTCAATGGTTTCATCGAGTTTATGTAAGTTGTTTTCTTGGCAACCTTCCCTTATCTGTTTTTAATTGTGTGACATAAAACTTTGATATTTGACATATTAAAAGAACTAATAAAAGAAACTGCAAACTCTGATGTCTTTATCAAATACCCCTTCTTACGTACAACTTTCAAAGGGATGTACAATATATATTAATGCCTATATTATTTGGTTTATTGACCGTGTCCTGTTTTGCTTCTTCCTCTAGATTTTTTCTTGCTTATAATCTTTTATATTTTGATTGGGACCTGATATCCCTTCTCACATCCCTTATTAGTTGATGCTCTACTTATCCTTAATATTAGTTTTCCTATAAAATATTTATTTTATCTTCACATTTCAAGATGCACTGAAATTTTAATTCCTATCTCTTAGTACTCTTTGCTGCATCATATGAAATCCATTTTTTTGCTGTCTTTCCCCTAGTTTTTTATCATATTGCTTTGTTGTGCTAGACCTAGTGTTTTTTGTTTCAACTTCGACTGAATTGTCTAGTTCTCTATGTCTATATCAGGAAATTTCTTTATCCAAAACCTGAGGCAACCTCTATTGATAAAGAGTTTTCTGACCGTTGATTCTGTGTCAACTTGACATGCTCTTTCTTTTATCCTAGTCTTTGTTTGATCCTCTTCTCAACAATACAAAAAAGAAAAAACCTGGTCAAATTTTATTGTTCTTGTCAACCTTTTTGTTACCATATCCATTGTCCTTCCTTGACTCCCTACATTTTTTGTCTTTTGGGTTTGTCAGGATTCTGATTAGGTGAAATGGTTGAATTTAGATTGTCTTTAACCACAAACGAACTAACCATGTGCAGGTCACAGTAACCAACTTCTCCCCCTCCACCGAGTTTTTCGAATTCACTTTGTGAACCAATTCATAAAAGGAAAGTTCCCTTTTCCTTCCATTTTTACTCAATGCAGTGGATCGCATAGTTGAAGAACAATTGAGGCCTCTTGAACTGGGTTATTGCGGTGCCAAAAGTTCAACCAAAGGGATACTGTTCCAGTTCCCTTTTAAAATACCTATTTTCGATCTCTAGTTCGAGACTTAAATTAGTGAGGGAAAAAGGCTTTGTTTAAGACCCACTTCCTATTTCCATTGAGTCAGAGAAGATGAATATGCTCTCCGAAATGGAAATGGAATTAAGTTAACGGTCGACAGGTATCATTTGGTTTGACAGTTGCATCTAGATGGGTCTTGCTCGTAAACCAAGGAAAAGAGCTTCTGTGGTTCCTTATGACTCAGAGATTGAAACCACATCTGTAAAATCTGTTAGAAAGGATGATTTTGAGACCAGAGCTCCTTTTTCTGGAGAAAAATTAGTTGAGACTGAAGATTCAACTTTTCTTCTCATAGTTGATAGGAACACGAAGAATAGCTATAATTTCGAGGATTTTTGTTCAGACTATCCTCTTTTATGCGATGCCTGGGATTCAATATTAGGATCAAACAATCTGGAGGTCTTCTTTGATGGGTCTAGGTTCAACCCTATTGAGGAGGCTTCTCTCTTACTAGAAAACCAATGGAATGAGTCTTTGAACTTGGTTCTTGAAGAAGATGAAGAAGAAATATCTCATCCTGATGATTGTACACCAATTCAATTAAGCAATCATTTCTTAATATGTAGCAAGAGCTCTGAATCTCCTCTTGAGCAATCATTTCATGATGATGATGACTCAGCATTCGACAGTTCATGGTCTTCTCTCTCTGGATGCGATTCTCTCTCTACATTTGATGATTCATCTTTGGGGGTGCAGGAATTTGACCGTGTTTCGTTTCTAGACCTCAACGCTAACGATCTCGAATGGGTTTCCAACAAAGAAAATGGTTTCTCTCTCTTCCAGTATAGTCTCCCGAACGCCGCTTGCTCCTTCGATTACAATTCACAATGTGGGTGTTCTGATTCTAGTGCTTTATCTCTCTCCAATGTGAAGTCTTCTTCAGATGACCTCTCTCTAGGGCAAACCGATTTTGGACTTGAATGCTTAGATATTGAAGAGCCACTTTTTTGGCCATTTGATCCCGATTCTTACTGGTGCCATAATATAGTGTGGGTTTATACATGCTTATCACCAGCTACCAGCAACAAACAAAACAACTCAATGGCCAAATGGTGGCCTGAATCAAAACCTGTAAAACTAGAGTTTCAGCCAAAGAAGAAGTTGATCTCAGAGAGAGAAAGTGAGAGAAAATCCAGCGAGAGAAGGAAGGAGAAGATAGCCTCCACCTCCTCTTCTGGTTCGACAGTTTCTCGTTTTTTGCCTAGAGGAAAGACTTCCGAGAAGACGCGGATCCTTGGTAATGAAACTGAGAATTCGAAGGAGAGGAGGAGAGAGAGTTTGGACCCCAATTGTTTCTTCATAGAAACACTCACGAGGTTGTCTTTGGAGGATTGTGAATTCTTAGAGGATGGCTTCATGTCTGGTGAAGAGTCAGTGGAGGCATTAGTGGGTATGAAGGAGTTTGATGGCTGTGAAGGGATCCAAGGAGAATTTGATGGAGATAAATTTTCTCTAGATTAGAGATAAAGAGAGGTTGAAATTATAAGGGAGTTTGGATTTTTTGTTTATTTCTTCGTATCTTTGAGAGAGAGTTTGGATCTTTGGGTTTCTTCTTTTGATGAGTACAGAATTTTTGCCAAAAATATACAACACACAGGATTTAAATATCCGTTGTTGCTTCCTTTTTGCTGTCATTTTACCTTCAAATAGAAATTGAAAATAATTACTTCTTTTTGTTTTATTAATATGTAAATGCTTTTTCCTTTTTTGAGTAGATCAGCCTCGTTTGCAAGAGGTTTCGTGAGGCTTCTCTTAATCAAATGGGATTGTGTACTGTAAGCTCAATTTTCTTAGGCAGAAGATCACAATCACTCTAAACCACTAGATGTCAATTCCTAAAGCTTTGGATGTATTGCAAAGATTGAAATTTATTCTTTTGAACTTTGAGCTTAGTAAATCACAGCCTCAACTGTCTGATTTTAAGTCTCATGGCCGCTGGCCGCTAGTACTATGAACTCATACAAAAAATAAATGGCCTTATTGTATATTTCTCCTAACCGAATGCAATACAAGAAGCAAGAAGACATCTATATATTAGTGGAAAGAAATTTTGGGGAAAATAAATATCAAATGAAATATTTCCTTTTAGTGGAAAGGAGAGTGAAAAATATATCAGATGACAAAATGGACAACAAGTGCGAGATGAAAAATCAAGTAAAAGTGTAAAACTGATATGGGGGAGATAGAGAGGGAAGAGAGGGGAGGGGGAGGGAGGCTGAGGCCATTCCTGGAAGCATCGTGGGAGCATGTTCATAAATAAATGAATGGAAGCCAAACATATTATGCCATGTACTGTACCAAGAATTCAATGTGCTAAGTATAGTTGCTATCAAGGCTGTCAACCAGAGTGAGGTTAGGTCTAGTTAAAACTTTCGATGTAATAGATATAATAATTGAAAAAATAAGATGCATTAAAAAAAAAAATTACAAAAAAAAAAAAATCCTAAAACTACACTTTTTATGTAACTTACCTCCGACTTAACTTTTTCTCTCAATTTTTTCCCCAAAAACAAATTTTCTATACAAATACCTCCCAAGAAAAAAGTTCATTCTTTTAGACGGAAATGTTTGCCCGTACACAAAAATCGCTTTGTCGAGATTTGACGTTGACTTTCGAACCTCAGTAGCATTCGACGGCATTTACATAGTGCTGGAGCTCTGTGACTCTAGATTATTCCAATGCGGAGCGCACTTACACAGGCTGGAGCCCTGTGACTCTAGAGTGTTCCACTGCCGAACCATACTTACACAGTGCCGGAGTGCTTTGTCCACCGTCAGACCGCATTTACACATACCGGAACCCTGTGACTCCAGAGTGCTCCACTATCGGACCGCACTTACACAGTGTTGGAGCCCTGTGATTCCAAAATGTTTTACTGTTGGACTGCACTTACACAGGGCTTTTAGCCCTGCGACTCTAGAGTATTCCATTGCCAGACTGCACTTACACAGGGCTTTAGCCCCGTGACTCTAGAGTGTTCCATTGCCAGACTGCACTTACCAGTGCCAGAATGCTGTGATTCCAAGAACTCTTTCTTCTGGACCGCCCTCATAGATTGTTGGACTCTTTTCTCTCTCTGTCCCTCAACCTCTCTTGTTTTGGTTGATTTGGAGCTGAAAGATCGAGCTAAAAATTGAGCTCAGGCTGGGCCGAAAAAATTGATAGTTGTTTTACAAAGAGAGAGATCGGGCCGTGGATTCAAGGAGACAGTAGGAGAGAGAGGGGGTATGACTCGAGCCAAAAAAATCCTTGGAAGAGGGAGTGGAAGAGAGCTTAGGCCGGGAGAGAGCGCGAGGAAGATGAAGGAAGCTCAGACCGTGCGTGCATCTTTGGACTGTGGGTCCTGTTGCAATAATTTTTTAGGTCTCGTGAGGCGTGTATAAAAAGGTAAGAGGTAAAAGGCAAAAGGTTAATTAAGGGAGGAGAGTGGTAAGGGGTAAAGCTCATTTTTGTTTTTGTTTTTGTTTTGTTTTTAAAAAAAAAAAAAAAAAAAAAAATTAAGATGGTTGGAGGGTATTTGTTAGGAAATATTATTTTGGAGAAAAAAAGCGACAGAAAAAGACTAGTTGGAGATAAATTGCATCTTAGAGGTTTTATGTAATTTTTCCTTTAAATGTTTTGCCAAACTTCATTTGGTTACTCAAACTAGTTAAAAATAGCTAGTATGTACACAAAACACCAATCAAACAATAGCTTTTACCAATTTTAGACTGAACTCAATTTTATATCTTGAATAAGACCAATTAAGGTACCCATTGCTGATCTGCACTGGTTAAATCCCCTCTTGATTCCTCTGGTTGAGCAACTATTGTAAGAGAGAGAGAGAGTTCCAGTAAGACACCCATGTTTGGAAACCCGTCCGAGACAGAGAGGATCTACCAATATTTAGAAACCAGTAAGTCAAGAGAAGATTCAATACCGCTAAGAGAGAGAGAGAGAGATCCATGCATATAATTCAAAATCATGGCCAGTACAGAAAGAGAACGAAGAGAGAGAGAGAGAGACTTTTACCAATGACCCATGGACTCAATTCTTTTAGACGAAAATTTTTGCTGACCACGCCATAGGTCCAAGCGCGTGCTCTCTCTCTCTCTCTCTCTATAAATTGGCTTAGTACTTCTATTGACCCACCCTCTTGGTTCACACGTGCTCTCTAAAAGTATATGAACGCTATCAGCTGTAAAATTGTAGGCATCTCAAAGGCACCGACCAAATCTTATAAAGGAAGAGGCTCACTTTGAAATGATACTTCCTCAAAGCATAATCTCGAATTAATTTTGGACGGTTCATGTTGATTCTAGGCCGATGCAAGTGCTCCATATTAATTTTTCAACTTTAATCCTCAGAATGGAGGGTGGATATTTTCTTGAGTAATGATCCTATGGGGTCATCCCCCACTCATGTGTATAGGACTCCAAGAAATCATCATTAAATTTGACATGGATATCTAGAAAAGTTATCACATGAATGTGAGACTTGACTTTTCTAACGATCCGTACCAAATTTAATGGTGATCCTGTAAGGTCCTATACACATGGACGGGGGAGGGTCCTATAGGATCATTTTTCTATTTTTATAATCTTATTTTACATAAAGTTGAGGTATAATATAGGGCGGATATTTTTACATAAAAGTTGAAGGGCTCCAAGGAGAATTTGATAGAGATAAATTCTCTCTAGACTAGAGGGAGCGAGGTAGTTTGGATTTTTTTTTATTTCTTCGTTTCTTTGAGAGAGAGTTCGGATCTTTCGGTTTCTTCTTTTGATGAGTATAGGATTTTTGCCAAAAATATACAGCACACAGGATTCAGATATCCATTGTTGCTTCCTTTTTGCAGTCATTTTACCTTCAAATATAAAATTAAAGAATTACTTCTTTTTGTTTTACTATATGTAAATACTTTTTCTTTTTCTGGGTAGATAAGCCTCGTTTGTAAAAGAGGTTTCATGAGGCTTCTCTTACTGCAAATTGAGTCTTCCCCCCAATCCCCCATTAAAAAAAAAGGAAAAAAAAAAAAAGAAAAAAAAAGAAAGGGCTCTAATTCTTCTATTAATCAAATAGGATTGTATACTATAAGGTCAATTTTTTTTGGCACAAGAAAATCACAATCACTCTAGACCATTAGATGTCATTTCCTAAGCTTAGGATGTATTGCAAAGATTGAGAGTTTTTCTTTTCAACTTTGAGCTTAGTAATTCACATCTTTAACTGTCTTATTTTAAATCGAATGGCCGCTAGTACTATGACCTCGTACAAAAAATAAATAGTCTTATTGTAAATTTTTCCTAACCTAGTACGATACAAGAAACATAAAAACATTTATATATCAGTGGAAAGAAATTTTGGGGAAAATAAATATCAAATGAAAGATTTCCTTTTGGTGGGAAGGAGAGTGAAAAATATATCAGATGACAAGATGGACATCAACAACTGCGAGATGAAAAATTAAATAAAATTGATATGAGAGAGAGAGGGGAGGGAGGCTGAGGTCATTCATGGAAGCATCGTGGGAGCATGTTCATTAATAAATGAATGGAAGCCAAACAAACATTCACTGTATTATGCCATGTAGTGTACCAGGAATTCAATGTGTTAAAAAAGTATAGTTGTTATCAAGATTCAAACGGGCTATCAACCAGAGTGAGGTTAGGTCCAGTTAAAAACATTCAATGTACTATGTAATGTACTTTGCCAAGAATTCAACGTGTTAAGTATAATGTTTTTAGGATTCGGATTGTCTATCAAATTAGTGAGGGGTTAGGTTCAGATTTTAACAAAAAGGAATAAATATGGATATAATAATTGAAAAAATAAGATACATTAAAAAAAAAAAATAGAAAATTACAAAAAAACCCTCGTGACTATATTTTCTAAGCAATTTATCACCGACCTAACTTTTTCTCTCATTTTTTTCTCTAAAATAAACTTTTTATATAAATACCCACAAGGAAAAAAATTCATTTTTTTTAGATGGAAATGCCTTGCTCGTATACCAAAATCAATTTGGCCAGATTTGACGTTGACTTTCAGATCCAGTAGCACATTGTCGGACCGCACTTACACAGTGTCAACACTCTATGACTCCAGAGTATTCCACTGCCAAATCGCACTTACACATTCCAGAGGCCTATGACTCTATAGTATTCCAGGGCCGGACCATACTTACACAGTGCCAGAGTCTTGTGATTCCAAAGTGTTATACTATCAGATTGCATTTACACAGTGTCGAAGCCTGTGATTCCAAAGTGTTCCACTGCCGGACTTCACTTACATAGTGCTTGAGCCCTGTGACTCTATATACTCTTTCTTGTGGACCGCCTTCATAGATTGTCGGACCTTTTTCTCTCTCTATCCCTCAACCCCCTTTTTTTTGTTTTTTTTGGCTGGTGGGTAGTGTTACATGTTAGTTAATAATAAGGGGAACTGGAGTTACGTGTTGCTTTTAGATGAGTTACGTATTGCTTTTAGATGAGTCAGTGGAAGAGAGAGAGAGAGGGGTAGGACTCGGGCCAAAAAATCTTTTGAAGAGGGAGAGGGAGAGAGCTTGGGCCGGGAGAGAGCGCTAGGAAGAGGGACGGAGCTCGGGCCGTGAGTACCCCTGTGGACTGTGAGTCCTCTTGCAGTAATTTTTGGGTCTCGTCGGGAATGGGAGAGAGAGATGCGTGGGTAAAGGGTAAAGTGAGGGAGGAGAGAGGTAAAAGGTAATATTATTTTGGAGAAAAAAATGAGAGAAAAAAATTATTTAGGGGTAAATTGCATAACAAGCATGGTCTCCAGGGTCATACGTAATTTATTTTACTTGAAAAAACCAGTCAAACAATGGCTTTTACCAATTTAAGACTGAAATCAATTCTGGTGATATGTCCGGTGAGAGTATTGTTCAATCCCCTGTTGATTACTCTGGTTGACCCAATATTGGAAGAGAGAGAAAGAGAGTTCCACTCAAACACTCATATTTGGAAACCAATCCGAGACAGAGAGGATCCACCAATATTTACAAACCAGTAAGTCCAGAGGATTCAGCCATATTTCAACACAGCTAAAAGAGAGAGAGAGGAGATCCATGCATGTATTTCTAAAACATGGCCATTTGAGAAAGAGACTGAGAGAGTCTTACCAGTGACTCATGAGTCAATCAATTTCGAAGAAATTTTTTGCTGACCAGGTCACATGTCCAAGCGCGTGTTCTCTCTCTTTCTAAATTGGCTTACTTCTCTCTCTCTCTCTCTCTCTCTCTCTCTCTCTCTCTCTAAAAGTATACGATTGCTATCATCTGTAAAATTGTAGCCATCTCAATGGCACCGACCAAATCTTATCAAGAAAAACACCCACTCTGAAAGGATACTTCCTCGAAGCATAATCACAAATTATTTTTGGACGGTTCATATTGATTCTAGTCCGATGCAATGAGACCATTTTAATTTTTAAGTTTAAACCGTGAGAATGGAGGGTGGATATTCGTATAATCTTATTTCACATAAAATTTGAGGTGTACTGTAAGGCAGACATTTTTACAAAACTTATCTTTATCAGCTAGATTTCATATTTAATGGATAAAAGTGATTATGACTTTTTTGCAACAAATATAAATACTCTTAATAATGTACAACCTCATAAAGATTAAACAAAATACCTTAAAGTATTTAGAGATATTTTAGTCAATTTTTTACTTTGATTATTTTTTATTTTTATTGGACACACCCTTGTGATTGCATGAATTCCCTATGTTTTATACAAATAAAACTTATCAAAAATCAATTTGTAACCGTATATAGGCCTAGGTTAAGCATATAATATTCAAGTTGAAAATGTGGTTTTGTTATATTATTAAGATACAGTACCATAAAATCATTCCCTTCAATTGCTCGGATTGAATTTGGACCAATTCAATCGTCATGTTTCGTACTTGAATTTTTTTTTTAACAAATTTAATTCACTTGATATTTTTAGCGTTTACTCTTAAAAAATAGGTGAACCCAATAAAAATATAAAAAAAAAGTGTTTACAAAAAATAATTTATGGGGTCCGATATAAAAGAAAGGTGTGGTTTGCATATGGTTGCAACCCTAAACAATCCGATTAAGGTGTACCTCTAAATTTTATCATAAATGTAATTTTGATATAAAAAATTCTTAGGATGATTTGAGAATCTATTTTTATCTTTAATTATAAAATTTTTAAACTTTAAAAATAGTTCAAATCGAGTAGATCTATAAATACATGAAAATCTTGAAAATAGACGATGTATATAACTTGTTGCAAGATACATACTCGAAATCTTTTTTTCTTTTCATATTCATATATCTCAATGTTAAGAGGATCAATTAGAGAATTCTTCCACATTCAAATAACCTTTTATGATAGATTTTTTAGGTGCGCCTTTAATTTAATTCTACATTTTATGATTGCAACCTCATATGAACTTTTTCCATAAAAGAATCCTCGTTTGCGTTGTTTTTCAAACGTGACTATCTATGGGGGTCCTAATTTTTTGTTGTTAATTTATGGGAAATTCAGAGACGAACATCGCGTCGTTTTACGTTTTAGTGAACTCGAGGGAGCAAACTAAACACATACTCTCATGCACAGGATTTACATAATCTTGATGCGAAATTTTGCAATCCATTTGGAAATTATCACAAGAGTTTTTTTTTTTTTTCAAAATTGAGGTTTCCGACACAATTATATGTGACAATACAAAAATTGGGTGATTTATATTCAATCTTGTAACTTTTTTCCAAATGAATATCACTTATATTTTTCTTTTAGGTTTGGTCGTTGGATTGAACAATTTACATTCTCAAAATTTGAAGTTTTTAAATATGAGATGGTATATTATGAGACCATTTAAGTTTTGTACGAAGAGGTCACAATTATTTTTAGCCATCAAATATAAACATTCAAAATATTTTATTTCGGACTTTATGCTCCGTCAGTGACACATCTTTAACTATTCAATTTCAAATCTAACAATCAATACTAATTGTGATATTCGTCCTTTCATGGTTAATAAGTGGGGAGTACATGTATTGTATGTTCCTATGGGGGATTTTGAAATTCTTTGAAAATATCTAATTGGGGGCAGATTGGGTTGTGTAGGTTTAGGTGTGAGAAATGCAACTTTCATTTCCTCTTTTTTGTAGGGGAGTAGGAGAGAGAATATTGCTTGGTTTGAACTTTGAAGTTCTATTGGAAGAGAGCCACTTGGCCTCTTTTAAACCCTAAATGACTTGATGGGATAGAGAGAGAGAGATAGAGAGAGAGGGGCACGTGGAATACTAGTTAGACCTGCAAGGACCAAACTTAGAGAGAGAGAGACTAGTTAGACCTTCAAGGACCAAACTTATGAAATGAGGGTGCATGCTTCTAAAAGAAGCCTATCTTAATTGAGGCTCACCTACCCATAAGAGAATATAGGAAAGAAAAATAGTAGCCATTCCCACTGTAGATGTGAAAGGTTGCTCAAGTCAAAATCCTTCTAGAAGCTCCATAGACTTTGTACATAAGAAGCTACGGAATCTTCTACATAATAAAATCTTTTATTTTAAAAAAATAGTTGATATGCTGCTTGTTTGTGTGGTGATGGAGTTTGGCTATGGTGCAAGAGGACCAAACTTGTTGAAATAAGGGAAAATATTTTATTTAGAAATTAGGATTTCTAGTAGAGATCTTTTAACTGGCTTAGTTGTTTATTTCGAATAACTCCGCCGTGGCCGGTCCCAAACTTGGATGAAAAAAGAAGTAAGTCGAGTTAAATTAGTAGCTAATGCAAAACGTTTTTCACGTTGTTATCGTGAATATTGATATAGAATGGCAAAACAAGACTTATGTAGCCGATCCTAAATAATTGAGATGATATTCAGATGATAATAAGTTGTTCGTTTCAAACGATTGTTATTAAGACCAAATCTTGTTCGATCTAGTTAGTGGTTCGATTGGTCATTAAATATATTAAATCGATGAAAACCGAACAAAATTAAAAAATATTTTATGATTTTCTCAAAATTACATTAAGATTTCTATTTTTTCTTAAGATACCACTTTTATCGAACCTAAATGACTTAGGACTTGATTAGCAGTCCAAACTGACAGATTCCGTCCGGTTCTATAATACAATCAACCATCAAAATCTCATAGCAAAATAACCACTATTTTAAGGTTTCAATGCATACCAATTGCAATGTGGTAGATACCTGTTTCTCTTTTTTTAAACCTCATACTTTAAGGGAAAATTCCAACAGTTTTAGGGCTTAAATGTAGTGCAACCGTGCTTTCTCCTATCTGTTTTAACTTTCGCTTTCAGCAAAATCCCAAAGTCTTAGGGCCTTAATGAAGCAAGTGCGTGTAAGCCCTTTATCCAACCATTAATAAAAGGACAAACTTCAAAAGTAGTTAATATCTTTAATATTAGCTTAAAAAATATACTGGTTTAGTATTAGAAAACTTTCAAATTAATTATATCGACATTTGGTCAAGTATTAGAGAACTTTCAAATCGATCATCTCGACGTTTAAAAAATATACGACTAGGGTACAAGTTAGGATATTCATGGTATATTTTTGAAAAACATAAAATATTAGGTTTTCTAGACCATACAAAAAGCTTGGACTCAAAATCTCTCCCTCTCTCTAAGCATAGGCTCTACATTATTCCCCTCTCTCTAAAGGCTAGGGTGGTTGCCCTTCTATCACTTCACTCTTTGATTGGTTACTTTCACTCTTTTTCCTGATTTCGTCAATGAGAATTTAAACGATGAGGTTTCTCTAAGGCCTAGGCTTTATGAAAACAAAATAAAGCCTCACCTCAAATCCTCGTTCGGAAATCATTTTCAGCAATAAAAATTTCCATGGTGGCTCTAAAATGGTATTGTTGATCTATAAACACTTATTTTTAAGGGCATAATGGACGATCTCAATAATTGATTACAATATATACTATTTTAAGAACTTGAAATCCTCTTTTGCTTCTTTCATAACCGTAATGTTAAAGCCAAAATGATCGATGTAAAGGTTTGAAATGCTTGAATTGCAGTTTTCTATGAGTTATGAGATGATACTTTATTTATTTTGATAGGGCTGCAGTCCTATGAAACCATTTTCCAAATTTAAAAGAGAAATTTACATTCACCTACCCAACTTCTTCCAATCACAAAAAGGTCACATTGGAATTTACGGATGCCAACTCTAAAAAAGTGAAAACAAAAATCCATAGGTTTATTGAACCCGCCGGAGTAAATTGTACATGTGTTACTTCAGACATGACACTAGCTAGCAGGTTTCTCAAGACAAGTTTGGAGGAGGATGTGACCAAACACAAACTAGCAACAATTCTAAAGAAAGAGAATTGAATACACAATCTAAGGGCATGTTTGATTGCCATAAATTTGGGTTTTGGAAGCCCAACTTCGAAACTGGCAGTTTCCATTAGGTACAATGGAAGCCAAAAATTCCAATTTTTTCCACCATTTTAGCATAGATTTCATAAATGGGTAAAAAACTAGAAGTTGCAGCTTTGGCCCCGCAAAAGCTACAGGTTTGGAAGTTCAACTTTCGAAGCTGAAACCTCTAGGAAACAAACACATTTCAAAAGTGGTGGGAAAAATTGTAACACTGATTGAACATCAAATGTTTATTTTTTGTATGTCTATATATTTAAGGACTTTTAGTGGATCCATAAATTGTAGTCAAACAAATCATCCAAAGTAGGTATTTTGCTCGAGGGAGAAAAATAAAATTAGAACACGGTTCTTATTGATCATAGGGGACTCGCAAACATCAGAGCCACAACTGACTCAAACGTCGAAGTTCAACAAGTTCTTGGATAAGCTTTAGAATGCTTTTCTGGTTAGTCTAATTTGGATCATATGGCAAGAAAGAAATTGGCGAGTAAAAGAATAGCCTCACCATGTCAATTCAACAGACCCAAAGGGCGATGACATGAATGAAAGATGAAGAATACAGATTCCCAATGGCTCATGAATTAGATAAAATGATGCATTGAGATCATATATACAAACAGTTATAGAGGAGACATGCAAAAAAGCTCATTGTAAATAATATATCAAAACTATCGCATTCATGTCACTAATATGGTATGTAATTCCTTGATAAGTACAATACATGTACTACACTGTATGCTTATATTAAGCAGTTGGAATGAAGCCATGAATTTGAATTAGGAATGGAGGTGAAGAAGTACCTCAAAAGATGCATGGTACAGTACTAGGTACTATGGTCCATATGGTCCACACATGCAAATACTAGCCAACCAAAAAGTCACTCACCATGGGAGCATCCCCTACTATAAATAATAAATCCAAGACTAAATCATCAATCCAAGCACAAGTTTTTTCTAATAAATGTATTTTTTTTATTGGTGGGGTTTTTTAGGGCCGGGGCTTTACTATTAGATAAAGATGCACCTCAAATTTTCATTAGAAAATGCAAGTTCAATATTGGATATATTTGTGATGACCTGCAAATCTATTTTTGTCTTAGAAATTTGAAGCTCTAAACATGGTGTAGGCAGTGTCCTATGATAGACGATTTTTAGAGTTTGAAGTTCTTTTTCCTTTTTAGATCTATGACTATCGAGTTTTATATAATCAATTTGCAAGTTTCCCAATAATAAGAACGTATTTTTCAGCAATATTGGTGAATCTACAAAAAAAACAACATTGCAAAAAACTTTCATACTCTTTACTATTATTTCAAACTTAGATCGGGGGTAGAGTGGTTAGCTCCATCTGAGATTGGTTCAGATCGATTTGAATCGATGATTCAAAAAATATTAAAAAATAAAAAATAAAATATAGATTTAAGAGGTGGGGATTTTGGAGACCTAGAAAAACATTCAATAACTTAAAAAATTAAAAATAAAAATAAAAATAAAATGAATGGGGCATTTAAGGGGGGAGCATGGTCGAGATCAATATCATCCCGGAACCCATTCAACTTGACCGGATCAGAATCTGGATCAAAAATCAAGAAACATTGCTCTTGATTATAGAGCCTCTTTAAATAACCTTTTTTACAATATTTTTAAAGGTTTTAAAAAATCACTGTAGAAAGTATGGAAAAGGTCAAAGAAAAAAAAATAAAAAATGGTGCAGTCATTGATGAGTTTCCTATAAACTTCTTGGTACTTACTAGGTTATTTGGTATTTAAAAGTTTCTTAAAGTGATGTTATTAGCTTGAAAAGGTACAATGATTTTTCCAAAAAGATTATCCAATTAATTTAATTAAATATAGGTCCATGAAAACTGCCAAGAAACAGGGGCCGCACGTGGGAAGGCAGATAAAAACCGACAATGTGGGTCCACACTTAAATAACCTCCTTTTCTCTTTAGTAAAAAAGAGTTTAATAAATCTACTCACATACCATTAGGTTTTGCCATAACGACGAAAACACCCATTGGAAATTATTAAGAAATTTATTTAAGATCCATCTACTAATATTTGAGTAATGATACGATCGGACTTTTTTCCATTCATGTGGGTATGATTCTAAACGATCACCATTAAAGTTGGTACGGATTTCTAAAAAAGTTATTATATGGGTGTGGGATTTGACTTTTCTAAAAATCTGTATCAAATTTATGGTGATCATTTGAAGTCCTACACACATAGGTAAAAAAGAGTCGTATAGGATCATTTTTTTTAATATTTTATTATTTTTATTTAACTTAAAAAAATATATTTATTTGATCGTGTGAATAATTGAAAATAGATAAAATGTTAAATATTTGATAAATAAGGTGTAATTTGATAAGTAATTTTTAAAACATAAATAATTTTTAGTTTTAAATTTTTTAATACATTTAAAGAAATGAATTGCCATTATTTGGGTTGAAACTAGTGTTATGAGATCCTATGAGCTTGGCCTCTTTAGCTCAAGTCTTGGGGATTTATATCCAACTGAAGTGAAGCAATTCACTTTCCAATATATTTCATTGTATTACTTTTTAACCTCATATAATGAAAAGATGGTGAAGTTTTTAGTAAATTCATTTGCAAATGTTAATTATAGTTCAATTAAAAGCAATCATCGAACTAATTAGACTATATTAGTATGTGTAAAATAAAAATAATAGTTTAAAAATATGAAATATATTAGAATTTTTATTTCAATATTGTTTAGCTTGTTGAACTAGTCAAAAGCAACATAATTCAACTTGCCAAATCCAATGAAATATTTATTTTGAGTATTTTTTAACTAAACCAAGATTTTGCTTTAGAAGGCACTGGCTAAGGCACAAGTTGGTTGTCTAAGCGTCGCACTTGAATCCCGCCTGGTCTTGATAACTATGGTTCAAACTCTAAAGTCAATTTCCTCAGATATTGTGGGAGAAACAGCAACTTAGAGTGTTTATGACCTTTGTATATGAAAAGTATCAGTTGAATTTAATAACAAAATCCCATTATTTTTAGCGCATATTGCTAGTCTTTAGTGACTTTGTATTATTATAGTCTATAGCAATGGTTTAAAAACCGGATCGGTGACCCGGATCGGGCTTTTAAAAAACCGATCCGGATCGGCGAATCGGCGATCCTGATCGGCGAATCGGCGATCAGGATCGGCGAATCGGCGATCCGGATCGGAATCGGGTGAATCGGTCAGAATAAAGCTTCAAAAAAATCCGAAAAAATTATTAAAATTCATTATAAATATTGGTTTTTAGGAATTCAATAAAAAATGAGGGTACTCCATTAAGAATTTTCATGTTTTTGAATGAATATGCGAATATTGATATGTTCTTTCCCTGCATGAACCGCCATTCAGCATTTAATTTACAGTATTTCGTGCTCATCCCTACACTGTTGCTGTTGGGACTCGATATGTGAATAATATGGCTGGGATAGGGTGGCCTCAGAATCATCATCTCTCTCGTTTTCTCTTTGAATAATATGGATTAAAAAAAAAAAAAAACAAATTTTCAAAAAAATCTATCATGGATTAAAAAAAAAATCACAAATTTTCAAAAAATTCTATCATGGATTACAAAAAAAAATTCGATCATGGATTAAACAAAAAAAATCACAAATTTTCAAAAAATTCAATCATGGATTACATAAAATTCGATCATGGATTACATAAAATTCGATCATGGATTACAAAAAAAAACAAACAAAAAAAACAAAAAATTCAATCGTGGATTACAAAAAAAGAAAAAAATAGTTCGATCATGGATTACAAAAAATTCAATCATGGATTACAAAAAACTCTATCATGGGTTACAAAAAAAGCAAAAAACAAAAAATTCAATCATGGATTAAAAAAAAACAAACAAACATTTCGATCATGGATTACAAAAAAAAAACAAACATTTCGATCATATATTACAAAACATTCGATCATGGATTACAAAAAATTCTATCATGGGTTACAAAAAAAAAAAAAAAAACAAAAAAATCGATCATGGATTACAAGAAAAGAAAACAAACATTTCGATCATGGATTACAAAAAATTCTATTATGGGTTACAAAAAACCAAAAAATTCGATCATGGATTACAAAAAAATCTATCATGGATTACCAAAAAAAAAAAAAAAAAACCGTACGGAATCGCCGATTCCGTACAGTGAATCGCTCGATTCACTGTACAGAATCGTCCGGTTCTCTCTAGAACCGGACGATTTTCGATTTTTGGGAGATCCGGTTCCTTTTTCACTATTTCCGAGTCGAATCGGGCGAGTCCGGTTCGACCCGGCGTTTTTTAAAACGCTAGTCTATAGTATTTAGTGCTTAACCAAAAAAAAAAGTCCATATTGAATTATATGCGCACCCATGATATATCTGGCAATAGCTGCAAGACATGGAGAAGTATACAAAGAGGCAATTTATTTTTCATAAATGAAAGCCACGATTATTTTTACCCATTAAATTTTATATCGGATCATTCATTAAATACAAAGTTAATTTTGCTTTTTTTTTTAATTTTGTGAAAGGTCTCATATCATCCAATTTAACATTTAATGACTAAGATTAATTGTGACCACTTTCGTAACACAGATAGGTCATGTCATAGTAATGAATCCCATGTGATATGGCATACTTATTTTTTAAAATAAGCAAATAAAATTCACTTGGCATTTTATAGAAGACAGGGATATGGAGAGAAAATGAAAAAGTTTGGAGGAGACCTAGAGAGAGAAAGAAAGACAGCTTAGAGAGAGAGAGAGAGGGAATTCAGACGGGGAAATGAGCTCAGGAGAGCGGTGCTGAGGCCCGGTAATCTCCTTTAAATGGCCGAAGATTTGCTGCCATTTTCTCTGAGCTTTTCGATTCTCTATCTCCCTGAGTTTTCTGATTTTCTCTCTCTAAGCTTTTTGGTTTTTGCTGTGTTTGGGGCTTCGGAGATTCTTCCCCCGGGTTTACTTTTATCTGTTGACTGATCAGCAAGTCACAGGGCGGCCCGTTTGCTCTTTCTCTGAACTTTTCAGTCATGGCGGACACGCTTTAAACGCTTGTGAATTCTAGGGTTTTGGGCTCCCAAACCATCTGGTGATTCTTGGGTTTCTCTTCTGTTGTACCTGCTTGATTTTGGGTTTCTTAATTCTTCACTGCTCTTCTGTGCTCGAGAATTAGCTCGTGTTATTATCCTAGAAGGTTTAACTCTTCTTCTGGTTTGCAAGAGCAGTTAGAATTGGAATTTGGTGGTTATTGTATTTATTTGGAGATTTTCAGGGTTTTTTGAGGTTCTGAGTAACATTTGGAGTTATTTAGTTTTTTCTGGGTTTTCTTTCCAGTATTTTTCTCGCTCTTAGCAACGGTTAGGACTTAGAATTTTAATTGGATCGTCATAGGGTTTTTTTCTTTTTCTTAATCTGTGGTTTTCGGTTTTGGGATTTTTTGAGTATTGTATGGTTCTGAAAGAGAAAAATTTCAATCCTCTACAGAATTGTCTGGTGTTATTTGGGACTCTTAATACAATTAACTGATAAGAGTTTTTACCTAATTTTCAAGGTTAGTGAGGGTTTGAGCTAGGACTTTGAGGTCTTCATTGACTCTCAACACCGGTGCTCTTTAGGATTATTGGATTCTTGAGATTGGTTGCAGTTTTCGGGGGAAATCTTCTTTGGCTCCAGAGGTCAATTAGGGTTCTTTGTGTGCATTTATTGGGTCTTGCCCCATCTCAGAGGATCAAATTTCTGGGCTGTGGCTTGAATTACCTCTGTTTTTAGAGATCAACTAAATTTTGTTCTGGGGTTGGGTCTGCAAGTTCAGTTGGGGGGCACAAGATTAAAATCCAATCTTGCCTCCCCAAAAGGAAATAGGATTTGCTCTCCATTATTCCTAGGGTTTTTCATCAGTCACATACATTGGTCAGCCATGCGTGCACCTTCTCTTCTTGCACAATGCCTTCCAGGCCTGTTGCCTCATGATAGGGGGAGCCATAGTCTCACTTCAATAGCTGATAGGGATCTCCATCTCCCTTCTCCAGCCGTGGAGATTATTCCTTCAAAGGTATAAGAACTTTTCATTTCAATTCATGAATTATGACTCTGTAATTGTTGAATTTTTTTTCTTTACTTGATTAGTTTTAGTTTGGGTTTTCCTTTATTTGTGATTAATTGCTGGTTCTTCCATATTGCTGAATTCAGGATTCTGCTTTTGGTATGTAATTGAATTTGGGGATGTGTTTTTTGTTTGATTGATATGCGCTTATGTTTAGTCCATTTGATGGGCGAGTTCACTTTGCTTTATATTTTTCTGTTAGGTCGGTTTCGAATTAAAATCATAAGTTAACTTTCAAAAACGATAAACATCTGATTAATATCATGCTTCCTTTTTATGGTTGGTTGTCTTTTTTATGATGTGGAAACTTGTTTGACCTATGCTTTGGCTCTGCAGTTCAATTTGTAGTTTGTTGGTTACTAACTTAACAAGTACCTATAAAGGGCAATGCTGAAACTTTTAGCAAGTAAAATTGAAATGAAAACTTATTGTGGAGAAAATTGGCTTGTTCTTATCCTATTATTTGCGAATTAGACCTGGATGTTGAATTTCAAAATTTTATAAAAAAAGGGACTATAAGAAATTAATTTTTATAGCTGGCACATTTATTCAAAATTCTTGTTTGGTATTTTTCTATTCTTTATTGGAGAGTGTGATTCTCTATGCTTTTTTTATATTTACTTTCTCTTCACACTGGGAATTGTGGAAGTTGATATTTTAGCTTTTACTACATCTGATTCTAGACCCTTTTTTTGATACATTTGATCTAGACCCTTGTTATAATACATCTGATCTAGACCTTTCTTTAGATTAGGTTGGCTGATTTAGTGCATCTAACATTAACTATACAAAATTAAAAAACAATAAATCTACTATTAGAGAAAATTCTGTTTGCATTTTTTGTCGTGCGCCAGTGAGTCTTTTTCCCAACGTATATCTGTATGTTTTTGGATAGGCTGCTCACCCTTACAAGTATGCTGGGGAAAATGTCAATTTGCAGGGGCTTCATGTCTTCAAGGTAATTTTAATCTTCCTCTTGTTTTTGTTGTTTTCTCTTTGTACTTTGTAGAAGGACTTTCATGCTTTGTCTTTTATTTTGAAGTATATTTTAAAGGGGCTTTTCGATCATCTATTTCAGGGAAGGGTTAGTGTTGCTGACATCATTGGTTTTTCTAATTCAGATATGGTTTCTTCAAGATCCGACGGTAAGCCAGAGATTTCAAATTACTTATTCTGGGAACTGCAGTCTAATTTGTTTGGCTTTTTCCATTATCTGAATGGCAGCTTACGACTTAAGGGCAATGGCATGGGAAATAGGGGTTTTTCTGTTTTATAGAAAAAAAGAGGCGTGTGGGAGTGAGGTAGGGCTGCCGGGTGGAGTGGCGGGGTAGGAAATGAATGCTTTGCATGGTGCTGAAGGCATTCAGGGTATTAGAATAAAATGGAAAGCTAATCTCAATTAGTTTGCTCTTTGTATCTTTGAAAGTTTTATCTGCAAAATATAAATAAGGAATTAGTAATTGGTTCCCTTTTTTATTAACATTTTGACCATGTGTTCCTTAATTTGATTACTTTCACATTTCTATTATCATCTATATTTTTATGAATTATATTCTCGTTTCCTTCAGTTTCAGTGGTAAGAAGTACACTTATGTTGTTGCAGGGGGTGTAAAATCTTGGGAAGGTTCTTTGGATCTTGTGAATGCCCTTAAACACGAGATTCGTGATGGGCAGTTGAGTTTTAGAGGCAAGCGGATTTTAGAGGTAATTTTTACTTGAATTCATGGCTTGAAGAACCATGCCATGGTCCCCTATGTATTATGTTAATGTTCTCAATGGAGTTTAAATTCTTGGGAGAGTTTTGTTTGTGTGGTATCCTTTCCTGAGCCTAATTTCTTTTTTTATTGCAGCTTGGATGTGGGCATGGTCTCCCTGGAATTTTCGCTTGTCTAAAGGTACTTATCATTGCACCTTTTTTAGGTCTAGAGGGCACTCCCTACCCATGCATAGAAATTGGAGAATATCTTTGGCATGATATAAATCAATGAATTTGGCAATGCACGAGAAAATATTTAGCTCTCCAAGGCCTTGAAAATCTTGAGTTTATGGAGGCGTGAAACTCACCATTGATCGCATGTCCTGGTTTGGTGGTTCACTCATTGGATGGTGCCTACCCTAATGGACAACGGTTTTCCATTGTCCAGTGTTCTATAAAATAAACATTGTCTTAAATGACCAAATGGTTATTATTAAGCAAAGAATGACCTCATCTGATATTTCTCTCTAACGAATTCAATCACAGGGTGCCTCAACAGTGCATTTCCAAGACCTGAGTGCCGAGAAGATAAGGTGCACCACAATACCCAATGTCCTTGCAAACCTTGAGCAAGCCAAGGACCGGCAGGCCCACCAGCCTGAGAGCCCACTAACCCCATCGCGTCTCGCATTAGATCCCGACGTTCGCTTCTTTGCCGGGGAATGGGAAGAGCTCCACACGATTCTATCTGTTGTTGCCAAGGATGCTGGTTTTGAATCAATGGGCGCTGCAAGCCTTAGCTTTTCAGAGGAGGATTTCGCCATGGATGGCTGTAGTAGCCATGATGGGAGCTGCTCAATTGTTCAAGACTCTTCTTCTCAGAGGACGAGGAAGCTCTCAGGGAGCCGGGCTTGGGAGAGGGGGAGTGAGACCGACGCCACAGAGGGTGGATATGACATAATTCTCATGGCCGATATTCCGTACTCGGTGGCATCATTGAGAAAGCTCTATGCGCTCTTCAAGAAGGTCAGTTGCTTTAATTTTCACCCATTTCTGTTTCTATTTTTTCTTCTTTTTTTTCCAAACTCTTTTGGTGTTGGATTTTTTCTTTTGTTAGAGAGCGCTTTTTTTCTTGGTTGAATTTCTTAAAGATTGAAAGGTATTTGTTTCAATTTACTGGTAGTATGTGTAGAAGAGCTTTTGCTTGACTTATTCAGTAGATGAGTCTTATCTTTGTAAAGTAAGAAATAATGAAAGTGGGATTATTACGCTGCGTTAGAAGTGGTTTTTGCAAGAAAGACACTATACAGTTAAGGATGCCTCAGTGGCCGACAGACACCGTCTGCCAGGGTCTTTGGCAATTGAGCTATTATCGGAAAGAAAATGCCTCTCTTAGCTATTAGAGGAGGCCTCATGAGTTCCGTTCCTATTGCACTTTCTGCAATGGATCACTGCTCTGATGGTGTGAGGGGAGATTTGGTGCCTTGAACAAATGAAAACCTTGGTGAGAGTATGAGACAGTATTGCTAAGATCCTAACTGCTTGTACCGTGTTTTATGTCTTTGGTGCTTACCCTCTTCCTTTCTTTTTGTTTTATTTTTTGAACAGCCCTGTTTTCTACCATTAGTGTTATTCAGTGGCAAAAGGATGAGAAAGCTTCTCAAGCTTAGCATTTTTCTGATTTTTTTATTCTTAATTTATTAAGTGACTAATCAATTTTCCTAATGCTATACTTTAAAGTTTCTTGTCCATCAGCTGGATAAGTAATCACTTGGGTGTTTTTTTTATATTTTCGACAGTGCCTGCGACCTCCATATGGTGTATTGTTCATGGCAACAAAGAAGAATTATATTGGTCTTAATGGTGGAGCCCGGCAGCTTCGCGGCCTGGTTGATGAGGAAGGCATTTTTGGGGCTCATATGATAACAGAGATTGGAGACAGAGAGATTTGGAAATTCTTCCTCAGATGAATTTTACTTCCATTTCTAACATCCCTTCCTTGCCTTCAGATTGTATCGATGGGAACAGAGAAGCATTTTATGAATAGCTTTTCCTCTATACAGTGTCGTAAAATAATGTAAAACCAAGAAACCTGTCGGTTGTTGTGCTCGCCCCAAATCTGCATGCCACGATCATAGTGTTTTTTTTTTTTTATTATTGTTTAATTTGTGCCTGTCAAAATCAGGTATTTACTTGGGCTTGTTCTGCAATCTATCAGCAATTCTTGAATCATAGCTTTCTCGAATTATTTTATTGAATTATCAGAGCATATGCATCAGATTTAATTGTATCATGTATGGTACTGGAATTTTAAGGAAACAGTAATGGCTTCCTCTGAACAGTCAAATCTGCATTGTCGATGCTGATAAATATATGCTAGAAAAGCTAGTTATGAAAAGTATTAGCTTCAAATGTGTAGTCAAAGGTTTTCCATGACGAATACTGCATTCCGAATGTTGGTAGCCTATTGTTTGTATTGTAAACAATCGGTTGTTCAGGTTTGAACTGCAACTGGCAGAATATTTGAAACTTTTTAAAATTGTCTACATTTTCTGTGCCTTTTCTTTTATTAATTTGGCTGAGTTGTCCTGCCGTAAATCGTTGAATCGAACTGAACAGTTCGGAACGCACTAGTGGGTGACCGGTTCACCCAAGTCTGACTTTTTAAACGTTGGTTGGCAAAGCCGTTGTCTTTGACAATAATTTGATGAGACAAGAATCTGATTCTTTCACTTGAATGGGGAAGTCATCATTTGCAGATTTGAGTGCTGTCCATGACGAGTGTAACCCAGTATTTTACTCTTCTATCTATGAAGATTGTAATCTAGAATTTTAGAATTGTTTTATATATACAAAAAATTTATTCAAGTTGCAACTTTATATTTATAGGAGTAAGATGCCCCTCAAATTCTAGCAAAAAAGAGTTTTTCAAAATTGTAAAATCTTCTAATTGATTATCTCGACTTGGAGATATATGGATATAAAACAATAAATAAATAAATTTCAACTCGTAAAAACAATATATCTTGTAACAAGTAGTCTTGATTGTCTATTTATAGATTTGCTTGATTTCTATTGTTTTTATAATGTTAAATTTCATAATTAGAGTTAAATATGAATTTTCAAGCCGCTGTAATGTTTAATGTTTACGACATCAGGTAATTTAGATGTATACTTTACTCGTATAGGCAATTTAGATGCGTGCTTTGCTTATATAGGTCAAGGTGCTATATTATTATATAAAGGAAGAAGGTTATATAAGGTTGAGGCTTTAAACAATCAAATTAATGAGCATTTCAAAAATTCACTTCAAAAGATTGTTTGAAACAATTGTTTTGATGCTCAAAAATCATCAGATCGATCATCTCAACCTTAAGATGTATAAATATGAGAAAATTGGATTTTTTATCTTAAAAATAGTGCATCATGTAATGTAATTTTCTAGATGGTCAATTTTCAAAATTTTCAAGAGATACTATTTTTAAAGCTTTAAGTTTTATAATTAGATATAAAAATAAATTGTCTAGCCATCACAAATATTTCTAGTACTGAAACATCTTTCAACACTATTAGAAGGTGCCTTTTACTTTGTTTGTTTAGGGTCTTAGCCTTATACAAACCACACACCTTTTTCATAAAAATAAAAATAAAAATAAAAAAGTGGAAAAAGTTTATATAGAGTTGAGGTTTTAAACAATCATATTAGAGCCCACCTCAAAAATTTCATTAGAAGATGTTGTTTTGATACCCAAATATCTTCAAATTGATCATCTCGGCATTAAGATGCATGGACATAAGAAAAAAAAAGATTTCAAGTTTTGAAAATAGTGCATCTTGTAACACAATTTTTGGACAAGTAATGATACTATGAGACCCTCCCACACCCATATGAATAGGATCCCAAAGGATTACCATTAAATTTTAATACAGATCTCTAGAAAAATTATCAATAAGCCCATTCACCTAAGTCCTACACCCATGTGATAACTTTTCTATAGATATGTGTTAAAATTTAATGATGATCCTTTGGGTCCTACTTACATGGGTGTGGGAGGGTCTCATGGTGTCATTACTCTTTTTGGATTTGACAATTTTCAAGTTTTCATGATCTACTTGATCTATGCTATTTTTGAAACTTTAAATTTATAATTAAAAATAAAAATATATTTTAAAGCTCTAACAAAGATTCCCAGTATTGAAACCATATTTCTCGATGCCATTTGAAGGTGCGTTTTACTTTGATTGTTTAGAGCCTACTAACTATAAAAACCGCACTCAAAAGAAAATCAAGAGAGAAAGAGAGCAATAAGCCTTGAAGTGAGAGAAAGGTGTCTAGGGTTTGTGGGTCGGGATCTAACTTTTCTAAATTGGAAATTGACTGAGGGAGCATTAACTATGATACATACGCACAAACTAGACATGGATTTTGGACTCAAATGTCTATAGGTCGATAATAGAGATGGAGTCTAGACTTTAGTAATTGTAAGTAAAGGGTCATGAATATAAAGTATGAAAAAGTTTATATAAGTGCGAGACTCGAAACAATCAAATTAGGGTGCACCTCAAAAATTTCACTAGAAGAGGTTGTTTAGATGCCTAAATATCTTCAAATTGATCGTCTCGACTTCAAGATGCATGGACATGAGGAAAAAATGGATTCAAGTTTTGGAAATAATACATTTTTAGACCGTAAAATTTCAAGATTTTCAAGTTTTCATAGAACTACTCGATCTACACTATTTTTAAAGCTTTAAAGTTTATAATTAGCGATAGAAATATATTTGAAGGCTATCATAAACATTTATTGAAACCACATTTCTCGAACTATTTGAACGTGTGCTTTACTTTGATTGTTCAGAGCGTCTCTATACAAACTGCAACGAAGTTATAAGTAAAGGATGAGGTTTTTATAAGGCCTAGGTTTTATGAAAACAAAATAAAGCCTCGCCTCTAAAAATATGTGATATTTATGAAGAGGTCCTTGTTCTCCCAAATTTTCAATTTTTTTCTAAGTTTGCTCTCAGTCTCATGTTTTAAATGTTGGACTACATATTAAATTTATTTTCTAATTTTATGATATTTACAGGTCAGCTCAATGTTAAAAACATCAAACGTCAATTTTGTAGGGTGGTCTAATGTTCCAAAAATGAAACCGGCCTAATTTTTGTTGAAACATTGGATCGCCTCAAACCTTCAAAAAATGAGGTTCCCTTGACATCTACGAATTAAGATTGTACTTTGTTAGTATTGGATAACATGGGTCCTTTAATATGCACCAATTAAGATTTCATTAATGTTAGAAACATTGAACCACCTTTAAACCTTATTTTTTGGAAGTTTTACAGTCTGATGTTTCGAACATCGAATCCACTAAAAAGTGTATAGCATTTATTTGACATCAAAGTTGTGAATATCAAAAAATAAATCTAATATGCAATCCGATGTTTAAAACCTCCAACCCAAAGGCAAATTTGGAAAAAAATAAAAAAAAAGTAGGGAAGTCAGGCGCTCTGCATAAATACTACATATTTTATTGGGATCATACCATAATAATGGTACCGACATAAATTTACCTTTAAAAATAAAAGGTGCAGTTTCTATAAGGTTGCACCTTAAACAATCCAATTAAAGCACACCTCTAACTTTTATCATACTATGTAATTTTGTTGTAAATTTTTTTTAAGATTATCTTAAAATCTATTTTCATATCTAATTAGCAATTTTAAACTCCAAAAATAATTAAAATCAAGAATATTTATAAACATATGAAAATCTTGAAAATGGATGGCCTAGATAATATGTTACAAGATGCACTATTTTTTAGACTCAAAAACTTTTATTTTTTAAGTCGAGATATCAAATAGGAGGATTTTTCAACACTAAAACAACCTTTCCAATAGAATTTTGAGGTGCATGTGTTATTCAACATTTTAAGGTTGTAAACTTTTCCCAAAATTAAAAGGTTTCTTTTTCTTTTCTTTTTAAGTGTCGTGGTGCTGCTACAACTTTAGACAAAGTGATCCCGCGGGAGCACGCTACGTATGCACAATAGATACCCGTCTCTCTATCTGTACTCTGTTATGCCATGGATGTTAAATGGATAAAGCTATTTGTGACAAAGGAGAACTCCTCACTACCCAGGTCGCCCATGCACTCTCTCTCTCTCTCTCTCTCTATCTATCTATCTACAATCAAAGCAGAGAGACAGGAGAGATTTTGATTCAATATTCTTCTTATCTGAAACATCAATTGAACCAGAGAGAACTTTTTCTCTATTGGGTTTGCACCAGTAAGCCTGAACTCTCTCTCTCCCTCGCCATGAATGTAATGGATAAAGCGGTTATGTGACTTAGGAGAGCTCCTCAGTTCACTTAGCCATGCAGCCCACTGCTGCTGCCATTACTTATGCGAATTCGGCCTGCAACCACTCCCCACTTCTCGTAAACACGGGATGCGACGATGGCGGCCGTATCCATTTCTCTACGAATCCCACTACACACACATTGGTGTCGTCTTCATTGCAGCGTTGCACCTCCATGAAGCAACTGAAGCAAATACAGGCTCTAGTCATCAGGGTCTTCGCCTCTGAGCAGCACTTGTACTCGAAGCTCTTGGCCTTCTGCACCACCAGCCTCGCCAGCAGCCTGCAGTATGCGGGCGTCATGTTTGAGCACATTGTCGCCATGTCAATGGAGGACGTCGCAGCGCTGTCGGCACCGTCTTTTGTGTATGCGTGGAACACCATGATCCGGGTTTACGCCAATGGAAACATGGACCCGGCACGAGGGGTCCTCCTTTATGTTCGGATGCTGGAACGGAGCATTGCGCCAAACAATTTCACCTTCACCTTCTTTGTTAAGGCATCAGCGTCTTTGGGCTCGTTGCTGCTGGGCCGCGCTGTCCATGGGCATGTCTTCAAGTTCGGGCTCGAGAGGGATGTTTACGTCCAGACTGCCCTGCTGCACATGTATGCGACTTTGGCGGAGGAGTGGGAGAGCGCTTTCCATGTCTTCGAAAAAATGCCTCGCAGGACTGCCGCATCATGGAATACCATGATCGCAGCCTATGCCCGCCGGGGTTGCCTGCATGAGGCACAAAGGCTCTTCGATGAGATGCCCCATGGGTGCAAGGACGAGCAATCTTGGACTGTCATGGTGGATGGGTATGCAAGGGCTGGGGACTTCGAGGGAGCTACCGCACTCTTTGAGGGGATGCCTGTGCGTGTGATGAAGACCACCGCCACGTGGAACGCCATGATATCTGCGTATACCCGAGCCTCCATGCCCCATGACGCTTTGTCAGTCTTCCGGCAGATGCAGATGGCGGGTGTGAAGCCAGACAAGATCACAATGCTCGCCATCCTCCCCGCATGTGCAGACTTGGGGGCCTTGGAACTTGGGGAGTGGCTTCATGTCTACATTGACAGAAGGATGATGACCACGCCTCCTGTTGCTGCTTCTTCTTTGAGTAACTGCCCCGCCAGGCGAGATGTTGCCCTCAGCAATGCGCTGATGGACATGTATTCGAAATGCGGGAGCATTGAAAAGGCAATGAAAGTGTTCGAGAACACGGCCGTCAAGAGCCTGGTGTCATGGAACACCATCATCACAGGACTGGCACTGCATGGCCGGGGTGAAGAAGCCTTAGCCATGTTCAGAGAGATGAGGACGTCAGGGGTCACACCGGACGACATTACATTTGTGGGGGTGTTGTGTGCATGTGGGCACACGGGTCTCGTAGAAGAAGCAAGGATGTTATTGGAGATGATGAGGAGGGACCACGGGTTGGTCCCCAAGGTGGAGCACTATGGGTGCGTAGTGGATGCGCTGTGCAGGGCAGGTCTCTTGCAAGAAGCCAAATGCCTGGTTGAAACCATGCCTGTAAGAGCCAATGCCGTGATCTTGGGTACGCTGCTCAACGGTTGCCGAGTCCACAACAACAATGTGGGGTTAGGCGAGAGGGTATTGGAGAGGCTGGTGGAGCTTGACCCACAAAATCCGGGCTACTATGTGCTCCTCTCCAACATGTATGCCACTGCCAGTAGATGGCGTGATGTGCACCGAGTGAGGAACTTCATGAAGGTGCGGGGGGTGGAGAAGAAGCCCGGCTGCAGCTCCATAGAGGTGGGGAGCATGGTTCATGAGTTTGTGGCAGGTGATCGAACCCACCCAGACACAGATGAAATA
This sequence comes from Amborella trichopoda, assembly GCF_054954075.1. Taxonomy (NCBI): domain Eukaryota; kingdom Viridiplantae; phylum Streptophyta; class Magnoliopsida; order Amborellales; family Amborellaceae; genus Amborella; species Amborella trichopoda. The sequence goes on along the minus strand of NC_142341.1, from coordinate 53,075,744 downwards.
CACCGCAAATTGGAGCAAGTTGCGGAGGAGCTGCATGCGGCTGGTTACATGGCAGACACTTCGGCCGTGCATCTAGACCTGGAGGATGAAGAGAAAGCCGATGCCTTAGGCCATCACAGTGAAAAGTTGGCCGTGGCTTTTGGGCTCTTGAATACGAACCCAGGGACCCCTATCCGGATTGTGAAGAATATCAGGGTATGCAGCGACTGTCATGTGGTAATGAAGCTCATATCCAAGCTTTATGATCGGGATATCATTCTCAGGGACCGGAACCGCTTCCACCTTTTCCAACAAGGTGACTGTTCTTGTAAAGACTACTGGTAATTACCAGGGGAGCAAAGAGGCCATCCCCTCGAAGATTATCAGTAACCTTATGAATTCTAGAAAGAGGGAGAGACACAAGCATGGCAATTCCTGTGTGGAAGGGATTGTTTGCTACAAAATATACACCCCACACATGGCTAGCTTGGTTGTATGCCTTCAGTTGTGAGGCTGGTAACCTCCATCTCTCTTATCCCCTCCAAGCATAAGCCTAGAATGTATACATAGAGAACTGTTCCCAATAATATGTTGGATACATGTCTTGGGTTATGGGAAGAATGCCATGAATCGTTGTATAGAGCAGCAAACTGAGGCCTACCTTTCAGCTTAACAGAAGAAAGAGATGGGGTTAAAAGCAAGGCACAGAAGAAAATTCCAGGGGACTCTGCAATTCTCGACCATGGCTTACTCCACTGGCAGCAGTGGTGGGGATGTCGTATATGAGTAGGATCCGCCTTCTTGTAGCGGCGTTTATGGTTCGGCTCTTGCTACTGGAACCCCCATCTAAAGAGACCTGCTATCCTTATTCCAAATATTCATGTCATCCATTGAGAATTTGAACTATGGAACGTTGTTCTCCCTTTATGAGGACTCCCCGATCAACAAGAATAATAACTACAACAAGAACAATAACAGCAGCTCAGTCCCATGAAAAAGAAGAGGAGAAAATGCTTACTCACAATGAAGAAGACAAGTCCCACCATGAACCCTGGGGACTCACATGGAAATGGTAAAGTGGATGGCCTATTGAATTTGAGTGGGCCGTGTCTGACCCCATATCATGGTGATCGCGAGGAGCAACACGGCTACTGGTGACCTTCGGCAGAAGAATATGGTACATATTACCATAGGTACGGTCATGGCATTTCTGCGGCTTCTGGTTATTAGTCAGATCAGCCAAGCATCTTTGCAGAGGGACTGACCTCCTCTTCTCAAGACTGTTATTATGGAAGAGTCCACAACTAATCATGAAGAACACGAACAAACAGGCTGTTTAATTTCATGGTAGGGAGCTGAGGAGTCGATGAATGTCATCTTTGGATCTTCAAATCTCGGTTCCAAATATCTAAACAATGAAAACTCTAGCTATGAGTAACCCCATTATCATCAGGACAAGTATGTGGAACCTTTTTGGAAATCCATACCATAAAGCATCTTACTGGTGACCAAGGGAAGTTGCAATCTATATACTCTTCTTAAGAATTGGATGCTTCATTCTTTCGTGCAGTTTCTGGTTTATTGGTTCAGTAAGTTAGGCCGAGTGTGAATGTTCTATCCTGTATCCAATTGTTCTCTTTATATGAACTAAAGTGCTTAGAATATCAACTTGATGCAATTTGGTTTGCTGGAATCATGTCTGAAACATTAAATTGTTTCCTTGGTTTTCTTGTTCACATACAATTAAGAGGAAATACCATTAAAATTGTAAAACTACCTTAAAATATTAGTTATGTGAAACTAAGTATCAATAAAATGGTTACTTGAAAAGATTAATTCGCTCAACTACCTTCTCAACTATTTTATCAAAAAATGCTTAAAATACTGCTGTTTTGGATTTGGATCTTGAACAAGCGGTGGCATTCTGGTATTTTTCCTCATTTAAAGTGGCCCAAACCAGATGATATAGGCATCCGTGCATGTTCTGGGTTCAAAACCAGGAACACATTTTCTCCATTAAAAATATATTTTTCTAGGTTTGGAATCCAAAATAATGAGAGGGGCATTTACATCGTTTGTTTTTCATTTACCCAAGTCAAATGGTGAAACCACCCCCTCTTGTTCCAAGTTCTAAATCCAGAACATGTGGTTTTTCATTAAATTTGTTGTCCTAGGTTTGGAACCCAAAACAAACAAGAGCGTCTTGGTAATTTAGCCCACTTTCGTCATGCACCAAATTACAAAAATATCCCTACATACTTAAGATTCCAAACCTTGGGCATAAGCAAATACTTGAGGAGGTACTTGAATAAAATGGTCTTATTAAAGTAACCACTTCTTGCCCCACTCACATGGACCAAATTACCAAAATACCCTTCTATTCAAGATTCCAAACCTTGGATATAAGTAAATACTTGAGGAGGTACTTGAATGAAATGGTCCTGTCAAAGCAACCACTTGTTGGCAAATTGGTTGATGTTACCACCTTTAGTGTTTTTTGAGGTAGTGTGACCATTTTTATGATATTCTACCCAAAGGATAACATTCCACAAGGAATAGTAGCCAAATTGTTTTCCTAAACTACAAATAGGTAAATGTGTTTCATGCTATCCCAACCGTTACATAATGGCTATGAGGCCTGTAAACATGCAAACTAAGGCTTATGGCCAGTAGTGTTACATGACACTGGTGTCATGTCTAGTTTGTGCCTGAAGTGTCTTCGTGCTTCAGCCTAAAAAATAGATCCAGCCCAACACGTCTATACATGTTTATATGAAAAAAGTAAAAGCATTACTAGCCTTCCTCTGTGCAAATCAAGCTTTTGGATCTTGGTTCTCTTTGTGGGGCAATGAAAAAAAATCAATCTAAGCGTAAGTTCCCCCCCCCCATTCCCCCCCTAATTGCACGTGTTTATTGATCCCAGACCTGATCAAAGTCTTCCAGAAACAAAATTGGATTTTCCAGTTAGATATGATGGAGGTGGTGATTTCCATCTGGAAATGTGTTCTAATTTTCCAAATTATACGTTGGTCTCATTCTTCTCTGCTCATAGATAAGATGGCAAACTTTTTAGTAAAAGATGAGGGAATTTTTCTCAGCATAAAATTACAGTTTAAATTAGTATACAACTTCTCACCTTTCTGGTGCACTATTTTCTTCAAACATTTGTAGATCTTTCTCATGCTTATGGCATAGACATGCTATTTACTTCACAAGTGTGGGGCTCGCCTTCTTTAAGTGCCCTTTTAATGAATTGGATATCCACCGCTAAAGGAGATAAAGAGAGGATGCACTTAACCTTCCCAAACCATCCTTTCAACATTATTTCCCAAGTGTAAAACTATTTGCATGGGGAAAGCACACAATAATACAGTTTACTTTTGGTCCAAAAAGGTCAGAAACACCCACAGCTCTCAAACATGAAATCAGGCAGCTGAAGGTATATTATTGACTGCAGTCGACAACCAACAACTTGTCTCTCAAACTTTGTTTGAAGAGATGGAAAACACCACACATCGGTTTTGCATTTGACGGCTTGGGGTGTTTGTGACCATTGTGTCCAAGAGGTAATGCTATGGTTGTATACAATCCCATTTGCATATGCCATATACCGTTGTATTTTTGGAAGGGATATTTTCTTTGCATTCCTTCAGATTCTAACCTGCAAGAAACCAACAAAGATCAGTTTATGATAATCTGATCATGCAAAAGCAAGGAACTAAAGCAAAATATTTATAGGCATTATTAAAAGAGACATCAAGAACCCCTCTTATGTACATGATTCAGAACAATATGTACATAATTCTCTCTCAGATTTTTAGAGCTTCACAACAATTCATCGAAGGAAAGCAAAAAGAGTATATGAAGGTTTGATGGTTTATGACAGGAATAAAAGTTATTAGCTAGCAACACTCTCTCTCACACACACACACAACCATGCCTCCTCTCTCTCACACACACATACAAAGCAATCCTCTCTCTCTCTCTCTCTCTCTCTCCTCCCCCCCCCCCCCACCCCCCTCTCAAAAACACACACCCACCTATTTTTCAATTAGTTCCCTAACTCAAGACTAGTAATGCATGCAAAAACAACCTACACCCACTCACAAGAACTAAATCATATACTTATCAGGATGAAGTAAGGACCAAATCACTATATTAAACCATCATTATCATCTGAGCCTTGTTCCAACTATTTGGGGCTACACGAATTCCGTCTTTCCGCTCTATCAAGGGCCATATCCTAAATCCTATACTAAACCACCAATTCATGAGTGATCATTACACTCTCATGACCAAGACATTGATTTAAAACATCAAACCACAATTCCAATGTCAATAAATATCTGGCATACTAGAAGCAACCATTCAATCAAGTACATGAGCAAACAATTTACACCATTCAATCAAGTACATGAGCAACAATTTACACCATTCAATCAAGTACATGAGCAAAGAATTTTATGAAAGGCAAGGATTAATTAAATTAATTTAACGGGTTAGAGTTAGCGGCCTTTGAGGGATAGAGTGCACTCCTTAAAAGCCTTGAATGACCTAAAGATGAGCTCTCTTTTACGGGTAAATGACCCAGATGTGAGTAAATAATGATGAAGCAAACATCTGGAATCAAATCCACACTTTGACTTTAGAAAGAAGATGTTGGACCATATATTCCAGTAGTGACTATAAGAGGTTAAGCTCACAAAGCAATGTAAATTGAATGGAAAAGATCATAAAATATACAGCAGACAACCACACTAATCAAAATGAGAAACAATGACCTATGAATGTAGTTCGATGAAAATAGGCCCCCACATGTGCTATAGTTGACTACCTAAATAATCAACTATTCCAACCCTGAATGGTTTCCATTCTTCTTTTTCTTCACAACTCCATAAGCCAGTGAAGCTGCAGTATGTCACTGATGATACAAAGAACTTCTAAACGAGCCATGTGGTGATCGTCATTTGCAGCCATCCTATGAGAACCATTGAAATATGCTGTAACTGTCAATGTATACCCAAGGAAAATAAAGCATTAGGAGGAAAGAAAGATTTAATCAAAATGAGGCATCAACAAAGTGTTAACCAGAGAGATTTACAAAAACATGAGCTCCATAGAAGACAACTGGTGCTAAAATTAATCAGCTAAGTAGACATAGGAAGGTAGAAATGATGAAACAAAAAATCATGGAGCATGGATCCTCAAGCCTGGCAGTAAAGAAACGGATTACTCAAAACATGAAGGTAAAATTGTCAAACTTCACCTAAGATTTGAACTATTACACATTTTATCCATATTTTTTTTATCTCATTAGTCATCATTCTTTTCTTTTCTTGAATGTAAAATCAGTCCATCATTCTTTTAATGAAATTTCAAATAGCCCATCAAATGACAAATCAATATCGGGTTTGACATTTATCAAATTACAACTAGGGTACAATATTAAAATAGTTCAACTTTTAGGTTTATTCTGATAAATTTCCCAAAGGAAAAAAAAATGCACAACCTGAAAAACCACAGAACACTTGTGATGTTCACACAAGTGCACCCCGTTAATGGGTTTTTGGTCTAGTGCAACCAGTTAATGTGTTGCTTTACCTTATGTAATACCTTTTTCTTTAATATAGTAGCGAACAGATTTTAAAAAAAAGAGACACACACTTGTGATGTTCACTAACTTGTAGGCACATTTGCCAAGAAAACTGGAACAGATAACGAGACTAACTTGTAGGCACATTTGCCAAGAAAACTGGAGCAGATCAACGAGAAGAAACTGCATAACCAGTGCCTCTTATTCTCATAAGAAATGTCTACACGCATTTACTTAAAAGGACCAGGGCTCGGACAGAGAAATGCTTGTAAGTATATAATATAAACAAAAGAAACATTTGCCTAAAACTTTGGTTATAACCACTACACAACATCCACCAGTAGCCCACTAGGTTTAAATAAACGTTGGGCAGCCCCCAGGCACACGGAGAGATCTAGGGCGCCCAGCGCCTAGGCAGCTGCCAGAACCTCAGGTGCCCAAAGGTGTGAGATATACACATTTATACATATATGTGTGTTTGTGCTGTCCACCTCACATATGTGCCTATGTATGTCTTAAATATGTACATTATTGCATTCAAATGTATTCTAACTTTTTTATGTAAATACATGCGCATGAATGTTGAAACACATTCAAATCAGTGAAAATTTTAATAACTAAAATAGTTATAAGACAAAGTACATGGTGCATTAGTGATTTAGTGTCCATACACTATATAGTCCATACTTCATACAATCATACTTATAGACTCCCAAGTCTCAAATGAGACCAAATGACCTGTATGAAGTCGTTCGTACAAAAGATACTATACAAGTGAAAAGAGAAGGAGATTTTCAATTTTACGATGTTTCAGATGTTTGATCTTCAATGTTTCGGTTGTCTAAAGTCATGTGGACCCTAAAATTGATTTCAATAATATATGGTAAGGTTTCATATGATTCTATGAACTTCTAAAATTTTCTTCTTTCGAAAAAATCGCAAAATCGATCAATTATGGGTGTTTCTACTTTGGGGGGGTCAGAATACGCCCTTTTCATGGGTCAAAATTACCCAAAATGGCCCCACAAAAAATTTTCTTTTCTCCCATTTTATTGGACATTCCTGGGCACGACTCTTGACTGCCTAGGCGCTCGGCAGGATGTTTTTTGAGACGAAGGTTGGCCATGTTAATCCCCTCCATTATCAGAGATATCCCGTCATTTAATGACCACCCCCTTCCCCCAATCAAATCATCCCTTTTCCTTAAAACTTTGTTGGATCCCTAACCTTGCTTCCCCTATCAACTTCCCAAGACCTACTAAGAAAAAGGAAAAAGGAATCACAAAGGAAATGCCCAACACTTGAAATTAGAAGAATTGGGAGCACAAATTCCTAATGAAATACTTATAAATTACTACTACTAAAATTTATCAATTTCTGAATTTATGTTCTCTTTATTGCATGCTTTTAGGATGGGGTTATCAGGTGTCCTTCTTTAATTGGACAAACCATTACAGACAATGCAAACAGCATTAGGTTCTCAGTTTGTAACATATCATGCTGTCTTGAAGGAATTAATCCACAAGTTTGATATAGCAAAGCACCCAATGTAGTTCTTCATTATTGTTGATGAACAATTTACGTGCAGAGGCAAATGATGAACCTAATCTGAGAGGAAAATAATAATCTGAAGATAACTACTGGGATACTACAGTTGAATGCAAGCAAATAATCAAGGAAGATAATCCAACTTTATGATATTACAGCAATTTCACATATAGATGATTTTACTAATTTCCTGACCTTATTGCATTGCTTCAGACATAGATGTTCCATGGAAAAGTACAAAATAAAACTGAAGATTAAAAATAAAAAACTGAAGGTCCTAAGATCAAAACCACCGTTGGCTCTCTGTCACAACAACTCTTTTTTCTTTTTCTTTTATTTTTATAATAATATGAACTTTTTTACACTAAAATCATATAAAAATGTATACAAAAGTGCGTGTGCATGTTTTTCCTTAAGGACCTTTACAAAAATGGCTTAACGGTCAATAGAGCAAAATTGTGTATATGGCATATACAACTGCACAAACTCCAATCAACAGCAACTACAAAAAAAATTATAGGCAAGGAGTGTTTGTTCATTAGATTTCCACCTCATATATTTGAATGAGACTGTTATTCTTGACGCTCTCTCTAAAGTTTCAGATAAGATACTGTCCAGCCTCCATGGAGAGCCTTCCCTAGCCAGCACCCATGCAACGGTGTTGGCTAAGTTGTGAGGTCGGCCAAGCTAGGGTAAACGTTCTCAGTCCCTGAAGTCAAGCAGTGGCTTCGGCTCTCTCGAGCCTCTGTTACCAATTGGCCCTGAAAAAAAGTATTGGCCCTAAGAAAAAAAACTATCTCAACTGAACTATTGCCTACCCTTCAAAAGAAAATAAAGAAATAAAACAAACAAAAGAGAAACTCCCATATGTATGGCTGTCTTTTAAGGTCACAATAAAAAGGTTTGTATAAAGTCCAGTTTCAACAATTACCACCAATAGAGCCTGCCTGCTTGAGGAATTTTCGTCATCAAACAATCATCTTTGGGCTTCTTCCAAACACAAGCATCTGTTTCTAACCGCAAGCCCTGTCAGGAATATAAGCACTGATTAGTCACCAAATTTTCAACCTTCTATATTTATCATTTCAGGTTATAATATTTTGTGACTTGGGAAATAGAATGAAAAATACCTTGAGGAGAATATGGACATTGTCACAGATTGAGGTCCAGCAAGTTAGATCAGCACTGCCAACAAATGTAAAATTAGGCCTCGTAAACAAGCATATTTTCCTCAATCATAATAGCCATCTCAAACTCTCTTTGCATGTAGCATGCTTCTATCAACTGGGTCTTAGTCGATTCCTCTGGGAGTTTTCCCCTTTTAAGCATAGCGTCAAAAACAAAATGGGCTTCCCTTAATCTATTTTCTTCACAGAAAAGGCAGATCAATCTGTTGAAGTTATACCGACATGGGGCACAACCATGCATAAGCATTTCTTGAAACAGATTGAAAGCCAGATCAATTGCACCATTAACAGAGAGGTGTTCAAGTAGTCGATCATAGGAAATCTTACTGGGAACAAAACCCTTCTTATACATTGTGAGTGTGAGCGATAAAGCATCCACTATTCTTCCCGCCAAGCAAAGGCCTTTAAGAAGTGCATTATATGTAACCTTATCAGGGGGATACCCATCCATAGCCATTTGATTGAATAACTTAATGGCAAGATCAATTTCACCATGCATGCTGTGGCCATTGATAAGTATGGTATACGTCACTTGATTAGGGTGCACCCCATTTTGAAGCATCAAATCAAGAAGGTCGTAAGCATCTCCCATCATGTCAGCCCTGCAAAACCCATTAATCATCCCATTGTAAATATGCAAATCAGGCATGAGCCCATCATCTATCATATCTCGCATCAAATTTAGAGCCAGCTCAATCTTTTCCTCAGAAGAATTGCACAAAAACCGTTGCTCAAGTCTTGAGGGCTCCATAGTCTTTTGAGGGAGCAGATTAAAGAGCATTTTTCTCGCATCTTCATTTCTTTTGGAACGGGAAATTGGTATGGGGTGCTGCCGCACCTTACGTGAGATATTTCGGCAAACCCCGCTTATCAGAGATCCATAAGTGATCAAATCAGGCTCAATCCGGTTTTTAATCATCTGATCAACAAAGCTTAAAGCCACACCAATCTCGCCTCTTCGACAGAACTGGTTAATGAAAGAGGTGTACAGAACCCTATCAGGTTTGAAACCATCTTCCAACATCCTTTCAAGATAAGAAGACCCACGCTGAACCATGTTTCTCTTAATCAAACCATTTATTAGTGCACAATACGCATGGGAACTCGGCTTTAAACCCAAGTCTATCATCTCTTCAAACAAATTGCAAGCATCCAAAGCTCTTCCCACTTTGGAAAACCCATTGATTAAAGTGGTGTATACTTTCACATCAGGTGCAGTCCCACCTTCAAACAACCAATCGAACATAGATTCGGCTTCCTCCGTCCGATTTTCTTTGCCCAGGCAACCAATAATAGAGTCATAGATGGCAACAGTGGGCTCCAACCCGCTTTCAAGCATCTCCTCAAAGGCCCGAAGAGCCAATACTAGGTTTCTTTCCTTGCAGTGCCCACTTATCATTATCAAATAAGTCGCCCGATTGGGAACCAAACCTCTCTCCCTCATTGAGCTCACTAGGGCTTCAGCATCTGCAATTCGATCCTCCTTGAAGAGGCATTTAACCAAGGAATTATACGTGGAGACAGTGGGTTCCAATTCAAGGTAACCCATCTTATTTATGAAATAAAAAGCGCTGTCAGATTTCCCTTCTGCACAAAAAGCATTAATCAGTACATTAAAAGCCACACTACTTGGAACAATGTTGCTTCTCAATATCTCGTCCAACAAAAGCTCAATTCCTTGCGGACTCGAATCTGAAAACACCCAGTCATCAAGACTGCAATTATGCCTTGCCATCGCCTTTAAGAGCTTCAAAGCAAGAAGGGGCTCCCGATCTTTTGGATAGTTGTTTATAAGAGACAAGAACATAATGTGGTCAGGTGCTAGGCCACTATCTAGCATCTTATTGAACAAAAAATCAGCCTCTGAGAACCTATTCTCCTTGCAAAGAACTTGAATCAAGACTGTGTAACAGTGAACATTGGGCGCACAACCATGGCTGGACATGACATCAAGAAGCTTCAAAGCAGAGTCTAGCCTGTTATCTTTGCAGTATCGATTGATTATAACACTATAAGTGACCACATCAGGCTCCAAGCCTCTCGCATGCATCTCATTGAAATACTCCCAAGCCAAATCAAGATGACCCAGTTTCACAAAACCATAGATAAGTGTGTTATAAGTGTAGGTATCCAATTGAAACCCCATTTTACCCATCCTGCAAAATAGTTTCAGAGCCATGTCCATCTTTCCATCTTTACAATACCAATAGAGAAGGGAAGTATAAGTCTCAAGCTTTGGAGAAAGACCTTGTAACTCCATTAATCGACACAGATATTCTGCCTCCTCAACCCTCTTGTTCTTAAAGCAAAAATGCATCAAAGACTTGTAGAATTGAATGCTAGGCTTCATACCGGAACCCACCATTGTTTCAAACACTTGGAGAGCCTTGTCAAAATTCCCCCGAGAACAGAGACTAAACAGAACTAACCTACAGGAAGATGAACTAGGAAGAACCTTGAAGGATATCGCTCTATAGAACAAACTAAGAGCCTCAGGTACTCGCTCTTTTATGCAGAGCTCTTGAATCGACGCGTTAATGGCAGGTGAAGAAGGCAGAGAACCAACCTGAACCAGAGCCTCGAGATGGTCAATGGCCTTCTGCAATTTCCCCAATCTACTGTAACAAATTATCATACAATTGACCATGTCAGGGTCCGGGACAATCTCTCTAGAAAGAAGGTAATTGTAAAACTCTTCAGCTTTTGAAGCATGGCCTGATACAACCAAACTTCTCAAAAGAGAAGTGAGACTCTTTAGATTGAGAATTAGGCCATGAGAGATGGAGAAATCAAAACAACAGATGGCATTTGAGAGCTTAGACTTGGAACCTCTGATAATTCGATCGAGAACCCCTCGAGATTCTTGAACCATGCCCCTGCTCAAAAGCTTCTCTGCTAAACCTAAACAATACTGCAAATGCTCTTTGGACAAATCTTGAGGAGCTACAAACGAATCCAGCGCAGCAATAGAAGTTGAAAAACCCATGAATTTCATGGGTGTTGGGTGTCTTATAACAGTTCGAGAAAGTTTGAGAGAGAGTCTCCTCGCCATAGTTACTGAAAGAACCCAACTGTTTACTTCATACCCATTAAAACTCTCATTGTATTGAGGTGAGAATTTTCATTGCATCAATGGAAGGTGAAAAACCCATGAGTTTCATGGAGTTGGGGAGTCTAATTATATGGAGAGGGAGAAATAGAGAGAGTATCATTGCCATAGCTATAGAAAAAACCAATTTTTACATCAAATCCATGAAAGCTCCAACTGTTTAAAGTCAGAGAAACTCAGTGGATCAATGAAAGGAGAAAAACCAATGAATTTCATGGAGATGGGGAGTGTTACAAAAGCGAGAGGACGGCACAGAGGGAGCCTCCTCGCCATTCTAAGAGGAAGAAAACCCACTTTTACTCTACACCCAATTAAGTTATCGATCTTTCAGGAGTAAGAGAAGTATTTTTATACTTACCCAAAAAAGTTTCCGGGCTAGAATTTGCAGAGAAGATAGTAGGCTTCATATCCAGGAACAAATATCCCAGTTTCTTGATCAATCAAAAAGGAAGACAATCCCCCTTTATTGAGGAGAATGAGCAGAGACTTTGGTTGGAATTTGCAGAGAAAATTAGTTGAAGTCCACGGAGGTTTAAGATGTATGAGAGGGTATAAGGAGCAGTTCGTTGAGAGAGGAAACAGATGATTCATGAGAGATAAGTAAGTGGGCGTTTCCAAGAAAGAGATGAGACCTGTGTCTAGCTCTACATAAGACTCTCTCTCCTCCCCCCTGTTATGCCACACCTCTCTCTCTCTAACCACTGTTGTGGCCACCTCTCTCTCTCTCTTTCCCCTTCACTTCCGCTTTCACGCCTTGTCGTTGCTGCAGTGGTCTCTCTCTCTCTCTATCTTTCCATCTCCCTTAATATCTTTTCGGCCTCTGTATTTAACGGCCTGTTTGTTTTGGCCATAACAAATTGTGCATATCAATGAAATGGTGAACGATTATACTGTGCTGCAGTATCTAAAAAACCCGTATTCGTAGGGTGGATCGTCCAGCTCACAATCCGTGTTTGGAAATGCCGGATCGCCGTTTGGGATCACTATGTATTGGTGATTTACAAAATATTAAAATTTAGAATTTAGAAAATGAAAAAGGTTACATACGGTTGCAACCTTAAAATGTAGAACTAAAGATGCACCTTAAAAATTTATCGAAAATGTTATTTTATTGTTGAAAAACCCTTTAATTGGTAATCTCGACATCGAGATGGATGGATCTGAAAATAAAATAAAAGGTTTTTGAGTCCTCGAAATAGTGCATCTTGCGGCACATTATCTAGACTGTGAATTTTCTAGATTTTGATATGTTTATAGATCTACTTGCTTTTAATCATTTTTTTAGTTTAAATTTTTCTAATTAGATATGAAAATAGATTTTAAAATAATCATAATAATTTTTTACAACAAAATTACATGATAAAACTTGGAGGTGCACCTTAATTGGATATAATTTTATCAAAATTTTGTTGTAAAAAAAGATGACCAATAATTTCTTTACCAAATTTTCCATAGATCCCAAAAGCTCGTCATCTAATTCCTGCACCCCATCAATGGCCATTCCAATATACTTTTGGATGGAAATGACAGTCACCTACAAGGCCTTCCAATACCTTATTCCATACAACTAAATACACATTCAGTTATGTCTTAGTAATGAAAATGATCACTATGGAGTACTATTCAAATTTTAACTTAAAATTATTATTTTATTGTTATATTTTAGTTATAGTTAAATAAATTTGCATATAATTATTCTATCTTTATGTATTAATTTATCAATAATTGTTTAAATTATTGTAACTAATTACTTTGTAATAACTAATAATAGTAATAATTATTATAAAGTTCATGTGACAAATATATGTGCAGTTAATTATACAAAAAATATAATTGAAATCTCCAAAAGTATTCAAAATCCTAATCTAATATCATGAATATCTCATAATCATATAAGCATAACTTTGTAATTAGTTATTAAGAGTAAAAAAAATTATAATATTATCTATAGAATTTATTATATTAATTAGTTTAGCTTCCCTTTAATAAAGGGAAAAGTTTATATAGAGCTGATACTATAAACAATCAAATTATAGCCTACCTCAAAAAATTCACTAGAAGAGATTGTTTTGATGCTCAAATATCCTCAAATTAATCAGCTCGACGTCAAAATGTATGGACATGAGAAAAAAATAAATTTCAAGTTTTGGAAATAGTGCATTTGATAATGTATTTTTGGACCGTCAATTTTCAAGATTTTCATAAATTTGGCGATCTAAACTATTTTTTAAACTTTATAAATATACATGGAAATATATTTTAATGCTATCACAAATATTTCTATCGTTGAAACCACATTTCTCAACACTATTTGAAAGTAGGCTTGTTTAGAGCCTAGGCTCTAGACAAACCGCACCCTTTAATAATTTTATTTGAAATTGGATTATAGTCATAATATTATCATTTCTAAGTTATCAAGATATCAATTTTTATATCTTGTTTGATATTCCGTTACATAGTATCAAGAGAAAGGCATATATATCATTTTATTTTTTTTGGCATGTATACCAACTCTATTATGAGTTTTAATTGCAATAAATATCTAATTATCATGAGTTGTTTATTACACATATCATGTGAAACATTTTTGTGACTTTATTTTTTCAAAATTTTAGAATAATATTTACTTATAAGTAAAAAAATTTGTTTGCTAACATTATATTAAAGTAATTTTAATTATTCTAAAAAATAATATGATTAAAAATAAGAAAAAATAAAAGATAAAACACAAAAGTAATTAACCAAAAATATAAAAATACAATTTTTATTATTTATGTGTTTTTCTTTTTTGCATTTTAAATTTATCCAGTTTTAAAAATAATACTTACTTACAACTAAATAATATATTTACGTAAAATAACTTTATTTATATTAGTGAAAGATATAATTGCATATATAAAAAAAGGGAAACAAGATAGTAATGAACGGTAACTACAAATTAGATATGTAAATAATGTAATTGAAATTATTTTTAAGAAAATAATTACCCCAAATGCAAGGCATTAATACAATTATAATCATATTTTGAAATTTATGTGATATAAAGTTTTTCTAATTATCTAGAAGAATATTTACTCACCAGTAAATAATAAATTTATTAACATGAATAATAATAAATTTAAAGTAGGTTATAAAATAATATAATTTAAATGTAAGCTTTCTATGATTCTCCTACAACATAAAACTTATATACTTCCTCTTATCTAACCGTCCATTCTGAAAGGAGGGCTAAGATTGCCGTAATCACAATACTACGTCTCTATACTATTTTATTTTTAATTTATTTTCTATAAACTATTTTGACACTAAAATTTGGACATCCAATCTTCTATTAAGCTTGCACTAGCGAAAAATATAAAAATTATATTTCCAATGACATAAAATAACCAAAATACCTCTGAAAGTTTCAAGAGGTATTTTGGTCATTATATTTTATCGAAAATTTATTTTTAATATTTTTTATAGGTGCACCCCAATGAAAAGATGGAGCGTACCAAATTTCAAATTCATAAAATTTGTATAAAAAAAACTAAAAATAAAATACTTTGAGACGTCGAATCTAATATCAAACGATGAATGGCTATCTTTATCAAAATTGGACGGCTGGATGGTAAGGGAAGCATAGATCTTCCATACTGTAGGGGAAGTATAAAAACCTTTCCCATAACCTATTTTCTAATAGAAGTCCGCACGTGAATATGGATCAACAAATTATCTCCTTTTATAACTCTCTATAAGCGAATATGGGAGTTTAAGATTGAAAACATATTTTAAGAAAATTATCGTTGATATACCTAAATTTTTAAAAAATTGGAAAAAAACTCTTTACTTTCAAAAACCTCGACCACACCCTTTTGGAACATTTTCATGTTTTTTTGGACGAAACTACCCTTTACAGTAGTATTTGTATCGTAATAAGAATTACGATATTAAAAATACCGTAATAAACTGATAACGGTACTATTAATACCGTTATATTTTAACTAAGCATTACGGTACTATTAGTAGGGTAATACTTATAAAATTCTTTACGGTACTACTTGTACCATAATACTTATTTTTAAAATGAAAAACAATTACGATACTTATAGTACAGTAATCTCTTAAATAATGAACTATCTATGCAACATTCCCCACCGCAATTTTTTTTCACACTTTTTTCCCTTAAGCAAAATTGTGGATATGGCATATACAACTGCACAAACTCCAATATATTTGAATGAGGCAAGGAGTGTTTGTTCATTAGATTTCCACCTCATATATTTGAATGAGACTGTTATTCTTGACGCTCTCTCTAAAGTTTCAGATAAGATTCTGTCCAGCCTCCATGGAGAAGCTTCCCTAGCCAGCACCCATGAAACGGTGTTGGCCGAGTTGTGAGGTCGGCCAAGCTAGGGTAAACGTTCTCAGTCCCTGAAGTCAAGCAGTGGCTTCTGCTCTCTCGAGCAGCCTCTGTTACCAATTGGCCCTGAAAAAAAGTATTGGCCCTAAGAAAAAAAACTATCTCAACTGAACTATTATTGCCTACCCTTCAAAAGAAAATAAAGAAATAAAACAAACAAAAGAGAAACTCCCATATGTATGGCTGTCTTTTAAGGTCACAATAAAAAGGTTTGTATAAAGTCCAGTTTCAACAATTACCACCAATAGAGCCTGCCTGCTTGATGAATTTTCGTCATCAAACAATCATCTTTGGGCTTCGTCCAAACACAAGCATCTGTTTCTAAACGCAAGTCCTGTCAGGAATATAAGCACTGATTAGTCACCCAATTTTCAACCTTCTATATTTATCATTTCAGGTTATAATATTTTGTGACTTGGGAAATAGAATGAAAAACACCTTGAGGAGAATATGGACATTGTCACAGATTGAGGTCCAGCAAGTTAGATCAGCACCTCCAACAAATGTAAAAATTAGGCCTCGTAAACAAGCATATTTTCCTCGATCATAAAAGCCATCTCAAACTCTCTTTGCATGTAGCATGCTTCTATCAACTGGGTCTTAGTCGATTCCTCTGGGAGTTTTCCCCTTTTAAGCATAGCGTCGAAAACAAAATGGGCTTCCCTTAATCTATTTTCTTCACAGAGAAGGCAGATCAATCTGTTGAAGTTATACTTACATGGGGCACAACCATGCATAAGCATTTCTTGAAACAGATTGAAAGCCAGATCAATTGCACCATTAACAGAGAGGAGGTCAAGTAGTCGCTCATAGGAAATCTTATTGGGAACAAAACCCTTCTTATACATTGTGAGTGTGAGCGATAAAGCATCCACTATTCTTCCCGCCAAGCAAAGGCCTTTAAGAAGTGCATTATATGTAACCTTATCAGGGGGATACCCATCCATAGCCATTTGATTGAATAACTTAATGGCAAGATCAATTTCACCATGCATGCTGTGGCCATTGATAAGTATGTTATACGTCACTTGATTAGGGTGCACCCCATTTTGAAGCATCAAATCAAGAAGGTCATAGGCATTTCCCATCATGTCAGCCCTGCAAAACCCATTAATCATCCCATTGTAAATATGTAAATCAGGCATCAGCCCATCATCTATCATATCTCGCATCAAACTTAGAGCCAGCTCAATCTTTTCCACAAAAGAATTGCACGAAAACCGTTGCTCAAGTCTTGAGGGCTCCATAGTCTTTTGAGGGAGCAGATTAAAGAGCATTTTTCTCGCATCTTCATTCCTTTTGGCACGGGAAATTGGTATGGGGTGCTGCCGCACCTTACGTGAGATATTTCGGCAAACCCCGCTTATAAGAGATCCATAAGTGATCAAATTAGGCTCAATCTGGTTTTTAATCATCTGATCAACAAAGCTCAAGGCCACACCAATCTCACCTCTTCGACAGAACTGGCTAATGAAAGTGTTGTACAGAACCCTATCAGGTTTGAAACCATCTTCCAACATCCGTTCAAGATAAGAACACCCACGCTGAACCATGTTTCTCTTAATCAAACCATTTATTAGTGCACAATACGCATGGGAACTCGGCTTTAAACCCAAGTCTATCATCTCTTCAAACAAATTGCAAGCATCCAAAGCTCTTCCCACTTTGGAAAACCCATTGATTAAAGTGGTGTATACTTCCACATCAGGTGCAGTCCCACCTTCAAACAACCAATTGAACATAGATTTGGCTTCCTCCATCCTATTCTCTTTGCCCAGGCAACCAATAATAGAGTCATAGATGGCAACAGTGGGCTCCAACCCGCTTTCAATCATCTCCTCGAAGGCCCGAAGAGCCAATACGAGGTTTCTTTCCTTGCAGTGCCCACTTATCATTATCAAATAAGTCGCCCGATTGGGAACCAAACCTCTCTCCCTCATTGAGCTCACTAGGGCTTCAGCATCTGCAATTCTATCCTCCTTGAAGAGGCATTTAACCAAGGAATTATACGTGGAGACAGTGGGTTCCAATTCAAGGTAACCCATCTTATTTATGAAATAAAAAGCGCTGTCAGATTTCCCTTCTGCACAAAAAGCATTAATCAGTACATTAAAAGCCACACTGCTTGGAACAATGTTGCTTCTCAATATCTCGTCCAACAAAAGCTCAATTCCTTGCGGACTCGAATCTGAAAACACCAAGTCATCAAGACTGCAATTATGCCTTGCCATCGCCTTTAAGAGCTTCAAAGCAAGAAGAGGCTCCCGATCTTTTGGATAGTTGTTTATAAGAGACAAGAACATAATGTGGTCAGGTGCAAGGCCACTATCTAGCATCTTATTGAACAAAAAATCAGCCTCTGAGAACCTATTCTCCTTGCAAAGAGCTTGAATCAAGACTGTGTAACAGTGAACATTGGGTGCAACACCATGGCTGGACATGACATCAAGAAGCTTCAAAGCAGAGTCTAGCCTGTTATCTTTGCAGTATCGATTGATTATAACACTATAAGTGACCACATCAGGCTCCAAGCCTCTCGCATGCATCTCATTGAAATACTCCCAAGCCAAATCAAGATGACCCAGTTTCACAAAACCATAAATAAGTGTGTTATAAGTGTAGGTATCCAATTGAAACCCCATTTTACCCATCCTGCAAAATAGTTTCAGAGCCATATCCATCTTTCCATCTTTACAATACCAATAGAGAAGGAAAGTATAAGTCTCAAGCTTTGGAGAAAGACCTTGTAACTCCATTAATCGGCACAGATATTCTGCCTCCTCAACCCTCTTGTTCTTAAAGCAAAAATGCATCAAAGACTTGTAGAATTGAATGCTAGGCTTCATACCGGAACCCACCATTGTTTCAAACACTTGGAGAGCCTTGTCAAAATTCCCCCGAGAACAGAGACTAAACAAAAGTAACCTGCAGGAAGATGAACTAGGAAGAACCTTGAAGGATATCGCTTTATAGAACAAACTAAGAGCCTCAGGTACTCGCTCTTTTATGCAGAGCTCTTGAATCGACGCATTAATGGCAGGTGAAGAAGGCAGAGAACCAACCTGAACCAGAGCCTCGAGATGGTCAATGGCCTTCTGCAATTTCCCCAATCTACTGTAACAAATTATCATACAATTGACCATGTCAGGGTCAGGGACAATCTCTCTAGAAAGAAGGTAATTGTAAAACTCTTCAGCTTTTGAAGCATGGCCTGATACAACCAAACGTCTCAAAAGAGAAGTGTGGCTCTTTAGATTGAGATTTGGGCCATGGGAGATGGAGAATTCAAAAGAACAGATGTCATTTGAGAGCTTAGACTTGGAACCTCTGATAATTCGATCGAGAACCGCTTGAGATTCTTGAACCATGCCCCTGCTCAAAAGCTTCTCTGCTAAACCTAAACAATACTGCAAATGCTCTTTGGACAAATCTTGAGGAGCTACAAACGAATCCAGCGCAGCAATGGAAGTTGAAAAACCCATGAATTTCATGGGTGTTGGGTGTCTTATAACAATTCGAGGAAGTTTGAGAGAGAGTCTCCTCACCATAGTTACTGAAAGAACCCAACTGTTTACTTCATACCCATTAAAACTCTCATTGTATTGAGGTGAGAATTTTCAGTGCATCAATGGAAGGTGAAAAACCCATGAGTTTCATGGAGTTGGGGAGTCTAATTATATGGAGAGGGAGAAATAGAGAGAGTATCATTGCCATAGCTATAGAAAAAACCAATTTTTACATCAAATCCATGAAAGCTCCAACTGTTTAAAGTCAGAGAAACTCAGTGGATCAATGAAAGGAGAAAAACCAAAGAATTTCATGGAGATGGGGAGTGTTACAAAATCGAGAGGACGGCACAGAGGGAGCCTCCTCGCCATACTAAGAGGAAGAAAACCCACTTTTACTCTACACCCAATTAAGTTATCGATCTTTCAGGAGTAAGAGAAGTATTTTTATACTTACCCAAAAAAGTTTCCGGGCTAGATTTTGCAGAGAAGAGAATAGGCTTCATATCCAGGAACAAATATCCCAGTTTCTTGATCAATCAAAAAGGAAGACAATCCCCCTTTATTGAGGAGAATGAGCAGAGATTTTGATTGGAATTTGCAGAGAAAATTCGTTGAAGTCCACGGAGGTTTAAGATGTATGGGAGGGTATAAGGAGCAGTTCGTTGAGAAAGGAAACAGATGATTCATGAGAGATAAGTAAGTGGGCGTTTCGAAGAAAGAGATGAGACCTGTGTCTAGCTCTACATAAGACTCTCTCTCCTCCCCCCTGTTATGCCACACCTCTCTCTCTCTCTAACCACTGTTGTGGCCACCTCTCTCTCTCTCTCTTTCTTTATCTCTCTCCCCCCTTCACTTCCGCTTTCACGCCTTGTCGTTGCTGCAGTGGTCTCTCTCTCTCTCTCGCTCTCTCTATCTTTCCATCTCCCTTACAATCTTTTCGGCCTCTGTATTTAACCGCCTGTTTGTTTTGGCCATTACAAATTGTGCATATCAATGAAATGGTGAACGATTATACTGTGCTGCAGTATCTAAAAAACCCGGATCCGTAGGGTGGATCGTCCACCCCACAATCCGTGTTTGGAAATGCCGGATCGTCGTTTGGGATCACTATGAATTGGTGATTTACAAAATATTAAAATTTAGAATTTAGAAAAGGAAAAAGTTTACGTACGGTTGCAACCTTAAAATATAGAACTAAAGATGCACCTTAAAAATCTATCGAAAATGTTGTTTTAATGTTGAAAAACCCTCTAATTGGTAATCTCGACATTGAGATGGATGGATCTGGAAAAAAAAAAAAAGGTTTTTGAGTCATCAAAATAGTGCATCTTGCGACACATTATCTAGACCGTTAATTATCAAGATTTTGATATGTTTATGGATCTACTTGCTTTTAATCATTTTTGTAGTTTAAATTTTTTTAATTAATATGAAAATAGATTTTAAAATAATCATAATAATTTTTTACAACAAAATTACATGTTATGATAAAACTTGGAGGTGCACCTTAATTGGATATAATTTTGTTGTAAAAAAAGATGGCCAATAAGATCTTTATCAAATTTGCCATAGATCCCAAAAGCTCATCATCTAATTCATGCACCCCATCAATAACCATTCCAATATACTTTGGATGGAAATGACAGTCACCTACAAGGCCTTCCAAGACCTTATTCCATACAACTTAATACACATTCAGGTATGTCTTAGTAATAAAAATGATCACTAGGAAGTACTATTCAAATTTCAACTTAAAATTATTAATTTATTGTTATATTTTAGTTATAGTTTAATAAATTTGCATATAATTATTCTATTTTTATATATTAATTTATCAATAATTGTTTAAATTATTGTAACTAATTACTTTGTTATAATAACTAATAATAGTACTAATTATTATAAAGTTCATGTGACAAATATATGTGCAGTTAATTATACAAAAAATATAATTGAAATTTACAAAAGTATTCAAAATCCTAATAAAATATTATGAATATCTCATAATCATATAAGCATAACTTTGCAATTAGTTATTAAGAGTAAAAAAAATTCTAATATTATCTATAGAATTTATTATATTAATTAGTTTAGCTTCCCTTTAATAAAGGGAAAAGTTTATATAGAGTTTATACTCTAAACAATCAAATTATAGCCTACCTCAAAAATTTCACTAGAAGAGATTGTTTTGATGCTCAAATATCCTCAAATTAATCAGCTCGACGTCAAAATGTATGGACATGAGAAAAAAATGGATTTCAAGTTTTGGAAATAGTGCATTTTATAATGTATTTTTGGACCTTCAATTTTCAAGATTTTAATAAATTTGGCGATCTACACTATTTTTTAAACTTTCAACTTTATAAATAAACATGGAAATATATTTTAAGGCTATCACAAATATTTCTACTGTTGAGACCACATTTCTCAACACTATTTGAAAGTAGGCTTGTTTAGAGCCTAGGCTCTAGACAAACCGTACCCTTTAATAATTTTATTTGAAATTGGATTATAGTCATAATATTATCTTCTCTAAGTTATTAAGATATCAATTTTTATATCTTGTTTGATATTCCGTTACATAGTATCAAGAGGAAGGCATATATATCATTTTATTTTTTTTGGCATGTATACCACCTCTATTATGAGTTTTTATTGCAATAAATATGTAATTATCATGGGTTGTTTATTGCACATATCATGTGAAACATTTTTGCAACTTTATTTTTTCAAAATTTTAGAATAATATTTATTTATAAGTAAAAAAATTTGTTTACTAACATTATATTAAAGTAATTTTAATTATTCTAAAAAATAATATAATTAAAAATAAGAAAAAATAAAAGATAAAACACAAAAGTAATTAACCAAAAATATAAAAATACAATTTTTATTATTTATGTGTTTTTCTTTTTTGCATTTTAAATTTATCCAGTTTTAAAAATAATATTTACTTACAACTAAATAATATATTTACATAAAAATAATTTTATTTATATTAGTGAATGATATAATTGCATATATAAAAAAAGGGAAACAAGATAGTAATGAACGGTAACTACAAATTAGATATGTAAATAATGTAATTGAAATTATTTTTAAGAAAATAATTACCTCAAATGCAAGGCATTGATACAATTATAATCATATTTTGAAATTTATGTGATATAAAGTTTTTCTAATTATCTAGAAGAATATTTACTCACCAGTAAATAATAAATTTATTAATATGAATAATAATAAATTTAAAGTAGGTTATAAAATAATATAATTTAAATGTAAGCTTTATAAGTTTATCCTACAACATAAAACTTATATACTTCCCCTTATCCAACCGTCCATTATGAATGGAGGGCTGAGATTGCCACAATCACAATGCTACGTCTGAGATTGCCACAATCACAATGCTACGTCTCTACACTATTTTATTTTTAATTTATTTTCTATAAACTATTTTGACACTAAAATTTGGACATCCAATCTTCCATTAAACTTGCACTAGCGAAAAATATAAAAATTATATTTCCAATGAAATAAAATAACCAAAATACCTCTGAAAGTTTCAAGAGGTATTTTGGTCATTATATTTTATCGAAAATTTATTTTAATATTTTTTATAGGTGCACCAATGAGAAGATGGAACGTACAAAATTTCATAATTATAAAATTTGTATAAAAAAAACTAAAAATAAAATACTTTGAGACGTCGAATCTAATATCAGACGGTGAGTGGCTATCTTGATCAAAATTGGACGGCTGGATGGTAGGGGAAGCATAGATCTTATATGTTGTATGGGAAGTATAAAAACATTTCCCATAACGTATTTTCTAATAGAAGTCCGCACGTGAATATGGATCAACAAATTATCTCCTTTTATAACTCTTTATAAGCGAACATGCGAGTTTAAGATTGAAAATATATTTTAGGAAAATTATGGCTGATATACCTAAATTTTTGAAACATTGGAAAAAAACTCCTAACTTTCCAAAACCTCGACCACACCCTTTTGGACCATTTTCATGTTTTTTCGGACTAAACTACCCTTTACAGTAGTTTTTGTACCATAATAAAAATTACGAGATTAAAAATGCCGTAATAAACTGATAATAGTACTATTAATACCGTTATGTTTTAACTATGCATTACAATACTATTAGTAGGGTAATACTTATAAAATTCTTTACCGTACTACTTGTACCATAAAACTTATTTTTAAAGTGAAAAACAATTACGATACTTATAGTACCGTAATCTCTTAAATAATGAACTATCTATGCAACTTACCCCCAGCACAATTTTTTCTCACACTTCTTTCCCTTAAACAACATTTCCTCGCAAAACCCCCCAAGGTAAAAAGTTCTTAATTTTTGGACGGAAATTCCCTTCCCATACAAACCAAATCAATTCGTGATCCCAAATAGAGAAGTGCCGGAGCGCAATATACTACTGCCGGAGTGGAATGTCAAGAAGCACCGCCAGAGCACTGTGCTACATTGCTGAAGCGAACTGCTGGAGTGTCTATTTCAGTGCCGGAGCACATTCTCAGATTGCCGGAGCGGATGGCCAGAGCGTGCAATATCACTGCCGGAGTGCAGTTCTTAGTATGTCGGAGCAATGCGGGTTAGACAAAGCATTGCTGAAGTGCACATTGTGACTGCCGGAGTGCATATTAAGACTGCTGAAGCGCAGTCCTCCATTGTCGGAGCCGAAGGCCGTGTTAAAAGAAACAGGCGAGAAGGCCGTGTGAAAAGAAATGAGGGTATTTTAGTCTTATTTTATATTACTATTGGGTTGGAGGGTTTTTACGAGGAAGGGTTATTTGGGGGAAAAAAGTGTAAAAAAAAATTGAGGTGGGGTAAGTTGCGTAGATAGTATATTTTAGGGTGTATTTTGTAATTTTTTCTAATTATTTTCACTTTAAACCACAAATAAGTATTACAGTACGAGTTGTACTATAAATAATTTTACAAGTATTACAATACTAATAGTACCATAATACATAATTACAATACTAATAGTACCATAATACATAATTAGAACATAAAGGTACTAATAGTATCGTTATCAGTTTATTGCGGTATTTTCAATACCGTAATTCTTATTACGGTACAAAGACTACTGTAAAAGGTAGTTTCGTTCGAAAAAACACGAAAAATGGTCCAAAAGGGTGTGGTCGAGGTGTTGAAAAGTTAGAGGTTGTTTTTCAATTTTTCAAAAATTTAAGTATATTAACAATAATTTCCCTATATTTTAGCCACTAATATTTAGTACACTTGCAACACATGCATATCCCTTGGTTTTTTTCTTTTTTTTCAATATATATTTTTATTATTTATATATATTATATATGCAAATATATAATTTTTTTATATTAAATTAAAAAGAAACCGAACCGAAGAATCCTAAGCGAATTTGCTTGGTAAATCACATAATGAATTGTTTAATAATGAAGTCCCGCTCAAACAAAGAAAAAAGAGATTTCACTCTGTATTTTCATTTTCTTTAGAGAGAGAAATTATTAGGTACATTATCTCTCTTCACTCCCATGTATCTGCAGAGATAGTGTTTTACACTCTCAGAGATCATCTCTCTGAAGAGAGAGAGGGAGGGAGGGAGTCTCTTTTATGTTACCTGCACTCACGTGTATCGCTATTTCCATTTGTTAGTCATCTCCATTAATGGATTCAGACGAAGAAGAGAGAATCCCTTTCAGAAAAAGGAAGGAATGGTCTGATATCAAACCAGTGCCCCAAGACGATGGCCCCGGTCCTGTGGTTCCTATCGCTTACGAAGAAGATTTCATAGAAGCCATGGATTACTTTCGAGCCATCTTCCTTGCTGATGAGCGAAGCCCTCGGTCGCTTGCCCTAACTTCTGAGGTCATCACCATGAATCCGGGCAATTACACTGTACGTATGCTAATTTATTTGGTTTTTATTGATAGAATTAGGTTACCTTGATGTAGTTTTCTAGTCGGTTCTTTGAATTATAGCACTTTTGAATCCAGTTGCATCAAGGTTCGTGGTCGTGGATTAATGGAGTTTTATTGGTAGGTTTACTTAAATTTTCTTAAAAGATTACGTGAATTTGATGTAGGGTTATGTTTGGTTTTTTATGAAACTGTAACGTTGTTACTTCTAGTTACTTCCAGATTTATGAATATCGCCATGATCCAGGCATTTGCACTGTAAATATACATAATTGAGTTGATTTTATGGAAAATATTCAGTTAACTTGAGGCAGTTTTATTGTTGTTTCTTTGAATTATGGCACTATTGAATCCAGCTGTATTAAGGGTTTTGGTTGTGGGTTAATGGAGTTTTATCGGTAGGTCAAATTAATTTTTCTTAAAATTTCAGTGGATTTGATGTAGGTTTATGATAGGTTTGTGATGAAATTATAACATTATTGCTTCTGGTTGCATCCAGATTTAGGGTTATAGATCAGAGGGGTTTAATGGTGGGTTTTGATTTGTGTTAAATTGTCAGAAGTCCTTAGCATCTATCTTTTATGCCCAATTCTTTATATTATCGTTGGATTTTATATGATTATTGATCTAGTAGGACTGTGAGCACTACCAATCGAGAGGAGTTTCAACTTACTTTAGCAAATTGGTCACCACTGCCGTAGATTGGGATGCCTCCGTTGTGTTTATTTTTTCTTGGGCCAACTTTCTATGGATCCCCATGTACATGTAATTTATACGTGTATGGGGACAAGATCCCCATGTACATGTAATTTATAGGTATATGGGGACAGGTGATAACAGCTGTTCCATCTTTGATTGGATGGTTGGCCTTGAGCCAACAAGTCACACATCAATTGTGGCCCGACAAGAACAATTCCAACTAGCGATTTGATCAAACAGCTGTTGATCCCCAGACGCACAGAAATTTTTGTGTGTATGGGTACTTAAGTTTGCCCATTGTCAGACCATAGTCATAAGGGTGAGGTTTGTATAAGGTGTAAACCTTTTACTATTGAAGTAAGGTGCACCTCAAAGCTATGCTAAAAATGCAGTTTCAGTGCCGTAGAGCTTTGCGATGATATGAAAATCTATTGTTGCCCCCAATTATGAAATTTAAAGGTCTGACGATCAAGCAGATTTATAAATACTTGAAAATGGACGGTCAGATAATATGTTATAAGATGAACTATTTTTAGGACTAGAAATCATATTTTTTCATGTCTATGAACCTTGAGGTCGAGATGATCGATTGGAGAGTTTTCCATTGTGGGAACAACCTTCTCTAGAGGGTTTTTTAGGTACAATATAAGGTTGACACGCTACATAAACTTTTTCCTAGTCATAATCAAGCATTGCCCACGTGAAACAGGGGCATGGCCCATGGAATGTTGGTCCAATGGCGAACTTTTTTGGTTTTCTACTAATTAGCCTCCAAGTCCTTGAATCTCACAGTTGTTGGAAGGATTCTTCCCGCTGAAAATTGGGAGATGCTTAGGGATTTCCAAGCCCCAAATCCTTTATAGTTTCTTCCCCAAACATCTCATATGAGGACCCCATATATGGCCAAGGATTAAATAAGAGATCAATGTCAAAACCATCGCCTATGAGCTATTGGCTATTTCCTTTCATTAATGAGAAATGGTTAGGGATCAAACATCTTGTACGAAGACCCCTAACTTGGCCAAGTATCAAATAAAAAATCAATACTAGAACCATCTAATATTCAAAATGTTTAGCAAAGAAATAATAGGAAAGTAATTATCTGGCAGTTCCAGTTCATATGTTTTATATGGTAAGTACCTTATGCATATTATGGCCCATTAAGTATATATTGGACTGAATTCATAAAGTATGTTGCCTCTTCTTTGAGGTCCATCATTGTCCTCTTTTGGACCACTATTGTAGCAATCCATATTGAAGTTGGCAAAATTTGTAAAATAATGAGACTGAGGAAGCCTGCCGACTAATTTCTAGTCTTCAATATGTCTTCACTGTCCAGAATAGTGTAATATTCAATCATGGGGAGTCCTAGTAGAAAGGGTAACTTCTCTGTCAAATCTTTATATACTCACCCTTTCAAAAAGCCAAGTAGGGAATTTACATCTCGATTAGGCACCATACTCCCTTTCGATAATCTTTTTAGTTAGAATCTCATGTTCCTCTTCAGGAGTTAATTCTATAGGGAGCTCCTTCTCAATGCCTGTGAAGAATTGTGGGGTTAACACCTAATGGCCTTATGACCTGTTTTGATGGTGCAGCAATTCCAAAATACTATAAAAGGAAAATCCGGCATTCTGGGAAGGTCCAGGATCAGGTGACGCACTGTGCGTTGTCCAACAGAGAGTGACGGACGATACGAGGTGCATTGTCTAGCTTTTTATGGCATGTCTGGCCTTAGACAATGCAGTCTGCATCGTCTTCGGCAACCAGTCAGATGACGTGCAGTGCATTGTCTTTAGAACCAGGGCCCCGGAACTGTGCTTTTCCCTGTCTCCACCGCCTGGTGGCTGTTCGAGAGGGTTTGGTTCTCAGCCTGGAGGCTCAAGGCACCACGCAGGACTCAAGCCTTTGTTTGGCGTGCCACATTAGATAAAGCAATCTCGACTTATTACCTGCAATGTAACGGATCTTGTAATTCCGAATTAATGTAACATGTGAAAAAAGAATGTTGTTAATCATCCACTCATTTACTGTGATGTGGTCAATAATATACTATGGCATCTCTGTCTTTTTTCTTTTTTTGTCTATAATATCCCTGGTTTTGTAGGGACACTTCCTGTTGTTTTGATGTGAACAAGCTGTGTTACGTTCAGATTACAAGAATAAAGGAAGTTCTCATGGAAGGAATACTAAATGAGCAGAAAACCCACCCTTCATGATCACATTACCCTTTTGATCACGTCAGTCTTTAGAGAATATAAATATAAAAGCTATTACATCGGTAACTATGGAGACATTTGGTATTCCTACCTAGACTTATTCATGTTTTCATGGGTGTGCCGCCCTCAATGCTATCTCTAATCCAACAATTGTTGTCACATCAACTCCCTCCAAGGGCTTCATTCTTTGGAGAATAGGACCAATAGGTACGGTCACCTTACTCCAGTCGCTATGGACAATGAAATCGAAGAACATTCCAAGTCTTATTATGGGGACATTGCGCATTGAAGATTGAGTAAAATTGGTGGTATAGGTGGGTCCTAACCAAAAAAGAAATTACGGGATTTCCCAGGATCTGATTTGGATAGCTAATGACAGTTATCGTGTGGAGTGCTTCTCTTAAATGGTCTCGACAATCTAACTGGCAACCACCAGCTGAAGAAGTTATCAAATTAAACTTCACCAGTAGCTCTGTGGAAATCTTGGCTCTGCTAGAGCTAGTGGAGTCCACTTCTAGAGAGAAATATATCCACATTTGTCCGGCCAGCAAATGCAATTAAAATGAAGTGGGTGGCTCAAGTCCTTGTCTTAGGCAATTGCAATATCTGTAGACTGTAGAATGGAACTAAGGTGGGGTCTTGGAAGGCTTAGAATATCCTAGGGCGGGGATTCTGACCATACAATAAATATAATAAATTTTTTGAAAAGTTGAATTTATATTTCTTAAAAATCCAATTATTTTATAATATTTCATTTCCTGTATCTTAATTCATGTAATAGAATACCACCACAAAATTAAAAAACTTAAACATGTTGAGGCATAACAAGAAAAGTGATGCACCAAACTTTTGACTAGTCAAGAAAGCTCTCATGGGCTTTTTGACTAGTCAAGAAAGCTCTCAGTGGGCAAAGCTTGATTTTTTTTGAATATGTTATCTGTTCTATTTATAAGAAAATAGGTTACAAGAGAGTGTAGAGACACACCCACAAGCCGGGGCTCTAGCCAAAAAAATAGGCTTACCAAGGAATGGTAACCCTATAAAAAAAATGGCGTTACATCATATAAGTTAACCCAAGTAAATATAGACAAAAATACAGGGAAATAAGCTGTGAAATCTCAAAAGGTCATGCTGTGCTGTTGAGGGCTCTGTCCTTAGCTAGGATGTCTGCTAGGGCGTTGCATTCCCATCAAGTATGCCTCCAAAAGACGACCATATCCCTACAAAGGTGAGTAATTTCATTAAATAACGGGGCAAGGTACTAGGGACAAGGTGAGGAGCTAGATGCCCAGGAAATAATATTTTTGGTGTCTCCTTCGACAATTAGGGGTTGATCTCAAGAGGAACTCGAAGAGCTTAAGGCCGGAGAGAAGGGCCATGGACTCAGCGAGCTGGGAGTCGGCGTAGCCAATATGGTTGGAGAAAGAAACCAAAGAACCAAAGTGCATCCTTCATGGTCCCTAAAGGTGCCACCTACACCGGCTGTGCCAGGGTTGCCGAGAGAGCACCCATCAAAATTAGGCTTTGTTTGGCCCCAGGGGATGGGGGGGGGGGTCCAATGGTTAGCTTGGGAAATGCGCGGCGAGCGGGAGCTAAGCAAGGATTGCCAATTTAGAAGGAAAGAAGAGGAGGGGATGCTCTTGAATCTCTTGTGGTTGGTGGCCCAAAAAATGACCAATGAGGTTATCTTGTTAAAGAGAACTGGCGTGGTTAGTTTGTCTCCTTGGAAGATTCTCGAGTTTCTTTCGGTCCATAAGACCAAACCGGGGCTGCTACTGAGGCCTTCCACAACATCCTTTCAGCTTTAGGCCAAGGGGTGACGAGGGTCATTCTGAAAAGAGCCGGAATTGATGGGGGGGTGACCCATTGCCAACCAAACAGTTGAAGAAGAATGTTCCAAAGGTCCTGGGCAAGCTGGCAATGAAGAAAGAGGTTGGGGTTACTTTCTTCCTCCACTAGGCACATGACGCACCTGTTGGGGATAGGGAGGCCTCTGCGTTGAAAATGGTCTACAGTTAGGGCCTTTTCAGAGAGGGGAATTCACACTAGAGCTTGGATTTTAGGGGGGGCAATGGATGACCAGGCCTGAGCGATAATAGAAGTTGGAGCTAACAGGAAGGTAGGTGGCAAAAGAAGTTTCTTATGGAAGGTAGAAATGGTGAAGCAACCCGAGGGGAAGGGGGTCCAAATAATTTGATCCAACCTGGTCGGGGCCAGGAAGGTTGAATGGAGCAGGTTGGAAGGTTAATGAAATCTGCAATTTTGAGATCCAAAAGAGATTGCCTGAAAGAGGGATTCCAGACTCTGCTTAGGTCAAGGAGGGGCATTTTGTCGGCAACCGAAGATGATTTGTTTAGGGACAGGGAGAAAAGGGTAGAGAAGCGGTCCATCAGGGAGTATGGCCTATCCACAGGTCGGACCAAAAGCAAACACGATGTCCCTCCCTGGGGTGGAACCTAATCAATCTATGGAAGGGATTGAAGCAACGGATGGCCTTCCTTCGGCTGCTAGATGGCCTTTCTTCGGGTCTGCTAGATGTCTGCTAGATGGCCTTCCTTCGGGTAGCCATTCATTGGATTGAAGGCGGTATTTGCAGCGGATGACTTGAATTCAAAGCAAATTATCTTGTGTTGCAAGGCGCCACCACATTTTCCAAGCTAAGCCGAATTCTGTTTTCACAAGAGCCTTATACCAAGCCCCCCTAACTGTTTCAGTTGCCATACTCTCTCCCACTAGATGAGGTGGTCATGAAGGATTTCCATGCCCCAGAGGGTCTTCCTTCGGGTAGCCATTCGTTGGATTGAATGCGGTATTTGCAGCGGATGACTGGAATCCAAAGCAAATTATTTGCGAGGTGCCACCACCATTTTCCAGGCAAAGCCGAATTCTGGTTTTGCAAGAGCTGTATACCAAGGCCCCCTAACTGGTTTGGTTGGCATACTTTCTCCCATGAAATGGGGGCAAAGCTTGATTATGACAATGGTATTCTGAATAGAACTTTATATCAGCTACAATTTGGGTACATATTATGCTTTGATATGATTGCATGTCTAATTCTCAATGCACAATGTTATACAGCATTTATAATTCATAACTTTTGTAACTCTTGATTTGATATAACTGTATGTGTTATTTATTAATAAATGTATGGGAGAAATTTACAGTGCACATTCCCAACACTAGTTGTATTTAAGTAACAATTGGTTCTCTCTCTATCTCTATCACAAACATATTTAAGTACATATTTGTATTTTGTACCTTAAAGTTCTAGAACAGGTTATGAGTTGATTTATGTCCTTTTTTGGTGATTCATCAGTTTTATTCAATGTCTTTTTACTCGCTTTGGCTACAAAACTCAGCTACCAACTTTGGGAAGTTACTTGGGTGTCTCCGATTTGACTCGCTCGATTCCGCACCAAGCTCAAAAATGGCCAAAAAAAGTTATAAAAAATAAGGGAAAAATCATTAAAAATACGTTAAAATATGAAAAAAAAAAGAGAGAAAATTATAAACAATAAAAATGTAAAAGATGAGAGAGTTTTTATAAATCTAAAAGCTGAGAGAAAGTTTTCATAAATCAAAAAAAGAAAAAGAAAACTGTTTAAAGATAATTTTCTTATAAAATGAGAAAATATAGAGAAAATAGGAAATATTGAAAACATATATGACCTTGATTTAATTAAATATGAAATCAATTTTAAATTAACTGTAATTATATTAATATAACATTAGTATAATTATGTATTCCTGGTTTTTTTTTGTATTAATATAATTTGCATAATTTTTGTTTTAAGTATGTATTAATATAATTTGTATATCAAGTTACTCCGGTGTGTTTGAGTCGACTTGCTCAAGTTGGGAAACAATGGTTTTCTCTTTTTTTCATGATTGCATATTTGCATGGAATGTACTCCATTATTTGACATCTT
This sequence comes from Amborella trichopoda, assembly GCF_054954075.1. Lineage (NCBI taxonomy): Eukaryota > Viridiplantae > Streptophyta > Magnoliopsida > Amborellales > Amborellaceae > Amborella > Amborella trichopoda. The sequence goes on along the minus strand of NC_142341.1, from coordinate 53,043,640 downwards.
ATGACATGGATTAATTGAGATGTATTTTTTGATGCTATAGGTGTGGTATTTCAGGCGTCTTATACTTGAGACACTTAGTGCTGATTTACATAAGGAAATGAGTTTCATCGAACGAATTGCTGAAAGTAACTCAAAGAACTACCAAATTTGGTAAGGTCATCCCTTTTTGTTGACTTTCGAGATTCTTGGAAATTCTTTTGGCCCAAGTTTTAAAAATTGCGGTGTACTTGTTAGAATCTATATTTTGTAAACCAAACATATGCTTGAACTAGTAGGTGATGGGCTTGTCTGGTTAAATCTATTCCTCTAGGTGAATCAAGATGAACTAGTTACTTTAGAAAAGGGGAAAAAATTATTTGCAGGGTCAAACCCCTTACAAAATCATTAAGGGGGTAAAAAAAATCTCCAATCAACATTAGAGGTTTTATTTATTAATTTTCGTTTTACTCTAGTACTTTATCAAGAATTATGTACCATAACGCCAAATTGCTCCTGGTTGGGGTTGGGAATAGGGCTGAGCATTTACTCAGTTTGTATCCGAAACCCATATTTCGAACCCATTCAAATCTGGGTATGGATCCAAGATTTGAATCCAATGGGTTGGATTTGGATTCGAATCGGATCTGGCTATAGGTAGTTCTGATCCGGATCCGACTCAATTATTAAAATATATAATATTATTGTATATATAAATATATATTATGAAAAATTGTTTCATGCGAGCTGGATCGCATTTCTACATAATGCGGTCCAGAAAGTGTAAAGCATCCATCTTAAAGATGGATGCAAGTAGGTGTTCCATCTGAAAACAATGGGAACTAGCTGTCCAAATGTTTTCTTACTAGAATTGATATTTCTATTTTTAAAATTTATTTATTTTTCATATTCATGATCTCCATGTTAGAGATTACATGTCCTTAAAAATTAAGTCTTAAAATTCACCTCAAAAATAGATTTATTAAGAGGCCTGCATTTCTACATATGCCGGCTTGGCCGCATAGAAATTGGGTCCATATGTTATGTAGTATTTTTTGTTTTATATTATTTTACATAAATATAAAATAATATATAAAATAATTTTTTGGATCTGATCGAGTCCGGATCCATATCCAAATCCCATGTATACTTTTCGGATCTGGATCCGAATATTTTGGGTTCGATCGGGTCTGGATCCCATGTATACTTTTCAAATACATATCCAGGTCTTGGTGGATTTGGATCCGATCAAACCCATTCTCAACCCTAGTTGGGAATCCTGAACAAGCGGGGGTATTTCAGTGATTTGACCTGGCTAATAGGCCTAACCAAATGATGGGAGTAGCCCAACTTGTTAGAGGGGTCAAATTAATAAAATAGCACTGCTTCTTTTGCATTCCTAACCTTGATTTGGGGAATTTGGGCTTTTTTAATATACTTTTTGAGGAGATACCTAAGTGAAATGAAATTTAAAAAGTAAACCCTCTAATGTTAATTGAAATCTTTTGACACCTTTTATGATTTTTAATGGGTTGTGACCCTTAAATGATATTTTCCCTGAAAAAAGGGACTTAATATATTTTAAAAATATAAATATGAAAAATTCATTGACAACTTATAAAAGAACCCTTAATGGAGAAAGCGAGCGTATTTGTTAGGGCCCTTGAGTGAATGTAATGTAACTTAGATCATATTTGTTTGTCAAAGAGAAGTTACTTTTAGCAGCAGTGTTAAAATGAATCACCTTTGTCCCTATGGCTTAGCCAAAACGTTCAAAGGTAGGATTTGGTTTGTCTTTAATTTTAGGAATAGCAGTTTATAATGTAATTTTCTATCTGATAGTTTGGACAGGGAGAAGCTAGTTTGTGGAGATGTAAAACATCTTAATAAGCTTCACCTGTTTTTAAGAGTTAACTTTCTAAATAAAGCATATTGGGTGTCTTTCCTTTTCTAGTTTTAGTGGTTAAATCATTTGGTAAAGTCCAGTTTTACGAACAGTTCACAACATTTTAGGGTTCTTACAATGTGTAAACCTTTGGATCTGTAAATGTTTTAGGCTAAGGCATTCAAAACCAGAATTTTGTGTTTCCATGAATATTGGTTGTAATTCATTTCTGGAAACGGGAAAATAATCAAGAAACAATAAAGGAAAGTATTTTGTGAATTCGTGGCTCTTTACAGTCGCACCTCAAATCTCACAAGAAAATACAATTTTGGTGCTCAATAACTTGTAAATCGATCACCTCTACCTTGCTAATCATGAATATGAAAAGACAGAATTTAAAGCCTACGAATTGTCTATTTTTCAACACCTTTTCTGGACCATCCATTTTAAGTATTCACAAATCCACCAAAAACTGTACCGTTTTTAAAGCTTCAATTTCCACAGTCAGGTGCAAATGGTTTCCTGGCCATCTCAAGTTCTTGTAGAGCCGGATCTGATTTTTCCCGTGGCGTTTTGAGACACAGTTTTACCAAATTTCGTAAAGCTGCAGCCTTACCAAAGCCTTACTTGACAAAATGGTTTAAATTTTTTGAAAAAGGATAGTGCCATTGTGAAAAAGAAGAGCTTGAAAAACCCACATTCCAAATTACGGTGCCATACTTCATTATCGGTTGAATTTGGCTTGAATTATCCAGATTTCTATAACAAGAGCAGTGTATCTCAACTGAATTTTACCTGCAGGCATCATCGGCGGTGGGCTGCGGAGAAATTGGGAGCTGAAGTTACAGAGATGGAACTTGAGTTCACCGAGAAGATACTTGGTCTTGATGCTAAAAATTATCATGCCTGGTCTCACAGGCAGGTATGTTCTGCCTGTTTCATTGCCATCTCTTTTCATGTTTCCTCTAGCAATTACCAAGCCACAATATACATGGACGTTAGCTGCTTGGTTCTCAAGAATATACCACTTCTCCACTACTTTTATGTATCCCTCAACTATAAAGAAAACTTAGTCATAGTTGCAGCTTGCATAAGATCTTGTTCAGCTGTCTGAGCTGTTTTTAGCTTCTCAAACGTCAGAATTTGGCTAGATGTGGTTTCTCCAATCATTTGCATGCACATCAAATAGTCTACCTATGCAAGTCCTACGAACATATTTTACAGGGTTTTGTTGTATATGTTATTTCATATCGGATAAATTGGAATTGATGAAATTTATCGCAATGGTATTTCCATTATGACAGCATTTTTTGCTACTTGATACAGTGGGTTCTTCAGGCATTAGGTGGGTGGGAAGATGAGCTTCAATACTGTCAGCAACTGCTTGAAGATGATATTTTTAACAACTCAGCATGGAACCAGGCAAGTATTGGGAATTTCAAGGGTTGCCACCAAATTCATGGTCCTTGCATTTGCTTGTGTTTAATCAAAATCTGTGGTTCTTGTAGCATGCTTTAGTAGCTAACATACTCTTAATAGACTATACATTCATTGTTTTGTTCCTCGTTTTTTGGTCTTTATTGGTCCCTCCTCATAGGTTCAGGATTCATAATAAGATGTGGCAAAGTTTTATACTGGTTGCTTACCTAACGTAACCTACTTCCTTTACCGAGGCTAGGGGTGGGTTAAGAGAAAGTTTCAAGTCCTCGCCCTTATGGAGAGAGGACCTTTTTAAGAGGGAACTTAAATGGTCACGTAGGAAAAGCTAGTAGTGGATATGAAGGGGTATATGTAGGATGTGGTTTTGGGGAAAAAAATGAGATGGGTGATGATATCTTAGATTTTGCTATGGCCTATGACCTAGCAATAGCAAACACCTATTTTAAAAAGCAAGATGAACATTTAATAACTTATAAAAGTGGATCATATAAAAGCCATATAGACTTTTTTCTAGTCAAGAAGGTAGATTTATCATCATGTAAAGACTGCAATATAGGCTCGTGGTTATGGATGTTTGCCTAAAGAGATGGAAGAGAGAGTGAAAATAATAGGTGTCCAAGAACTAGGCAGTGGAATTTTAAAAATGAGAACATATACTTATTTAGGGATAAACTTGTAAAAGAAAAAAAATGAAATTCTGAGCATGAAGTTAATGTTGTGTGGAATTAAATGGATTGTATTAAGAAAGTGGCAAAAGAAGTCTTAGGACAAACTAGAGGGAGAATAAAGTTTGATAAAGAAACCTAGTGGTGGAGTGAGGAGGTTCAAAAGGCTATTAGCAAAAAATGATCATGTTGTAAAGCTTGACAATATAACATAAATGATCAAAATTTAGAAGAAAACAAAACTGCTACGAAAAACACTCTAAGAATATAGTAGGGCTAAAGCTTGACAATATAATAGAAATGATCCAAATTTAGAAGAAAACAAAAATGCGAAGAAAAACAATCTAAGAATATGATAACTAATACAATAAACTAGGGATAAGAGAAGGTGACAAAGATGTCTACAAACTAGCAAAAATGAGAGAGAAGTGAAAGGATGGACCTTCCACCCGTCAAAGAAAGCTATAGTTGATAACCTCAAAATCTAGTGGCACCCAATACATCCTAAAATTGTGAGTTTGGTCTCATGGTCTTCACCCCCAGCAGGTCTCTATAAACTAAACATTGATGCCCTTGGCAAACTTGGAGCAGTTGGTTGTGGAGGAATTATCAAAAACAATATGGGAGGGTTTTGTGCCGTTTTTGCTGCTCCTTTAGGGCATAAATCCAACAATGTTGCTGAATTTTCAGCCCTTGAAAGGGGCATTCAGCTAGCTATTGAGTTGCATTGGTTTTCACCGCTCATTGAGACTGATTCACAGATTTTAGTGCATTCTCTTCACGGCCTCCATAAGCCCCCTGGAATCTTCTTATTATGATTACAAACTGCCTTTACCACCTAGATGACCAACCCCTGGAGTATTAAGGATGTCTATTGAGAGGCCAACTTGGTGGCCGATCACTTGACCAAGAGTGTTACAAGTCTCTTTGAGGCCATGGTTTGGCGTGCACGACCACCTGATTTTATTCCTTCTCTAATTATTCTGATATGGCCAGGACTTCTCATGAAAGAACTATACCATGAACTCTTTATCCTTTTGTTCCATTCTTACTTATTAATGAAAATTGGGTAGGGGCCCAAATCCCCACTGACTTACCCAAAAGAAAAAATGAGAGAGAGGAAGTGTAGGTATTTAGATCATATTAAATAATTAAGAGTGAGGATCAGAGAATCCTGGTGAAAGATGAGGAGGTCAAAGAAAGGTGGAGAATTTATTTTCAAAAATTGTTAAATAACAAGCATTATGGGAACACAATATTTGGAGGAACATTTGACGTAAATGAAGGCGAAGATCATAGTTATCTTTGCATGATTAAGATATTTGAAGCGAAAGAAGCTTTGAGAAAGATGAAGATAGGAAAGGCTTTAGGACCAGACGGTATTTCGATAGAAGTTTGGAAGCGCATGGGGGAGATTGGCATATGCTAGCTTACCAAGCAGTTCAAGAATGTGTTGAGAACAAAGACAATGCTAGATTGACAGGAAAAAAGCACTACGGTACCTATTTACAAGAACAATGAAGATATACAAAACTATACGAACTATTGAGGGATTAAACTTCTGAGCCACACTATGAAGTTGTGGGAGAGAGTGGTTGAGCAACGATTAAGGCGTAAAATGAGTGTATTAAAAACTCAGTTCAATTATATACTAGGAGGTCAATTATCAAAGCCATTTTTCTACTTAAGCAATTGATTGAGAAATTTAGGGTGAAGGGAAAAGATCTCCACATGGTTTTTATTAATTTAGAGAAAGCAGACGATAGGGTACTTAGGGATTGATATGGTGGGTGTTGAAAATAAAGGAGTCACTAGAGGCTATATTAACATAGTGAGAGATATGTACGACGAAGTGCTAACTAGTATGTGGACAACTAGTGGAAAGACAAGTGAGTTCTTAGTGACAATGGGCATACATCACAGGTCAGCGTTGAGCCCATATCGCTTTGTTTTGACTATGGATGAGTTAACCAGACACCTACAAGATGAGGTACCACGGTGTATGTTATTCACGAATGACATAGTTTTGATTGATGAGATTAGAGGCGTCATTGACGCAGAGTTGATTGATGAGATTAGAGGCGTCATTGACGCAGAGTTAGAACGTTGGAGGGATGTTCTAGAATATAAAGGTTTCAAAATTTGCCAAACTAAGACAAAATATATGGAATGCAAGTTTTGTAATAGTAGGAGTAGAAATGAGCAAGTAGTTAATATTCATGGTCAATAAATATCTAAAAGAAAATTGTTTTCGATTTCTAGGGTCAATAATCCAAGAGAATGGAGAGATTGAGGAAGATGTCGCACATAAAAGTAGAGCAGGTGGGTGAATTGGAGATGTGCGTCCGGAGTTTTTTTTATCACTGCATATATACTATTGGGACTAAAGCGGAAGTTCTATAGGACAACTGTAAGACCAGTCATGCTTTATGGGACGGCATGTTAGGTGGTTAAAAAACAATATATCCATGGGATGAACGTAGTTGAGATGGATGAATGGCAAGAAAAGATATGATAGAATTCGGAATGAATATATACGAGGGAACTTAGGTGTGGCTTCAATAGGTGATAAGATGAGGGAAAGTAGACTTAGGCTGTCCATGTGCAACGTAGACCTAATAGATCACCGGGTAGGAGGTGCGATTTGATTCAACATTCAAGTGAAGGGCTCTAGAGGGGCACAGGGAAGGCCTAAAGGACATGGATGGTAGTGAGAAAAAATATAGTGACCTATGGTCTTACTGAGGGTGTGACCCTTGATAGAGAAGAATGGAGGAACAAGATTCATGTAGTCGACCCCAAATAATTGGGATAAGACTTGGATGATGATGATGATCATTCTACCCTAACTGATGCCTTAGCTTCCTCTTATAGGAATTTTGTTTTCTTTCTTACATTATCATGAGAAGAGCCCATTGATTTCTCTTTGCATGTGTCCTTTTTTTATTCTCCGTCTTTTTGTCCCCAAGTGCCACTTTTTCTCCCATTAATCTCTTCTATCTTGATAAATAGTTACATCTATGCCATTAACATATCTTTTTGTCGTCTCATCATAAATGAGAAAGATGGAGCCATGATGTTTATTCCCAAAATGGGCTTTATGGGCAACATGATTGTGGCTTCCAAAATTTAAACCAGAGCTTCCAAAAGTGTAACTTGGCAAAGCATTGCTCCCTCATAGGAGATAACAAATAGCTTGCCGCAAACAAGTTCATTGTTAGTGCAGTGACATCTTTTGCTTACTCATCTTCAACCAGCCTATGATGGTGAAATTAATGCTGCCTGAATTATTTAGAAATCTAGGTATGAACCCATTTTTTTTATTTGCTTTGATATGTATCCACTTTAAAGCACAATCTTGATACGCATGAGATATAAAGTCGTTAGGGGTGGGAATGGTCCGGGCCGGGTCGGGTTGGGTCCTGTCGAACCTGTACCCAACCCAAATATTAAAATATCTATGTATTTAGTTATATTTAAATATATTTGATATATTGGGACCCGAAAAATATTACCGGACCCGACCCGCCGAGTCCAATTTTTGGATCCATACCCGGACCCGGATCGGGTCTACCCGGGGTGCCTGGGCGAGTCCGGGTCTATTGCCATCCCTAAAGTCATTAAATAAACTTACTGAAATATTACCAACTACACAATACTACGTCTACTATTAGTGCCTTTGATGTTATGGAAGTGTCAATTAAAACGAGAAAAAGAAGAAAGAATTGATGTTTGAAATAGGCATGAGTAGCCAAATGAAGTGTCAAAAAAAAGAAGAAAAAAAGAAAAACAAGAAGAAGAAGAAAACAACTAAAATTAGCTCTATACATGCAGAATAACTGAAAACCTTCCTAATGTTGTTGAGTCAAAACATTCATTAGTTCATTTAATTGGGAATGCTTGTGATCTAGCAGACATAGCCTATGTAAAGACTCTAAGTTGCATTATATGTTGGTCTCTCTTTGAAAGAAAAGAGCTAATTATAAACTATCTTCTGACCTTGGAAATGATTGTGAATCCTCTTGGCAGTTGCTTATTTATATGTGGAAAATATTGAGCTTAGGAAAGTGTGGAGATCACATTAGGTGGAGTGGGAGATGTTGGAACTCTTAGGTTATGTATGCCTTTCTATTATTAAATAGTTAAGGTGAAACCGAATTAAGTCAGTTACCTAAAAAACTAAATTAATTTAATCATTTTATTATTCGTGTTTGAGCGCAATATTAATTTTAAAAACTAAATTAATTTAATCAATGAATGAAGCTATAAAATCTTATGTTTCATATTTTTGTACTTCATTTTGCCCTGATTTGTCTATTTAATTTCACATGAATCGGCGGTAAAACTTTTTGGACTTATCTCAGTGGATTCCAGGAAAATAGACCTGCTTCATTAGAGCTTTACGTGGATGATATCCCAATAATAAATGTAACAATATGATATCCCAGAAAAATACAAAAGCGCCAGATCAAATTGGTTGTCCAAAGAAACTACTTTTTTTTTGGGTTCTTGGGATTCTTTTTCCTGGGTCAATGTGATATACCCTAGTACAATCTCTTAATTTTGTAAACCTCTTTGCTGGACCAGTAGTACTTTTCATGTCAATTTATTCTTAATTGTATTTTTGCCAATCACTTCTTCTGAACGTGATTAATGGATTCCGTCCTCCTTAAATCTTCAAATTTTGGCCTTGGCATTTGACAAGTGTCTATCATTCATTGGCTTTCAACAGCGCTATTTTGTGATAACAAGGTCTCCTCAATTGGGTGGTTTACAAGCCATGAGAGACTTTGAAGTCGACTATGCGATCGAGGCCATTAGAGTGAATCCTGAAAATGAGAGTCCATGGAGGTATCTGAGAGGCTTGTATAACAAAGGTGATACGCAGTCTCTTATAGAAGACTCAAGGGTCTCTCAGGCTTGTCTAGATGTTCTAAAGAACAATGGAACCTGTGCTTTTGCTTGGAGCCTTCTTTTGGATCTCCTTTGCAAAGGCTTGAAGCCATCAGGTGGGCTATCAGAAAGGGTATTCGAAGTTGCGGCCTGTTCAAGCTCAAATGTGAATTTAGCCGAGACTGTTTGCTCCATTCTACAGAGAGTGGACTCAATGAGATCAAGCTATTGGGAGTGGAGGAAGCATAATCTCCCTCCTCAAATTTGTTAATCAATTATTGAGACAATGATGCTGTGGGGATTGTTACTCTGTAGACTGTTGAATGCCGTTGATTTGATTAAGATACATGCTTTATTGCAGTAAGATGTGTTACTTAAAATCTCTTTTTCAAAATGTTTATTAAAGAGGTTCAATACGAGGGTTTTCCAGCTTAAAAACAACTTATTTTCACAAGATATAATTTTCAGTTTTGAAAAACGTGTGCTAACCTTTTCTTTGAAAAAAATAATGGAACATTAAATACTATTCTCTTGAGGATGGTTTGATAAATTTGCCATTCAATCTCCGCAAAACTCTCACACAACTTTTAGGCATTCTATCCTTTTATATAATTTAAACAAAAAAATCTAAAATAAAGCTCGGATAATGATAATGATACGATTTAAAATAACAAACACATTAGCGCATAGAGGAGGTGGGGGGCTCTAGATAGAGGTGGTCGGCGGTGGGTGTTATGACATGACATCTAAACCTCCTTTACGCATACATTTGGACAACTAACATTTTCTTGTTAATGAGAAAAACTTCATTAATCGTCCATTACTCACCCCATTTTACACATAAATGTAATACTTGGAATCAACACAGCTCCCCTATATTTCTTGATATGACATTATGTTGAGGCGTCAGGGTTACCTACTCTAGGGCAAATTATGTAGAAACGTCAGACCTTTACAGTCATAGAAATGGACGGTGGATATGAGAAGTCAGCATGGGTCATTCCATGGATACACCCTGTGCCCTGTACCGTTGGATGGTGTTAACAGTGGAAATGGAGCACTATGTCGAGGCATCAACGACCGAGGTTCCTATTCTAGGGGAAATTATAGAGAAACTAACGCTTGGTACATAGTAACTCACAATAGGACCTATACTTGATCTCTACCGCTGGCCATCAGAAATGGACTTGGACGGTCAGGGGTCGACAAGGTCGATGTGAAAAGTCAGCATGTGTAATCTCCAATGCAAAGAAGGCTATTAGCGAGGCAATTTTTGTAACATCTTCTAATGCACACAACTGTTGTGGTCTCACCTATTAGTGAAAATTAACTGCTGTAGCCTCACCTATTAGTGAAAATACAAAGAGGCCCAAAATAATAAGTAGGGTGACTTTTCTATCCATCTCTCCCCTCTAGAGAGAACTTTGTGGCAGGGGAGATCTTGGTTTCTACGAATTTTGATGGGCTGAGAGAGGGAGGTTTCAAAACAAGATTAAGAAGTTTCGAAATAAGACCGAGAAGTATTTGGATTGCGTTGAGCTTGCTTCAAGGCTTGAAAGTCTTCGTTTCTAGAAACCTGCGTGATTGAGGGAGACTCCTTGAATGTTTTAAAATGGTGTAATAAGGGGCCAACGAATACCCTTAGAGCTCAGGCCTTGTTGGCTGTAGATTATGGATTTCTCTTTGCCCTCTCTTTTTGTCTCCTCTGATGTAGTTTCCTTCTTATAAAGCCTATATTAATAAATGATTGAATTTTGTCAAAAGAAATAATAAAAAAAAAGTGAGAGAGAGAGGGATATATATATATATATATATATATATATAGAGTGTTCTCTATGAACTATAGGAAGGCTTCTCCTCCTTTGAAGGGATGCTAAAGAGAGAGAGTTCTTTATGGACTTTGAGAGGGCTTCTCCTCTTTTAAGAAGTGCTAAAGAGAAAGATAGGAGGGAGCTATAGAGAGAGAATGGAGGGGGGAAGATGTTGTAGAGAGAGATCTAGAAACTTTGAGAGGGCTTCTCCTCCTTTGAAGGGGTGCTATGGAGAGACAAACTTACAAGTAGGATGAGAGAGAATATGATTCAGATTTTCTCTTGCTATTTATAGAGCCAATCTAAACAAAAAATTGTTAGGAAACAAATTGCCTTTATACTCAGAAAATTCTGGAATCATATATAGAGAGAGAAAGAGACAGAGAGAAGAGAGAGAGAGAACGAAATTACGAAATTTAGGGTTCTTTAGGGTTCATAGCGAGATTTTTGCATTGTCCAATGGGATTTATGGAAAAGTATACAAAGACACCATTTACTTAAATAGATAGGAAAAGAGGGAACATTCAAAAATTCAGGGCTCTTAGTGAAAGAATATCTAATAAGTTTAAGGTTATATGAGAGGGGGGATTTTAATAATATTTTTTTTATTTGATACAAAAAAATCACAATCACGGTTGGTTATTAGATGCACCCTCTAAGTTTCTGTTCTGTCCAATTTCACATTTAATAGCTAGGAGTTATTGTGTATCGCGATGCTTTTTCTTTTTCTTTGAGACAAATAACAACTGTCATCATGCATAATTGGTAGATGTAGCATTTTTTTGTTCCCTTGGGTTGCAGGGATTTATCTTCTTGGGGTGCAGGCATTAGCCACCCTTGAATGTCATCATGCATAATTGGTAGATGTAGCATTTTTTTGTTTCCTTGGGTTGCAGGGATTTATCTTCTTGGGGTGCAGGCATTAGCCACCACTGAAATCCTGTCTTAATCCATTCTAATGAGAAGATAAGTCATGATGTGAATTCTAAAAGATAGAGGATAACATTTAAAATAAAGAAATTCTATTCTTTTTTTCATGATTATAAATAATAAGACCTTTTGCTTTTGGAACATAGAGTTACAATCACCCCAACATGCATGGTTAAGGTGTGTCATTTTGTTGTACAAAGTTCGGAAAATATTTTTTTGAACTTTGATTACAATCATTAGCAGACCTTCAGCTATCCAATTTTACATTTAATGGTGAGAGGTGATTGTGACCTATTTATACCAAATTTAAATGGGTGCAGTTGGACGGATGCATGCGTACCTCTAGAGGTAAGGTGTACCTTCAAATTTTACCATGGTATATAATTTTGATGTAAAATGTTTTTAAGATTATCTCAAAATCTATTTTTATATCTAATTATAAAATTTAAAATTTCAAAAATGGTTAAAATCAAGTAGATGGATAAATATATGAAAATCTTGAAAATGGATGGTGTAGATAATATGGTGTAAAATGCACTATTTCTGATACTTAAAATCTTTTTATTTTTCATAGTCATACATCTCAATGTCGAGATGATCAATCAAAGGGTTTTTCAACATTAAAACTACCATTTCCGATGGATTTTTGAGATGTATCTATAGTTCTACATTATAAGGTTGCATCCCTATGTAAACTTTTTCCAATTTAAGTAGTTTATGTACTTTTTAATATGCTTATGTTTATTTATTTTTTTTAATTTGGAAGGCTTTCTATGAAACAATTAATTTGATAACCTGGGTTTCGAAATAATTTGACCAAAAAATTTTTGGGTTGCAGTAATTATCTAGAAGGCTAATTCTGATTTATTTTAGATTGAACTACGACCCAAAAGACTTTAAAGCTTTGAAATCCCTTCCCTTGATTTTTCCATGAGAACATGCCCTACGTTTTTGAGGGGGCCTACACTTTTGAAAGTGTGTCTAAAAGTGGGTAGATGCTCAAATATTGTGCTCCCGCAGGATGGATTCTCTCCAGCTTTCTCAACATGTCTTTCATCCAAATTTTGGTAGAGGACCTATACCATACTCCTGCCAGAGCATAGAGTGCATCTCTCATCCAATTTTTGGTAAAGAGTGCCTATACTATACTCCTGCCAGAGCATAGAGTGCATCTATTCCCTTGGTCCTAAGATCTACATGGAACAATTTTTCCAACCTGCAATTTTTGGAACTCCCCAAGAATCACATTATTTTTTAAAGAAAAAGTTTCAATTGAGTTTTCTAATTCATAGTTCTCACCCTCATAAAATTAGATAGTCTCTATTGAATCTTGTGACATTGTTTTTTTCTAAGTGCATAAAGGGTGCAATTAGGAAATTCTTTTTATTAAAGTAAATCTATGGGTTGAGAAGGTTATATCCCTAAATTTTTGGGTCTTAAAATTGATCCCAGACCGGTTCTTACCCACGGGACTAAATGATAGCACAGTCCTGTAGGTGTATAATAACTTTTGGCTTTAATAAATTTAGATTTTCTTTAGAGGAAATATCTCCTTATCTCATATTTTTAACTTCCATATCTCATGAGACCCAAAAAATGAAAATATTACTTATAAGCAAAAAGTCTCAATCTTTTATATCTTATAATCCCCTCGACCCCTTTGATCATAAATTTTAACCCAAACAAATACTAAAATGACACCCTATTCAAACTACATCTCTCTCTCTAAGACTCCATTTCTCTCTTCGCTTCTCGGTGAGTTTACCAATCAAGGAGTTTAGCGGGAGCTCGAACACGAGCACACCTTCTTATATGTGAGAGAGGTGAGAGGAGTTTGGGTTTTAAAGAGAGAAAAGTTTTAAAAAGAGATATAGAGCCATTTCATAAGTTGTTGAGGTCAATAATACATGGTCAAAAGAGTTTAGGGGGTTGGAAGATAGAAAAGATATAATTTTTTTACTTACAAGTAACATTTTTAATTCTTGGGTGTGATGAGATATAAAAGTTAAAAATAGAAGATAATAGGATATTTTCTATTTTTTTTATCTATTTCTTTTACATTAGTGAATTCTAGAATAAAATCTCTTGAACCCAATAAAAAAATATTATATATATTTGATTTTTTAGATTTTTCTTTTCATAAATTCCTTCGTTAAATTAGATCCTTTAATGGAAACAATGAACTCAAAAGATTATGTGCTCCCTCGCGTCTCCTTCTGGTAAAATAAATAAAATGAAACTCAATTATGTTTATATTTGGATAATAATCAGTGAAATTAGACATTCTGATGTATGCCCTAAAAACAAAGAGGCTTTTGAAGTTAGAAGCCTGCCAAGCAAACCAAGTTCCACAAGTTATAGATATGTCAAATGAGACTGCCCCCTCATTGATTTGAAGGAGAACAGGAAGAGGGGTCCAAAAGGATATACAAGAGAGAGAAGATTAAGGGTTCCTTTCAAAGAAAAAAGAGAGAGAAGATTAAAGGGAACCAAAGCTAGAGAGAGAGGGGTCAAAGGATATACAAGAGAAGAGACAAACTGAGAGAGAGAGAGAGAGAGAGAGATTCAAAATTGGGTAAGGTTCTTCTAACACAGTACCCATGGAGAGAGAGAGATTCAATCAAAATTGGGTAAGGTTCTGCTACACAATAAAGTTTGCATTCCATGGAGAGAGAGAGAAACAGAAATGGGTAAGGTTGTTCTACACAATACAGCTTTTATTCCATGGGTCAATAGGCTGCCATGCACCATCTGAACACAAGCCTGAACAATCTCCAATGCACCCAAGGATGGAGAGGTTATGAGCCCTGCATTCAGCGTAACATGTCACCATGCACACATATGCCATGGCCTTGCCCATTAACATCAACACCACCAAACCCATCAACACCATTGCATTGTTGTTCACCTCCTTGCCCATTTTGCTCCCTATTTCAATGAGTGGAGAGAGACAAAAACTTCTTCATTTACGATCGAAAAAATTTCTTCATAGGCGCCGTTTCGATCAAGAGAGAGAATCATGCCAATTGTTTTGAGGGGTTGGCCAAAAGGAGAATGAGAGTGTGGTGGATGAAGAAATAGAGCCTGGTTTAATAGGAGAGGATGTCCTCCAAAAATGGTGTGGAGAGAGAGAGAGAGAGAGGAGAGTTTGTTACGAGTCAAGAGACATCTATATGATGGATGTAAATATGGCAAGATAAAGCTGTCTCATATGGACAAAATACTAACCCTACAACTAAATTACCCTCTTTTAGGATAGGACAAGGTTTGAGTCCACAGACTAACATGTAGAAATGCGCGCCATTTAATACTTTATTTTTGAAATAATAATTTGATCCTAGTTTTTAGGGAATATATAATATTTAATATGGAGATTATTAATCTATAAAAATAAATGAATTTTAAAAACTAGAAATGATATTTTTTGGAAAAAATATTTGGACTGTTGATTTGCTTTTTTTTTTGGAGGACTATTATTTAGGAGGGGGAGGGGACCGGTTTTGGTGGATGGTGTAGATCTCCGAGCCCACATAGTAACAAGTGCGGGCTTGGTGGCACCAAACATTTTTCCCTTATGATATTCCTTAATCTATTTTTAGTTTTTCCTTGCCATGAAAGAGAGCTCCAGAAATGGCGGATCTTTGAAAATGCAGTCTAAATAGTGTGTTGCCACATACACTATTCTTAGGACTTGAGCTCTATTTCTTTAGATCCATAATTTCAAAGTCAAGATCATCCATTTTAGAGTTTTCCAATATTGGAATGACCTTTCCGGCAAGATTTGAGCTACTGCTTTAGAAAGCCGACCCTACACAAACCTTTTACTCAGTTTTAAACTCCCCAACCTGCATCAGGAAAAAACAATCATACGCACTCAACTTACAGTATCAAGGATTCCCCTGCATTAAGGATCTTGCTTGCTTTAGGCCTGTCAAAACAAGTTTCAACCACCTAATGAGCTTAAGAAAAACATAACCAAATTTCCATATGGATAAAAAATGTTCATAGTTCATGGATCTCCTTTTTGGGATCTGTTAAAAATCATCCAAAAAATGAACTATTTTAACTTCACACCCATTCCTTTTTAAGTTAAAAGAGCCAATTAAAGGACAGGTCATGGTAATTTAGAATGATTGATATTCTAGATGCATATTGATGAATAAGTGAAATGTTAAATAACTGATATTTTAATTGTGGTTTTATCAGAAAGCATCCAAAGATGAACTATTTAATTTTGGTTCAATTTCAGAAACCCCATCAAAGAACACATAATCATGAGTTAGATCAACTGCTATTTTAGGTGTGTTTTGATTAATGAATGAAATGCTAAATAGTTAATCTTAGATGTGCTTTTATAAATTTTCCCACTTTTTCCTTTTGCTAAGCAAAATTCCAGGCATGAAAGAAGTATGACTTTCATAATTCATGGTTATGATAATAAAAATCTAAAAATCCATGGTTAATGAATCTCACCATGCAAAAGAAGCCGGAATTTGTCTGGTGTTAGTTGTACAAGGCCATTAAAAGCCTCAGGCCAGTGACCTTTGGACTTGCTATTCAACATCAAAATTACACTGCTTTCTGGTCCAACTTGAACTCTCCATGCATCAATAGTAGCCGATGGGACTGAAAAAGTAATCAAAAAACGAGTTGGGTTCATCACAAATAATTCTTTTTAAAACTTAAAAAGATAAAAAAAAACAATGGGAGATTACAAAAATTTTCCTCTATATTAATTTTACTCCTAACTCCTAAGAAAGGATGTGGATTCATATTCCACTACAACGGATATCATCCATGGGTTTTATTACTTGCGCTCAGACATGTCCGATTTTCACATATATAAGTCAATATAAAATTTATATGCGGAGGTGGGGTCGGCAACGCCGCACAATACTACGTTACCCAAATATGTCATTCTTGCTGAAGTATCACATATCGACACTTTCAGACATGGGGATTTTTGTGGCGCCTACGGTTGTGCTAACCCCATCTAAGCATAATAAATATCGACAATTTATTATACATGCATTAAAAGTATATTATTCTATTATAAAATAATTATTGTATAGACATGTCTTGTTGTATTGTCTTTTTAAGCTGAAGGACTAGGCAGTTAGACATGCATCAGATTTGGACCCCCATGACTTGTTGCTTATGTCTAGGTAACATAGGCATAATACCAGAATTGCCCACAACTCTTCAAAAGAAATTGGAGATGTTGTTCTTATTTGATGAAGTGCAAGAACTAGTAATACCATGATCTGATGCGCACTAATGGAACCTAAGTAGTGGATATTACTACAGAAAGAAGCAGGAAAGTCATTGACTTTAGAAATAACAAACCCAGATAGCATATAGTCAAAATGACACCTAAATAAGCAATATATTATTTTGATGCTATCCAGAACAACAATTATCATCTGAGAGGAGAACATCAGGAATCGCAAGGATTTAAGAAATTATCAGAAAAGATAACATCGCTGTAAATAAAAAACTTTAAGGAAGTAGAGAAACTTACTTTGGATAACTTGATTTAAGAGTTCCTTCTGCAATGACTCCTTCCTTTCAACATAAGGTCGACATATAGATTCACAATAGTCTATCATAAGGAAAAGAGGAAAAAACATTAGTTAGCTCCATGTGTTCCAGATAAAACTGTGAAACTTCATGGTCACTGAATAAGGTCAAACATCAACAGTATGCCGATATTTAAGAGTTCAATAAGGTTTCAAAAACTAAATGAAGCTCATCTATCAATAACAACTTCTACTTATAAAAATCAGAATGCCAAATGAAATTAAGGAACCAAGAAAGCATTTGGAGGTGTAAATCGGAGTTGCATACTCTGGAATTTTTGTCACAATGGGAACAATAATCCTTGGGGAAACCGGCAAGATTGGAGCACAATGGCAACAAGATTTCAATAGGAAGTAACTAGGTTCCCAGGGATAGGCACACTTGTGAGCCAAAAGGCCACCATTAAAAGAGGATTTGACTATATGGGTAAATTGTCCAAATATTTACTTTATCTGCTTTTCCCTTGTTCGAATTGTTTTAATTTGTTATTTAACCTTGCATATGAAGATTGCCTCAAGAGATCACATTAGTCTGAAAGGAAAACAGATGTAAGCACATAGGTTATTGGATGCTACAGAAAATTGGCAAGCAATAACACCTTTAAATAACATGAGTTCGGAATTTCCATTACACAATATGAAAAAGAAAGAGGGTTCCTATGGAGTTCCCTAATCTCTGTTTTTTCCTTTTCTTTTGGATCAGTAATATAACTAGGAGACATTCTACATTGCAAAATGTTCATAACCGCTAGGGAATCTTCAAGACCCTCAAAATTGATAGGCCTTCCTCCCTTTAGATGCTACACTGCTTACCTCACAACGATATTTACTGTTCTATTTTGAAACTGAAACACCCCTTAGATAAATGACTAGTCATTAAACTAGCAACGAAGGAAAATAAGACAAAACAATTATTCATGTAATAAAAAAACCCTGAACCCCATCAAATCCCTAGCTTGCGCTAGTCTTCGCAACCTTATCCACTGCCAGTTTGGCCTCCCATGAAAACAATCACAGAAGATTATAACTAAAAATCAGAAAACAAAGTAATGCAGTTAAATGTTCATGGTGTATGATCCACTCATAAACTTACAAGAGAATATCACTGATATAACGAGGAACAGATTAGCATCAAAATTTGATATCACTAGGTCTAAGATAATCAACGCCTATCATATTTACCTTTTGGAAGTCCCATTTGCTGAAGTTCTCGAGATGCAAGGTCCACATTGAGATCAAACTTTGCGAGATTGCTGATAAAAAAACGCAGAGTAGCAATGCAAGCCTTTAAATCTGCTACACCTGAATTAACATCATCATCTCATGAAACAAACCATTTGGAAACTTGAAGGTGAAGCTCCAAATTCTTTCAATATTAATTCCACTATGTATCACGTTTATAAAGAATGACTGAATCAAATGTCTTTTTGCTTTGAATAACTGGATTAGATTTTTAAAAAAAATTGTCTTCATGTATCGAAGGTTATCAAGGGATATGATGTCAACCAAGAGCTCAAAGCCTCAGGGATGCAGATACAAAGATGCTATTATCACGAGTATAATAGAGAAAGACAGGAGCACAGGAGAGATAACAATCAAGTAAGTATTGGTGAATTTTACGTAGCACAATCTTAACTTTTTCCTTTGTCTAACATCACAATCTTCAATCCGTGGAGAAAAGGAAGTGAATCTAAGTAGGCTGGATGGTGGAGACAACAAACCATGATTTGAAGGCATTTAAGCCCCATTCCTTCATCTCATCAAGTTCAACCAAATTGATCAGGTGCTCATGATGTTTCAGGTGCTCATGATGTTTAGACAAAAGAGACATGACTAACTACTTTATTCAGAAGAAACCTAACAAATATTATTTAATTTCTGTTATTACCAAGATTTAAAATAATTGATAGGGTTCCAAAGGCAGAGATATCCTTCAATAGGAGTCGCCTGTAATCTAGATGAGGTTCTTGTCCACAACTGCCAACCAACCAAAGGCCAAAACCCTTATGCTCGCCAGTTGCCTAATCCTCCTAATAGCCATAATTTCACAGATAAGTAATGCATTTTTCTGAATATCTTAGAAAGTAACATTCTAATAAATACACTATAAGAAGAAACTTTCAGCACATGTAACATAGAGTCGTGGATTAGAGGGAACATACAGAAAACATCGTTCATTAGTCCATAAGTTAGCTGAACAGAAAAGAGTTTGACCCATTTAAAAGCATCTTACATCATCTATATCATCATCCGAGCCTTATCCCAAATATTTGGGGTTGGTGATTCATGAAAAGATGTGGCTAAGTTTTACGCTGGCGGCCCATTTAAAAATAACTTACATGAGCCAGAAAATGATAACTATAAGTTTAACCAGTGAAGGTGAGGTTGAAGCTAGACTTTCCAATATATGAGCTTATAAAGGTATCAATGCATGCATGCACTTATGTTCACATCCAAGGTGTCCTAGTCTCATCCCCCAAAAGCCAAAGGAGACAAGCGCAAATGATCACATTGAGCATCAAACAGGAATCAACCAAACTACCCATTTAGGCAAACAAAGATACACACGCGAATAGAAATCTGCATGTAAAATTCAAAGCACAATTATGGAAAAATCCTGAGAAGCATATGTACATTCAGGAACAATCAGAATACATGAGCTTAAATCCAAGAAAAAAGTAAACCATACCTAGAATGTTTGAAGTGAGGTCCACAATCGTAGTATACTGTTCTGCACAAAAAGCACTCCTCAGTTCCATAACAATTTAAATAGAATATCTCAATACAAAGCCAAATTTATCAAGAAAAAAAAAAGCGAAATATCAGAATTATGTACTAGGTAAAAAACCTACATCAAAAGAGCCATCAAGGATATGTTGAGCGATCTGTGAGCTTATGACTTCCACATGCTCTGGTGACTAAAAAAGAAACAATACTTCGGTTAGAAGTTAGAACAAAGGTTCCACTGTGACATTCTTCCAACCACTTCCTGGCAGAATTTAAGGAATAGAATGCCCACCCATGTTTTGGGTGGCAGAACATAAGAAATAGAACGCATTTCCATAAAAAAATAAATAAAATAGCAACTCAAGAGAATAAACAACAGGCCAAAAACATAAATTGCATAAAGAGAACAAGAGAGAAGTAAGAGACTCAAAACAGAAATCAGTTATAAGGAACCGATAGCCATGACAGGCAATTAAAGATTCAGAGTGCCCCACTGTCAAACCCAAGTTATATATTACAAAAAAAAACCTAAAAATTATGAACACCGCGTTCATTCAAACTCAAAAGCAGTGTAAATTGATCAGTGAATGTTTTGGGGGACGAAAAGAGAGAGAGAGAGAGAGAGAGAGAGAGAGAGAGAGAGAGAGAGACCTTTAGTAAACTGTTCATAAAAAATAAAAAAAAATCCAAAAATGGATAGGAATAAGATGGGATCAAGAAAAAACAAACATTGGTACCTCAATTTGATTGATGGAAAAATGTGAGTGCTAGTTCATCAAGAACCAAAAATTGTACACAGTTAATTGAGAAAAAAGGAAATTTTTTACAACTGAAGTATTTAGATGAGCTTACAAGTTTTCCAATGGTGATGATCTCTGCAAGAACCCAATCAGGGGCATCCATGCCCCCAAAAAGCTCAAATTTCATTTTTTCATTGAAAAAATGAGTCTTGGTCTATTTCAATTTCACTTTGTGTATCTAACTTCACTCGTATG
Organism: Amborella trichopoda; assembly: GCF_054954075.1. Classification (NCBI taxonomy): domain Eukaryota; kingdom Viridiplantae; phylum Streptophyta; class Magnoliopsida; order Amborellales; family Amborellaceae; genus Amborella; species Amborella trichopoda. The sequence continues at coordinate 53,022,739 of NC_142341.1, read as the reverse complement.
CATCTTAACATTTCGTAAAATGACTAATTAATCCTTTGTTACTTGCTGCTGACCGGAAAAGGCATGATCTTTCTAAAAATGGCAGCTAATCTTGAAAAGTATATAATAATTGTAAAGGGTCACAATTAATCTTGATCATTAGATATGGAATTAGATGGTCGTATTTATTCTATTGATTAAGCTCAAACTTAAAAGGTAATTTTCTCAAACTTTGCAATACACCTTGAGATTTCACATTAAATGGTGGTATATAAGGTGGTACATAGAGCTTGTGACCTGTTTATATCAAAAGTAAATGGTCCCATTGTATACAATCTCATATTTTAATGTTTATACTACTGAAGGAGGATAAAATAAATGTGAATTTTAAATAAAGAAAAAGTTCATATAAGGTGTTAATCTTGTCCTATGCAAGTGAGGTGCACATCAAAAACTCAGTAGAGATATTGTTATGATACGGGAAAAACCATCTAATTAATCATTTCGAGCTCATGATGTATAGACGTGAAACCCTCTAAACAATGTCACTTTGGTAGGATTTAAGTCGATAAAGTAAATACAAATCATAAATTATATATTGTTTGGTAATGTTTCTCATAAAACAAAAAATTTGTTGAAGCAGCATTTGTAAATCCCACTACAAAATGTACACTGAAAACCTTGTGATAGCATGTACTCTATTTTCGTCGTGGAGAATAGAATTTGAAGTTTCATAATGGATTTTTGAATAAATGAAACAGACCAAAGCAATGGTAGGGCTTGAAATTCATTTCGCCTTACACACTCGTAATCACGGATGTTGAGATAATTGATTTCCAAGGTTTTTTTATGCCAAAATTGATATTTTACGGCAAGAATTGAGTAATGTCTTTGTAATACTTTTTCTAAACGAAAGTGCAAAAATGAACCTCTACCTGAGTTGAAATATGAAAGACAATAGTGATTATGACTTCTTTGTGTTAAAAATATTTTTCCATAATTCATTTGCTACCATTTTACCCTTTGACACAACTAGGTTATATCGTCAAATATTAAACTCAGTTAGATATTTCAACAATTTTAAATTGTATTCCAGGTTTGCATAAAAAATCACTACTCTGACTTGAGACTCGCAAGGCCAAACTAGAACGGGAGCCAAGCGATTTTGTGGCGAAAATCCCCAAAATAGTATCACAATATTCAAAAAATTTAATTTTAAACTTTGTGCTCAAACAATGACATGTTCTTAACCACCCGATCTTAAATCTAACAATCAATGATAATTGTGATGTCCTCGTATCAAAATAAGTGGTCTCATTATATATATATTTTTAATTGATTTTGTGACAAAATTTAGTGTTTTTTTTTTTTTTGGATTATAAAATATTAGCTAATGTCACTAAAAATGAGGTTATAGGAATTTGAAGCTCTGTCAAGTGGTAAGAGATGTAATAACAATATTTGAAGATGGAGGGCTTGGAGTGGCGATATTCCTGTTACACCCATCCTCTCTCTCTCTCTCTCTCTCTCAAACCCATCATCCCTCCCCAAACCCAACACCAAGCCCAATCCTGTTAAACCTACCTCTCTTTCTCTCTCTCCTTCTCTCTCTCTCAGACACAACACACAAGAATTTAGTGTAAAGCCTCTCCAAGGGAATTCGGGAGGGTTTCAAACCGTGACAATATATATATATATATATATATATATATATATATATTATTTATTATTATTATTTATTTATTTATTTATTTTTATTTTTTTTCTCTCTATCATATGTGTTCCAAGCTCTCTTTCTTCTCTAGTGATCTACTTGATTCCAAAACTCTCTCAATAATTCAAAAACTCTTTCTTGTCTCTAGATTCCAAAACACTCTCTCTCCCTCTCTCTCTCAATAATTCAAAAACTCGTTCTTGTGTCTAGATTCCAAAACACATACTCTTCTGTCTATCAATAATTCCAAAACTCTTTCTTGTCTCTAGATTCCAGAACAGATACACATACATACACGCAGTCTCTCTTTTTAATTCCAAAACTCTTTCTTGTATCTAGATTTCAAAACACTCCCTCTCAATAATTCTAAAACTCATTCTTGTCTCTAGATTCCAAAACTCTCTCTCTCTCTCCATCCAAACCGTTTGGCAACAAAACATTACAATTCCAAAACTCTCTTTCTTGTCCCTAATGATTGCAGAACTCTCTCTCTCTCTCATATGATATTCCATTTTTTTTAAGCCATAAAATATTAGATAAGTGTCTATCAGACCATTTAGCAGAGGCATATATACTTCTGGATGTTTGAGGTGCCAAAATAGATTCCAAAGCAACCAAATTCATGTCCATGCCATCAACAATATAATGCAATTTTCCCTCTCTTCTTTTTTCTTTCAGAGGACCAAAAACTCTATTTCCCAGTTACTTTAATTTGCCTCCCCTTCCTTTTTCCAGATCTCAAAATGTCCCCATGATTGGAAAAATATTCCAAATTCACAAGACAAGACAATATCAGCAAAACGTCTTTGAAAATTCACAAGGCACTCATAGGAAAACTAAATAAATAACAGGAAAAAAAAAAGAAAACTCCAAAAGGTAACGAAAAATATCAGATAAATAACAGGAAAAATTAAACTCTGAAATGTACATTGCCGTCAATCTGGTCAGGACTGTAACTCGATGCATTAACTCAATAGTTAATCAAATTTCCGAACAAGGAAAAACGAAACAACTGACAAGAATGAAAGAACGATTTCCATATTTTGTAAAAAAAAAAAAAATTATGTATATTAATTAAAAAAAAGGTGAAGAAGAAATGAAAAGACGCGAAAATTTATCTTCGATCAGATCACGAAAACATCTGTCATCAGAAGTTAGCATCATCCCCAACAAAACTGGACAAATACCTGAAGGCCGAGGGCTTATCAACCACCTCTCCATTGCCCTTGGCCACGAAAATTCTGCGCACAACCTGTGCATAGAGCCTCTCGAGCTGAGGAATTCCATATGCATCTGCACGCTCCACAAATCTCTGCTTTAACAACTCAATTTGGTCAGCCGGAACTTCATGGGACCTGCTCCCAGTGTCATTTTCTGGCTGCTGAATTCCATTTTCTGGCACATTTTCCATTTGACAATCCCCAGAAAGTGGATTTTCGGGTGACCTATCCGTTACATTTTGGACACCATTTTTCTCACTAACTTCGGTAGATGAGACTTGTGGCCTTGTCGTCTCCCCATCTGATGTCCTTGGCCGGTCACCAGGGATTGAATGGACTTCATTTCCTGAAAATTCACAGGTAAAATTTCTTGTTGCTAAAGATTCAGGTAAAAGATGGGGCTCTAAATTTGGTAGAAAAATCAGCTAAAATGTGGAATACTTTCTCTTTACAGAAAATTGGCATTTCACAAACCAGGCTTGATTGGCTAGTAGTTAAAATGTGCATCACTTCATCTAAGTTTGAATGCTGCTGCTGAACGTCACCAAAAAAAGAAAGTCTCCATGGTGTGTGAAATGGGATATCTCACCACTGGGAACGAGGAGAACAAAAACCGGTTTCTCTTTTATGACAGTTCTGTAGAAAACATCCTAACATCAACTTGAAGTCCTGTGGAAAGGAAGGAGTTCTGTGCGCAAGTGCATATGCACAAACGGTTACCATATACGATAAAGATTTTTGGTATACGATGAAGATTTTTGGAAGGTAAATGAAAGTAACAAGGTTCATAAGTTTCCAGGGAAGGCAGAGTCCGCATTGTTGATAAGCTGTCTACGATTATTATTTTCTTAAAGAAAAAGGCTAAACAAAAGGAAAAAGATAAAAGGTGAAGAAAATGGAAATACAACATCACAACCATGATTCCAATGAGTTGCTTAAGAATAAAAGGATTGAAAGCGACACTAATCGTCAAAGCGTTTACAAGAACGGCTTTGGAAGTGTACCATAATCCCCTTGAACACCAACCCATTTCCACTGATCAACTATACCCAGGTGTATGGCCCATGTGGGTTTAGGGTTTAGGGTGTATGCCCCTTCTTGGTTTCACTCCAGTTAATTCGCAACCATCCATTGGAGGGAAGAAATGGTGGAAGTAGTCAACGACAACCAGAGATCATAGTCTATTTGACTACCCGAATTTTTATGCACTACAAAGTGATAATACGATACTGAAAGTATGTCATGCTACATGTAGCACAATGTTCAGTATCCTACACAACATCTGCCATCCTTATCGACAAAGGACGGCTGATGAGAACTGGTGCTCTTCTCATGTACATCAACGTCAAGCAGTGGAATTGGTTCACATCAGCCATGGTTTCTTTACAGTGGATAGCTGATGTTGCAAACAGAAAACTGAACAGTAGGCTACATGTATTGTACCAATGTAACAACGGATACAGAAGAGAGTACTGGATCATAAAAACATACCTGTTTGCTCAGCATCATTACTGCGCTTTTGTCTCTTCAATACCTCATAACTTTGAAAGAGATTCACCTCTGGCTGAACATTACGAAGGCGAGCACTTGCTCTCGTGACATTCACTGCCTGAACAACTGGAGCTGTACAGGCTGCTCCGGAATCTTCTGGAATGCGTAAAGGCCCACCTTGCACCGCGATCTTGTCACAGAATGAGACCAAGGCAGGGTCCATTTGTGATAGCATCCCATGTACCTTTTTAAACAACAATCACAAAAGTGAACAAAAAAGAACAGCAGATTAAAGAATGAAATTCAAAGAAAATATAGTTTTCCTTTTTTTTTGTTTTTCATTGTTTTTTTCCCAGAAAAAGTTTTGTTGTATTGAGTGTGACGCAGTTACATGAAGGGAAAGTCCAACATATTCCGACAGAAAATGAAAACCAATAGCCAAACGGATTCAAGATCATCAGATGAAGTGATGGATGGCCCTTTTATTTTTCTTTTTGTGTGTGTGTGAGAGAGAGAGAGAGAGAGAGAACAGGATATGACCACAATGGAGGATCCCTCTCTCGCTCTGTCACCATCAAATTTAATTGGACGGGGATGATCCCCAATGGTCAATGGGTTTTCAATGGTCCATCAGAATATAGCATGCACTTTTAACTCAATGAAGAACATGAAATATAATAATCAGTATGGCCAAACATGACGAAGAAACATACCGCATCTCTAAGTTCATAAGCTCTGCTGACAATCCTAGTTCCATTATAGTCATCACCATTATAGGCCTGAAAACAAAGGTAAGCAAATACTTCAAGATAGTATTGAGGAAAAAAAATGAATTAAATTTTCCTAGGGAGCCCCAAAAGCTCCAGGAATTGGCCAAAACAAGCCCAACTTCTCCAATATTCCTCAGAAGGTCCTTCATTCGTAATTGAGCTTTAAGATCCTTATTGTGATGACCTCTGGGACAAGTGATCTGTTTGCTAAGAACTATGCAACATCCCCAATAGAAAGATCAAACTGAAATAAAATATATAATTCAAGCATTTTGTACATTTCTATTAAGAGTTGCCAAAAGCTTACATGCTTCCGTGGGTAAAAGATTATATTTAAAGTTGCCAAAAGATTGCAAGCTCCCCTTGGTAAAAACCCTATAAAGGAGTATTTTTAGGACCCAAAATTTTGGTGATTTAACCTCCTCAACCTAATGGCCAACCTCAAAAAAATTTAAAAAACGAAAAAACAATATTAAAGAAAATTATACATGTTTGACATGTGCCTGACAAAGAAAAAAGTCCTAAGATCGAACAGAAACCATCCAGCTTTTGGAAAGTCAGATCTAAGTGTTTAGAAACTCAAAATCCTTTTTTTTCTTTGTTGAAGTTCTTATCTGATGATTTTCAAGTGAATCCAAAACATTTTGATAGAGAGTAAATATAAGTGTGCTCCCACAGGAGCACACTACACACGCTCCTTGGAGTTCTCAAACATTATACAGGTCAGTTTAGAATGATAAAAATGTTATGTAAAAATATGTCCAGTGAATGACATTCGCTTATATAAAAATAGAGGTGCAAAACCTAGGAATCATTCAAGTAACACCGTTTATTTACTTTCTTTATTAAACTTTCAACAGAATTGGCCAAGTTTTCTTCCAACTCGACTGACTCAGACAGGGCGACTCGGATTGGGACCCGAGCAAGTCCAAACCTGAGCCCTAGTTCTAAAATATTGTTTTGCACACACACACACACACACACACACACACAGAGCATAGAAGAAGCACATTAGAGGGTGATCCAAGACAAGGTTCCTCTTATATTTGAATTTTTCTTATTAAATTTTAAGGATGTATTTTTGGAATTTTCTAGGGTTATTTTTTAGGGTTTTGAAGTTTTTAGGGATACATTTCTTGGATTTTAGGAGATGTTTAGAAAAGTGGGTCGAATACTTGTGAAATTCCTTAAAGGTTCAGAAAAAATACTCGTGAAATTCCTTGTTCTATTAGGGGTAAAAATGTCATTACAAAATTTCTTTTAAGTGAAGGAACTTATAGGTTATTTTTAATATGTTTCAACTTAAGTGGGGTAGTTTTGGTTTTTTTTATTATAATATAATAAAAGGGCCTAGAGTGTTAGGGTTTCTAACACTTTTTGGGGCGTGAACAGTTAAAACAGGCGGTGAACAGTAACAACAAGCCCTATCGAGGATTTTAGGGTTACTTTTTTTTTTTGCAATGAAAGCTAGACCGATTCAAATTTGGCATGTTCTGTTGATTTATGGAACTGTTTTGTCTATTTTATGCATTTTCCTGCATCAGAGAGAAAGGGCAAGAACCTTCCAATAAAATCATGATAAAGCACGAATGCAATTGAATACATCGCTAAAAGAAAACGCACTTTTGCATTTGCTAAGACGAGATCCACGTCTTTCTGGAAAGCAGAGCATGTGAGGTAATGGCCACTATCAACACGTTGTAGTAGTGTGGCGATATCCATGGGATTTTGGACAATTGAACGATAGTTAGGGGCATCTTCATCCAAAACTGGATAATGGAACACGCTAAACCTTTTATCATAAAAAATTCTGCACGAGAAAAAGAGATGCTGCATTTTGAGTACAATCTATGGCCAACAGCAAAAATATAAGAACTTTCTTTTTTCTCTGTTTGGTATAAATAATGAGAGAGCATCGTGTAAGAAAGACAATAATATACCATGATTTAATACAAAAAGAATTCTCACAAGAATAGGCATTTCAGGTTTCCAGCTAGTTCATATTGTATATATTGAAGATACATACATACATACACAGGAAGATACTTGCATTAGCCTACCCCCTCTTAAGTTTACCACCCTCAATGCTGCCATCTCTTTCGAATTTGTTGAACCCAGATTTCAGGGATAGCCCTGAAAAAACTAGATGAACAACTTTTAAAAAAAAAAAAAAAATACACATCTAATCGTCAATCTAACTGTGCCCCAATTTCTCTCTCCTTCGCAAACTATTTTTTTAGGGTTTTTTTCTGTCAATTTTCTTTTCATAGGGACAATCCTTAGGGTCAGTAAGATGCATACGCAAAAAATTACCAAATACACCCAACGTTCGTCCCCAAGTTCTGCTATGGAAAATTAACAAGTTTCATTCAACATTTCATAGATTCGCAGAATTTTATAATATTTTTTTTTTCCAAAGGTGACAACTAAGTTTTCCTTTTGGGTAGGTTAGCGATGGGATGCAAGCCTGGGACATTGTCCTGCAACTGTGAGCATCTTACGTCCAGTCTAACCACAACACGTGTCTCATGGGATGGAGTCGCATGGTGACCAGTGATGACACTATGTACTCTTCACAAAGCAAAAAAAAAAGCTCGAGCAAGTTCCATCTTGATTTATTTAGAAGCAAAATGATTGGCCTACCACATGGGACAAAACTAGGACGAAATATTACGTTTTGTTTTTTAGAAAAGGTTAACTAGGACGAGATATTACGTTTATACCTACAAAAACAATTTTACTTAAAAAGATACAACTGTATGGACATGTTGGGCTGATTACAGTTTGGGCTGACGAACTAGACACCTGTAGTATGTGTTGGAGACTGACATTCGTGTTGGTGTCCATATAGCACTCATACATTAAGTTAGGTGCCCAAAGCCACACCAAGTTTCAAATTCTCTTTTTCTTAAGTTTGTGACAAGTTTCAAATTCATCTTAGGAACAACATACCCTCAACTAGGTCAGAATCAAATATCATTTATCCCAAGAAATATTATCTTATCACTCACAAGAATCGATATATTTTTGCAGGGGAAGATACCCTTCATTCTATGATTGCAGAAGGGCAAAAGTCGACAGTACTTTTCTGAACCAAATTGACCAAATACCCTGTTTTGAGAGATGAAGAAATTCCCTCAAAGGAACTGATTAATAAACCTTTCCAAATGCAGATAATAAAAGCATGCATCAGCTTGTGTACCAATGCATACTGTTTTTTTTTTTTTTAATAAATGTGTACCAATTCATACTTGTCAGCCATTTCTTTTGACATAGGACTAGACACTTTAATTTTCCTTTTTTTATTCTTTTTTTTTGGGGGAGGGTGGGGGGGCAGGGGGGGATCTATAGAACAAGACAACTCTTAGACATTGTAATTGATGTAGCATAACATAAAATAGCAAAGAAGACCACTGCATGGTTACCTGTTGCAAACATCTCTAAGGCACATCCGGAGACGCCGTAAGGCATGCTCCTCTGCTTCTGCCTTTGCCTTCACCTCTGATAACTTTGGGCCAGTGACCTCCTTTGGTGCCTTGGGCAGCTCTGGAAGTGAAGATGTCTTTTGGGATCCGCTTGAGGCCTCTTCATCTAAGATAGAGAAAGCAGCTTCAACCAATCGACCAAAAAACATAAGTTTGTCATCTGATGTGGGTTTCTCCACTTGATAACTGTTAAAGCCAAAAACGAAAAGTCAGAATACATGTCTAAACAATCAAAAGAAACACTGGAACAAGGATATTTAGGATGAGAGTGCTCATAGGTGACACATTTACAGACAGAAATAACAAGGGGAAAAAAATCTAAATTTTACTTTATGTTTTTCTTCCAGAAGTTTGAAATTGCTCCATAGAATGCATCTATGTTTTTTATGTGCTTACAGTGAGCATCAATACCAAATAATTCTCCCCTATATCTTGTCAAATCAAGCGTAGAAATTCAACGCAGGCAGGTACTCAGACTCGAACTTCCCAAATACCCTTACACCTCATCTTAAAACTTATATAACACCAATATCTTCATCATCTCCCATTTTTTGTTCTAGATCTCCTTCACCTCAACCTTTTTGCCGCAGCCAAACTACTTTATTATCAAGTAATCCCTTGCTCCAACCTACCTTGCTTCCAACATACTCCCGAACTCTCATTATCACTGATGCGATGACTCATCTTGGTTATACCTAGACAGTTGTTACCACCAACACCCTCCCAAGTGATCTGCAACAGCCTCTCCACTCTAGCTCCTACTTTTTTTCACTTCATCTAAGTGCTAATTTCTCTCATTTCATTATCCAGTACCAACTCAACCACCTATCAGTCTCAGCCATGGTAGCCTCATCCCATGTACTGACTGTCTGAACACGTTGAATCAAGCCATGGTAGCTTCATCCCATGTCCTGACTATCTGAACACATTGAATCAAGCTTTAAGGCCCCTCAGTTTGTTGAGGTATAGCTTTGTAATGCAAGCTGGATAATTGGTAATCCCAACCAAAAATTCAAGAACTAATTCAACAGCCAATAGTAGACTTGTCAACTGATAGCATAATCATAGAATGAAACTTTTAGATTGGTTATAGTGTTAAGAAATCGCCATGTGTGATTTGAATAAGATGCACGAACAACAATATGTGCATCCCCAATGCACTTATGCAACTTGACATAACCTTCTTTAAATATTATCTATATAGAGAGAGAGAGGGAGAAGCGCTGAGAGACAGACAGAGCATCCCTGGGAAGTGGGTTTCAGTGAATGGTTTATAATTAAATCCTAAACCTATTTAAAGATTGCTAAGACTGAAAAGATCACGGATATTTGCCATGAATAAATATGGAGTCAATGGATAACGCTTTTCTGTGGAACAAATCAAAGAATAGTATTTTGTTCAAGAAACCAAATGTTATAGTTACCCAGAGCATAAACTTCCTACAAGGACTATCCATCCTTGGAGGAAAGCATGATTTTTCAAAAGGAAAAAGAACTTTCTTAAATTACAGTGAAGAAGAAAGATGGAGTACATACACATTACGGTGAGCAAACACTGATGTTGACTCTCCATCTAATTCAGCTAATGGTGAAGCAGATGTCCCAAGTAGCAACATAGGAAAATCTGATGGTAGATCTTCCAGAAGAGCCAACAAAACTGCCTTCAGTTGCTCATGTGCCTGAAATTTCAAATTTCAACACGTAAGATTTTCTTCTTCTTTTTTTCTTTTTCTTTTTGTTCTGAACATGCTTACAGTCAACAGCTAAGATTGCTCATATTCAACATTCTGAAGTACATTTTTGAGGCTGGGTCCAGTACTAAAACATTAACTCTGTATGAATCAAAGAACCTACAAACTGCAACTACTTACGTTCTCCCACCAAAGCTGGAATTGAGGCAAATATAGTATTGAAGGAGTTGTTCTCCTCGCTTCACCAAAGATGTGCACTAATGCTTCCTCTGGTATTTTTGCACTAGGATCAGAGAGGAGAGCAGGAAGCCCCAAAGAATGCACAGGGAACTTTTCCAGTTCATGTAGAACTGCAGGCCCAATATGGTCCTGATAAACTAAAGGGGTAAGTAACAATTCAGATTGCAGCACTTATGATGATAATGTATCAATATCTGTACATCTAAAAGGAACCAAGACAATTACCAGGCCAGCACCTTCATCTCCACAGAGCAAAAGCCGAGGCCGGTAAACAAGAGGCATAGCTGAACCATAAGAAAACCCAGATAGCTTGCTAACTTCTAGAGATCCTAGGGACGGAAAGATATCTGAAATGTGATCCATAATTTTAAGAAGATGTCTCTGCAAACATGGTGCAACAACAGGAGACAATGGCCTAGAATGGACAATAGATCCTCGATGAGCAGCTGGTGTAATGGTGGACATGGCTTCAAGAAAATGGTATTTTTCAACCCGGACTGAGTCAACATCTATCACAAACTTGTCGTCACTGGTATATACTTGAGGATATTTTTCACGGAAGGCCCGGATTGCAGCTTCAGTACACAGAGCTTTTAAATCAGCTCCACAGTACCCCACACAACTAGCTGCAAGTTCCATTTTTAGTTCTTTTGAAGGGGGCTCCTTCCATTTTCTCGTATGAATATCTAATATTTCGGCACGTGCCTGGCAGCCAGGTAAAGGGAAATTGAACTCGCGATCGAAACGACCAGGCCGTCTCAGTGCCCCATCAATGGCATCAATCCTATTGGTGGCTCCAATCAAGACAACTTGTCCTCTAGAGTCAAGGCCGTCCATAAGAGCAAGAAGGGTTGAGACAATAGAGTTGTGTATCTGTTCTTGCTTGCTAGACCTCACAGGAGCGAGCCCATCTATCTCATCAAAAAAAATAATGGAAGGCTGATTTCTTTGGGCTTCTTCGAACAGCATTTTCAGTTGTCTCTCCGCCTCACCAACCCATTTACTGAGCACATCAGCTCCTTTTCGCATGTAAAAGCTAACCTTCTGACCAGCCTTTGATGCAGCACAAGCCAATGCTCTTGCAATCAGAGTTTTCCCTGTTCCAGGAGGACCACACAACAAGACACCCCTTGGGGGAGTGATGTTATAGTTCGCAAAGAAATCAGGATAGAGGAGAGGGAAAAACACCATCTCTTTCAAAGCATCAATGTACTCTGATAGACCTCCTATGTCATTGAAACTTACATTCTCGTCAACTTGTAGAGGCTGGATATCTGCTCCTCCTTTGGAACTTGGACCAGCAGTTTGGACCCCTGGTGTAAGTGCACCAAAAGAGTCACTCTGGTGTCCCCACCCTGAAGCAGCAACATTCAAGCCCCATGCAGTGCTACCAGGCATGTCCATTCCTCCGAAAAGCCATGGTGCTCCACCTCTATTACCTGCTCTCATCCATGGAATTCCTGGTCCTTGATCTAACTCATCAACAAGAAGAGAATCATCCGAATCTTCCATTCTCGATAAGCGATGCCTCTTATGAACTCGAGAACCACCCTTTCTCACATCCTTTCCGGTCTTCATACCCATCCCCTGATGCAAAACTCTTCGTGGTGATCTTGGCCTCTGCTTCTCTTTATCGAGAGAGAGCCTACGGACCTCTGAGCGATTTCGGAGATCATATCTCCTCCTTCCATCTTGTTCTTCTTCTTCACCCTCTTCGTCTTCCCCATCTTCCTCTCTATCTTCCCCACCATTCCCCTCAACTTCATCACCTCCATCCCCCTCACCTTCATCTACACCATCCCCCTCAACCTCATCCCCGTTTTCCATTTCATCTTGGTCAGCTCTTTCTTCTGAGGATTCCTGATCATCCTCTGATTCTTGGAATAATTGTTCTCTTGCTGCCGTTGTCGACCTACGTGGCCTTAGGCCTTCACGGCGAGGCAAATATTTGTTTACAGGGCTCTTTTTGCGTCTTGGTGGGGTTGAGAAATCATCGTGACTAGCATTGTTTTCAGGTGGTTTTCTTTTAGAAGGACGATATCTTGGCCTCTGCAACAACAAAATTATGTTATAATTACATGATATTGAACTTAGATAAATTGGATGGAAGCACGAGACATAAGAAGGTTCAAGCTCTTATGAAACCAAGCCTGTAACTAACCTCCAGATATATTTCATTCTTGGGAGAGGATAAAATCTCACCATTAAGTCATCATCCTCGGTCTCAGAGTTGTCTGTTTCATAATCTTCAAGATTGATAGAAATTTTCCTCTTTCTAGTAGAACGGCGAAGATTGGTTGTGACAGACTACCAAGGAAAGATGATATTTATTTTCATCAGTAAATCTAGCAGAAACTATTTACTCCAAGAGAACAATAATCAAGAATGAAACATAATCACTTATTTTCCTTTTTCTGATCAATATCAAGAACAAAGCATAATTGTTTGTTTCAAACAGTGTCCCAAACAGAAGCAGCAGAAGACAAATGAAATTAAATTTGTAAGGGCAAGAAATACAGGCAACATTAACATGAGAATTTCCACAAACTTCACAAACATATTTTTAGCAAGGGCAACTTCATAAATGAATAAAATATACGATGATACATCGTATCATTTCTGATTTTTTCAGCAGGTAGATCACCGAATAAGCATCGCGAAATGATTAATTTTACTAAGAACGCAAATTCAATCAATATCTCATGCACGAAGCGTATAAAATGACATAGAATTGTCGAATAGGGTGTGTCGCAAAAACTTCAGGAGATCAGATGGAATGCAGTGACAACTTCATAGTGTAAAGAGAGAAACAACAAATGGATCCTATCACCTGTAGAAGCTCTAAAGATGAGCAGTAATGAAAGCACAAACAGGAATTTGTTCATAGAGGAGAGTTATTAAGCACGAAACAAATATTTAATGTTGCTATCTGGAACCTTGAATGAACTTTACTCATGAACTGGATGTTGGCAATGCACCAAAGAGTGTGTATCAATGATGCACTGATCATTAAGAATCTGTCACCTCAATATTGAGAGAGAGGATCTTTACACCATTACATTAACAATGGGAAAGTAGTATACAATGTGTACACACCTGATGGGCTTTTCCTGAGATCTCAAATTCTATTATGAAGAATCTTAACGGAATGTTATTTGGTATAGGAAACTTTTGGTAAATAATCTGGCAAACCTCATGGAGTCTGAGGATTTGATTGATGCTTGGAAGTTTGAATAGCTCAATTGACAAATGAGTAGTAGTTGGTCTTGGGGCAGGGGGAAGCAATGGCCCCTACCAGTTTAATTATGCACATCGTAACAATTTAAATAATTTATTTGTTATTAACAGAAATTAAGCTTTGTGACCTTTCAAGTTAGTAAAACCTATCACCATCATCAAATTCCAAAGTATTGAATAGAATGAATGCCTTAGCACCCTAAAGTGTTTCTTCTTTCAACTTCTATGAAATGCCACTAAGGAAACGACATAGCAGCTGTCACAACCCACAATATGGAAGTGATACATATGTTTCATATCACTTCTATTTTCTCTTTCAACTTTTAAAAAGAAAGAAAAATACATAAAGTGATAGAGATGAATCCAATGGATTAAAATTTAAAAATAAAAATAAAAGCTCTGTTTGTGTTTTGTATCCTACTCAAAAACATATATCATAACTGCATGTATATGTCCCTTTATTTTCTCAATCTTTCCAAGAAAATGATAAAGGAGAGAAATTAAACATACATTGGAAGTGGGAGGACGCCTCCGCCTATGCCCAGGCTGCAACATCTTGGCAATCTGAGAAGCCGCTGTTCTCTTTTTACTTTTATTCTTCTTTTGAATTGGTTGCTTATAGTAAAAATATGTATGGCTCAATAGCTTTGGCCTCGACCTGAGCCTATTACTCATGCGTATAGGCCTCGCCCCAGTTGAATCCATTGATTAAATGAAAATGGGTATGTTCCTCTTTATTGCTTAAGTTCACTTCGATGAAGATAAAACAACATCTAGCACAATAGCAGCCCAGACAATCTGTGAAAACAATGAATAATGAAGCTTCTCTATAACTAAAGCATGATTACATTCGAAAGAATGGTTAGTATCTAATAAAGCCAATACTTTAGTGAACTCGATGCAATACACCCCACCATAATTGAAAAATTCAATAAAGCCATCAAACCAATAAAAATCCTCGACAGAAAATACCGGAAACAATAACCGAAATCAGAACAACCAAAATAGACAGAAGAAACAATAAAAAATTCGATAAAATTTCCAAGAGAAAAACATTCAGAAAAAAGAAACTCTAAAACTCCAGTATTTACACTGACAGTCATAGACAGTAAGCCAAAACAATTCTCCCAAACAAACACAAAAAATAAATTCCGCCTCGACAATTCATGAATAAAAAAAGTACAAAGCATCAAGCCCTCCATGCAAGCAATCAAATAAACCTTAATTTTTCCATATATTCACTTCCTAAGCCCATGCAACATTGTGTTTTGCGATTTCACAGTCAAACCAAAAGGCATGGCAATACCAAGAACAAATATCGGCCAACAATGAAGAAACTAAACCCTAGATTCTCATTTTTCATCATCCTAATGCAATACTGCGCGAATTTACATTATTTTTCACGATTTTACAGTCAAATGAAAGGTATTGAGCAATACCGAGTGAATCTATGCGAAAAAATGTAGAAAAAGAATAGTAGTAGTACCAACCTTTAAGTGTAGAAAGCGATTAGAACAGGTGTTTAGAGAGAGAAACAAGCTGAGTTGTTGATTTCAGCTGAAAAAAAGGGAATAATGGCGAGAATTGTAGAGAGAAAGAAGAGAGAGCAAAAGTTCGTTTCTGCAATGTTCAGGGAGGAACTCTTTATAGCGGAAAATCAAAACCGTAAAAAAGAAAAAAGAAAATGCAAAAAAGAGAGAAAATCTTTGTTTTTAATGACGAAAAAGTCCATATTATGCCACAATTTGATAAAAGAGAAGGCCTGAAAATGCCTTTTAATTACAAAGACGTCCTCTTGCTTAAAAAATGACTATTTTACCCCCTGAGGGAGGGGATGGAATTAGGAAATCTCCAAATTATAGGCATCTTGTTTATAAGACTTGGGCTGGTTTACTATTTTAGCACAGGAAAGAAATACAATCAAGGTGGTCGCTTGATCATTGGATGTGAAACTAAGTGGCTATAATGAGATTATTTTTCTTTTATATATGGTGGTCACAAATTTCTAACCTTTTGATGTGAAATTTGATAGTTTGGATATGTCACAAAGTTCGAAAAAATTCTTTTTGAAGTTTGAGCTTGGTCAATGAAATTATTGCAGCCACCCAACTTTACATCTAATGATCAATATTATTGTGACCATCTTGTATAAAAGGTAAATTGTTTCATTCTGTACTTTCCTGTAAAGCAAATATTTACAAAGAGACCATATATCTTTTATACATGGAGGTTCCAATCATTTTTGTCCCTTAAATTTTAAAATGAGTGGTTATAAGAGTTTCATTGAATAGACACAAAGTTCCAAAAAAAAATATTATACTTCATTACTCACCCAAACTATCCAATTTAACATCTAATGAGTGGGAATATTTGTGTCTTTCATGTACAAAAGATAAATAGTCTCTTTGTACACAATCCCTTGTGCATGTGCCGGTACATAATAAGAGTGTGTACATTATGTTCCCATGGGAGCAAATTGTTCATTTGCCCCATCTAGTAAAAAATGTACATGGAAATTTCTTTTGGATCTAAAAATTTGGGATCCATTTAAATATCCCTAGATTATTATTTTCACCAAAAAAAAAAATTGGATATTAGCTCTTTGAGACTTCGATCTTGCTGTCCAAAAATTGGATCGTATTTGTGAAGAGCATTGGGACATGTTTCTTTTAGGCCCATAAGGTGTATGTTTAAATAAGCCTTTTGAATGGGTATCTAGGCAGTAGTAGAGGATACATCTCCAAAGTTGGGGTCCTAAAAATATCCATAGCTTGATTTTTACCAAAGGGAGTAAATGGACAATTTGCTCCCACAAGAGCACAAAATCATTGGCAACAATAATGTCACGCTCAGATATGCAAGTTTAAGAACTTAAAATCTACTTTTTATTTTTTTTCTAAAAATGTTCATTTGGCAATTCTTATGTGGATCCCAAATTTTCTTGATTAAAAGTATACTGCTAAGTAGCTCTTTTGCCTAAGAGAGTTAGTGCACAGTAGTCCAACGAGACCATAGGACACGATGGTCCATGCTATACTATAATATCATGATGTATGAGACATTACTCGTTAATTATCCCTTTTAGGCATTTAGTGCTCTAGTTGGTACTCCCACAAGCCCAGCTTAGCTTGAATTCAGCCCAATTTTTATTTGTTGGGCCCCCGATCTGTGCCTAAACTAAGTAACAAGTTTGTCTCGAGCTCAACATGAATGATTTATTGAGGCTTGAGCCCGAGCCAGAACCAGCCGAATCTCTCTCTGCATGCGAATTAAATCTACTTGTTAATTGAACCTTTCAAGCCTCTCTCCCTCTCAATGTACATTAGCAGTAGTTAGCTGTCAAATAAAAATGTATCTAATCACACCCAAAAGTTCAACTATTTGACATTTCATCATGGGTATGATTTCGATAAAATTAAAAACACCAAAATGATGTAGCATTTGATGGGGTATTTGAAATTTGATCAAAAGAACAACAAAATGCTTAAAATTAGATCAAAAGATATTAGTGAAATGTTAAAAAATTATGATTTGATAAATTTGCATCTGTGAAATTGCACCTTGATTCACTGCCAATGCTTGGACTAAGTCCACAATTGCTGTCTTCCTTATAATTTGGACTAATTTTTTGTTAGGGCTTTACCATTAAAAACCCAATATTTCTCTCGCAAATTCCACATAAAATGCAAATTTCTATGCAGGGATAGATTTTGTGGGATCCAAATCTTGAGCCTAAACTTGTGGTAAATGCAAATCCTCATCTTTTATACAAAAATGCTACAATCACCCTTAATTGTTAGATATGTAATAAAATAGTTTAAAATATACAATTGAGAGCACACGGAAGTTCAATGAACTTTTGTTCCTCAAACTTCGTGCAAAGAAACCCCACACCTCCGGAAGTTCAATGAATTTTTGTTCCTCAAACTTCGTGCAGAAAAACCCCACACCTCCTGCTGCCCAAATTCAAATATGACAGCTAAAGATCACTGCAAGCTTTTTTTTTCTTCTAAAGTTGAATTCTTCAGAAATAAGGTTCCAACGCAATATTCATATGTCCAAGTAATGGTGTCCTCATGAGCATTGCCCCATATGAAAATCTATGCACATTTAGAGGGAGAAAGTTACAAAGCATGTGTTTTAAAGTGAGGGCTTGCATCTTAATGTGCATGTCCCAAATAAAACATAAAAAGCATGCACATGCAGAGGTGGGAAGAGGGAAAGTGGAGAGAGAGAACAGTGAAGGCACATAACTGGCAAAAAAAAACACATTCAATAGCATGCATAAGTGGAGCTAGAAAGAGAGGGAAGAAGGCCCATCCTGTAATCCTGAACAAGACATCCAATAGTATGCGTATCCATGCAGGAGTGGGGAGAGAGAGAGAGATCACTGGCAAGGCCAATGATTAGGGGTTGCAATGAACCCAGACCGACTTGGGACCCGAGGGGTAGACCCGATCCAGGTCCGGGTATCGGTCCAAAACTTGAACCCAGCAGGTCGGGTCCGAGTCCAAATCTTGGACACAACTCTATTCAGGTTCGGTAATATTTTTTGGGTCCAAGTTCGGGTCCTAGTATATAAAATATATTCAAATGTAGTTAAGTACATAGATATTTTAATTTTTGGGGTCGGGTCCAATCAGGTCCAATCGGGTTCAGGTCAAGACCAACCAGACCCGACACGTTGCCACCCTATTAATAGTCACTAGAGAGAGAAACAATTGAGGGACAAGGCAGATGAATAGAGCGAAAAACAATTAACTGGCAAGCCCAATAGTCACAAGAGTAAAGAGAGAAACAGATGACTGGCAAGGCCAATAGTCAGAGGAAAGAAAGAAGAGGGATAGAGAGAGAAACAAACATAGAGAGCATTATCCAAACAACACATCCAATGGCATGTATATGCATGCACAAATGGAGAGAGAGAGAGAGAGAGAGAGAGAGAGAGGGATGAAGGCTCAAAGGATCAACAGGCAGTGCCTAAGGTCACAACTCACAAACCCACTAACTGAAATGCCCTGCCCATCAATCGAAGCAATCAATAAGTACTGCTTTAAATAAATTTTCCACAGGAGATTGTGATATGCATAAAAACTTATCGATTAAGATGTTTTGATGTATAATTCTAATTTCAGGGTATTCAAAAAGCTTTCACCATATACATAGTTTTTCTCTACAAGCCACCTTTGGCCATCTCACACAATCACATTTAATTTCAACAACACTCATAGATATGAGACAAAAAGTACAAATAATGAATTAAAAAATGATTATAAATAGGGAAAGAAAATATTACAATTCATTTTAGAAATCGGAGATTCACGATATTACATACACATAGGGAGCCGACAATTCAACTAACACCCAGCAGCTTTCAAGAATTTGTCAAATGGGCTCGAAGGCGGCAGCCGGAAAGATTGCTGATATTCACTTGAACAAAACAGGGAACAATCGACCACCATTCGTATTTCATCTGTCTCTTCTAAGCTCCTAGTATCATATATTTTCTGAAATTACAGTGAATGGCATTAAAAACAAAATAAGCCATAATCTTTAAAATATCAAAATACAGATGAGAGAAGATTGAAAAGTTTATTTCCCGATAAATATAAATAAAGCAAAGATAAATGACCAAAAGGAGGTGGGTTGTGTAAGGTAGACAGTCAATATAAAACTTTGCCAAAACTTTCCATAAATCTTGAATCTATGTTATTTAATTATGCTAAAAGCATTCTCCATAAGCGACGTGTTATACTGGAACCCGGGTATAGTAAGAAATGAGTAAGGGTTTGCTAGGGCGTTCCCAATAAGCGACGCACCATACCGCCGCCCTATTACGGTGAAAAATAAGCAAAGGTTCCCATGGTATTCTGGATGAGCGCAGGTAAAGAAGTTAGTCCAAGATAATAGAATTCGTCAAGCCATATGCGATGTAGGAATACTTACAAGTACGAGCGTAGAGTTTTGTAGGTACAAATGAGACGAAGGGGAGTAAACATAGCTTGTCTACAGGTGATGAATTTAAAAAATGAGAAAACAAAATTATTTAGGGACAAATTAGTTAAAGAAAGAAAATGGAACTTTGAATATGAGGTCAATATTATGTAGAATGAGATGGTTGACTGTATTAAGAAAGTGGCAAAAGAAGTTTAAGGGGAAACTTGAAGGAAAAGAATGTTTGATAATGATACTTAGTGGTGGAATAATGAGGCTCATAGGCCATTAACAAAAAATGATCATGTTATAAAACTTGGCAATGTAATAAAATCGATCAAAACTTAAAAAAATATAAAATGCTGAGAAAAACGGTAAACAAATAGTAAGGCTAAACTTAAGACATATCATAATCTATACAAATAAGACACGGCGAAAAAGATGTCTTCAAATTAGCAAAAATGATAGAAAGGATCAAATGGTCTTGGTAAAGGATAAAGAAGTCAACGAGAGGTGGAGAGTTTATTTTCAAAAATTATCAAATGACGAACATAGCCGACCTTAATTAATTGAGAAAAGCCTATGATGATGATGATGATCAAATGACGAAAAACGAAAGAGGAGGTCATAGACACATTCGTAGGATTAGGATATCAGAAACGAAAGAAGCTTAAAAGATGATGAAGCTAGGAAAGGCCTTAGGACCATATGGTGTCCCAATAGAGGTTTGGGGAGATCGGCAATAACTGGCTGAGCAAGTTGTTCAACAAAGTGTTGAGAAAAAGAAAATGCCAGACGAATGAAGGAAACGTATTGTGGTACCAATTTACAAGAACAAAGGAGACATAAATTGTGCAAACTATCGAGAGATCAAACTTATGAGCCACAATATGAAAGTTGTGAGAGAAAGTAACTGAGCAAAAACTAAGGCATGAAACAAGTGTATCAAAAAACCAATTCAGTTTTATGCTAGAGAGGTCAACGATAGAGGCTATTTTCCTACTAAGGCAACTGATTGATAAGTTTAGGGCAAAGAAAAAAGACTTCCACATGGTCTTTATTGATCCAGAGAAAGCTTATGATAAGAGTACCTTGAGATTTAATTTGGTGAGTATTAGAAAAGAAAAGAGTCTCTAGATACTATATCGACTTGGTGAGAGACATGTATGAGGGAGCGCTAACTAGTGCGAACAACTCATGGAGATACGAGTGAGTTTTCAGTGACAATAGGTTTACATCATGGATCATACCTTTTTGTCTTAATAATGGACGACTTAATTAGGTACTTACAAGATGAGGTACCATGGTGTTGTATGTTGTTCGCAGATGACATGGTTTTGATCGATGAGATCCAAGGGTTGTCAGCACAAAGTTCAAACTTTGGAGGGGATGCTCTAGAATCTAATGGTTTTAAAATTAACCGAACTGAGATAGAATATATGGAATGCAAGTCTAGTAGTAATAGGAGTAGAGAAGAGGAAATAGTTGAGATTGATAACCAAGAAATACTAATAGAATGCATTTTTGATAACTTGGGTCGAAAATCCAGAAAAATTGAGAGATTGAGGAAGATGTCACACATAGAATTCGAGCTAGGTGGAAAGTCAAGATGTGCAACTGCAGTGTTATGTGATCACCGCATATCAATGAAGCTGATTTATACAACAGCTGTGAAATGAGCTTTGCTTTATGGGGCATAATGTTAGATGATCAAGAAACAACATACACATAGTATGAGCATAGCTAAGATGAGTATGTCGAGATGGACGAGTGGCAAGACAATAAGGCATAGAATTCATAATCAATACAATTGGCAAAACTTAAGTATGGCTCCAATAGGTAATAAAATGAGAAAAAATAGACTTCAAGTGGGCTGGCCATGTGCAGCATAAACCAAGTAAAGCACCTGTTAGGAGGTGTGAGTTGGTTCAAGTGAAAGGCTGACAAAGGGCAAAGAAGTAAGCCCAAGAAGACATGATTGGAAGTAGTGAGAAAATATATGAGGACTTATGGCCTCATTGAGAGTATGGCCTTTAATAGAGCAGATGGCAAGATTAGATTCGCATACTGACCCGAAATAGTTGAGAAAAAGCTCTAATGATGATAATGGAAAAATGAGCCTTATTTTTGGAGTGTGCATATAATTCAATTTAGAAAGAAATCTATTTGTTCAATTTGTTTATGGGCTATTTTAGTAAATATCCAGTTGTTTATAGAAGCTGAATTTGTAAACTAGAAAAAGAATGATCTCTTTAAATGATCTCACCTTCTGAGGAGAGGATAGGCCTTTTCTTTCTTCATATTGTGGCAAATCACATAACACCAAGTCTTCTTGATGCTTGCCATTCATAAGCAAAGACATCTTCTGTTGTTTCCCCATAACAAGGGCCTCACACTGCTCCTTCATTTGATCATAAGGCACAGGCGTCATGGAAACTGGGACACTTGCAACTTGTCGGGCAGTTTCAAGAACCTGTGAAAAGTTTTCAATTGGTAAAAGACAATAGATAGAATTTATTTATTTTTTCCTGAAGAAATTTACTCATTATGCAAGCAGAGATATGTAAATTTACATGGACTGAATTATAAAAAGCAAAACCCCAGTGCAAATTTTACAAAAACTAAGACCTCATATATCCATAGCCAAGGTAAACCAGTGACAAAATTTCAGCTTGATTCCACATTAAGTTAAGGCATCTGCTACTGGGATAAGTTAAAAGACGTGTACTTGATTGACAAGAACATGCGACTCGTGTAAAAGTTGGTATGATTGCTGAAATAAGTTTGATTTCAATAATCAGAAACGAGTTCAATTTCACTTGGTTTAGTAGAGACTACAGAGGAATCAAGTTTACTTAACCAATGAAAGAAATTAGTATCATTTTGAGGAAAAAATCTTAAAAAGATTTGATAAAACCAACAAGAAGTTAAAATAGTCACATGACCACCCAAAACAAACTAGTAAAATTAGTGGTTTCCCAAAAATGATGTTCCTTTTTATGGTGAGCAGGGGGTTTGAAGCAGCAAGTTCGAATGCGAGATATGCAAATAGTTTGGCTGGGGGCGGGGGAAGAAGAGAAGAATCCTAGACCTTTCAAAGAATTTCCTCTACAATTACTCGGTCTATGCTAATAATTTTCTTGCCAAGACTCAAGTAGGTCAGACTGTAAACTGTTATGGAAGGTTGGCTGTGTTTGAGAAAACCCATGAAAAACTTCACCAATAAAGAAGAAAAAAACCTATAGATCACCCTCTTATACCACAGTTGGAGAATTCATAGTAAGTATGTCTTTGGAGTGGATGGAGAAGTTTGGTATCCCCATTTTCTTTGTTGTGCAAGTGGCATTATAGAAAAGACACGGGAGGAAGCTAAATGTGGACTGAGAATGGCTAATCAGCTTGCATCCCAAATCTCCATTTGAATGTGCTCGTTGACATCTCTCAACAAAGAACATGAAAGATTCATTCCCATGATTTCCCTCATTTAATTAGGCACTCAGATGAGAAAGAATTACAAAGGCATGCATAACCTTTTGTCAGAATTATTCATTTCAGCTTTATCCTATGCTAGAACTCAAAAAACAATCGATGTTGTGTTACAAATTTCAACTCAAAAGTAATCCAAAATGTGATAAAACTGTTAAAACATTTTAGAGAAGCAGTTGCATCGGACAGAGATTTGGAATAAATCATGCATTCTAGTGCATTTTATCAGAATAAATAAAATAGATCATCATCATATGATAACACAAAAGCTTCAAATTTCCATTTTAATCACAGCAGACATTACATATTCAGATGTCCACATTATAACCAATATCCATACAAAAGGAGCTCGGAAATGAAGCAGTAACACGTACCGACTCAATCAATTGATTGACATTTATCACCTCAGAGTCTGAGAGCTGTGTACTGTCATTGATTTGGTTTCCAAACATTTCCAAGGAAGCATCATCATCTGTGCAGAAAGATGTAGACATGATCTGCATCAAAGAAACATTAGACCTGTTAGAAGGACCTTAACAATCCACAAATTTAACTCGTGGAATTTCAGAATGCAAACTTTTAACCAGAGGATATGCATAACCTCATCAAAAGGCTTCTGATCTTTTGAAGCAGATGGGGAGTATGGCCAGGGGGTCTCCATGAACAACTGTGACCCCAAAGGATATGCATCATCTGGTGCAAATTCCTCCAGTAACTGTTGCCTTATGCTCGAGGACTCGACCTACCCAAATAGTATTTGATAATGAAACAGCAAATTATTTGATTCACAGGTATGAAAAGTGTACGATAATCCAATGGACAAGGGCAAATCATAGTCCATTGGCTCATCACAGCCAACGACATGATGGATGGGGTCAAAAGAGTGGCACCCACCATTGGGGTCATACTGTTCTGGTGTGTCCCATGCTCAACATCACCATCTATCATCTCATTGGATGGTGATGAACCCAACAGACAATGCTATTACATGGTACATTGGATCATAATGTGATTCCACTCCAAGTATGGCTCATCTACAAGTTTATATTTCTTTAACATCATTTAGACTTGGAGTACAAAATGTTCAGCGTATCATAAATAAGGCAAAAAGTAAGCAGCAGCATGGCAACCCTAAGAGGCTACCTCTGGCAAAGATCCCAAGTTGTTCATAATGAGGGAGACATAAGATTCCTTTGAATGTTCCTCTGTGATTTCAATTGCAGAGAGGGATTTCAGTGCAGCAGAATCGTCTTCCTTTGATCCATAAACAGGTTTCCCAGATGGGACAACAGCCACCAGCCTGTTCTCTTCCACCAAGTGAAGATAAGGATCAAGCTGTCACATGAATAGACACAACCTTGCAAGATTACATACGAACTATCCAGCTCCAACTTGATCAATTCATTCAAGAATTTCATGCCTTTAATAGGTATCACTTTAAATCTTAAACTCAAGTGCAGGAGATTCATAATCTCCCAAGAAACATCTTAGATTCCAATGTAACTAAGTCCCAGTTTCTCATTGATCAATTGGCACCACCACATGGGAATATTCAACTAGAGTGTACAAAATTGCAATATTTACAACCAAGAGAACAAGTTACCTACCGTTCTATCTGTAAGCAGTGCCTTTAAAATACGAATTAGTGAAATAACACTGTAAATCCTTGCTAGAGATATAAGCATACACGTTGCTAATGTAAAGAGAGATCGTCGACGAGATGGCTGTAGACCACCTGCAAATGATTATCAGAAGATGATCAGTATAAAAAAGTTATTGGAAAGGTCACAAAAAGAGAGAGAGAGAGAGAGAGAGAGAGAAGAGAGAGAAATTACATGTATTGGAGGACATAACATCCTTCCTGTCTATCATAATCTCAATCTTTGTTACATTCTACTACAAAGAATTCTAATTAACCTCAATCAGGTACAACCCATAACCATGAAATACCCTTTTATCTTCAAGGAAAATACACCTGTTTATACTTTTATCTTCAATTTGATTACATCTGTGCCAGTTGCATTCCTCAGTTGTCACCATCAATGAACAAATGACAACGACAGTTTGACACATATAACATAATGTAACATTTATATAATTTTTCTTCTAAATGAATTGCAGCGAACTAAGATCATCAGGATGTAGACCAAACTTTCCATCTATACAGGTTTAAGTTAATACGTTCCAAGAATGGATTCAACATTTGCAACGTTACAAGAATGGATTCAACAATTGCAACTACCATATTGTGGCTATAAATGCACAGAAATAACAAAAACAAACTTAGCAGGAAAAAGAAAACAAAAAGAACAAACTTTTAATGCTAAGAGAAACCATCTAAATGGAGTATCAAGAATACCAACAAGGCTCAAATATTTTGAGTAAGATACCTTCCCGCTCAAGGGAGATACTCCTCAGAGAATATGCAAGCTGAAATGCTCGAACTAGAGTCTCATGACTTGAGTTCTGCAAACACGCACATGAAACCATCAGATGAAGTTGTCTTATTAAATCACTATATTTATACTTGAAATTTTCATTACCTCACAGATCTAGCTATTCACATTTTGCCATATGATAATATCACCATACTCCAAGAAAGCAAGCTGACGATTTATGCTTATTTTGGGATCATTATAACAAGATACCACGACAACATTTTGCAAGGCAAGTGATGAATAATGAATGGAATATGCAGATGACTATCCTGGAATCTGGCTAGCCATGACGTTGTTCAAGAAGTGGAAGAGCAAAGGGAGGAAGATATAAGGAGAAACAAAATGAGGATAATTTTCTTTTTTTTTCTCCGATCATAAAATGAGGAACTGAAACTAGAAAGTAAAGCAATTGTATTATTGAAAAAATGGCAGCTGGAAGAATATCTTTGTGATGAAGGAAAATAATATTTGTTTTGGTAAGAATAGTTAAGAAAAGTGTTCATAAAAAGTAGAATGACACCAAAATCAAAGTAATTCCAGTCATCTGACAGACGCCACAATAGTCAAATATTTGAGACTAACAATGAATCTCATATAATGGAATGTGAACGTGTGGGTTAGAGAGGTGGTGTTGTTTAAATTCAATATATTTTATTTAAGGAGTGTAGACCTACATTGTTAATCAAGAGCTAGGAAAAAAAGACTAATTTAATTTCTAGAAGACTTTGGGACAATTATTATTTCTGGCTACTTAATACAAGCATGACCAGGAGAGTAGAATACAGAGCACATTGAACAATTAAATCTTAAACTATGGCTATGACTACTTTTTTTTCTGGGAAGGAAATCTTGGGTGTGCTCTGTTGTGGAAAGGATGCCAATCATCTCAGTATCATATAAACATTTTACAAAAGGCTTGATTCAGGTTAGTCCCGGAAAATGTGTGAAGCAAGATTTTGCCCATTAGGCACTTCCACCCATGTCTTGAATGAATATGCACAAACAAACATGATGAGATCAAGTGGACATAAATTGAAAGGGCCGTCTACCAACATCCAAATAACAGAAAGAAGACTTCCAAAAGCCAAAAAAAATGTATAATCAACTTATTGGTGGCCAACTAAAGACACCAAAAGCAGCACTCTCACCTTCACTAGAGAAAGCAATAAAATGAGGTTGTAAGTATGAGCTATTGCTTCAAAATTTGCAGGAGCATTTTCAGGGAATACTGCTTGAACCCATAAGGATGAAAGCATTAGACTCATTTGGGGGCTGCTCAATCGAAGTGAAGTTGGCTCCTGGAGAAACATAAAAGAAAAATAAATAAAAAACAGATATCAAGATAAGAGGAAAGCATCCGCAAACTCCAATGAGGAAGAACTAATTTAGCAAAATGGTAAATATCTTGGGAAGAGTTTAGCATATCATACAGCATCCTTCTCAGTCTCAGTAATAGTTCCTCCATCTGTCACCAAACGTGGAGAAGATAGCTTCATACTATAAGATCGACTTTGAGATGGATGAGCTGTGTACAGTTTTACATCATTGTTCACCTTTTCGTTTCCTGCATCAACACCCAATTGCACCAATTTCTCTTTCATTCCATCTTCCATCATATTACCTTTGTATTTTCCTCCCGGCAATGCACCTAGCTTGGAAGATTGTTCTTTTACGATCATTTCAAAAAGACCAGCACATGAAGAAAGGCCAGGGACAGTTGTTGAAAGTGGTCCGTTTGGTGACTCTGAAGAAACTGACCCAATCTGAGGGGCAACTGAAGATGGTAAAAGCACCACAGAAAGCACACGATGAGCTCCAACACGTGTTTCATGATCTGGATGGACCATTGCCAACAGTAACTGATGAAATAAAGCTTCAGGAAATTCCTGATATGCACAAAGAGAAGTATCTTATCAGTAAGCCTAAAAGTCCAAAAAGACAAGAATAGATAGTGAGAGCAGCAAATTTCTATGAACTAGCTATTCAAAATTTCTAAAGCCCGAGGAACTAAGCAGTAAAACTTGCCTTACTGTTGTACAATACATTAGGAATGAATGCCACTATTTGTGTAGTACGATAAATCGCTGAAATTGTTGTTCTAGCAACTATGGTTGAAGTTGAGATATTCTCCAGCATCACAGCTACCATATCAAGGATAGGCCCAAGATCTCCTACCTGAAAATTCGATAAGATGGTCTTTTAAGGGAATAGTGAAAAGATTTCACCCAGATTTCATCTATTACAGGAATGGCAAAAAGAATAAAATAGACTCCTGGAAACATGACTATTCCATCCTACCCAACTGTTCATAATATCAGGAGTTCATGGTAGACTACCAAATGCTGAGTGTGTTTCTATTTCAAATACATGAAAGTCATGGGTTATAAATATTTCACGCAACTGAATGTAAATGTGCCATAGTATTAGAAAAGCATCTAGCAGAATTAGAGATCTGGAACCATAATGATTATATTCTTAACAAAGAACGAGACAACTACCCTCCAGTTGAATTTCTGTTTGAAATAAAAATCTTTTGTCCACCTTTTAAGTAAAAAGCTGCTTTATGTTATGAAGACTGGCTAAAGAAGAAATAAAGATAAACTTCAGTATAACCTTATTTGCCAGCTGTATAAGGCACTCTTCCAATGAAGACTGAAAATTATGGTTCCACTTATTGATGTCATCACCTAAATTTGTCGCCTCAAAAGAACACTGCATGCTCTTGCGTAAATGTCTCATCAGGTCACTGATTGCACCAATAATTGCAACTGAAGCTTGGAGCTTTGAGTACTGAGAAAGACGGGTGGTAACACCAATAATGTCAACCTGTAGATTAGGTTCTTTGGCAACATTTTTGTGATCAAGATGCTTGATTAAAAGAGACAGCAAAAAGTGGGTATTTTGTCCTGCATTTCAGACAAAATTTACTTAAGTTCTGCCCTTATGACAAAATAACTGGAAGTGCATAATTAGAAACTATGGAACAAATTACATACTAAGATAAGTTAAAACTTCATAATCCAATCATACCCAATTTTTCCATCAACAAAAGCATATCCAACAAAACCATAAAAGCAAGCCCATTCTGAGGCGACCAATGATTTCCTTTATCAAAATAGCGAAACAAAGGTTCAAGGACACGCCGTATGGTAGTTGCTTCTTTGGATAGCTTTGCCATATTGTGCAAGCAAATTCTTGACCAATATTTGGGGTTTCCCACATCATCCCTGCCAGATGGAATGAATGAATAAAACCTTTGATGAATTGAAAATGATAAAGTACATCAACTCATATAATAAGGCACCCATTTCACACTTGGCATGAGCAGTCTGTGGCAAAGATGGAACATTCTCCAGGAGCTCTGAGATGGGAGGAGCATTGTCCCCAGTTTTGAGAAATTCCAGCACCTTATAGTCAAGAGAACATGGCTTATCCTGATCGGATTTCTCTGAGCTTGTTTGGAAAGATTCATAGTTCTCCAAGATCACAGAGACAATCTACTTTGCAAACCAAAAAAAAAGGGCGAGTTAGAGAAATACTATACAGAACCAGAAGAAACAAACATATGGAACTAAGCAGTAAACTTGGTTAATTATTGTTTAGCAAAACAATAATGTGAGACAATTCACCAATTAGCAGTAAAAAAAAACACAGAAAAATAATTCCAGGTAGATTTATTCCAATAAAAAGTTATAGAAAAAGAAACCTTAGAATAAACATTGTTCCCTCCTCCCAATGTCTAAAATGAAACATGCCCTGAATAAGTGGCAACAACTGTTCCACACAGTTTTGACCTATGCATATGAATTATTAGAATTATTATACTTGAACTTGGAATTGAATACATAATGTGCAACAAGGATTGCTGACAAATTTTAGAATTTACCAAAAAAGAAAACAAAAAGTCTGATAGAAGTTAGGACATTTAAAGCCCATATTGTCTAGCTTAAGCCACCCTCAATGTAATATATAACTCACTGGAAATGGCATAAGAGCCGACTACTTAGACTCAAGTATAGCAATACGCCTCATATTACAATCCCCAAATCCCTTATGAGCAATCTGCTGAAATAGCAAACCTGTAGCTAGTGAAAAATATTGGGAGAATATGATATTGATCCATAAAAAATTATTCCATTTCATGGTAGCTCCAAATATTATACTGATCCATAAAAAATTATTCAATTTCATGGTAGCCCCTCCCTTATTTTTCCTGTCATGCTGCACTAAAACTTAGAAAATTTATCATCCCACCCCTCCTCTTGTTCTTCCCCTCATTTTCTTATTTTTACCTCAATAAGTGCCCTAAACAAAACATAACTCCTTTGCAAGTCCTCCCTCTTTTGTTGTAACCATATCTCTCCACATATCTCTCAATAAACCTTATCTCTCTTCCCTATCCCTCCTCTCGTCAGTGTTGAGAACTCTCTCTCTCTCTCTCTCTCTCTCTCTCTCTCAACATGGACGAGAGGAGGGAGGGATGGGGAAGAGATACAGAAGATTTATTGGGTAAGAAATATAAATTTTGTTAAGGCACTTATTTGAGGTAAAAATAAGAAAAGATGGGAAGAGACGTAATGAGGGGACGGGATAATAGATATTTCTAAGTTTTAATGTCGCATGATAGGAAAAATAATCGAGGGACTACTATAAAATCAAATGATACTTTCCCAAAAAGTTCCAAAAAATATGCTTTAAATATCCATTAAATGGGCCAAAATTAGGTCCTCCAAGCTGGAAATTCCTGAATCTCAATTCCATATACCATTCCTTGCATCCATATGCATAATTATCTTGAGCAATTCAATAATGAATCTTCTAACAAATTAATGAAAGATTAAGTTGCAGTATTAAAAGAACATGCTGATTTATTTAAATCAATTCTCCAACTCAAATCCGCCAAAATAAAAATTTGTGAAGCTCTTGTCCTGGGAGTTAACAAGAAAGTTGAATGTTAAAAATTGACAAATTTGGTCGGGGCCCACCTAAAGGTAAGTAGTGGAAAGGAAAGCAGTGTACTATACTAATCAACAATATAGGCAAGTTATTTGAAGACTTACATCATCAAAATCCACAGAAATATGAGAGCATTCACCCATAAACCACACCTGCATGTAAAAATAAAACTGCATAAGCAATGTATAGGGATATTAATTACTCATAGACTCAAACTTCTCAAAGATATGAGCAATGATCAAATGCAACGGTTGTATCATAGTATAATGCAATGACACTTCTAGAAAACCATGTCTGTGGTATTTGTATGACCCCAAATTTTGCACACAGTCTCTTCATCTCAATAATCAATCCCAAAAAAAAAAAAAAGTTCAATTTGAACCCTAGATATGGTCAAAATGAGTCCCCTCCAAAAACGAATCTAGACCATTCATTTTGTGAATTTCAAGATCTTAGCCTTTATAAACTCCAAATCATTTTTTTCTTTTTTAACTTTGTTCATCTAATGATAATAAAGCCATTCAAAAAAAATTGGAAATGAAAAAATCCTTCTAAGGCCTAGATCTAAGCATCTCACCAAAATAAACGACCTATGTTAATTGGGCTAAAAAAATACTTTCTAGGTTGTGTTTTCAAATTTTCTTTTTTTGTGATTATTCATTCGAATGAAAAGAGTGTATATTTCAAAATTTGGATCAAACAAATGGCCATAAGATGGTTTTTTAAGGTTGTTGCATCATATTACTTTACAACGGTTGCATGAAATCATTGCTCCAAAGATATTTCAAAAGAAAACATTACAAAGATGCTAATACGAATTGAAAGTGGGAAGTGCTTATGCATCAAGAAAGCACCAATATATGGTCAATTTAAGCTCCTCCATTTGAACAATTGACAAGAACCAAAAAATGGAAATGCTGCAAGAAAAACATTTCATGGACTGAAAGTGATCACGAAAATAAGATCATTCTAGTAAATAGCAAGATTGAGGAAGTCATGTTGGCATGTAGAGGACAGCATGTACCTGGAAGAGAAGAAAACATTTGAATATAACAAAAGAAAATTTAGTCTAAAAAGAAGCATACATGTTTTCAAATGGCATTTATGTGGGAGAAGAACAAGAACCATCCAGAAAACGCAAAGGTCAAAAACAAAATTATATGACTACAGACAAACCATTAAGGTGCAAACACCTATAATTCAGGCTGGAGAAATATTAGACATAAACTAGAGGTAAGTCATCATACATAATAAGTGTGTAAAGAATTATAGAAACATTAACTTGATCTGTAAAGCACATGAATAAGGATATTGTACCACCCAATATGGCAGATTATAAGGACATCTAACCCAAGAATATTCAGAAACCACCCAACATAGCAAAAAATTCATATTATAATATTACTAAATGAGGCACATATACGATTTCACAAAGTTAGGCACTCCACCTTCCTTCTTGTGGTAGTTTTATCATATGAGAATCCAGAAACTCCCATCCATTAAAAACTTGGTACTTGGGATAGGTCCATAGTGACATCATCTTACTATCAAGAATGGAAGTTACCTTAAGACGGGGCCTAGAACAACCATGGTATACATCCCTTTACATGACAACAATCTGTAAAGTGAGCTGTGTAATATAAACAATTCACTGCTTCCTATAGCCAACGAAATGGTAACATGGATTATGATGGGACTAGCCAAATACCAGTGGAAATTCTCTCTATGGTTCTTCAAGAAAAAGATTCTGATTGTTGAAGTTTCCACTTTGTATGCGATTATAAATTATAATACATTCAGTTTGATAATAGCCAAATAAAAGTTCCATTAGCAAGCACATACACACATTGAGAAATGTCAAAGATGATTAAGAAAACATAAATATGCTTGCAATAGTCCATTTAAAAGCAATACAGAAAAGAAAGAAACAGGCATACCATGAAAGCTATAGCTTGCAAACCTGCTGAACGCAGATTGTGAGCCCTTTCATCTTCCCCCACTTCTTGAGAGAGTTGACAAAGTTTAGGTATGAGGCCTTCTAAGTTGAACATGTATGTGCCATCCACCTATTTCCATTCAACAATTAACTAGTGAGGAAAGACATTTAGATGATCAATGAAGAAACTCTCCAACAGCTGGACAATAGTACAATCCAGCAGTCTATGCTGACAATTCTCTGACATAAATAGTACATAGAGACAGTAATAAATAATCCCAAAACTAATCCAAGAAGACAAGCGTGATATACCTGACTATTTATGAAGTCAACAAGAGTATTGCAGCCTAAAATGAGCATTTCATCTTGTTGCGTTTGTTCTAAAAGGGTTCGTATGATGCTCAATAAACTACTGGCAAAGAGTGGCCTGAAAATCAAGCAAGTTGACCTATTATAATCAAGGAACTAGATATTCATAAACCAAAAATTAATCAAAAACACATCACGAGATTTTACAATACAGCATCCATTTATAACCAAAGAATCAGGTATTAACAATATCAAAAACTATCATATAACACATTAGAATATTCTTTCACAACTAACAAATCTGAATAAAATGATTATACAGAGAAACATTATGCTTCTACAAGGTTAGCCATCGGATCCATGATTTCAATAATGACTATCATTAGATAACAAAAGAATAAGCAACGAGAATCTATAATATTAGGAATCCAGATGATTGCTAGAGAAAAATGTAAGCAAATGCTAAAAAAGGTTTCAAACCCAAATTCTTCAATTTTAATCATTAAACATGCAACCAACAAGAATAAAACATCGAGAATGTGTTTTAGATTAGCTTACAATTGGCAAGTGGTTCCCATGTAATGGTGAATCCACTTCTGATTGAGAGAAACATACCTATAGAATGAGAAAGCTCATTTCCCATATGTTTCCCCATGATTCAAAAAAATTGAAAAATTTCTATGTTTTCTTTCAAATCATATTGCTCGGGATGCATTTCCCACCTTGGATGAACACTTCCAGCTTAAATGACTCAGACAATAAGAGTCAAGCTAGTCACTCATGCTAATAGGCTTGCCATGTCAGCTCAACAAGTTTCACCGTAAGCCACCAAACTCTGCGGCCACAACTCATCAACTCCTTTCGTTCCCAGAGTCAAGGCATGACTGTATGACTAGGTCCCTACAGGATACATAAACTCATAATCACAGAAAGGGATCCCAAAATTTGGACCCTTGGAATTAACTATTGCTAGAAGTTTTATCTGCCATTGCAATTTATAGAAAAAGATTGATACCTCCTAGCCTTCCCCATTACCATCTCAACCCCTTGCCTCAGTTAACAAAAACTAGTAGGATGTGACATAAACTCATAATCTCAGAAAGGGTTCACAAAATTTAGACCCTTAGTAGGATGTGACATAAACTCATATCTCCCATTGCAATTTATAGAGAGATTGATACCTCCTAGCTTTCCCCATTACCATCTCAACCCCTTGCCCTCAGGAACAAAAACTGGTAGGATGTGTCTCTGGGAGCAAGAGCAGGGTAGCACACAATCTCTTGATCCAAATTGCCGAAGGAGAATTTATCTAACAAGGATAGGACTCTCTAGGAGATAGCACAAGGCAGGACACAATCTCTCAATCGAAAAGGTGCATTAGTACGACCAGATAAGGGCAAGAGTCCCAAGGAAGGCTGATTGGAAATTTTGGTTGCTCTGCTGTACCTCCGATTGATCATTGGACACTCCAAATGGGATAGGTTCCATCATGGTCCCAT
The DNA here is from genome assembly GCF_054954075.1 of Amborella trichopoda. NCBI lineage: Eukaryota > Viridiplantae > Streptophyta > Magnoliopsida > Amborellales > Amborellaceae > Amborella > Amborella trichopoda. Next base: position 52,988,354 of record NC_142341.1, on the reverse strand, counting down.
TCACAAGACTTTTCACACTTAGTATTGCAGGAAACACTTGGCATGATTTCATTGACTCCAATATAGGAACTAGTGAACAAGTTCACTCAGTTTTTATCTTGTACTCAGAATTAGCCACCTAAGTGTATCACATGCAAAAAGGAAGTAACTCAATGTCACAGAGACTGATTTTGGTTACGAGGGCCAGAGTTCTAGAATTCTTGAGCCACCCTTGCTTTCGTCACAACTTATGCCTAGGGCTCGGCCTGGGCCATACCTGGCCCAAGTCATCCAAAATTATTTTGGCTAGACCCGGGCTGAGCCTAGATCTAAAAAACCACCAACTGAACCCAAAAAAGCATTAGGCCAAGCTCGAGCCAAAATATATAAACCCATAAAAATATAAATTGTATAAATACATATTTTATAGAATTCATATAAAATTGAAAGAAGATTTGAATAAGATGAAGATAGGAAAGGCTTTAGGACCAGATGGTATCCCAATAGAAATGGTATCCCAATAGAAATTAGAAAGTGCATGGAGGAGATTGGCATTGACTGGCTGACCAAGTTGTTCAACAAGGTGTTGAGAACAAAGAAAATGCCAGATGAATGGAGGAAAAGTACTATTGTACTTATTTATAAGAATAAAAGAGACATATAGAATTGCTATCGAGGGATCAAACTTATGAGTCACACTATGAAGATGTGGGAAAGAGTGATTGAGCAACGACTAAGGCATAAAAAGAGTGTATCAGAAAACCAATTCGGTTTTATGCTAGGAAGTCAACAACTGAGGCTATTTTCCTACTTAGGTAACTGATAGAGAAATTTAGGACAAAGGGAAAAGACCTCCACATGGTCTCTATTGATCTAGAGAAAGCATATAATAGAGTACTTCGAGATTTAATTTGGTGGGTGTTGGAAAAGAAATGAGTCTCCAGATACTATGTCGACTTCGTGAGAGATACGTACAAGGGAGCACTAACTAATGTGCAAATAATTAGTGAGAGATGAGTGAGTTTTCAGTGACAACAGGCCTACATCAGAGATCAGCATTGAGCCCATGCCTCTTTGTTTTAGTTATAGATGACTTAACTAGGCACCTACAAGATGACGTACTATATTGTATGTTGTTCACAGATAACATAGTTTTGATCAATGAGACCCAAAACGATCCCAACACAAAGTTAGAACTTTGGAGGGATACTCTAGAATCCAATGGTTTTAGAATTAGCCGGACTAAGAGTATATGGAATGCAAGTTTAATATTAATAGGAGTAGAGACGAGAAAGTAGTTAAGAATGACGGTCAAGAAATACAAAAAAGAGTGCGCTCTCGTTACCTTGGGTCGATAATCCAGGAAAATGGAGAGATTGAGGAAGATATTCCACATAGAATTAGCGTCGAGTGGGCGAAGTGGAGATGCTCAACCAAATTTTTATGTGATCGCCGCATGCCAATGAAGCTGCAGGGCAAGTTCTATAGGACAGCTATGAGATCAGCTTTGCTTTATGGGCGGAACGTTAGGCGATCAAGAAGCAACATACCTATAGGATGAGTGTAGTTGAGATGAAGATGTTGAGATGGATGAGTAGCAAGACAAGAAGGGATAGAATTCGAAATAAATACCTTTGAAAGAACTCCGATGTGGCACCAATAGGTGATAAGATGAGAAAAAGTAAACTTGAGTGAGCTAGACATGTGCAGCACAAACCTACTACAACACCTATTAGGAAATGCGACTTAGTTCAAGTGGAAGGTTCAAAAAGGGCATCCCCAAAGGACATGATTGGAAGTAGTGAGAAAAGATATGGGGACTTATGGCCTCACTAAAGGTATGGCTCTTGATAGAGCAGAATGGCGGAGCAGGATTTGTGTAGCAGACCCCAAATAGTTGGAAAAAGGCTCCAAGGATGATGATGACATATTTTATATATAATACATAAAAGTTTTATATATAATACATAAAAAGATATTATATATATATATATATATATATATATATATATAGATGTATTATATATACATGTGTATATATATATATATATATATATATATATATATATATATATATAGATGTATTATATATACATGTGTGTATATATATATATATATATATATATATATATATACATATGTGTGTGTGTGTGTGTGTATAAATTTATATAAATATATATTCTTTTTTGGATCAGGATCGGGCCGGGCAGGATTGACCCCGGTATGGCCTGAAAATAATTCTACAAGGACCGACATGCGGACCTTATTTGTGGTCTCGCCAAGCCTGAAAGCCCGTGGGCCAGGCGGCCCATTGGCAGCCCTATGCATTGAGTAGTTTCTGTCTACTCCAATAAGGAGAGCTTATATTAATCATATCCTCCGAAAATCGAATACAAGAACATTGCATAACTACAACATAGTGACATTTAACTAGGGAAAACATTGAAACCATGAAAACATGAATGCACATGTAGAAAGTCCAACGACTTGCATTTTTTTTTTTTTTTTGAACAGCAAAGATCCAACAACATTGTCGGTATAAAGCAAGGACTTAGGACATTATCATATATAAATGAAAAGAAAAAAAAACAACAAAAAAAAAGATAAGAATTAGGCATAAATTTTGATTATGATATGCATCCACATTTTATATAGAGAGATTTTGGCACTGTCACCCTAATGTCCAGAACTTACCATTGTTGAAATGGTTTTCAGCAAATTAACAGCCTAACAAGGGCCAAGGATCCATGACTTAAAATACTAAACCAGCTTTTAAACACACATTGAGACACGTGCGCAATCATCCAGACGAGTATATAACTTAAGACCCAAGAAACATAATTCTCTACAAACAGGGAAAGGAATAATAACATTTCAAAGGAACTTACATTTGCTCCTTTGATGAAGCTAGCAATTTTCTGTAAATGCATAGAACAACTTTTACCGAACCAAAGTGTTCATTTCGCAGTTCCCTATAACATCTTTGCTCAAGGTATTTTGTAATCTGAAACACGCCAGAAAAGAAATCACTTAGTTACCTTCACAAATATAAAGACAAAGAATCAAATGAATATCAAACAAAACATTTAAGAGCCATTCATAAAGAAAATGCTTACTGCATGCAGCAATATGACATGCGCCAAATATATACAAACTATGATGACCGCAGTATCCTAAACTATTTCCCCTGGGACTAACACAAACCCTCCTCCATTAGTCTGATTTAACTCATGAAATGATGTATGATTCAATAGGTACCATAAAGACCTCCAGCACCATTATGTCAGTTTTACAGATCAAACAATGTCTTTGCCTCCAATAGTGTGCACCCTATTGTACCATCTAAGCTATCAAAAGTTCAAACACAAAAGCTCAAAGCACCATAAACACAAATAAGTTTTGATAACCTTGAAAATTTTTAAAAACAAACAAACCACCAACAGTGCTACAACAACTGATCAACATTATCATCATGAAAGGACTTCCCTTCAAAGAAGCCAACCTAGTGTTGAACCTCCCCACAACCAGATCATGCTAGACATGACATAAAAAAGCAGAATCATTTCATCGTACCATAGCTACATCTTGCTCAAGTCAAGTCAAGAAAGTATAGCAATACTATTCAGGCCACATGGATATGAATGCTAGTATATTAATCAATGTATTAAGCTTCAATCATATAGATGGATGCTTCCCTTTGCTGACTTTATTGTCTATTGAAGCTATAGAGATAAAAATGAAGGGATGTTGTTTACTACATACTGCACTAATAATATGACATTTTCAAACCATTTCACAAACAGCTAACTACTCCAATTCCATGACAGATATGCCCATTATGTTCAAGATAAGTGTAAATCAGTACATCAATAACTCTCCATAAGCTCTCTTTGGAATTCTGATGGAATCTGGTGCATTAGCGTTTGTATGACTGCCCACTCTCTTCCCATTTCAATTTATTGTCTATGGGTAGACTCTCTTCTTGCCTTTGCATACATAACTTTTCAAAAGAGAAGAGAGAGAGAGAGAGAGAGAGAGAGATCATAGCCTAAAAAATCTTAAGTCAGTAGATGTCTCGCCCAATTAAAGGTCAATTGATGAAACATACTTCCAACATATTTGTAAATGGTACATGAAAGTGAAGCATGCATATAGCAATAAACAAGTAAATTAGATAAATAAACCTTTGGGATACGAAGTGGATTTTTTGCAGCATATTCGCACAACTTGCAAATCTTCCTATCATTTGGTTCAGCATCCTGCACCACACAGATAATACACACAAGTGAATTGACAAAATTGTGATGATGTAAATCATAATGTGAAAGGGTTATAACACAGGTCTATAAGCAGGCATTAAAAATAACCATGAATCAAAATGTATATAAAATATATGTTTCGAGACCAAATTTGTGTGATCTCCTCAAATTTCTTAAATGTACTAACAAACCCAATAATTTTCCCATTAAATAACCAAACAACCAAATTGGGTTCCTGATATGAATTTAAAAACTCATCAGAAAGAGAAACTGAAAGAGCATTGTCATGCATATTAACAGCCAATACCAAATAAAAAAAAAGTGCGCCTACATCAATGCTATAGGATGATTTGAAAACTAAGACTGTGCAAATGATTAAAACTGAGACTAATATAGAAGGCATATAAGATATAAACCGACTAAGCAGACAGAGGTGCACAATTATTACATGCTAAACATAGATATGGATAGATAGATATAGAGAGAGCATCCTCAAAATTGAGACATAAGAGGGGGAGAGAGAAAGTTGGAGGAAAATAAGCACCAGAAACGGACATGAGAAATAGACAGAGAGAGAGATTGATCATTCTCAAAATTGAGACATGAGGGAAAGGATTGGAGGAAAATGAGCAAAAAGGATAGACCTGAGATCGAGGGAAAATGTCGGCCAAGAGCTTTTTGTATCGCTTCACTGGTTGGCGAGAGCGAGCTCGCAAAGAAGGGCAGAAGAAGCAGAGGCTGCCGCAAACCGGCAACACTCGCCTCGACATAACCCCCATTTTTTATTTCTCTGTCCCCAATAGTTATTGTTCCTTTAAAACTCTGCGGGGAATTTAGTTTTCCTTGATACCTTTTAAATTTTCGACAAAAACCAAGGAATTCACCTTCTGCTTGAGTCTGATGAATGTATCATTTGGGACCAGCCTGAATTCAAAAATGAATAAATAGACAAACAAAACAATTTGTAAATTTAGCATTGAATACGAATTCATCAGCGAAGTCTAGGATTTTTCATTTTTTTCTTCAGTCTGAGAGTTTAGGAGACCAGACAAGACCAAATCAATGAATGAATTAAATTTAATGCAATGTTAGATAGGAATTCCGCGGTTTCAGATAAAAATTGGGAAGACATGAAGCATAAGTGTTACAGTGGATTTTAGGTTTCTAAACAAAACTGAGAGATTGTAGAATTAGAGGACAAACCTGCAGAGAAAAAAAATTGTTAAAAAAAAAAGCATTCAATTATGTAATATCGTCATAAACATGAAAATGAAAAAACAAAAAAAAAATATGTAAAAACAAATTATCACATTATAGAGTGCATAGTGCAGAGTTGAATAATTCAAGAGAATCCTCTCCAAAAAACTGAACAATTCAGGAAAACTAGTGAACAATCGCTATCAACAGGGTTTTTGAAAACGAAAGACAAATAATCGTCAATAATTTCTCGGGTTTCTCAAAACCTCAGAACATAAAGCTGCACGCACTATAACTGTAAAATTCGATAAAAACCCATAAAATTGCAGATAAATATTTGCATTAAAAATTGAGATGAAATTCTAGATTGAATTGAGAAATTTGGAATAAATCCACAATAAAAAGCGAAATTCATGAACAAGACATAATTTAAAAAAAATAAAAAAATCAAATGACATAGGTCATTTTTTTTATTATTATTACCTTCTAATTGAAGCCTCCAGAAGAGGCGCAGAGGCTGCGAATCCCAATGGCCTTCTCAGGCTTGCAAAAGGTGTAAATAAGGCATTAAATTATAAACAAATAAAATTAAAATTTTGACCAATGAGAATACCCCTGATAGTTTAACTAATTTCGATAGAGCACTTTAGGAATCGGAAATCTCCCATGGGTGTAAAATCAAGTTTCAATGGAACTTGAAGCTCAAAAAAACAACCTACAGATTTTACAAATTGGTAAACACTTAGTTTTAGAGCGAAGTGAATCGTCTATATAATATGACATAATGTACATTGTTTTTAAAGCTTGGAATCTTAGATTCTTTTAGGAAAAAGTTTATATAGAGCCTAGGCTCTAAATAATCAAGTTAAAGCTTATCTTAAAAAATTTATTAAAAGAGGTTATATTGATGCTTAAATACCCTTAAATTGATCACCTCGATATCAAGATACATGGCCTCGGGAAAAAATTGGATTTTAAGTTTTGAAAGTAGTGTATCTTATAACCCATTTTTTCGACCCTGAATTTTTAAATAATTCAAGTTTTCATAGATCTACTCCATCTACACTATTTTTTAGGGAAAAATACAAAAAAAAACTCCAATATACACTACCTACACAACTTATCCCAACCAATCCTTTGCTCTCACTTTTTTCCCCACAACAACCTTTCTTCGCAAAAAATTCCCTCAACCCCAAAGGAATAAGAAAAAAAAGACTAAACTACCATTTTTTTACACGCCACACAGTGTGTTTAGTGCCCCAGCAATATATGAATGCGGTACGGCGATACACATCCTAGAGACGTTTCGTTCCGACAGTCTATAAAGACACTTCGGCAATAGGGCTTCTGGAACCACATCTCTCCGGTAATGTAATAGCACGATCCGGCATTATATTCAATGCTTCAGTAGTAGATGAATGCACTCCTACAGTATACCTTCTGGAGACATTTCGCTCTGGCAGTCTATTAAGGCACTCCGACAATAGAGGCTCTAGAGCCACAGCGCTCCGGCAGTGCATATGGAGATCTAGCATTCCTTACAAAGTGCTCCGGTGCTCTATACATACGCGCTCTAACAGTATGTTATGGACAGTTTGCTCCGGCAGTTATATACTGCGCTCCGGCGATGTATTACTTGGGCCTGATAGTAAGCGCCAATTGATTTTTTTTATACATAAAGGGTATTTCCGTCCAAAAAGTAACAACTTTTTACCTTTGGGGGCTTTTACGAAGGAAGGTTGTTGTAGGGGAAAAAGTGAGACAAAGGGTTGGATGGGGGTAAATTGCGTAGATAGTGTATATTGAGGGGTTTTTTTGTAATTTTTCATATTTTTTGAGCTCTAAATTTTATAATTAAAGATGAAAATATAATTTAGGGCTAGTCAAAGATTTCCAGTTTCCCGATACTATTTGAAGGTGGGCTCTAATTTGATTGTTTAGAGCCTCGGCTCTATACAAACAACATTGTTTTTTTTTTTTAACAATCATAATAGTCAAGACCAAAATGATCAATTTAAAGGTTTTCCAACTCCATAACTATAGGGGTGGCAATAGGTCGGGTCCGGACCGCCCGAATCTAGACCTGGATGTGGCCCCAAAAAAATGATAAGGTACCTAGACCTTGACCGGAAAATATAATGTGGGACGCAAAAAGTATTTCATATATTGGGACCTGAAAAAAAATTACCGAACCCAAACCCGATCAGACCTAAACCCGAATTATGTTTGGATCTAAGATTTGGACCTCGATCCGACCTGCTAGGTCTAATTTTTTCACCCATACCCAGATTCGGATCGAGTCTGCCCCTCGATCCTGGGTCGGATCCGAGTCCATTGCCACTCTTACATAACTTCAATGTTCGAGGAGTTTTGAAACAAGGCTTTAATATGCTACAGCCCTAACAAAATATTTTCCTTTATTTTCCTTTTTTATGTCCGTACATCATGATGTTTCTCTCTAGGTAATCTCTAGCCTGGTCTTAATTCTCTCTCTTGAGTGTGACCTTTGCTTTTTCTTAGATGGCATTCCTTTCCTTCACTGCATGGGGCTGGCAATGGGCTGGCCTGACTTGAGCCCAACTTGGTCCTAATTCGGCTGGTCTGAGCCAACCCAAGCTCTCTGTCTCTCTCTAAACATGAAGGGTATAGATCTCTCTCTCTCTCTAAACATGAAGGGTATGGATCTCTCTCTAATTGCTCATGGGAACCTTAGATCTAAACATGAGGTGGGACAAATGCCATCTAGATTGCAAACTTTCCATCCAACTTAAAGAATGCTTTTTGGGCAGCTCAATTTTTGTCCTTTGTTTTTCCCAATCCACGTTATGTCATTTGTCATAAATTAATTCCAATGGAACTTATTAATGGGCAATAAGTGTTTGGTGAGTAGCTCACTATTGCATCCACCTGATTTTAGCGGTGGCAACGGGTCGGGTTGGTCCCCGACGAATCTAGACTCAATCGAACCCGATCTAAAAATTAAAATATCTATGGACCTTAAAAACCTGAATAGTATTCGAATACAAGATTTGGACTCGACATGACCCAGGTCCATTTTTTGGACCAGATCACGTCTACTTTCGGGTAACGAGTCCGGTCCATTGCCACCCTAACCTGATTTTGGAACTCCCTATCTATGTGTCTCACATCCATGATTTTGGAACTTCTTTAACATTTCAAATCAAATGGAATAAACAGAATGAATGGTCCAAAAAAAATACCACTTTTAATGCTCAAATTTTAGTTTTTGATAATTCATGATTGTGATGATCCAGATGATAGACCTGCTTAGACTTTTTACTAAGAGGCGGATCACTGTAACACGTGTGTCCTCGGGCTTACCTAAATCCCATCCTTTAATTGGTGGTTTGTCATTTGTCGTAAATTAATATTAAAGAACTACAAATTTAATAGGCCACCATGATTCAAGTGCAATTGATTCAGCCATAGCTGAATTATTCATCCATTACACATGCTTTAAACTAATTACCGTGGATTTGAGCAAACCATTTGTTACAATTGTAGCTAAGTATTTAAAGAATAAAATGCAAAAAAATGTATTTGGTGAGTCGGAAGACTCGTGTGTCCACCGTGGATGTCATGGATTTGTGTCCTGAAACATATCTCAAATCAAGATGACTCCATTTCCACCTGAAATGCTGAATTTGGAGTTCAAAAAGCAATGCACATTCAATGATTTTAAATAATCGAAATTAATGGTCCATAAAAAGTATAAGATAGGCCATTTTAGAGGCACAAATATCCATTTTTCATATTCATGATCATCACAACGACGTAAATAGCTGATCGGAAGTTTTAAAATTTCTTCACCTGGAATCCTATTTCAACTTAGATTTTGAAAAGGCATACTATAACATGTGCAACACTGGACGCATCTAAACCCCTCTCATAAAATAAAGATAGAACTTGACATGAGTCAGATTGAAAACACAACCACGACAAGATACTTTGTTAGTTTACTGCCAAAGGCCCAAAATCTAAAAATTTCAATAGGGCACCAAGGATAAAATAAGCAAGGATGCATTGGCCAGGTTTTAGCAGACTCAGTTTCTTGTTGTACTCCACATTTAATAATTTGTTACTCATTCCCTACACTAATATACTTAATAAGTGATCTCTCTCTCTTTCTCTGGTTGCAAGAGATTATCAGTTCCTTGTTTTACTCCACATTTAATTTTATTTATTTGTCATTGATGTTTCAAGATGGTAGAGCTCAATCCCTACAATAGATATACTTAATGGATGATAATTTTTGGATTGGGTCTGATTCCGCTTTTGGATTTGGATCCGAAAAGTATAAATCGGATTTGGATCCAGATCCAGATCTGATTGGATCCATAATATTTGGATTTGGATCCAGTTCCAAATCAATTCCAATTTTGTGTATTATAAAGTTTAAATATAATTTTAAAAAGCAAACTAATTATATATATTAAAGATTAATAAATATATAAATTATAACATATATGTATATATATGATGGAAAAAGTTTATATAAGTGCGAAGCTATAAACAATCAAATTAGGGCGCACATAAAAAAATTCACCAGAAGAAGTTGTTTTGATGCCCGAATATTCTCAAATTGATCATATCGATCTCGAGATGCATGAACATGAGAAAAAAAATGATATCAAGTTTTAGAAATAGTGCATCTTGTATTGCATTTATGGACCGCCAAATTTCAAGATTTTCAAGTTTTCATATATCTGCTCTATCTACACTATTTTTTAAGCTTTAATTTTTATAATTAGAGATGAAAATATATTTTATGGCTATCACAAAGATTTCCAGTATTGAAGCCACATTTCTTGGCACTATTTGAAAGTGCACTTTACTTTGATTGTTTAGATCATTGGCTTTATGCAAACCGCAGCACCCATATTTAATAATATATTATTTAAAAAACTGAGTCCGATCCGGATCGGATACACCTTTACCCGGATCCAACCTAAATTACTATTTTGATCTAGAGTTTGGATTAGATCCAACACTTGAATCCATACCTAGATCTAGATAGGATCCGAATTTTAGGTTTTCGGATCCGGACCGAGTAATTCTTAGCCTACTTAAAAGTAATATAAATCCCTCTCTCTCTCTCTCGTATCAATTTTCTTACCAAAAAGGTCTCCGTTAGTTTTGCAATGAATGGGGGCACAGTTTCACCCTTTACAAGACCAGGGAACACTTTACCCATGACAAACAATAATGAATGATAATAATGGGGAACATGGTGCATGCTCAATGGGCAATGTTTATTTGTTTAATCTTATTTTATGAATTGCTTTATTAAAGGGGAAGAGTCCATTGTCTTTGGTAAAAACTAGTTTTCAATCATCTTCTATTATCAAATGTGAACTCTAACGCTTGGGTTTTGTCATTGACCACGTTCAAAGTCTGAAATAAATGATTTTAAATTTTTTTTAAAAAAATGACAAAGTCTGAAATAAATAATTTTAATTTTTTTTTTAAAAAATGACAATGTTGCCAACTGCTCGATGGTATATCACGCTAGAAATGACGGTTCTGCATTTTTCTATAAGTAAATAGTATTGCAATAGAGCCTACACGACATGTTATTGTAGGAGCAGAATGTGCACTAAATTTATCGGGCAAATGACATACTTGGAGTATTTTCTTGACTCGAAACTCTTCGATGTACTTTATAATCAATGAAAGCGTATTTTTAATTTGAAATTTTTAAATACTAAGGTATGATCACCTAAAATTGAACGATCTCTTCTCAATATTAGATATTGATTTTTATGGCACGATGAGTGCAAATAAAAGTTTTTTTTTTTATATATTTTAAATGCTGGTCTCTAGGACAGGAAAATCACATCCTTAAATTGTGAAACTTCATAAATACTCTTAAATGGGGTTTTACCAAGGGAGTGGATGCATTATATGATCCAACGGGAGCACAGAATCTCATGGCACCATATTTCACAGTATATGTTAATTTTTCTCTAGTGTTATGACATAATATTTGATGATTAAAAGCATTACCCAAATAGGTACTCCCCAGTAAACAAAGTGTGGGTATTGTCTAGTTGATTGATCTTCACTAAAAATGAAAGAAAAAATATGATAATTCTATTGGTTGCTTTTATCACACTTTTTATCTTATCTAGATTCACATGTGAAAGTGAGAAAAGGAGCCTGGTTGAGAGCTTAGTTCACATTCACATTTAAGGTAAAGTTTATCTCTCTCCCTCTCTCTCCCTTGTTGAGGACCTAATTCACATTCACATTTAAGGTCAAATCTCTCTCATACACATTTAAGGCCAAGCCTCTCTCTTAACCTTTTCGAGGGCCAATTCACATTCATATTCAAGGTAAAGTCAATTCACATTCACATTTAAGGTAAAGTCTCTCTCTTTTCTAGGAGCCTTGTTGAAGGCCTAATTCACATTCACATTCAAGGTAAAGTCAATTCAAATTCACATTCACATTTAAGATAAAGTCTCTCTCTTTTCTAGGAGCCTCGTTGAAGGTCTAATTCACATTCACATTCAAGGTAAAGTCTCTCTTCTAGGATCCTGGTTGAGGGCCTAATTTGTTAAACTTATTAAAATGTATTTTTTATAAATCATAAGAGTTTTTATTTAATTTCATTTGGAGTGATGTAGTGAGGTTGTATTTGTAATTTTGTATAATAAGAAATTATGAAAGTACTAGGAGCTTAGTAGTTATTGTTGTAAGTTAGCAATTATTACTATAAGTGGGTAGTTATTGTAGTAAGTATGGTTGCAAGAGTCTCTATTTAAAGAGAGGCGTGGTTGGAAAATTGGGTCACATGTACTAAGGTTAATATTGGGCGTCAAGATTGTAATGCCTTTGTGTACCCCATTTTTCATATTTGAATGAATGCAATTTTTTCTTCCATCTTATCTTGGTTGTTCTTCTTCTTTCTTTTTGGTTGTGAGTTTTGGGTTAGTATGACATTGTTACATTAATTAAGAAGTGGATTATTCCGGTATTATAACATTTGTCTTTCTCTACATGGTATCAGAGCCACAAGGGTGGTGATGTTGTCTCGACTCCCTTGGTGAAGAAGATCAATGATTGGTTTTTGAAGATGGATTCAAGTGAAAGGTCTAATGGTTTTAATGTTGAGTTGGAAACTCAACTTAGTCCGTCTTTCTATTTCCCAATTATTTTAAAAAATTTAGAATCTTTGTTTGGAGATCTCCCATTAACAGGGAATAACCTATTTGGATGCACGTGACTTAGTTAAAGAGGGAGTATATTATCTATATTACTTCTATATGATGGTAGGTTATGTAGGCATCATTGGTAAATTTTGAGAATCTCTTTGGTGTCCTGTTAAATTGCCAGATTTCCAATTTCGAGAAATGGTGGAGATGTTCGAGAATGCATGATCTCCTTTCCAGAAAATCACTTTAAGGGGGAATGTTAAATTATTAAAGTATATTTTCTAAAAATCATAATAGTTTTTATTTAATTTTATTTGTAGTGATGTAATGATGTTGTATTTTGTAATTTTGTGTAATAAAAAAGTATGAAACTACAAAGAGGTTAATAGTTATTATTGTAAGTTAGTAGTTATTGTTGTAAGTTGGTAGTTAATATAGTCAGTATGGTTGTAAGAGCCTCTATTTAAAGAGATGTGTGTGGTGGGAAAATTGGGTCACATGTATTAAGGTTAATATTGGGTGTCAAGATTGTAATGCCTCTGAGTACCTCGTTTTTTGTCTTTTTTCCATCTCATCTTGGTTGTTCTTCTTCTTTCTACTTAGTTGCGAGTCCTAGGCTAGTGTAACATTGTTACACTAATTGAGAAGCAGGTTGTTCTGGTATTATGGCATCCGTCTTTCTCTACATAATTCACATTCATATTTAAGATAAAGTTTTTATCTCTTTCTTATATTAATTCGATAAAATATTGTGTGAGTTGGGGATCAACAAAAGGAAGTGCATCGTAATGAACTATTCACCTCGGTACATGGTCACAAATCACTCTAACTGTTAGATGTGAATTATGATAAATCGAAGTGTGTTACAACATCCGAGAATTTTTATTTTGAATTTTGAGTATAATTAATTAGAAATCCTCAACCACTAAATTTCACATTTGGTGGTCAATAATGAGTGTGATCTCCTTTATACAAAAAAGAAAATAGTTTTATTATTGTGAGCTTGATGGCCTAGAACTATCAGACAACTAATGTTCAATGACAACTAATAAGGGTAGTAGGGAAATTCCCTACTACCCTTAATTGGACTTTGTGTGCAATTAATTAGAAATTCTCAATGACTAAATTTTACATTTAGCAGTCAATAATGAGTGTGATCTCTTTTATACAAAAGAGCAAATAGCTTTATTATTGTGAGCTCTATGGCTTAGAACTACCAGACAACTAATGTTCAATGACAACTAAAAAGGGTAGTAGGGTATTTCTTTGCTACCCTTAATTGGACTTTGTGGGTAATTAATGAGAAATCCCCAACCACCTGATTTCACATTTAGTCGTTAATAATGAGTGTGACTTCCTTTATACCAAAAGTAAATAGTCTTATTATCGTGAGCTCGATGGGCTAAAACTATATGATAACTAATGTCAATCGACAACTAATTAGTGTGGCAAGGTGTTTCGATCACTATTTTTATACTTTTGGTGCAGTTGAGTCAAGGCCATTTCTCTTCCAAAAAATTAGGTCAAAAAGATTTATGGAAAAACTAAAAATAAAACAGTTTGCATGCACCATCCCAATCCTGATTTAAGAGTAGGGTGGCAACGGGTCAAGTCGGGACCCGAACCCGAAAAATGATATGAGACACAGACTCGGACCCAGGCCCGAAAATATAGTGTGGTACCCGAAGCCGACCCAAAAATTAAAATGTTTATGTATAACTATATTAAATTATATTTTATATATGGAAAAAGCTTATATAAGATTGCAACCTTAAAATGTAGAATCATAGATGCACCTCAAAATATCCATCGGAAAAGGTTGTTTTGATGTGGAAAATATCTCTAATTAATCAACTCGACATCGGGATGTATGAATATGAAAGGAAAAAAAAAATTGGAGTCCCAGAAATTGTGCATCTTGCAATACATTATCTAGACCGTCAATTTTCAATATTTTCATATGTTTATAGATCTGCTTGATTTTAACCATTTTTGGAGTTTAAAATTTTATAATTAGATATGAAAATAGATTTTGAGATATAAAAATACATATTATGATAAATTTTGGAGTTGCGCTTTATTCGGATTATTTAAGGTTGCAACCTTGTAGAAGCCGCACCCTTATATATTGGGATTCAAAAAATATTATTGAACTCAGATCCGAACTCGGACCCAACTTACCCAGACCCAAATAGTATTTGGATCCAAGATTTGGACCCGGACCCAACCCGTTGTGTCTAATTTTTTGATCCATTGCTACCCCTATTTAGGAGATTGAATCTCAGCCACAAGTGTTTGCCTTTATGAGGGCATGTTAAATAACTACATACAACATCCTTTCCCCTCTGCCCAAATAAAACAAAAACATACATACACACCAAAAAAAAAAAAAAAAAACCACACATATATTGACAGTGTTACTGTTAGCCATAAGATGCAAAACTAGACCACTGGAAGTATGTCATAATTTGTCATCAACATCTATAAAATGTTTTTTTTAATGATATGACACACCCTTAGCTACCCAATTCCATGCAAGATGAAGTTTCTATAAGACCAACGTTTTATGAAAACAAAATAAAGTCACACCTCAAATCCTCATTCAGAAAGCACTTTTGGCAATGGAAATCTTCACTATGGATCTAAAATCAATTTTCAACATCGACAATAAAATTTAAACTAAAAAAACATTATAGATCTTACGGATCTATTACCACTAATGGATAGTCTAGATAATTTGTTACAATATACATTGTTTTTCAGACCTTAAAGTCTTGATTGTTTTTCACAACCACAATGTTCAAGCTGAGATGATATGTGTAAAGGTTTTTCACTGTTCTGAATTGTAATTTTTTATAAGTTATAAGGTGATGCTTTACTTATTTTGATAGGGTTGTAGCCCTCGCAAACCATTTTCCTTTCATGTATGACAACGTGTGGTAGTAGTGACCTTACATAAAAAAAGTGCGTCTTAAAGCATTTGGATCAAAAGGGCACGCTTGTTATGCTTCCCCTGCTGCATAAAAATTATATACTTCCCCCTATCCAACCTTTTATTTTAAATGGATGGCTGAAATGGCTCCAGTTACAATGTCACATCTCTACACTATTTTATTTCTAGTTTTTTTCTACAAATTATTTTGACACCAAATCTCGAGCGTCCACTCCTCTTTGATACTCGCACTTGAAAAAAATATAAAAAATATTTCCAACAAAATAAAATAACCAAAATACAACTTAAAGTTTCAAAAGATATTTTGGTTATTTTATTTTATCGAAAAAATATTTTTAATATTTTTTTTAGGTACACCCCATTGAAAAGATGACATATACCAAATTTCACTTTCATACAATTTGTAAAAAAAAAAACTATAAATAAAATTCTTTGAGATGTCAGATCATAGATCAGTGGCTCACTTGATCTAAATTGGACGGTTGGATGGGGGGGGAGGAAATATATATCTTCTATACTATAGTATAATTAGAAGTGAAACTAGATAGGTATTTGAGCTGGTCACCGAACTAGACGGGTGTTTGAGCCGGTTTAGTCAGGTGCCAGATCATTATAAATTGCACTAAAAATTTTGTTATTCTCAAAAGATCCATATTTTTGTAAAATCTAATTAGTTTATATCTAGTTGCTACCATGCCGTTTTAGTCAGGGGCAAGCTTTGTATGCTTCCCCTACAACATACAAGTTATATCCTCCCCCTTATCCAATTGTCCATTTTGAATGGAGGGTTAAGATTGCCCCAATCACAATGCCACGTCTGTAGACTATTTTATTTTCAATTTTTTTCTATAAAGTATTTTGACACCAAAATTTGGATGTCGATTCCTCTATTAAACTCGCACTACAAAAAAATATAAATTTTTTTTTTCAATAAAATTAAATGACCAAAATACCCCTGAAATTTTAAAGGGGTAATTTGGTCATTATATTTAATCAAAAAAATATTTCTAATATTTTTTATAAGTGCGCCCCAATGAAAAGATGACACGTACCAAATTTCATATTCATACAATTTGTATAAAAAAACCTAAAAATAAAATACTTTGAGACTTCAGATCTAAGATCAAACGGTGAGTGTTTATCTTGATCAAAATTGGACGGTTGGATAGTAGGGGGAGGATAGAACTTCTATGCTATAGGGGAAGCATAGAAACCGTTCCCTTTAGTTTGGATATGAGAAAAAAAAGATTTTCATAAATAGTGCATATCGAAACCCTTCCCAATCTGTAGCAAAATGTTGTTTTACTATAGCAAATCATCGATTCCTTTATAGACTCGGCCAATTTTCTATATACATGCAAAACCAAAACGGGGTGACCGATCCCTAGGTCGGACCGGAAAATTCCGTGCCAACTCAATGTTTTTTAAATTACTGGTTTGAACTTTAAACCCTTGATCTCCCTTACCAAAAAGCAATATCAAAATAGTGGAACTTTAGCCTTGTGGGATCACCTCTAACTAAAGGGAAGGATTTCTATGCTTCCCCTATATCATAGAAGTCCTATCTTTTTTTTCTCATTTTCGAGATGTAGGAATATGAGAAAAAAAAGATTTTGAGTCCTATAAATAGTGCATATCACAACACATTATCTATAGACCATCCATTTTCAAAATTTTGATATGTTTATAGATCTGCTTGATTTGAACTCTTTTTGGAGTTTAAAATTTTACAACTAGATATGAAAATAGATTTTCATATAATCCGAAATAAATTTTACAGAAAAATTATATGTTATGATAAAATTTGGAGGTGCGCATTAATTGGATTGTTTAAGGTTGCGACTTCATAGAAACCATACCCTTTAAATAATCATGTATGTATTTAATATAAGGAAAAGTTTATATAAGGTTGCAACCTTAAAATGTAGAATTGCAGATGCACATAAAAAATCCATTGGTAAAGGTTGTTTTAATGTTGAAATACCCTCTAATTGATCGTTTTGACATCGAAAGGTATGACTATGAAAGAAAAAAAGGATTTTGAGCACCATAAATGGTGCATCTTACAACATATTATCTAGACCGTCCATTTTCAATATTTTCATATGCCTATAGATCTACTTGATTTTAATTACTTTTGGAGTTTAAAATTTTATATTAGATTTGAAAATAGATTTTGAGATAATCTTAAAAATATTTTACAGCAAAATTATATGTTATGATAAAATTTGAAGGTGCACCTTAAATAGATTGTTTAAGGTTGAACCTTATGGAAACCACATCCTTTGACATAATATTTATATAGGGAAAATATCTTATTATTCTCTATTTTTAATTTAGATATCTCATCGTACCCAAGAATTGAAAATATTACTCGTAAGCAATAGGACTCCATTTTTTGTATCTTCCAATCCTCTAAACCCTTTTGACCATGTATTATTGACCTCAACAACTTATAAAATGACTCTATTTCTATCTATTTAAAACTCCATCTCTCTCACATAATCGTCTCTCTCTCAAAACTCAATCTCTCTCTCACACCATCATTTATCTCTCTCAAAATAACATCTCTCTCCCTAAAACTCAAACTCCATTTCTCTCTCTCACATAAGAAGGTGTGCTCGTGTATGTGCTCAAGCTAAATCCCTTGGCTGGTAAACTCATCGAGAATAAGAAAGTGTGCTCGTGTTCGAGCTCAAGCTAAATCCCTTGGTTGGTAAAAAATTTTGTTCGAGAAGCGTAGAGAAAGAGATGGAGTTTGAATATGGTGTCATTTTAGTATTTATTTGAATAAAAAATTTATGGTAAAAAAGGTGCAAGGGTTGTAAAATAGAAAAGATGAAGTATTTTTGCTTACGAGTAACACTTTAAATTCTTGAGTCATGGGATATGGAAGTTAAAAATAAGAGATAAGAAGACATTTTTCCATTTATATATTATTTTTCCATTTATATATTATATTAATTGGCATCGTCGGTGTCCGGGCCGGGTCTACGGGCACTAGAGCCAGAGAATGACAAGTCCGGGCCTTTTCCAGCTCTTGTCAAACATTCCGAATGTTTTCATGTCTTTAACATTGCCCTCTCCTGTTCTCCCTCTTACGCGCCTCTGTTCTCATCTGCTTTGCGCAAGCCAAGGTCTGTTCGCGCCGCGCACCCTTCCCTCGTATAACAGGTACTTTCTCATCCCTCTCTCTCTGTCTATCTCTCGCATCCCCGACCTCATCTCTCTAGAGCTCTCACACCACTGCTCTCTCTCTCTCTGCAAATACCTCTACCCCAAATCTTTCTATCTCTATCTCTCTTAGTCAATGGGTAAAAGCCATTTCATAGCTCCCTCTCTCTCTCTCTCTCTCTCTCTCTAGAGCTAGGCAGCACAGGGGAGCTTGGGTCTGGCCACGCATCTCTCTCTCTCCATGAAGGAAGAGAGAGATAAGGCTTGGGGCGTGACATTTTTGGTCACTTATTTATGCAGGGTTTTTATATATGGTTCTTTTACTGGTTTCCCTCGCTCTTTATTTTTTTCCTTTTTGCCTAATTTTATTTTGCTTCTTGCAATTGTGAATGTAATTGTGTTAACCTATTAATGTATGTTATGGGGTCTTGTTACCTTTTTTTTTTTTATTAGCTATTTTCTCTGTTTTATTTTTTTATCCTGTAATGTTTTCTAATTTTATTTGGGTTTCAATTCCAGAAACGTGTAGAACTTGTGCTATTTTGGCTTCTGATATTGACCAGAACTAGAGAATGATAAGGGATTTTAATGGATGAAGGACTTTCAGGGGTTTTTTAATTGAGATGGAGGAAATTCAGATTATGCATATTTAATAATTATTTAAAAAATTATAGCACTATTGGATGTCCATTCTGAAACTGCAGAGTTTTATATGTGAATTCAAGGGCACGTTCAGTAAGCCAGATGATCAGTGTTTCTTATTTTTTAAGAATAACCGGAAAGGTAGATTTTTAAACTAATATTTCTATAAATCTTTGTTGGTTTTCCCCTATTTATTGGGCTGATTTTTTTCTGAAACTCTTAGATGTTTATCATTCCAGTAAAACTACTTTTCTCATTCCTTCTTCAGTTTTTTCTCTCTAGATGTTGCAATATAAAACTTTTTCTTTTTTAGGTGTTTGGGATGAAATTCCTAAATTTACATGAACTTTGTTGTAATTTGAACTAGTTGCTTATTCCTATATTTCTATTTGTTGAAACTGTCGAAGAAGTTTATTTTATTGCGAGCTGTTGGCTTATCTTGTCAGATTACTTTGTAGATTTGAAATACTCCCATCAAAACTCAATGGAACAATTAGAATATTTTGAGTTTTTGGTTGTCAAAGTTCACAAAAGAATTTCTTATTTTCAGAGTTTTTAAAATGATTGTCCTTCTTTCTTATGGATGATTTATGGGATTCTTAGCAGAATGGTGATACACTACCCTTTAATTTTAGAAGACCTCCCCATGAGTCTTAATGGATTTTTCGAAGTTTCATGAAGTATTTAAGTTCTATGAGAATTAGAATATTGAGGGCTGTCTAACCATTGAAATATGACATTCGTACGCTTTTTCTTCTTTTTTTGCCTTCTTTCCTTTATCATCTCTGTGTGTGTGTGGTGATAGTATGTATTAGTGCTTTTTGTTAAGTATTTGGATAAAATATTTCATTTTGTCTTCTTATTTTGATTGATCTCTTCCTTTTTCTTTTTCTTTCATGTGTAGGACTTTTGGATTTTTCAGCTACCTAGTTTTTCTTTTTCTCTCTATCATCTTCTCTTGATCTTTTGTTTTCACCTATCATATTGGGTATGGGGTATCAAACAGAGAGTTTGAGAGACTTTCTCAGGCAAATAAGCATTGGTACAATTGTTTTTCTCTCTTAAATTACTATTTAAACTTATCCAATCCAATCCCCTGCGTTTGTTCTTGTCTCATTCTTGTTCTCTTATCTCTTCAAAAATCTTTGTTGTTTCCTGTTCTCTTATCTCTTTAATTTTTGGTATTAGCTTCATCTAGCATTCGAAGATTCACTTATGATAACTTCGATCTATATTCCCATGCCCCTCATATGACACCTCCAAAGGCTCAGAACCCGATCTTATTTGATGCATGAGCTTCGAAGATGTGGTTACAATCTGGTTACCTGGAACTTACAAAGTCCGCATAATGGAGCATTGATCTTTTTGGAAAATCGGATCTCAGACTCCAATTGATGTTAACCAGAGAAACCACAAAGCAAAACACAAATCAAGGTTCAAGTTTGATTATATTAGAAAGAGTTCGGGAACTAGGTCCTTTATAAGCAACCTATTGATTTCCAATCTCCTATATTTTGGCAGGGGATGCATACCCGATTGACACTCCAATGTTCAAATTAAAGAAGTTATCTTTATTTCGCTAAATATATGCATAGAGTTGCTCTAGTTGAATTACTATGTTGGTGTAATTGGAACTTGTCTTTATATCTCTAAATATATGCATAGAGTTGCTCTAGTTGAATTACTATGTTGGTGTAATTGGAACGAGCTTGTCGATGATATAAACAAAAGAACTGGCTCGTTTCTGCCCTTCACCCTTGCAAGTTTTGTATTTACATGATGGAAGTATTTCTGTTGTGTCCCCTATTCAAAGTTACATGGGTTGATTTTATCACAATGTGAAGCTACTTGCTTTCACTGTTATGTTTTTTTTGTGGGGGCATAATATGGTATGAAGAATTGGAGCATTATTTTGTTTTGAATGTGAGCATTATAATTAGATCTGGTGAAGATTGTGGGCGTCTTAAACGTCTTCTTCATAGAAGACATATCAGTCTCATATCACTAAAAAATGAATGAACAGTTAAAACTAGCTTATTCACAACTCTCCAGAAGCCTAACGTTCCCTGGGTCAATCAAGTGGGTTTCCTTACTATTTCAGACATGTTATCAAACACAATTCCTAATACTTCCAAAAGGATTATTTTCCAGTTCCCAGGAAAGAAGACTTGTTTCTAGGGAATGTTTACTTTCCAGCAATCAAATAGGCTGATTCTTGAGGCCTGAATCTCTCTCTCTTCATCGTTCAATGCATGCAAATTTTTTGGGCTTTCCGTAGTGCCTGAAACTTCATTGGCTCTAGTGTTTTTCAGGCATGCAGGGCTCCGAAGCTCCAGATTCCATGGCCGTAGACCAGGCTCAAGCTCAAACCAGGCTGAGGTTCGAGCCCCTAAAGGCCCATGAGATGAACGATGGGAGGGTCCAGTTTCGGAAGGTCTCGGTGCCTGCGCATAGGTTCAGTCCTTTGAAGAAGGCATGGATGGAAATTTACACTCCTGTGTACGAGCAAATGAAGATTGACATCCGGATGAACCTCAAGGTACAGCAAGTTCTTAGAGAGTTGCTCTTTTTTGTGTGGTTTGGTAGTGTTTTTCATGGACATTAAATTCGGGGATTTGGATTTAGACTTTAGTCTCATTTTGTATCTTGGAAGAGTTGGTTCTGGATCTGGTCAACTTGATCAATCTTATTCCCACGAAGAGTAATTCCTATATTTGTATATTTAGGTCCCGTCTTTGGTGTTTCTTTATATTACAATGTTACTATTACCGTGGTTTGATTTTGTTAAATCCATTCGGATCCAACAATTGGGGTTTTGTTGCAGTTCTCTGCTTTATGTGACATGGTCCATGAATTTGTTGCTGATGCAGTCTTAGATCATTTATGTTCTTTGCTGAATCGTTTTAATTGAATTACCGCTTTAATTATTAGCACACATCTAGATGCTACTAGGCAGTGGCCAATGTTTAAGAAGGCGGATTCGGCTGCCTAGGCAGGGCACAGATACCTGGCAACCTGGAGAAAAAGGGGCCCTCTAGGTCCTTTATGATGATATTTGGGGGTTACTGTTGGTTATTAAATCCCTGATTGAGTACATAGAACATCTATTTTTTTAAAAGAACATTGTTTCATAGTTACGAACGAACATCTGATTTTTTTCTCCTTTTCAATATTTCGTCAATCCGAGGAAGAAAATGAACTAGCATGTTTGAGTTTATTGACATTCTTTTAGGATTGAGTTACCGGATCTTAATAAATGTTAAAAAACTCAAAATAAAACTTACACTGCAATGGGCCAATAATTGAAAGCCAAAAATGAAAAAGAAATCCACATAAACCATAAGAAAATTGAAAAAAAAAAAAAAAAAAATCAATACCCAACATTCATAAATATTGCCAAACCCTAAACCTAGAAATGGAATACACTAACCTGTTAAAACCCAATTGAACTTGACTCGAATTGGTGACCTTTGGGTTGCCAAAAGACCTCTCTTGCAAGACCTCAAAGTCTCAAAAAGTTTTGGATTGAATGCTTATCCAATTTTGCTAGAAATCAAAAAGTTTGAATTTTTTTTATCCTTAAAACGGGGGAAATGTCAAATTGTGCTATTTGCCAAGGGCGTTTTTTCAACGTCAGCCAAGGGTGTTTCGTCTAGCCGCATACTAGCCCGAATAGTGCCCTGCCTGGGCCCTATTCAGTCATTGACAGTGGCGATCTTGGTTGAGGGAATTGGTTTTAGGGTTTTGAAAATTGTCTTTCCTTTCTGGGGAATAAATCATTTTGGAAGTTTTTTTTTTAACCTAATTTTCTGATGAGTTTGATTCGAAGTGTTGTTTTTGAAGTGGTATTAGTTTGCTTGTCATTATTGTGACCTAGCTTTGGATTAGGTTGAAGTTTTGGCTACTATGCCATGGGTGTTGGTCCAATCAGGGTCCCACATATGGTAAATATGTTCCGTCTTCTGTAGCAAAATTCACCCATTTAATTCCAACTCCCAAATATTTTCACACTTTATGGAGAGTTCAAGTTATTTTGTTTTTTTTTTTAGTTTTCCATATGGTACATGTGTTTCAATCTCAAGAACCACTTGTTTTCCATGTGTAGGTTGTTTTGAAGCATATTTTCTTGTGTGTTTTCATCTTTGTTTTTGTTTCGGAACTGTCTTAAGGACACAAGCCTTTACATGTTCACTAGTTTCATGCTGGTTTAAAATTTGTGCAAGACTCAGAAGTTGGTGTACCACAACATATGGTCATTCTAATGGAAGAATTGGAAGGCATTGCAATAATAGGAAGTGGTGTGAAGCATTAGTTGAGTGTTGAATTAATTTGCTGATAAAGATATGTTTAATAACTCATCTAACAGACCCTAAAACTTCTAAATTTGGTTCTTTGTTCTGCCACTTGATGTCCTTGAGGTTGTTGCATATGAACAACTTCAAGCCTTTATTGTCTATCAACTCAAAGTTCACTTATGAGAAAACCTCTCATAAGTCCACCATGAACTGGTCTTCCACTTATCAGGGCCTGAGTTCATGTTCACATAAGTAAGCTTTGTCCTTTATTCTGCTGTGTCCAGACAAAGGGATGAACTTAAGGGACCACATTACTGTCAAATAAAGTAGGAGTATTTTGTCTTCCCATCATGTGGTTGCTGCAGCTATTCTCTAAATACCACTCTCTTTTTATCTCCCTTGTCATATGACATGGTTCTTATGTTACCCTCCGATGTTTTTTCTCCTCACAGCACCATCTGTAATGTCACCCTTTGAATTTTTTATTTAGGCTTTAAGCAGTGTTATTTGCAAACAATTAACCATTCAATTATAAAAAAATCAGCTTTATCTATAATTTGAAAACCAACATACGCCTAAGGTGTACAGGTTACATTGTTTTGAAAATCTGTTTCTTTTTATTTTTATTTTTGGGGAACAAGTTTTGAATTATAAAATTTGAGCTTGTGCTTTGAGTTTGCTAAAATCCGTTTGTTTCTCGTGTTCAGGCTAGAAAGGTGGAATTGAAGACACGAACGGACACTCCCGATATCAGCAACCTTCAGAAATGTGTGGATTTTGTGCATGCATTTATGCTCGGGTTTGATTTACCTGATGCCATTGCCCTTTTGCGCCTTGATGACCTCTATGTCGATTCGTTTGAGATTAAAGATGTCAAGACTTTGCGAGGCGAGCACCTCTCTAGGGCAATTGGAAGGCTCTCTGGTAAAGGTGGCAAGACCAAGTTTGCAATTGAGAATTCTACTCGAACAAGGATTGTTATAGCCGACTCAAAGATTCACATATTGGGTTCATTCTTGAACATTAAAGTAGCTAGGGATTCTCTTTGCAGTCTCATCTTAGGATCACCTGCAGGTAAGGTTTATTCTAAGCTCAGAGCTATCAGTGCCAGAATGGCCGAGAAGTTTTGACATTCATATACCTATTGCTTGAGTTATTCTTGTTTGGTGCCGAACCTCTTAAAAGAAAAAGAAAAAGATTGCTAGTTTCTTCTTGTGATTCAGGTGGCGCGTCGATTTTGTTCATTGAACTTGAGTTTTGCTAGTTAATGAGAAAGAGGAAGGGGAAGGGGAAAAAAAACAGAAAAAGTGGCTGTAGCATTCTTATGATGCTTGCATTAGTTTTTTGCTTACTGAATATGATTTTACTTATTAAGTATTGTATCAGTTATGGGAAGTGAAATCATTTGTTTGCTGATGCAGAATTTACATAAAGTTTGGTGCTCAAATCTTTTCAAATTCATTTATTCCATCATAGAAAAAGGAAAAAGTTTATATAAGGGCGAGGCTCTAAACAATTAAATTAAGGCGCACTTCAAAAGTCCACTAGAAATGGTTATTTCGAAGCACAAAAGCCCTCAAATTGATCATCTAAACCTTAAGTTGTATGAACAAGAGAAAAAATGGATTTCAAGTATTGAAAATAGTCCATCTTATAATGTATTTATGGACAGTCAATTTTTAAGATTTTTTTAGTATTCATAGATAAATTTATCTATACTATTTAAAGCTCTAAATTTTATAATTAGATGTGGATATAAAGTTTCAAGCCATGACAAAGATATCACGAACATTTCCCGTATTGAAAAAAGAGATTTGCAGTATCGAAAAACATATTTTTATACTGTTTAAAGGTGCGCCTTATTTTGATTATTTGGGGCCCTTAGACCTATGCAAACCGCACCATAGAAAAATGCTTGTTCTGGAGGAGGCTGGACTCCAATTTCAATCGGTGAAGGGGCCACTTCGAGTTGGCTTTTATCCCTTAACCCCAACTTGTTTGGAGGACTTTTATGCCTTAACCCCAAAATGGGCCCCTCTTTGTGCCACGTGCCTCTCTCTCTCTTTATATATATATATATATATATATATATATATATATATATGGCCAAACCCAAATTGTTGGTATAAGGCTTGGACGATGGTAGCATATATGATAAAACATGTGTTTGTGTGTAGCATGCAGCAATAATCAAGACACATTTAAGCACTTTACAAAAGCTCATTCATTTGAGGCTTGTTTGGTATACGTGAAAATATTTTCGAGTGAACAAACTCTTTTTGTGATTAGGTGTGGGAGTTTTTTTACACCAATTAGCCCTAACACATTTTTTATACTAATTAGAAACTAATTGATGTGAACAAATTCATACACTTAAATGAAGTTTTTCATGTGAAAAGACTTTCACATAAGTATTTTTGTCCCAAACGTGAGGGAGCATTCTCGTCGGCATGGGAAAGTGTTAGGAAAGGCTGCGGAAGTTTTCCCCAATTGCTACAACTACTACTTTCCATAGAAATAAACGTTCCAAGGTAAATAACTCCGGGAACTAAACATGCCTCTTGTAAGATATTGGTGTTCAAAAATACTATGATAGTATCTAGAATGAGATATTGTATGTGAAATACCAAAAACTACTCTTATTTTTATTTTTGACGGGGGAGAATTACTATCTACACATCCATATCATTCCTAGCCCAATATTGATCCAGTACGAAATATTCCCTTTTTGAAATTAAAAAGGGAAAGTTCTTAAAAATAATGCTCAAGAGATAAATTATTAGCTTCTCATCCATTAAGGTAAATTTAATTCCGACAAGCCATCAGGAGGCACATAAGCATGAGTGGCAATAATCCATATTCTTAATAAATGAAGTTTCTATAAGGCCTGGGCTTTATGAAACAAAATAAAGGCCCACTGTAAATCCTTTGGAAAGCACTTTTGGTAACAAAAATCTCTAAGATGAATCTAAAATCAATTTCTAACACCAATAAAAAATTTTGAAACTAAAAAAATGGTATAGATTTTGTGGATCTTTGAACACTTACTTTTAGAGTGAAGTGGATGGTATAGATAATTTGTTACAATATACATTATTTTTAGAACTTAAAATCCTAATTTTTTTCACAACCATAATGTTCAAGCCGAGATGATCCATATAAAGGTTTTCCAATGGTTGAATTATAATTTTCAATGAGATATGAGGTGAGGCTTTATTTATTTGGACGGGGCAAACCATTTTCCATTCTTAATCGGTGAAATGCTAAATAGTTATAATGACTAAAATGTTAAATAGTAACTTTCTTGAGAGCTATTTGATAATTTTGCCTATTTTTTGGAAAACATTTCACGATCCATGACTTAAAATATATCATAGTCATAAAGGCCACCCCAGTTGTAGATATAGAGTGGGTTCCACTAAACATGTCACACCTTCACCATCCAATTCATCAAGGGAACAATGATGATGAATCAGTGATCACAATATTTTCACATATAGTACCGTGGTTTTATCTTTATTTTCTTTTTTCCCTTGTATCAAAAAATCAATAAAAATGAAATTATCTCCAAGAAAAGAATACTTGTTATGCGTAATATCTTCAGTTTGATATGTATTTGTCTACATTAGACTTGAAATATATCATGGTCATGTGAAGGCCACCCCAATTGTGGGTATTGAGTGGGATCCACCAAACATGTTACACCTTCACCATCCAATTCATTGAGGGAACAGTGATGATGCATCAGTGACCACAATATTTCCACATATGAGACTGTCCTACTCCCACCCAGAAAGGACCTCAATATCCAAAAGAAACAAATATAAGGGTGGTAATTTGTTTCTCTATCAACTGAGAAATTTTTCAAGGATTTATCATTTTATATATTCCAATTATGACAGCATACAGCAAGCTCCGTAGGAGCGTATTGTACATTAACTCCCTGAGATAAACAAAGAAAAAGAAAGATCAGTTACTTTTTTTTTTTTTTTAGTTTTTGGGATTCAACTAAGAATAAATAGAGGATGATTTCCGAGTGAAAGAAAATGTGGATTTTGAGTTTTTCAACACCTAGATCTTACCCTCTTAAAATTATTCATTCCTCTTGCATTATTGGGACGTTATTTTCTTGAAGCACATAGAATATTGAAATTTTTTTTTTTTTGAGGTTGATCGCTGCACCCATGAGGTCCCATCCCCTTTGGAATCTGTGTTCCTATCTTTAGATTTACTTAAGGGAGCAAATGAACACTATGCTCCCACAATAACAAACATTTGGATTTAATAATTAACTCGTGATAATGTGTATTTTGATGGATAATAAGTAGTTTAATGCGATTGGTTTAAAATAAATAAAAACAGTTCAAATGCTAAATACTTCATCTTTTTGTGCATTTTGATGAGTTTTCTAATGGAACATATGTGATTATATTTTACATTTCTAATGGAAAAATACGCAGGTGTTTATTCATCTTATATATTTGATATGAAAAGGTCACAATCACACCGAGCAAATGTGAACTTAGACCTCCAAGTGGTGGTGTACCATTTACTTGCACTCGAACTCAAAGGAAAAATTTCCATCTCCATTCACTGAAATGATATATCCCAACCTTTAGAGATTATTATGTGATTGTTTGGGGTGATTGTGACATCTTTGTACGAAATGTAACTATCTCATAATAAATAATCCAATATCAATTTATTGAAGTGTTTGTGGTTTCTCATGTTATTGTTCACCCTGGCTATCTTATTTTAATCTCTAGCTGTTAGATTTCACATGGCTTGAAATGTCTCTAACCTTTATGCTCCATGGGATTATATAATCCATTTACTATCTCGGGCAAAGCTTATACTATAAATAGGGATTATATACAAATAGACCATTTAGTTTTGAAAAAAAATTATATAAGGTTGCAACATTAAAATGTAGAATTACATATGTACCTCAAAAATCCATCGGAAAATGTTCTTTTAATGTTGAAAAACCATCTATTTAATCGTCTCAACATCGAGATGTATGAATATTTTTAAAAAATATTTTTAGTCCCAGAAATAGTGCATCATGCAACACATTATCTAGACCGTTTATTTTCAAGATTTTCATATATTTATAGATCTACTTGATTTTAGCCATTTTTAGAGTTTAAAAATTTATAATTAGATATAAAAATAGATTTTTAGATAATCCTAAGAGTTTTTTACACAAAAATTACATGTTATGATAAATTTTGGAGGTGCGCTTTAATTTGATTGTTTAAGGTTGCAACCTTATAGAAACCACGTCTTTTATCTTATGTACATGGAGGTCATTATTATTCCTACTCATTAGATGCTAAATAGGGTCTCTTGGGGTGAGTCACAAGTCCGAGAAATATTTATCTGGAACTTTGTGTCAATTCAATGATGCTATTACAACCACCCATTTTGAAATTTAAAATTTAAGAGATAAGAATGATTGTGAAATTTAAGGGATAAGAATGATTGCGACATCCATATTCAAAAGATAAATGATATATTTGTCGATAATCCCTTATAAATATCTTTTAGCTCTCAAAATTTGGAGATGTGATCTAAAAACCAAAACCACCCTCAAAAAAAAGAAAAAAGAACAAAGAAAAAGAAAACCCGTACTATCCTCAAAAAATTAGCATAAAAAAAACATCCAATTATTGGAGGGAATGATATAGATATTCAAGAACTAAAAATTCAAATTTTATTAGAAAGAATCATATGCTTATAAATAATTTGATCCCAAAATTTCAAATAATTAAAAAAAGGATTTCGCAAGCAAGTGTTTTACTCGAGCGAGTAAAGTAATAGAATGCTCCCGACGGAGCATAGCATACTAGCTCAACAAATTTCATATGTTATTAGTTCAGTTGTTTGGGGTTATTTAGGTCATTGCACCCTCTATATATCTAGAGTACTCTACGGTACAATCGGTGCATTCTGGTGCAATAAGAGCACTCATTTCTGCCCTAGATTTTGATATTTTTCCTTGTGTCCTAATTTTGATGTTTCTACTTTCCATCTTTTTGCCCTAATTTATCAAATCATTTTTGCTCTAAGCCTAATTTTCCATCGTCGCATAAGTCTATGAGATCCGTTGCAGAGAAGAATTTAGGATCGACCGAAAGCAGTAAGTTCTCGTCCAATGTGACCTTGTTTTACTTCCATTGTTGTTATCTTTGTTGACTGTAGTTATTTAGGAAATGGGTTTTGTTTGTTGTTTTCCGGGGCTTTTTTTTCTAATTTGAAGCTTCTCTGATCGTCTTTTAACTTTGGATTAATGGTTTCCATATTGATGCTCTGTTTTCTTGATATGTTTTTGTTATTAATTATTTGCCGTTGAATTAAATTTTAGTAGATTGATTTGTTATTCTTGTTAGTTATTGATTTAAACCTAACATGATTGATAGAGTTTTTTTATATAGTTATTGGAGCTAGTTTTTTGCAAGGGCGTTCAAGATTGGGGTGAATCCATCTTCATCACATGGGGTGGTTCTTTAGTCACATAGGAGTGAATCCATCATCACATAGGAGTGAATCCATTTTCAGCATGGGTTTTGCTTAGTTAAACTTGGGGGCTTTTGGGTGAGAGTTCTGTTTAAAACCAATGCTTGTCTTTTGAGTAAATCCATTTTCAGATGGGTGACTGAAATGTCAGATACTCCATTTTCTTGTATCCATTGACTTGGGGTTCTACTATGTATATCTGTTATGCAGTAGGGTGATATTTATAGCCGGGTATGCGTTGTGCATTATATGTAACAGAGTTGGAAAACTTAGGTAGTATGTCTTGGATTTGCGTGAGTTACTTGGACTTGGCAGACTGCTTGGTCTGGAACCAAACACCTGGCTTGGCCAATTTCCAGTATTTTATTAGTTTTTGTTTGGACTAGGTTGCTCTCTGATGGACTCTGACAGATGTGGATGTCTGTGAGCTCACTCGGGCTCGCGATCCTCTCACGTCCCAATCCAAGTCCTTGTTTATTAAGACTGGTGTGGTATTTATTTGAGCATTTGAAGCATATGGTTTTGCTAATTTTACACAGAATGTAACTTTTAGTACATGGGCATTACGAATGTCTCTGCGTGTATGTATGTTGCCCCCAAACCCACCACCCCCGTACACACACACACATGAGCTTGCTACAATGGGTTCTCTCCTTCCCAGCTTCACCAAACAAATTGCCCAGTATCTGATTTATTGGCTTATAGTATTCTGAAATTCCGAGGAACCTTCTTCTGGGCTATTTTGTACAATTTCTCATAGGGATCTCTAGAGCTACCCCATAAAGATCAATGCAGGTTCCAATTACAACTACCAGTGCATTTAATGGAGTATCACCCACCATCGGTAAGTTTCAGGAGTGCTTGCTTGGATGAGTGGAGCTTGTTCTTCGAGACTTGTCTTATATAATATCAGGTCATTGGGTCGTTCTATTTTTTATAGTTTTCAGATTGGATTTTATCTTTTATGAGCACACAACCATCCATTTTGACTGCCTGGTTGTGTTTGTAGCATTTTTCTTTTTAAGGTTCTGGTTATGCAAATGAAATAAAAATCTAACCTCAGATCATAATGTAGTCCTGACATTATCATGACAGCGAAATGACTGGCTATTATTGTGTTTATGACCAACTGATCATGATGTCTGGAGGCATTTATAGTATGGTTTAAAAAATGTCTTATAACAAAGATAATTATCTTTTTTCATGTGTGTGCATTAATGAAAAAAGTAGTCATACAAGATATTTATTTTATGGTTCAGTATTTTCCTTGATTCATTCAGTGACAAACCTCGAGTAATTTATAAACAGAGAACATTTAAATGAACACAATACTTTGTAATGAATAATGTTTCTCAAGAGTAGCTCATTATATTCCATTCGTGATAGGTATCTCAAAATGTAAATCTCTGTTTTTTGTATTTTTTGATGTCCTGCACGAATGGTCTCTGTCTCTCTCTTTCTATTTGTCTTTTTTTGTGAAGATATATTTTTACTTTTTGATTTTCATTGCTTCCATTTTTTGGATGTTATTTTGCGTGTATAATCTACAAGACCCACATTTGACAGAAAAACACAATGCATGTTTATCAAAATCTAGATTGGGTGGGAAACCCAAATGCACATTAAGTTGATTAGAACATCACCATTCATCCAACATCATTGGCTTTGTGCACTAAAGATGATTTGGAGTTCAATTTTTATTTATATTTTGTCCTTTGAAAAGTGGAGTATTATCTCAGAATTTCTGTCAATTTTTTTTTTTGGGTTTCTTGGGAATCTTTTTTTGTGGATGGGTTATGGATGTCTGGAAGAGGAAGGTTAAATGGTTCTCTGTTTTTCTTTTCCTTTTGTTACTTTATTTGTTTGATGTTTGCATGTTTTTATTTCACTTGCATTTATGTTACATGGTGCTTATGTGCTTGATAATATACTCTCCTTGGGTATTTAGCTTGGTAAACTATGTCATTGAGCGGAATGCATACAAATAAGATTTTCTCCTTGACAGTTGGTTAATAGTACGACTTCATATTGGAAGGCCCGGTTAGTTTAGTCTATGTTGGTTCGTGAGATAAATGTCTGAATGCATACTGAGGGTTTTGGAGATGCCAAATTTGTTTGAGGATTTGGCTTTGAGGATCCAATGCAAGGGATTGGCAGAGTCGCACTCGTTGATTCTTTATTGACATTGGTGTAACCGTATGTGTTTGTGCATCCGTTACAGGATAGGATTGAAACAACCTGAACTCGAAACACCTGGGAGATCAAGTTCCTTTGCGGGGGTTACCAAAGGGGGGCCTACAAGTAATGGATCCAGGACGCTATGTTCTTCCTCCTCAAGGATGGGAAACTAACAGCGTAATTGTGGTTTTCTCCTTAATCACCTATGCAGGATGATAAACAAGAATTGTCGCTCTTGTGATTGTTCTAAATGTTTACTGGCAACATCGTTTAAACACATGATCAAGAAAAGCCCATGGCCAGTGACGATATGGACTGGATTTGTCTACCCCTTCATTGATTATGAGTCACTGACTTGAGTTATTCTTTTTAATGCACAGGCTTTGGAGGGGTATGGTTCTGTCCACGAGCCGGATTTCAGGTGAGTACCCCAAACCCGATATCATATTCACTAGTGTTCTAGGAGTACGTTACATGGAATATTCTCATGTCTATGCTTAAAACATATTATCTGGCTTTTGATTGCTCAATTCAGTTCCTAATTTTAGTTTGATTGTGTAACTGTATCTCATTCACCCCCTTTACTTCTCCAATGAATGAATATTGTTCTTTCGTTTTTGTTCAAATTGTTGTGGTATCGAACTCTATTGGGTATTTGATTTGCGTGCCTTCATACTTTGTTTATTTTCTGCCTCATTGCACAATTATCTTCTCTTTATTCCTTCCGCTCACCTGTTTCGATAGGGTTGGTGGTTCTTATGGGGGGAGGAGATTTCCTGATGATGGTTACTCAAGAGATGCCCTCTATCCGAATGGTGGCTTTCATCGAGACATACTTGAGAGGGATAGCTACCCACCTCCACCTCCACCTCCTGTTGTTGGTGGTTGGCCTCCACAGAGAAGAAGAGATTTTGAAGAAGATATTGGATACATTAGGGACCCTCGAAGGCATGAAAAGGCACCATACCTTGATTCGTTCCGTGATGTCGATGCTTACCGTGATGTGGACAAGTACCGTGACATCGATTCATACCATGATGCTGATAAATACCAGGACATTGAGAGCTACCACAGTAATTATCGGGATACCGATGGCTACCGTGATTATGATTTTGATAGGCCTGCGAGGTTTGGGGGCCGTGAACGTGATGATTTTGGTTCTGATGATTATGACTCTAGGCACCGTACCCCACACCAAGCCAGGGACGGTAGTCGTGAAAGGGATTATGATTACCGAAGGCATGAATATGATTCTGATCTTGAGAGAGATGGGAGAAACAGTAGCTGGAGACGTCGTGATCGTGAAAGAGATAGAAGGGGTTTGAGTCGAGAGAGGTATCAAAGCCCACCAAGGAGGCAGCGTGAGCGGTCTCGGTCTTATGGGTATGATGATCGAGATAGGTCAAGATCTCCTCGTGGCCGCAGCCGTGGTAGAAGTTATCGAGAAGGAAGCCATGATGATGGTCGCTATGATAGGAGTGAGAGACGAAGGGATCGGGATGATAGACGACATCATGAGAATTTGTCAGTGGTATGCCTTTGATGTGTCTAATATTCATGCATATGTTTGAACTCTATGCATCCCAGAGTAGTTTCTAATCTAATCCGTATTTCAATTTTCTGTAGGCTCCCTCAGCCACGCTTGTTGTGAAGGGTTTATCACAGAAGACAACAGAGGAAGATTTGTATCAAATTCTTGTAATACACCTATTTTACTTCATTGTTTTAATCTCATGTCAATTATCTTGTTGTGACCTTTCATATCCATCAATGAGCTCATGCTTTTTTGTTTTCAGGCTGAGTGGGGACCTCTGCGTCATGTACGTATAATTAAAGAGAGGAATTCGGGTTTATCTCGTGGATTTGCTTTTATTGATTTTCCATCTGTGGTATGTATAGATCTCGCTGAAAATTGGTAGATATGTCGATTTTCTTGTTAATGATGACTAGTTCACAGGTATATTTTTATTTTTTTTCACAGGAAGCGGCACGTAGCATGATGGATGGAGTTGGAGATGATGGTTTGGTTGTTGATGGTAGGAGACTCTTTTTTGAGTACAGGTAAAGTTGTTTTCTTTAAAGTAGTTCCCTTGATAGACATTCCTTATAGGAAATGAAAATTCAATTGGAAATTTAATCTAATGACCTTGTAGATTAAGCTCAGACTAACAGTGGTTCTGAACTTCTTGGTACAACTGCAATACTCTTACACTGCAATTCCTTGACACAGATAAATTAACTTCCCAATGTTAGTTGAGTTGGTGTTGGTTCCTTGGAGCTTTGGCTCAGGAATTTTATCTTTGTTTCCCTTTTATATGTCTCCTCGACACCTCTTCATGTTTATCACTTGTGTTATAGCTATAGTGTAACTTTCTTCTTCCTTTAAATGAAACTTGGCTGTCAAAGATAAAACACCACCTTTAGTTGCAGTCTTGCAGATAAACTTCACATTAGAAAACAGTCTCTGCATATCACTTTGCGGGCTTGGGATCCTCTCCTATTAATATCATGTTTTTTTGGTTCTTTAAGTACTTCCAGGCTTATGTATTTATAAGTCATTTTGATTTGAATACGATGCATTCTGGTGAGTAGTTTTCCAATATTCTTGAAGTACCACCACTATTTATTTTTTGGCAATTTCAAGGACTTATATTGTCATTACTTATATATAGCCACACTTTTCTTGTCATTCCCTACACATTAATTCTGAGCGCATTTTTTTAGGTTTACGTCCATTGTTTTTTATTATGGTCATCTGTCAGTGTGGTCTTTTACATACACAATTAGTGTTTCTCTAAAATTTGGATGTCTGTTGCGTTGATCTAATCTCTTGATCCTTGTACTTGCCATACTTAGACAATGATCTGATCTCATTTTTATATTGTGTTACAGTAGTAAGCCAACTGGAAGCACAGGTGGACATTCTTCTCCGAAGGCAGGAAATTATAAAAGCAGCTCTATGCCATCTGATTGGATGTGTGTTGTCTGTGGCTGTGTGAATTTTGCTCGTCGAACGTCCTGTTTTCAGGTAAATAGCAAAAAAAAAAGGTCCTGTTTTTTTTTTTTTGGGGTAGTTCAGCAGTTGGAATTGAAAGTTTGTCCAGCTTTCAGGTTTCTTTATAGGAGACTCTGTAACCTTGTCTGGTAGAAACATCAGTAATGGGTTGGCAATGTAGTGCTTCATGCATGGTGTTTGGTTGACACAAATGTATATGTTTGTCATCATCATTAGAGCCTTTTCCCAATTAATTGGGGTCGGCTACACGAATCCTGGTTCGCCATTCTGTTCTATCAAGGGCCATATCTTTAGTGATGCCATGAAGTCTCCATACCTTTTCTCGCTGTTTCTAACCATGTCCCTTTGGGCTTACCCCTTGCCCTTTTTAAGCCTTCCACTTTAAACTATCTCGCTAAATCCATATGTTTGTGGTATAAATAATTCTGAGTACTGGCCTTTTCATAATGAATTTGGCCATTTAGTTTGGTTTTGTGAATAGATGCAGATGTTAGTTAGTTGCACGAATACTTATTGCATGAACTTCTAATGTTAGGCCGGGTCAATCGCCAATTACTTAAGCTTGTCAGGGTGTCTGTTGCGGCCTGGCCCGAACTGATCTGCCAATAAGTGGGTTCTGGGTGGCTAGGCTTTGCCGACCTGGCCCTTTGTTTTAAATCCAGGCCCTGTCCCAAATAATTTAAGCTAGGCCAGGCTTGGCCTTGGCCTGTGGGTCTAATGGGATTTACTAGCCTTTTCTTGGATTAATATTGGCCTCTCCTGAGCTTATTGTTACTTATAGATACTTTTCCCTTCGCTTATAGGAAATTCAATCCTAGAAGCCTATATGGCTCATCTTAGCTGCTATGTAATCTGAATGGACTGTTTTTTTTTAAATTAAGACAATGGATTGTTTAATGGATAAATGATGTACCATTAAAACAAAAAACACAAAAAAAAAAGAGCTAAAAACAGAATCAATGTAGGATTGTTTTCTCCACTCACCAAAAAAAGACAATGGATTGTTTTGTTGGATGGTACACTAAAGAGTGGAGCTACATGCGGCGTAGAGTCTGGTTTAGTTCTCTCGTTGGATTCAATCCTCTACTATCTTTGGGTTGGCTACTGAATACTTCAATAATTTCTGCAGGTCTATTAAAACTTTAATGGCTTATAATCCTAACACATTTGATTTGTTTGAGTGCAGTGTAATGAACCCAGGACTGATGATGCTCCTGCAGCTGATGTAGCATCATCCAATCCCACACCAGTAGGAAAGAAGGGTTCAGAGGCTGGTAGAGTTGTAGTTCATGTCCAGTTCCTAGCATTCATCTATTCTCTGTGCTAGGGAAGTAATTACCTGGAATTTTGGTTTATCAGGACCTACACATGTGTTAGTTGTTCGAGGCTTGGATGAAAATGCTGATGAGGAAATGCTTCGATATGAATTCTCTAAACATGCTCCAATTAAGGTATGTAGTGCATGATAATTATATATGTACATGGTAATGAAAATGTCTTGCTGGTTGAAATTTCTGAAATGAGAGTTCTTTGGTTATGCAATCTGTTGCATATGGTACCTGCAGGACCTTCGCCTTGTACGTGACAAGTTCACCCATGTATCCAGGGGATTTGCTTTTGTTCATTTTCATTCGGTACGTGTAGTGGCTGGCATCATTTGGAATTCTCAATTAAGCAACAATGGTCATTGTATTACTTTAATGTTGTGTATTATGCCACCCTTTTAGGTAGATGATGCTACAAAGGCATTGGAAGCAACAAATGGCACAACACTCGAAAAGAATGGGCAGCTTTTAAGAGTCGCATATGCAAAAAGCATTCATGGACCAGGTTCTGGATCAGCTGCTGGTTCTCAATCAAGCAGTCTTGCAGCTGCTGCAATTGAGGCAGCTACATTTGCCCAACAGGTTTTTGCATGAATTTTGTATACTTGTCATTGTTTCTTTTTCTTTCTTTGTGAAGCAATATAATTTTGTAGTATGGGAGTAGACCTTCAAAATAAATAAACAATGAAATAGATAAACATATGCATGTGTATGTCTCTAACATGGGACATTTCGTATCTTTGGAATTGAATTGACCCAGTGATTTATAACTTCAAAACCATTTCAGAACTTCAGAAAATCAATGATTGGAGTGCCATTGTTAACAGTCTACTGTTATTGGTGTTCCTATAGTATGATGCTGTTGGATGGGCTCCAAAAGAATACAATCCGGATGAAAAGCAATCTGCCGGGGGAGGACCTGATAAACAGGCTGAGGGACATGCAGAAGGTGGGAACTCAACCCCCCGAATGCCTGAAGGTGGATCAGCTCCCCAATCTGGTTTCGTATGGGATGAAGCATCTGGCTATTACTATGATGCAGCTTCAGGATTCTACTATGATGGGAACACAGGTAAGTCATTCATATGTATAGATAATGCATGATAGAAAGTGATATTCTTGCAGTTAAGCATATTTCACTCTATAGAATGTAGTTTGCATTATAATTTATCAAAAAATAGAATGTAACTTTGTTTCTGTTTGCAGGCCTCTATTATGATGGCAATAATGGGTTGTGGTATTCATATGATAACCAAACGCAACAATACATCCCCTGTGCCAACCAGAGTGAAAACAAGGCATCTGAAAAATCCACAACTGAACCGTCAAAGCCATCAGACCGAAAAGTTGTTATATCTGCCCCTGCTGCTACCATAACTTCAAATGACAACAAAAAAGCCTCATTACCTGATGCAGTGCACGCTGCTGCAACAGCTGCACTGGCTGCTGAAAAGAAAGAGAAGGAGAAGCAAAAGGAGATAAAGTTGGCTTCAAAGAGTAGCATTTTAGCTAATAAGAAGAAAATGAATAATGTATTGTCGATGTGGAAGCAACGGAACCACGAGGGTCAAGCAGCTCGTGTAGTCCTTGATAATGACCAATCATCAACCAATGATAACAAGCCCAAGCCCAAGCCTGAAACCATAAAGGAGGGCACAGGATCAGGTCCTGGATTCACATCTGTGGGCCGAGGGTCAAACATTAATAATAATGCAGCCAATTCTAGTGCTACAGGAGATTTATCAGCGAAGCCTGTACCTGTGAGTAATAGCTCAGGGGGCACCTTGATGGGGGTTATCAGGGGCTCAGGTAGAGGAGTAGTGAAGTCAGATACAGTATATATAGCCGGTTCTTCTTCTTCTCCTAGTGTTGGTGGAGTTTCTACTCCAAATCGTTCTATTGACAATGAAGTGCCTACTACTACTAATGTGGCAACTCCATTTAGAACTGATGCTTCGGCTTTGGGTTCTTATGCTCCAATTGTTGGAGGGAACACAAAGCGAAGGTTTTCGGAGATGCCTCAGCCTGGGACTAGAGAACAAGGACAGCCTACAGTTACGGGGTATAGGGATCGGGCTGCAGAGAGGAGGAGCCTATATGGGTCGTCCTTGGGAACGGTGGATGATTTGGCTGACCTTGATATTGGAGATAGAAGTAAGGTCTTTCATCTTTTGTGGTTGGCTAATATATACTTGTCCCTCTCTATACATTTATATTTTCTATAATTTGCATGTGCAGTCTTTCTTAATATGTTTTTACATGTGCATTTATTCGTCTGTGTCCTCTCTTACATCGACTATAACTTGCAATGATAGACATCCAATATTGCACTTGTACATTTATGTGTATGCATGTACATACTTTTTCTCCCTCCCTCTTGTATGAGGAGTGTTTGTATGTATATAAGGACTTGCACAGGCATTGGTCCTATTGTTAGGTGCATGGATATATTGTTTTGGGCATGCCTGTATGTACCAGAAGGGGCATCTATGCTTTGCCCATTAAATCTTGTATGGAAGGGGGTGGGAGAGATATTGTTCTGGGTGCACATGTCTGTGTCAGAAGATGCATCTATCCTTTACTCTTCAAATCAACGAAGTGGCCTTACAAATTTAACAAATTTAGCGTGTTCGCTTTTAGTTATCAACTTCATCTGTAGTTCTGATATTTTATGTCGCCTATAGTTGTGCATGAAGCCGTGCATGAAGCCTTTGATAGGATCCATGAATATCTCAGTTTTAATGGATTTATCTGACTCTGTAAGATGCAGGATATTTTATTGCAACTGATGGAAATATTTTATTTTATTTTGCATCCCTGCTGGTTTAACTGTCAATGTGTGCTCATAGGTCGTGAGATGCCATTCCCTCCTGGTGTGGGAGGGCGGCCGGCTGCCATGCCTGAGGGCCCGAGTTATGATGTGATCACAGCAGATAGGGCCATTGATGGCACCAATGTGGGCAAACGCATGTTGCGAAACATGGGCTGGCAAGAGGGTTCGGTGCGTGTACCTTAAAAATCTTCTCATTTATTTTATCCTTATTGCAAAATGCTTTTATTTCCTCTGTTGTGGTTTCACTTCAAGGATTCTTTGCAAGGAGAAATGGTTGAGACATGCCTTTCTCTGTAGAAATAGTCAGTTGCTCAAATTAGTGTTGCATATTTGCATTTTGAACTAGTGCTCCTGATCATGTTAGCACAGACTCTGACAAATCATGCTTGCTTAGGGAAATGTGCATGATGCTTTTGGAATTATGGAATATGAACAACTTCTCAGTGAGGTACCACTGAAATATCCCAGGAAGAATTTGAAACAAAAGGATTGCTGACAAAAATATGAACTGTGAAGATTGAATAACTTTTATCTGTCGGATATTGGATCTCTTTGTACCTTTTTGGCGGTTTTAGCCGTGTGAGTTTTTGAGGTGCTGACTTTTCTCTTTTCCTCTTCTCTTGAAAGTGGGTTCGGGGGACTGGTTTGGTGTTGTATTTTTTTCTTTTGCAGAACAGGGGGGAGAGGGGGTGTTAATAAATTCATCAAATCAAATGGAGATACTGGAAAGGTCTTGTTGATGCAAAACTATGGAAGTAGCACAACATTATTTGTATTGAAAAACATTAACAATTAAGAAAGGAATACTGCCCTATTAGGATCTGACTAAAATTTCTATGCTTTGGCATCTCTTAGTTTATTCCAAAATTGATTATGGATCTGACTGAGATTTGACCTCCAACAAATCTTTAAATCAACTGTACTTGGTGCGTCAAAGCAAAAATAGGACGGTTTTAGTGGTACAGTAATGAAGCATTTGCATGTGTACTTTTTGGAGAGGCGGACTTTTCGGCCTAATGCTTTCTGGACGAAGCTTTGTTTTGTGAATTTAGGGCTAGTGCTCGGGAGAAAGCAGTGTTTGAAAATGTGGACATCTGCTCTTTCCGGTCCCAAAGTTACCCAGTGCCGTATGGATGAGTCCCGAGTCGAACTGGTGAATTTTAAATAAAAAATAAGGTTTAGGGGCCTACTGGGGGCAGGTACCGGGGTTCTGACTCTGGCTTCCCAAGCTCCCTGACCTTAGGCCAACGCAGGCGAGTCCCCAGCCAAGTCCAAGATTTTTTCAACACTAAGACAATGTAAAAATTTTACTTGAGCAAAAGAAGTGCAAACACTTACATGTATTATGGGCTTTTTGTTTTACAGGGATTAGGGAAGGATGGGAGTGGGATAATAGAGCCAGTCCAGGCTCAGGGTACGGGTGAAAGAGCCGGGCTCGGCAGCCAACAAAGGAAGCCTCTTGACCCACGCTTCGAGCCTCAGTCCGGGGACACGTATCGAACTGTGATCCAGAAGAAGGCTATTGCAAGGTTCAGGGAGATGTCCTAGAAATGAACCTTCTCCTGCTATTGGGGTTTGATTTTATAATGATACTGAGTTATTGGATGGTCTGGATTTGGTCCTGTGGCATTTACAGATTGAATCTGGAGCGTTAAAAGCATTGAAATTGGCATTATGGACTGAAGTGTATTTGCTGAGAGGCTTGTCTGTTCAAGTGAGTGTTTGTTCCAGTGTTCATCCGATCATTCTCAGGTCATATTGTAATTAATTTTAGATTAGATTTAACTTGTATCCTCAAAGAATTATGTTTTTTCTCCGTATAATTTAGTGAAATAATGATTGTGCTTTATCTTTGAAAAACTTGGGTCTCGGGATTTATATTTTCCTGGGTGAATTCATTCATTGAGGCGATATTTCAGTCTGGCTTGCGGCTAGTGTTTGTAATTTGTTTTTCTAAGTTAAGGTAAAACTGTTGGGTATTTGGAGGATGTGGGATGTGGAGTTTTATTGGAATATGAAGGATGGGAAGAGAGAGAGAGGGACAGGTTCTCATGAAGATTCAATCCGTATAAGACGTGGTAGGCGCCGGGTTGTCATGAAGACTGATGCTGTATGAGAGAGATTCTTGTGAAGATTCAAGCTGCATATACCCTCATGAAGATTCAAAGTGTATGTTCGAGAGAGTAGTTTTCATAAAGATTCTAGCTTCGTGTGGTCGTTCGAGAGAGAGAGAGAGAGAGAGGTCATGATGAGCTGTATATAAGAGAGGGAGGTCATAAAGATTCGAGCTGTATATAAGAGGGAGATTCCCATGAAGATTCAAGCTGCATACAGTTGTTTGGAAGAGAGATTCTCATGGGACTGGGGTTGGGGTGATGCTTCACCATACCGTCCCACCCACTCCCTACTGTAAACATTTTAAAAAAAAGACGGTTAGCACATCATCATCGTGGTTAAAGCCGTGGATGAACTGATAACATATCCCAAAAAATAAAAAGAGGAGGTTCTTCCAAATGTTGAGCGGTTTGAGAGAGAAGTGTGGGGGTGCAGACTTTCAAGCTGCATGTGAAGAGAGAGGTTCTTGCGAACATTGAAGCTGCTGCATGTTGAGAACGTTCTCATGAAGATTCAAGCTGTGACCTGAATGAGGATCGTGCACTTGTTTTAGTGGCCTTTCGGATTAGACTGATTGTGAACATTTCGGAGCGCACAAAGGAAAACAGCTCGTTCTGCCCTGCTGCTCTCCTTTCATAAAAAGAGCGCATGTACTATGCTCCTGCAGGAGTACAATGTACACTTGCTCCTTTGGTAGAGGACTAGCTTGGGAAGTTTTTTTTTTTTTTTTTTTTTTTAATATGAAATCTTGGGAACCACCTAAAAATCACTTGATGATGGTTATATTCAAAAGGAAAATTTTGAATTTTTAGTCTGCTTACAGTTTCTCATCCTCATCCTTAAAAGCCTTCAATAACAAGAGGAATATCATCGGACAAGGTTTATGGATGTGCATTGAATTCAGCCTTGATAATTTGCATCGATGTGCCTTGATTGCAAGGGCTCCTAGCATATGGATAGCTCAATGTGTTCACCAGCATCTCATGGAGAAGTGGCGTTAACTTTCTAATCACTTGTCCAATCTATGCATGTTCACTTACTATGAACTACAAGATAACCTTTTTCATTCTGCGGTGATGGAGGGATCATCCCATTCAAACCTTTTTTGTCTTGAACTTTTGTCAAAGGTCATGAGAAAGCAACAATTAATAAGATTTCTGTAATCTTCCCTTCCTGAAGGAAGAAGATGAAATTCTTTTCACTGAAACTGTGAACCCAACATATAGACCAATCACCCATAGATCAGAAGGAACCACTGGCTGTTCAACAAAGGTCGGTTTGTGAGGATCTCACATATCAAGCCATGCTTCTGCATGTATCATTCCAGCCTCCGAGTTAAAAGGAGCTATTACGATCCATCCCTTGATGATCTGTCCCTCGAGATGTTGTAATGATGGCCACACTACTCTCCATGTTGCTTCTCACTAGCTGCATCACATTTGCCTCAAGTTGCAAAGAGCCCTTATTGAGGTGCCAAACCTTTGTCAAACCCACATCAAGGTGCCCAACTTTTCTGATGCGGAATCTTAAGATCAGCCTGCTATTCCTAGAGTGGGTTTTACCCATTGAGAGGCCTTAAGCATTTTCCCTTTATATATTTTCTGGATGATTCAACACATAACTGTGTTACCATTGCCTGCTTCCACATCCCGATGAGAAACTGTGGAGATTAACAATACTTCACAAGAACTCACCCAGGTATTGCTCTTCATCATCATCCCCCACCAAAAATGGAATGATAAAAATGGTGTATCCTGCATCAATATTTCTAAAAAATATTTTTCTCTGGTGGAAAGATAGTTTACAGTTATATTTAACCATTTCTCTTTTTTCAGTCTTCCTTGTTAATACTAAAGCCAGAATTCAGCTATTGGCAACATTTTGCTGATACTAGGGTTCATTTTTAAAGTTGCACCCGCCGATGTGGCCCATTTGGGTGCAACTCCAGGGCAGCTTTATTGCTACCAAGGAAAATAAGGCCAATAAAACTGGGCCTTAAGTAATGAGTGCAGACAAGGGAAGATCACTGTATGCTCACATGAATAAAGGAAAATAAGGCCAAGAAAACTGGGCCATAAGTAATGAGTGTAGACAAGGGAAGATCACTATATGCTCACATGAAAATCAAGCCCCAACTATTAGAAAATTTGGTACTCTTACAAAGCTTGACATTTCCTGCCGAAAAAATACAAGGAAAAAAGATACAAATTTGCAGAACAGTCCTCCCAAGAGAGAGACAGAGAGGGGTCTGGGCTTTGTGACCCATACAAACAAAAAAGAAAGAGAGGGACAATCCCTTCTTACCAGCATGTAATGATACA
This sequence comes from Amborella trichopoda, assembly GCF_054954075.1. Lineage (NCBI taxonomy): Eukaryota > Viridiplantae > Streptophyta > Magnoliopsida > Amborellales > Amborellaceae > Amborella > Amborella trichopoda. Next base: position 52,944,370 of record NC_142341.1, on the reverse strand, counting down.
AGATTGCACCTCCCTTTAGAATAAGCCTTCCCCTGCAAACAATGGTAGAGCCATTACCCCAACAACACATCACAAAAATGCATGGAAACTAAAGAGTGCGTGTCGCGTGCTCTCATGGGAGTACAACCTACACTTACTCCCTCAGGCAAAAGACCTCTAGTTTTTTTATTTAAAATTTTTGGAATCTACATCACAATCATCAGATGAGTATTTCCTAAACACTTGGATCTGAGATCCAAAAATTGGACAGTCTATACTCAATTTAAGGACATCATTTTATTCATATGTATAGAAGTGTTCTATTATTGTTTTCTTTTCTTGTTGAGGATGGCCATTAAGTTGAGGATGTTACATCCCCAAAATTTGAGGCCCAAAAAATCTTCTAGGCAGGGTTTCACCCAAGGGAGTGTATAATCATTTGGCCAAACTGAAATATTTCAAAACGAGAGAGAGAGAGAGAGCGAGAGAGAGAGAGAGAGAGAGATTCAATGAAGCTGCAAATATGATCTGATTGTCATACTTAGTTCATCTAAAGAAATATTGCTGGCATCTGCAACTGCTTTAATCAACTGTAGTTTACCTGCAACAGCATTCCATGGAGAACCTCGTAAGGACATGCCACACATCATCATCATCCGAACCTTATCCCTTTTATTTGGGGGTCGGTTACATAAACTGATAATAGCTAAAGGAGCAGAACTTTTGCCCCATTCCTATCATGAATAGCCGACCCCAACTGGTTGCGATAAGACGTGGATGATGATGATGAACATAAATTGATAGAAAATCTCATCATATACAAAGCTCAACCCACAATTTGAATCACACCGAATAATAGTGATCAGTAACTACCAAAAGAAATAACGATTAGGAATAACAACAATGGTACTACCACAAGGTCTATGTAGATTACGGCCAAGGAGGACGCACCTAATAGTATTATGGGGTAGTTTGTGTTGCAGCTAGCTATTTTTTGATATGCTGAATCGCAGGGGAGGCCACCTAAGTTTTTTTATAATGTGTGCCTTGAACCTTCTTTATTTTCCTTTTAGAGATGAGCACCTGGCTGTGGGTAACCTTCTTTATTTTTCTTGTAGTGATGGAGCACCTCGCTTGTGGGTCACTAGGTTTATGTGCACCAAAAGGATGTGATGAAATTTTGTATCCAGCTAAAGTTAATTTAGACAAATGCAAATTATATGTTGCCAAAAAAAATTAACAGCTTTCGTATTAATAACAAGAGTAGGGTTCAAGGCCACTGCCCACCCACCTCTATAGAAATGAACCCTTGGCCTGGGTGGTTGGGGCGGTGGAACCACAGCACGATGTCAATGGTTCCATTACCATGTTGAAAAACTTGCAAAAAGAAAAAAGGTGCATCTAGGAATTCACCTTTTGTAGCAAGTCCACCATTACAAAATCCATCTTGGAGATGGATTTTGGATCCAAAATTCTACAGGTATATCAGCTTGAAATCCTCTATCCGAAATTAAAAATAATAACAATAATTTTGAGCCTTAAAAATGGTCCATCACATTTTTTTTTTGAAAAAGTTCATCGGATATACATTGTTTCTGGAGCTCCAAATTCATGGATCTGAGGTGGTAATAGTTTTCTAGTGATCTGGGAGGGGGTCCTAAAACCCTTGAAAACCAAGGCAGACACAGAGTTGGCATATGGATGAGTCTTTCTGAATAATAATTGTTAAGAACAACCATTATCATTTATCATCTACAAGAGAAATTTTGGTAAAACTAGTTATCAGCCAAATTTATCATGAAATGAGCAGCTAACTGATATTTCCATGGTTTTGAATATATTAAGAATATCTGCATATATCTTCAGTTTAAGTATCCCATTGCAACTTGAATTTTTTAATCAGTTTTTATTTCAGCAAAGGAAATGAAAGATTTGTAAACATCAAAGAGAAAAGCTTGGTTCACATACCATCACGCCTCACACAAATTTCTGGAACATTTCTAACTTGTCCATTAATGGTGTCATTGTAAACTCTGGTTTCAATGTCCCCCTCAACAAAAACCGACGCGCTGATAAGAAATACGACAGAAAGATAATTCTAATAAGCACTAATTTGAACAAAGCAAAGGCACGCAAGAAAGTAAATGTTGAAACATAAATAAATGGATCTAAAGGCAGAAGAAAACAAACTTCAATATTTTGATGAAATTACTTCAGCAAACTTAGTCTGGCAACCTTCTAGTGGAAACTCTCCCTTATGGCAGCTAAATGATTTATCATCAAAAAAGAAAAAAACTTAAGGGCAACAACATTGATTGGATTTCTTCCAGTGGTAACACTTAATCAAATGAAGAAGAACAATCTCTATGTGAGTGATAGTATGTATGCTAGTCTCTTTTCTTTATGTCAAATGTCCATTCTAACACATCTTACTCATGGATAAGAAATTCAGTAAAGAAAAAGCAAATTCATACTTCTTAACAAGTTGCTGAACAGCATAAGCTCCAAGCTGCTCGTTATGCACAGCAATTCTGTGCCATTGAGCCGGTCTTGGCAAGTGCTCAGATCCCAAAATCCTCTGGTCAAACATACCACCCGTTCCAACAGTGAATATGGTCACAGTCCGGCCATTTCGTAATATTTTCTGCACTGGAGGCTGCCCAATCTTCCCACAAATGATTGCCTACTAGCAAGACACATATTAATCAATTCTAACAAATCAAAGAAAATCAATGTATGTGCATCTTTTGCCTTTTAAGGAAAAATACTATCCATCCATCAATTGTGTGTGTATGATTTATTAAACTTCATAAGGTAGGCTGGAATATGAAATCCTTCACCGAAAAATTGTAGACACAAAGTAACCTAAAGCCATTGTTCAAAAATCATTTTTGGGTAGTGGTACTTTTCATCAAGAAATACCATGAACCGTTATTATTTACCACGAAAAGGCATTGCATACCACATACATGTAAATACTATTGTCCTCTTGACAGTTCGATCCCCATGAAGAATTTTACCTCTACTGTTCTTTTTGAGTTAACCTATGGTGTATTTTCATCATTGCTGATTATCAAATCACAAGTATGCCACCTGAAACTGATATGTAGTCGAAGGTAGGGGCATTTTTTTTACCCAAAACTTTACGTGAAGGGTTAAATAATTCACAGTAGGATGAACAGGTAAAAGAGCTAATACCTTGTGCACTCCTCTAAAAGCCCAGCCCCTTTTAGGGTCTACACCTTGTGGTTGTAATTCTCCTTTGTTGGGGATAAAATCCTCATCCTTCAAATCTCCATGGCTATTTTCATACTCATCAAATGACATAGTCGAATGCCATAATACTGATCTTCTACATGAGCCTACATCGGCAGAACCAATGAAGGTATTATTCACAATCTTCTGACATTTTCAGAAAAAGAAAAATGACAATTGCTTACATTTTCAGAAACTACTGTGCATAAAGGAGTGTGAAAGTTGAATAATGACAGGAAAAAAATACGGTTATTGGGAAATTTTCTAACAAACAAGAAAAGGGTTCACTTCTCTTGAATGTGAATATATGCAAAACCGTTCAAGCATACATCTCTAGAAGCAATAATATTAATTTGGCATCACGGTGATATACAAAGTAAGCCTAACACTCGAGAAACCAACCATAGTTGTACAATGCTATAAGCTATTAAATTTTCCTGTAGTAGAGCTACAGAAAACAATCCTAACGCTTTTCTTAACTTCAAATAAGAATGAAAGGCTTCTGAATGAAGCATTATCAATTGCATGGAAAAACCGGAGACAGGTTAATGGTTTTCCAGACAATAATAAGCTAGATCACATGGAATAGATCAAAATGAAAAATACTTGAGAATTTTGGAGGAGCAATCTGAGATTGGATGGTGAATGAATTACTTGAAGGCACAAAGCTAACTGAAGTACTGCATATGCTTAGTTGCATACTTAAATGCCTCCCAATATGTACTAAGACACACTAGTGGCAAACTATGACTAACAATACTACGAAATAGGTACCAACGAAATAAACCATTTCCTCATCCTTTCTTTCAGAGAAGAAAAAGAAAGAACAAGGCATAAGCAAGAATATAGATCTAAAAAACACCAATTAATTCCTTCTTAAGTATTTATCAATTGATCACTTACTTGAAAGACCAACCAAATTGCACTTGAGGCACCAGAACAACCATTTGCATCCCCTAATATTTGTAATAGAAGGTGTATCATAAGCTTTGCATCCCCTAATATTTGTATTCTAAGTAACACTTTGTATGTGCACCCTTTGACAATGATTAAAAAAATTCAAACTCACTATAAAAGCAACCAGTGATTCAAAATTTCATGTCCGACGCAGGGTGTAAAAGGATGGCTGGCAATTCGGGGGCAAAAAACCCCGGACTGCTCAAGTCTACCGATCTTCTATTTTTCATGTTAAACATAACCTAGTCGGATTCATGAACTGCCAGAGTTAAGAGTGAGGGAATCGGAATCAGACCATGCCGAGTTGGTGTGGGATTCCACTCTCAAATGACTGAAAGAAACACTCGACATGCTATCAAAGAACATAGAGCTATATAGACCTTTTACATGTATAACTTGTACGGTTGTACCTGACCAATAGCAGCCCTTTTTTAATATAAATGTTGAGAGAGAGATAGAGAGGGAAGAGGGAGAGAGCGACTAAAAAGGTGATGCAGCTACTCCCCAGCCAAAACCAATGGTTCATGGTTGGGCAAAGAAAGGTCATAGGACCAGGGGGGGCAAAAGGGGGCAAAAGGGGGCAAAAATTGTAATTAAGAAAGTTATTTTGGGTTTTTATTTTTAATTTAGTTGCTATTTCTGATATTGTTAGGTGCAGGGTCGGTCATTTATTTTCAAGTTAATAATAGATGGATACGATTAAATAGAATTAATAGCTAGGATTTCTTAGGAGCTTTTTAGGGTTTTGAGTTTGCTTAAATACTTGTTATTGAAAGGTTTTAGGAGAGATCCCCACAAAATTTGGAGGTGGATTCCCCATGGCTTTACTAATTTTCTTCCTTCTCTACTCCCTTTGCCCTTTAACACTTCTTATTTTATTGAGTTTTTGCAAATTAAAGTGCGGATTTGTAAAGAATCAAATCCTAATTTGCATCAAGTGCTACCAGAGCAAGTTTATGAAGCCTTCAAAAGGACATAAGCCACGAAAAATTAAGCGTGTTGACTCAAGTAGTTCAAGCCCTAGCAGAGAGGGTAGATAACCAACGTAGGAAGTTGGTAAACTTTGGTGTAGAAGGTATCCAGAGACGAATGTTGGAGTTCAAGGCCATGTGATGAAAGAGGCAACTTGCATCTCGTTCCTAACTATCCTCGCACAGCCCCAATCGAAATCTTTGATTTTTGGAAGGGGAAAGGGAACCTAGAATCAAAATTGATATTCCCGAGTTCCATGGCTTACTTCATGTGGATGCTTTTCTTGATTAGTTAAGTGACGTTGAGATAGTATTTGAAAATAAGGATATTGCCAATCACAAAAAGGTGAAATTAGTAGCAACTAAATAAATCGGTCATCCTTTGGCATGGTGGGCTGATTTACAACAAGAATGTCTTCAAGAAGGCAAGGAGAAAATTAATTCATGGGAGAAGATGAAGACAAAGTTATGTCAAAAGTTCTTCTTACCAGTGAATTATGCTTGAATCCTTGGCCCCACAAAAATTCGTTGAGATTTCCGATTGAATACAAGGTGTCAAAATCTTAGGCAAAGGGAAAAATCAGCGAGTGAGCACACTAAAGAATGTTATACTTTGATATCTAGGGCAAGTTTACAAGAGTTTTGAGGATCAAAAGATAAGTCGTTACTTGAATGGGCTAAATCAGGATATCTTGAATGTACTGGCTTTCAAATATGTTTAAGGTATTTGATGCCTACACATTGGGCCTCAAGGAAGAGGAACTTATCAATCTAGGCATTGTGAGGAAGGTTTTAGTCCCGAGAGGCTCTATAGTCCTGGGAGGCTCTACTTCTACATCAGGGTAGTAAGTTTTGACCTTTAGAAGACCACCTAAAAGCGTGGGAACCAAGTCTCTAAGCGTTTCCTAACTAGGTAAAACCTTAACTTTGGGGGGAGTACGTGTTGGGAGGGGGGTAATAATACCTAAACACGTTGTGAAGATATCAAATTGTGTGTTTGAGGTGCCAACAACCAGGGCATAGAGCATATAGTTGCCCTTCACATCAACTTGGTATCAAAGTCAATTTGGCAGAAGAAAAATATGGAGTTAAAGTTGCTGAAAATAACCTATGAGGTAGAGGGTGATATTGGGACAAGCCACTCTTATGAAGTGACTGGCTCTCTCATGAGTATCAATGAGAATTAGCACGGAGATGAACGAGGTGAAACCATAGTCGTCCAACAAACCATGCTCTCAACTGCAAGACCATTTGATGAAGAGAAGTGGCTTCAACACAATATTCTTCAAACCACTTCCACATTAGGAAGTCAGTCAGGCACAATATTAAATGATAGTGGGAGTAGTGAAAATATTGTGTCTATGGAGATGGTGAGAAAACATAAATTGAAGGAGCACAAATATCCACGTTCATATCAAATTCAATAGTTCAAAAAAGGAGGTCAGCTACCAATTCTTACTCGATATTTCGTATCGTCTTCTATTGGTGCTAATTATAAAGATGAAGTATGGTGTGATATAGCACCCATAGATGCATGCCACATCTTACTTGGTAGGCTACAACATTTTGATCAGGATATGGTGTATAAGACTAGACCACATACTTATTCCTTTGTCAAGGATAGCATTAACAACAATACACTCCACTCTATGAAGAAACTTCTTACACCCAAATCTACTAAAGAAGCGGATCCAAAATTGCTTCATGTGGGAAAATTCGAAGAGGACAACAACAATATGTATGTGATTTATGTGTTGCTAGCAAAAGAAAATTATGTACCTACTTTAATTCCTAAGTCTCTAGAGCCTCTACCTAAGAAGTACAAAGACTTGATGCTGGAAGAAATGCCTGATGGATACAGATTGAACATCACATTGATTTAGTGTTTCCAGCCTACCAAATTTTGCCTATTACTGAATGAGCCCCTATGAAACATGAGGAGTTACATAGACAAGTTGTTGATTTTCTTAAAAAGGGTTTGATTCCAAAAAGCATATCACCATATGCCTAACTCTCAAAAAGGATGGTTCATGAAGGAGACGCATGGATGGTCAAGTGATTAAGAAAATTACAATCAAATACCGATTACATACCTAGGCTCGATGACATGTTAGATTTGCTTCATGGGGCCAAAGTTTTCTTAAAGATCAATTTAAAGAGTGGTTACCATCAAATATGGATTCGTCCAAGGGATGAACGGAAGACTGCATTCAAAACTCAACATGGACTCTACGAGCGGTTGATGATGCCATTTGGGCTTTCTAATGCACTAAGCACCTTCATGCACCTAATGACTATGGTATTTCATTCCTTTATTGGTAAATTTGTTGTGGTTTAATTTGATGATATCTTCGTTTTCAGTGCCAACCCAAATGATCATGATAATCTTAACCACTTAGAACAAGTATTTGATGTATTAAATAAGGAATATTTTTTGTGAATTTTTTTTTAAAAAAGCTCCTTTATCTAGGACAATGGTATCTTTTTGGGGTATGTCATTTCATCCGAGGGCATCAAGGTGAACCAAGAAAAGGTGAAGGCCATAGCTGAGTGGCATGTGCCAAATTCACTTGTGAAATGTGCTCTTTTCATGACCTAGAGACCTTATTGCGGCTTTATTAGAAATTTAAGCACACTAATGGCACCAATGACCATTTGTATGAGGGACGGAAAGTTTTCATGGAGTCCCGCTACTGATAAGAGCTTCACTTTAATTCAACCTAAGACGATGCAAGCACCAATACCCGCATTACTAGATTTATCCGAGGTGTTCGAAGTTGAAACCGATGCATCAAACGTTGGCATAGGAGCAGTTCTAAGTCAAGAGGAGCGACCAATGCCTTTCTTTAGTGAGAAGTTGAATGATGAACATAAGAAGTATTCGATCTATGACCTTGAGTTTTATGTAGTGGCGCAAGACTTCCACAACTAGAGGCAATACTTGATCCATAGGGAGTTTACTCTATACTCAAATCATGAAGCACTTCGGCACTTGAGTTCTCAAAAGAAGTTAGTCAATGCTTTAAATAGAAGGGTGGCTTTGCATGGGGTTTGAAATGATAAAATACCAATATAAGGATTATCCAATTTACAGCAAGGTCCTAAAAAAATGTGTTGAAGGGCGAGACCCCATGGAAGAGTACCTAACGTATGTTTGTTATTTATTTAAGGGTGTACGTTTATGCATAACGTATGTTTGTTATTTATTTAAGGGAGAAGATAATTATGGAGCTTCGCAATGGAGGCTTAGGTGGACACTTAGGACACAACAAAGCTACGTATGTGAGGGAAGAAACATATTTTTGGCCATGCATGCGAAGGGATGTTGACAGATTTGTGGTTGAATGTTCAATTTGCCGTATTAAAAGGTCACACACAAAATATGGATGTTTGTACTCCCCTCCCTATTCCAGATGCCCCAAGGGTTGATACCTCTATGTACTTCATACTTGCACTCCTGCAAACCATATGAGGTACAGACCCTATATTTGTTGAAGTTGATCGATTTTCCAAAAATTGCACATTCTATTCCTTGTGGGAAAACTAATGGATGTTACGCCAATATCTTATTCAAAGAGATCATGAGGCTACATAGTATCCCCTTGTCCATTACATTTATTGAAATACGAAGTTCTTGAGTCATTTTTGGTGCACTTTGTGGAAGCACTTGGGAACTAAGCTTCAATTTTCTCGCACTAATCACCCTAAAACAAATTAAAAAACTAAGGTGGTGAATAGGAGCCTCGGTAATCTCTTGAGGAGTATTGTTGGTGATAATATATATCAGTGGAACATCGTTTTACCCCAGGTCGAATTTGTTTACAAGAGTTCGGTGAATCTGTCAATGGGAAAATCACCAGTTGAGATTGTTAATGGGAGGACTCTTAATTATGTGCTCGACCTAATGCCATTACTAGTACAAGGCAAGGCAACTGATGATGTTGATACTTTTGTTGAGCATATACGAGACTCAAAGCCCAAATCAAGAAGAAAATTGAAGACAGTAATGCAAAGTATCGAGAAGCTTCAAATGGGCATCAGAGAAAGAAGATTTTCAAAGAATGTGACTTAGTAATTGTGTACTTGCAAAAAGAGAGGTTTCCAATGAGAACCTACAATAAGCTCAAGTCCAAAAAGGTGAGCTCCAACCGAATTTTAAAGAAATATAAGAATAATGCATATGAGGTGGAAGTACCAAAGGCATTAGTTATCTCATCGGTGTTTAATGTTGCAAATTTATTTGAATTTCATGGAGGCCCTTTAGAAGCCCGAGAAGAATTAGTTGTTGGTATGATCAAACAACAACTGATGAAAAAAGGAAGAAGAAATTGAGAAAGTTGAAAGCTTTCAAACTCGAAAGGGTTCATTTAGCCAATATCTAGATTCTAGTCAAATGGAAGGGAAGGCCATATCTCAATAGCATGTGGATTTCTAAGGAAGATTTCAAGAGGGTGGATCCAAATCCAAATCCATATCCCCTATATGCTGAAGACAACTCGTCGGAGTCGAGTTCCTTTCAACTGGGGGTGAATGATGTAGCCATTCCCCAGCCACAACCAATAGTTCGTGGCTAGGCAAAGAAAGGTTGTATGACCATGGGAGCCAAAAGGGGACGACAAACATTGTAATTAAGAAATTTATTTTGGGTTATTTTTCATGTTGTTAGGGGCAGGCTTAGTCATTTATTTTTCAGTTAATAATATATTATTTTTCAGTTATTAATAGATGGCTAGGATTAAATAGAATGAATGGGTAGGATTTCTCATGAGCTTTTTAGGATTTTGAGTTTGCTTCAATGCATGTTACTAAAGGGTTTTAGCAGAGATCCATTATTATTTTCCTAGAGAAATTTTGAGTTAATAAAATTTGTACGTGGATTCCTCGCTGCTTTGCTAATTTTCTTGTTTCTTTTACTCCCTTTCCCCTCAAGTCTTGTTATTTTATTGAGTTTTAATGAATTAAAAGTGCTGGTTAATGAAGAATCAAACCCTAATTTGCATCAAAAGGAAAAATGGAGATGATACATAGTAGAGGAGGATAAATCCCAAATATACAGTTTCATGAAAGCCAAGAAACTACCTAGGGCATAGCTGGTTATAATGGGAACTTTCCTCATTGCAGATGATATCATGACGGATTTATCTCAAAGGAAATTCTGCAAAAAAAGAAAACTGCAATTATAAAAACCTCACATAAAAAATTCAACAAGCAATTGTAAGCTCCAAACGGTAAAAAAAAAAATGCATTTATCATCCAAACTGTGACCTAAAATATACTTATCCAACAATTTTTCCATTTCAAAAGGCAAATAACCTGCAAAAGCTAGCGCTGATTCTCCATTATGAGCTCTTAACCTTCTCTATTACCAAAAGATCCAGAAAAAATCTAAAATAAACTAGAAATGGAAACTTTGAATTCTAATTTCTAACTAAAAGGAAAAACTAAAAAACAAAAACAAAATTTGAGTTTTATTATCATAGCTTTCCTAAATCCACACCTTAGAATCAGGAGAACCAAAAGTATTCTGACCCCTAATCTTCAAATGCGCACCACCATATTTCGTAGCAAGAAAAAAGCCCGAAACCCTGACGCTAGGTTGCTCTAAACCCTAAACCCCAGAAGAGAGCAAACACAGAGGCAAAGCCATGAAAAATGAATTGAATTCAGCTAGAAGACAGCCCCCGGCATATAGGCGAATGACAGCAAAGGACACAGTATGCATAGCTTTTACTTTTTGGGGTGCTTTGTGCTCCCTGCGGGAGCAGGTTGTATTATTTCTCCCTCTTGCATTTTCTAGTTTAGGGGGCTTGCTTTAGAATCAAAATGAGTTTTTTCAAGAGAAATAAATCTCACCGTTCAAAAATTGAAATTTCCTTTTTCAATTTTAAGATCTTTGCTTTTTTGGAAATTTACAAGACATTTCAATTTATTTTTAAAATTTAAAAATAGTCTCTTATATTTCATGTTTTATGCTTAAGTTGCAATTTTGAGATCGTGTGGTATAATTAATTTTAAAGAAATTATAAAAAATATACCTTGTTTTTTGGTAGATCAATGGGGAATACAAGCCCTTACCCGTTTTTAGGAATAATTAGCAGTTTTCGAATGCGCCAATAGGAATGATAACCTAGATCGGTAACTGAGGCTCAAGTAGTGTTTCTATCACGACCTCAACCCCATTCCCAAAAAAAATATAGTTTAATTTTTGGATTATTAAAAATAAACTTCCAATTTTTTAAGACCTCATCCATGCCATTTTTTTTTACTTTTTACTTTTTTTTTTTACCAAAATAGCATTCACGGTAGTCTTAAGAATCTTGAAGACATCACGGTATGATCATGGGTGGTTTAATATTTTGAGACATCACCGCCCTTAAACAGCCATTGTTAAGAAGCATCATGGCATTTAAAAACCTGTGATGGTTGTTAAGGCAACACGGCACTCAAAAAAAGCCATGATACTTGGATGAAAGTATAACGGTTAAATTAGAATCGACAGTCCAATAAACCATCATGGTTCTTGAAGTGTTGTGATGCATCAAATTTACACACACGCCAAGACCATCACGGTTTTCACTAGTATGTGATGCCTTCACGACTCTGAGACTACCACGAAGGTTACTCTCATCTTCTCCACCAAAAAAGGAGTATGGAAGTGGCTTTGGAAAGTTTTGGGTTTATTTTCAATAATCTAAAAGTTATGGTATATTTTTTATAACTTCCCTAAAAAAAAATTTGCTATTTTTGTTATTAAATTTTTTTATATTTTGTATAGATGAGAAGTGTATATGTCCCAAATTTGAGCTCTCATATGTAGAAAAAACTCAGCAAAACAATAGAGTAGAATGTTCATTTACTCCCTCGAATAAAACCTTATTTGGAATTATTTGTAAGGCCTCAAAATTTGGGGATGTACCATCTTCAACCTATAGATTAACTTTAGTTAAAAAAACAAAAATCCAACTTATACCCTCTATGTGAAGGAAAAAAATAATGCCTCGAGATTAGATAGTGACCATCCAATTTTTAAATAGTGAGATATGAGTATTAGATACTCAAATTTTAATATTTTTTTATAGAATAATCATCTAGTAATTCTTAATAGTTCCTAAAATTTCAAATTAAAAAAAACAATCCCTGAGTAGAAGTAAACTACAACCACACACCCTTAAAAGGCGGGGCTTGTATCAACTATGAAACGCAGTGTTCTACCTGTAAGTTTTGAAAATGGAAAATAAATTTTTTCAACTATGAACCGCACTATTCTACCCGTAAGTTTTGAAAATGGAAAATAACTTTTTTGGGATTGTATATGAAGATACCATTTACCTGTTGTACAAAGAGGTCACAATTGCTTAAAACCATCCGATGTGAAATTTGATAGTTTGATGATGTCACACAGTTCGATAATTTTTTTTTAAAACTTTGTGTTTGGTCATTGGAATAAATATAATCACCTAATTTCACATCGGAATGTCAAGATTAATGGTAACCACCTTATACTTATCCATTCCTTTTGTAATTTTTTTTTTTTTTTTTTTTTTGAGTAAAACATGCAAGTATAATTATAATTGCTTTAAATTGATGGTTAGGTTGAGGATGTTGCATCCTCTGAATTGAAGGATTACAAGGCGCCCATCAAAGGAAACATATATTCGCGGGATTTTTTTATTTTTAAGATGTGGTTTGGTATGACCAAGAATTACCCGAGTTAGACCCTGTTAAGTTTGAGCCCGATTCCAGTTTTCTAATAAATAGTGCGTCCCATTTGATGGATGATCCAATTGCTTTTAAGACCTCAAAACTTATTTTATTTTTCTTATTATTTTTTTAAAAATTCATAAACCCCAAATCAGACTTTTTGAGGAATTTATCAAAATAAATCTGAAAAACTATTTAACATGTATTTTTTAATTTCAAACCAAAATATACAAATTAGAATAGTTGAAAAAAATAAAGAAAATGTTAAATAGTTGTAAAGGAAGGTATATTTTGTATAAGTTTCTTATTTTATCTATATACTCATGTTGGGGATTTAATTCAAAATAAGGTACCCATGATGAACTGAATTTGACCACCTTAGTAAATTTTTGATGGGTGAGGTTTGTATATGGTGTTCACTTTTACCTCTAAATTTGGGCAAGCTTTATATGCTTCCTCTATAATATCGTAATTCTATCCCCCCTTTATCTAACTGTCTATTCTGAATGGAGGGTTAAGATCATCTCAATCACAATGTCACATCTCTATATTATTTTATTTTTAATTTTTTTTTTATGAACTATTTTGACACCAAATTTTGGGCGTCCATTCCTCTATGAAACTCGCACTAGTGAAAAAAATAAAAAAATATTAAAATAGAATGACCAAAATACCCCTAAAAGTTTTAAAGGGTATTTTGATCATTATATTTTATTGAAAAAATATTTTTAATACTTTTTATAGGTGCGCCCCAATGAAAAGATGACATGTATCAAATTTCATATTCATACAAATTGTATAAAAAATGCTAAAAATAAAATACTTTGAGACATCGAATCTAAGAACAAACGCTGAGTGACTCTCTTGATCAAAATTGGACTGCTAGATGATAGGAGGAGGATAGAACTTCTATGTTGTAGAGAAAGCATATAAACCTTTCCCATTTTGTCAAAAAATGTAGTTTCAATGTTGGAAACTCTACAATAGCTTGAAACTTTATTCATCCTTGATTATAAAAGGAAAATTGTCTCATACGGGCTGGACCGTATAACTACATATGCGGTCAAAAAAATGTGAAGCATCCATCTTAAAGATGGATGCAAGTAGGTGTTCCATTTAAAAACAAAGGAATCTACCGATCCAAATGTTTTCTTACTAGAATTATTATTTCTTATTTTTAATATTTATTTATTTATTCGTATTCATGATCTCCATGTTAGAAATTATGTCCTTAAAAACTCAGTCAAAAAATCCATCTAAAAAATACATTTATTAGTAGACGTGGATTTCTACATATACAAGCTTGGCCACATAGAATCTAGTTCCATTATAAAATTTAAGATCCCAAAAACAATGTTCGTCTAGCATATCTATAAATACCTAAAAATCTTAAAATAAAAAAAAAAAGCTGTTCAAACAACTTTTTACAAAATGCACGATTGGACTTTAAATTATTTTTCGTCTTTATATCCATGCATTCTGAAGTTCAATTGGGAAGTTCTCCAATTTAGAATATTTTTTTCTACTTAATTTTCGACGAGGTGCTACTTACTTCAATAGTATAACGTTGCAGCCTTACACAGACTTCCTCCAACAATTCAACTTGACCTGCTTTATTTATTTATTTATCGTAGAAATTCTGATGTACAAATCTGAAACAGTGAATAATTTTTACTTCCCTCTCTCTGTAAACACGAGAGAGGGTCAGAGGGGGGAGATTCCACATTTTTATACAGAGAGAGAGAGGGTCAGAGGGGGAAGATTCCACATTTTTATAGAGAGAGAGAGAGGGAGAGAGAGTGCTATACGTGCCTGATGCAGAGAGATCGCTCCCTGATGCGAACAACTGATGCTTTGATGCAGAGAGAGATCGATCCCTGATGCGAACAACTGATGCTTTTTGTACATAAGCCTCTTACAATCACATCCCCATAGTCTAAATGACACTTGTTCTTTGGGTAAATTTCCAGATGCTTGTGAGCATGTTTTATCTAGACATCATAGAGATTTTGAAAAGTTACCTGAGAAAAAAGCATGAATATGAACACAATCAGGAAACCATATTACCAATTCAGTCGTCTCATCGATTTCACCGCCACCACTCTCATCAATTCTTGTAACACCATGAGAGAGATATTGCAGGTCCATGGCCAAATGGTCACAAGGGGCGAAACCGGTGACCCGAATAACCTTGGCCGCATCGTTTATTTATTCATCGAATCGAAGTTCAGAAACTTAGGCTATGCCGAATTGCTTTTTTATCATTCCGATAATCTCAACACCTTCATATGGAACACCATGATAAAAGGTTACACAGCAGAGCATTTACCTGAAAGAGCTTTCTCTCTCTACTCTCTCATGCTCCAAAAGTCATTCAAACCAGATAACTATACGTACCCATTTCTCCTCAAAGCCTGCATGGGCTTTTCCCAGTTCAGGACAGGCAAACAAGTACATGGGCAGGTTGTGAAGAATGGCTTAGAGAGAGAAACCTTTGTCACTAACAATCTGATTTATATGTATGCTAGTTCTAGACAGATGGAATGTGCACAGAGATTGTTTGATGAAAGCCATAATAGTTCGGATCCACCTATGTGGAATTCACTCATTAGTGGGTATCTTGAAAATGGATTTGTTGAAATTGCAATGTGGCTGTTTGGTGAGATGCCTGATAAAAATTTGGTTTCTTGGAGCATTATGATCAGTGGGTTTGAGCGCATGGGTCTTCATGGAGAGGCAATGAGGTTTTTCAGTGACATGATTGTTAAAAGAGAAGAGATTGATGGGGTTTTAATGGCAATTGTGGTTTCAGCCTGTGCGAATTCAGGTTTGCTAGAAGAAGGTAAGAGACTCCATTGTTATGCCATAAAGAAGCTCCCTCTGCAAAAAGATGAGTTCTTGCTGAATGGCTTTGTCAACATGTATGCGAAATGTGGGTGCATGGAGAATGCATGCCTTCTGTTTGATAGGCTCCCTCGAAGAGATTTAATCACATGGAATGCTATGATCCACGGCTATTTAAGGCACCGCCTCATATCGAATGCATATGAACTCTTCACAGAGATGCCCCAAAGAGATGTTGTGTCATGGTCCACAATGATATCGGGTTATTCGCAGAGTGGGTTTCACACTGATGCCTTGAAACTGTACTTAGACATGAGAATTGTGGGGTTTGAAGTGAATGAAATCACAATTGTTAGTGTGCTTTCTTCTTGCACTAAGTTACAAGAATTCAAAGAAGGGGAAAAGGTCCATGCCCACATGATTAAGAGTGGATTGAAGGGTCTGGACACTAAACTCAAAAATGGGTTGGTCTATTTGTATGCAGGGTGTCGAAGAATGGACTCTGCATTGGAGCTTTTCCGAGAATCCGATCAAGATGTGGTGGCTTGGTGTGCTCTGATTGTGGGTTTTGCAAGGTCTGGTTTTGTCGACTTTTCTCGCCGACTCTTTGATAAAATGCCTCATAGAGATGCCATTGCTTGGGGTACCATGATATCGAGTTACACTAATTGTGAACGGCTCAATGAAGCCTTAAATCTCTTCAAAGAGTTGGAATGCTCACAAATCGAGCCTGAGGAGGCATCCATGGTGAGCTTATGCACTGCTTGTGCTCGGTTGGCCAGTCTAGAACAAGCGACAAAGGTTCACAATTACATCAAAAAGACAAAGATCTCACCGAGTAGCAATCTTTCCACTGCCTTAATAGATATGTATGTTAAGTGTGGGAACATAGAATATGCTCTAAAGCTCTTTCAATCGCTAAATGACAATAAGAATGTGTCTATATGGAACGCTATGATAGGGGGGCTCGCAATGAATGGTCGTAGTAAAGAAGCCTTGGGGCTTTTCTCAGAGATGGAAAGAACCAATATCAAGCCTGATGAGATTACATTTGTAGGAGTTCTAAGTGCATGTCGGCATGGTGGGCTCATAGATGAGGCATGGCATATTTATGATAAAATGAATAGGGTCTATGGAATCGAGCCTGGGGTTGAGCACTATGGGTGCATGGTGGACCTCATAAGTCGACTTGGGCGCTTATCAGAGGCTGAGGATCTGACAGCAAAGATGACCATGAGGCCCCAGGTTTCAACTTGGGGTGCATTATTGGCTGCTTGTAAAATTCATGGAGATGTGAAATTAGGGGAGAGAGTAGCTAAGCACCTTTTAAAGCTTGATCCGAACCATGTTGGATGCAGAGTGATGCTTTCCAATCTCTATGCAGAGGCAGGCTTTTGGGACAAGGTAGCTGAAGTGAGAAGAGGAATGAAGAGTCTTTCAAAGACCCCAGGGTGGAGCTTGATTGAGGTTGAATAAGAAGCTTCTTTGTTGAAGCCCCAAAGTTGATGGTGGATTCATAGTAATCTGTGCACTTTAATGTCAACATGTATGCGAAATGTGGGTGCATGGAGAATGCATGCCTTCTGTTTGATAGGCTCCCTCGAAGAGATTTAATCGCATGGAATGCTATGATCCACGGCTATTTAAGGCACCGCCTCATATCGAATGCATATGAACTCTTCACAGAGATGCCCCAAAGAGATGTTGTGTCATGGTCCACAATGATATCGGGTTATTCGCAGAGTGGGTTTCACACTGATGCGTTGAAACTGTACTTAGACATGAGAATTGTGGGGGTTGAAGTGAATGAAATCACAATTGTTAGTGTGCTTTCTTCTTGCACTAAGTTGCAAGAATTCAATGAAGGGGAAAAGGTCCATGCCCACATGATTAAGAGTGGATTGAAGGGTCTGAACGCTAAGCTTAAAAATGGGTTGGTCTATTTGTATGCAGGGTGTCGAAGAATGGACTCTGCATTGCAGCTTTTCAGAGAATCCGATCAAGATGTGGTGGCTTGGTGTGCTCTGATTGTGGGTTTTGCAAGGTCTGGTTTTGTCGACTTTTCTCGCCGGCTCTTTGATAAAATGCCTCATAGAGATGCCATTGCTTGGGGTACCATGATATCGAGTTACACTAATTGTGAACGGCTCAATGAAGCCTTAAATCTCTTCAAAGAGTTGGAATGCTCACAAAAATCGAGCCTGAGGAGGCATCCATGGTGAGCTTATGCACTGCTTGTGCTCGGTTGGCCAGTCTAGAACAAGCGACAAAGGTTCACAATTACATCAAAAAGACAAAGATCTCACCGAGTAGCAATCTTTCCACTGCCTTAATAGATATGTATGTTAAGTGTGGGAACATAGAATATACTCTAAAGCTCTTTCAATCGCTAAATGACAATAAGAATGTGTCTATATGGAACGCTATGACAGGGGGGCTCACCATGAATGGTCGTAGTAAAGAAGCCTTGGGGCTTTTTTCAGAGATGGAAAGAACCAATATCAAGCCTGATGAGATTACATTTGTAGGAGTTCTAAGTGCATGTCGGCATGGTGGGCTCATAGATGAGGCATGGCATATTTATGATAAAATGAATAGGGTCTATGGAATCGAGCCTGGGGTTGAGCACTATGGATGCACGGTGGACCTCATAAGTCGACTTGGGCGCTTATCAGAGGCTGAGGATATGACAGCAAAGATGACCATGAGGCCCCAAGTTTCAACTTGGAGTGCATTATTGGCTGCTTGTAAAATTCATGGAGATGTGAAATTAGGGGAGAGAGTAGCTAAGCACCTTTTAAAGCTTGATCCGAACCATGTTGGATGCAGAGTGATGCTTTCCAATCTCTATGCAGAGGCAGGCTTTTGGGACAAGGTAGCTGAAGTGAGAAGAGGAATGAAGAGTCTTTCAAAGACCCCAGGGTGGAGCTTGATTGAGGTTGAATGAGAAGCTTCTTTGTTGAAGCCCCAAAGTTGATGGTGGATTCATAGTAATCTGTGCACTTTAATGTCAACATGTATGCGAAATGTGGGTGCATGGAGAATGCATGCCTTCTGTTTGATAGGCTCCCTCGAAGAGATTTAATCGCATGGAATGCTATGATCCACGGCTATTTAAGGCACCGCCTCATATCAAATGCATATGAACTCTTCACAGAGATGCCCCAAAGAGATGTGTCATGGTTTACAATGATATCGGGTTATTCGCAGAGTGGGTTTCACACTGATGCGTTGAAACTGTACTTAGACATGAGAATTGTGGGGGTTGAAGTGAATGAAATCACAATTGTTAGTGTGCTTTCTTCTCGCCCTAAGTTGCAAGAATTCAAAGAAGGGGAAAAGGTCCATGCCCACATGATTAAGAGTGGATTGAAAGGTCTGGACGCTAAGCTCAAAAATGGTGTGGTCTATTTGTATGCAGGGTGTCGAAGAATGGACTGTGCATTGGAGCTTTTCCGAGAACCCGATCAAGATGTGGTGGCTTGGTGTGCTCTGATTGTGGGTTTTGCAAGGTCTGGTTTTGTCGACTTTTCTCGCCGGCTCTTTGATAAAATGCCTCATAGAGATGCCATTGCTTGGGGTACCATGATATCGAGTTACACTAATGGTGAACGGCTCAATGAAGCCTTAAATCTCTTCAAAGAGTTGGAATGCTCACAAATCGAGCCTGAGGAGGCATCCATGGTGAGCTTATGCACTGCTTGTGCTCGGTTGGCCAGTCTAGAACAAGCGACAAAGGTTCACAATTACATCAAAAAGACAAAGATCTCACCGAGTAGCAATCCTTCCACTGCCTTAATAGATATGTATGTTAAGTGTGGGAACATAGAATATGCTCTAAAGCTCTTTCAATCGCTAAATGACAATAAGAATGTGTCTATATGGAACGCTATGATAGGGGGGCTCGCAATGAATGGTCGTAGTAAAGAAGCCTTGGGGCTTTTCTCAGAGATGGAAAGAACCAATATCAAGCCTGATGAGATTACATTTGTAGGAGTTCTAAGTGCATGTCGGCATGGTGGGCTCATAGATGAGGCATGGCATATTTATGATAAAATGAATAGGGTCTACGGAATCGAGCCTGGGTTTGAGCACTATGGGTGCATGGTGGACCTCATAAGTCGACTTGGGCGCTTATCAGAGGCTGAGGATCTGACAGCAAAGATGACCATAAGGCCCCAAGTTTCAACTTGGGGTGCATTATTGGCTGCTTGTAAAATTCATGGAGATGTGAAATTAGGGGAGAGAGTACCTAAGCACCTTTTAAAGCTTGATCTGAACCATGTTGGATGCAAAGTGATGCTTTCCAATCTCTTTGCAGAGGCAGGCTTTTGGGACAAGGTAGCTGAAGTGAGAAGAGGAATGAAGAGTCTTTCAACGACCCCAGGGTGGAGCTTGATTGAGGTTGAATGAGAAGCTTCTGTGTTGAAGCCCCAAAGTTGATGGTGGATTCATAGTAATCTGTGCACTTCAACGTCAACTTTTCCAAAAAAAACAAAAAAAAAAAGAACAAGAAGAACAATCTTTGCAACTGTAAATAATACATGGTTTGAATCTCATATTGTGTAGCACAGGGACACAAAATTTAAAATTTGGTTCCCAAAATACTTTGACTTCAAGTATACACCAGCCAACTGAAAGGCTTATAATTATGCACCTGCACTCTCAACACTCATTACATGAGATGATCAAGTATACATATCAAAACAGGGAAGCTCATCACACTTTTCTATATGTTACTTCCCATTTCCAATAAACAACC
This sequence comes from Amborella trichopoda, assembly GCF_054954075.1. Classification (NCBI taxonomy): domain Eukaryota; kingdom Viridiplantae; phylum Streptophyta; class Magnoliopsida; order Amborellales; family Amborellaceae; genus Amborella; species Amborella trichopoda. The sequence goes on along the minus strand of NC_142341.1, from coordinate 52,923,901 downwards.
CTCTCTATTCTTTGGCATCATCACAAAAACTTGAACAGGGACTAAGATAAGAGACGCACAATAGCTACAACAGACTATAAGAACACACCTCGAATATATTGAACGGAACTCCAATATATAATGTAAAGGCATATTTCAATGGGGCCGTTAACGTCCATGGCCATTGATGGTGATGGGGAGGCTGGGAACCACCAGAGCAGGACATGACACCATGACCGTCCACCTTTTCATTCCATGGTGATGACCCCAGTGAACTATAGATCTACATATGCAGTGGACTTTCCATGTTAACACATGGGGCTACCAGCAATTTTTTGAAACTTAAGATGGAGAGATTGTATCTACTTCTTGTTTTTTATCATCCTTCTTCAACAACTGAATCCCCTCCACAGAGACATTAGCCTGTGCCCGTCGACTGCAGCTTGCTGCCCCTGCAACAGAGCCTTCCCTACTGTTCCCTTTGGAAGGCTTGATTTTTCTGTTCTTTACCTTCTGAGCCCAACCAAGCAGGCCTTGTTGCACATGCTCATCGAATATTGCCTTCTTGAATGTGGTGCCCATCTTCAAAAATAGCAAATATTCATGTCAGAAATAACTCCTGCCAAGTAACATTACTCATGAATTCAAGAGTCAATCAGTGGCTCACCTGGGTAACAATTGCATAGAGAGGAAGTGTGCTATAACTGCACACAACTTGTATTATCACCCTGTGAGCATCCAATCTTGAGTTAGTGGCAGAGACATACAACGAGAGAGAGAGAGTGAGAGAGAGAGAGAGGGTATATCATAGAATAAGAGATTGAGTAAAAATATGGAAGGGATCGAGAATAATACTACAAATCAAAGGTGCTAGGGAGAGTATTGGCTTTACATATGACATGTAAGAAAGAGAGAGAGAGAGAGAGAGTACCCAATTATAAGTCGGGGAATGATATAGCGCACTTGTCCCATGATGCAGGAATCCCAGCCAAAAGTAGTCTATCCTCAACAAGAAATCCATTATCAGTCATACAAGCTTATGCTCACATGTGTGCAATTGTAAGGTTCTCATAGTGACTCTTACCAGTATCCAGAAGAAGAATGCAATCTCAAAGGCATTTTGAAAGAGGATGAAATGGATCAAGTATAGGACAATTCGGGGACTATGAAACCAGAAATGATCATCCGATGGCCGAACTACTAAATCTCCTTCAATGGCCGTGTGTTTTTCTGCAACTTCCTGAGCCAACTGAGTTATAATATGCTCAAGCTTCGTGCCAACAGCGAGTAGAAGCTGCATAATGAATTGAATCCGTACGTCATATCCAAAAACTCATGAATCAAAGAAACTTACAAGGAAAACTCAACATACACACTCCTACATTCATGCATGAAGATACATGTAAATAAATTGCATGTTGCATGGATTTATGCATGCACATAGCATGTATGTTATGCACATGCTCAGCCATGCGACAAGAATTATGCTTCAACTACTTCATCCACATCATGTGAATGCAAGAGCATGTCATACACACATGTTTGTGTATGCATCAGGGAGGTATGTTATGAGATTCAACTAATTTTTTCCCTAAAATATGCGCTAAGGAGAACAAAGGCACAATGAATAGAGACAAAAAGAAGTGCAGAATCACAATAAGCTTCATCGTGCAGAGGCATTGCATTCAAGAGGAGTTTATAAGGAAAACAAAAATCGGGGAAAAAGGAGACACATCCAGAGGGGATATCTGAAGTTCTGTACACACATCTGATCAACTGCCTGCTCTAACAATATAAGATAATTAGGATAGTTCATTTATACTTACAAATAAGGGAATAAAGGCAATCCAGAAATATGTGTGCCATCCTGCATCAACAAGATTATTAGTGAAAGATGAAATCCCATCAACTTATAGTCTAAAGGGAAGCAGATTACAAAAACATGGACAACAGAAAAGCCATAGGCCCATGCCCAATGAAATGTCGAACAGTGCTGGAGAGTATACAGGTATTAGGGCGATGTTGTGTTGCACTGGATCTCATTCTCCATTACTGACCATCATTTGAATGGATGGTGATAACCCCCATAGGCTGTGGTTTTCCAATAGTTCATTGGATTGTAGTATACTTTCGCTCTTTAGTATTATTTAATAACATGGAAACAAAGATCTCTCATATAAAAATAACAGATTAAGATGCTTGCAAGACAAGCATACCATCAACATTCAGCAATAGGAAGAGAACCACAAAAATCCAGAGGTACCAACTGCAACATAGGCACAATGTAAGCGAAGAAACACAAACAAGGGAAGCTCAGTACCAAAAAGATCGAATGGAAATAGAAATTAGGTAAAAAATCAAAATTAATCACTCAAAAACTTCAACCACAATCAAATCCTTCCAAGATTACCTTATACCAACAACTTTCTTAAAATCCGCTTCAAGTGCCCGTATCATGTACTTGTGAAAATCAAATTTTGGGTTCGACTTGCAATGAGTCTGTGCAGATACAGCAAGGATAATTAGCAAGCTAAGAAAATAAAGCACCTTGGCACGAAGCTCCCAATCATGCAAGACAACTATATGGATACGATGTAACACAGAAACTAAAGCTTACCATAATGAAACCGAGTCGTAAAGTAATGTAATCTGATCTCGTCACAGCAGGATAAAATTGTTTGATGAAAGACATCTGAGTCAAACATAAGGAAGTATGATGTTACAACAAGAACATAGAAGTTTGAATTGAACATAGGGAATATGGACAGAATGAAAGAAACAAGAAATGGAAAAGAAGTTTGTTACTCACTAAAATAAATGAAGAAATAATTTCTGACTACTAGTCATATAATGTACATTCTTTTACACTTCATTTAATACAAAAATCACTTTATCAAAAGAGAAATAAATGACCAAACCTCATTAGTCAATGAGGAACAATTACGTGGGTAGTAAATGCAAATAAATAAAAAAAGCTGTTTCATTTTTAAATTTTTATATTTTTCTAAGATTTATAAAATATATTATTTGGATTTTTAGTTTCTTGAGGGTTATTCATCTTTTTTAGTTGTAGAGATTTATAGGGTAGAATTGGACCTTTATTTTCTTTCGAAAAGATGGATATGGACAAGGACTAGTATGGTTGGGTCAGTTAGGATATGTTAGACTTTTTTTTTTAAGAAATAAGGGAGAGATAGAGTTTAGTTGTCTATATTTATTTTATATTTATTTATTATTCCTTTTAGTTTGTATTTAAAAGGAAGATATCTCTTGTTTGTAAGGAGAGTGATTGGAGAATAAAGAAAGAGTTTCAAAAAATCCTCAGGTAGACTCTCTTACAGACCCAAAGAGAGGGTATAATCTCTCAAACCTTTATTTTCATTTTTATTTTTTTACTTTATTATTTTTCTCCCTGAATCAGTCCACTTGCGATCTCTACTAATTAAAACCAACTGTTGATCAAATTATGGAGCGCATAGATCAAATATTTGAGCGATAAGATAAAAAATTTGAGAGACTCAAAAAAGGCTTGATAGAACGTATCATCAAAGTAATACAACAAAGCCTACAAGATCTATTTAGTAGATTGTAGTAGAAGGAACATGAATATGAAGAGGTCGATCTCGATGCATGTTGATAACCCAAATGTGCAAGAAATTTTAAATCAATTATGAAGAAGAAGATATGTATGATGCAACATTTGAAATCCAACCGTGTGGATCTAAATGAGAAATTAAGATTAAGCTTGAGATCCCAGTGTTGTACTGCATATCAACTTTTGAGAAAGCCTCTAAAGATTTAAGTTCAACAAGCTCGATGTCAAGCTTCTCCCAACCCCGGGAGAATGTTGCAACTAAAAAAATGATTTTTATTTTTAAAATTTTTACATTTCTTTAGGACTTAGAAAATATATTATTTGGATTTTTAGTTTCTTTAGGGTTATTCTTGTCTTTTTCAGTTGTAGAGATTTATGGGGTAGAATTGGAAGTCTAGCTTTTTAAAAAAAGATGGATATGGATATGGATAGGGATTATTATCCATAATAAAAGTATTATAAATAAAAATAAAATAAATATAGAAAACTAAACTCTATCTCTCTCTTATCTCTTAAGAGAGAGATAGAGTTTAGTTTTCTATATTTATTTTATTTTTATTTATAATTCTTTTTAGTTTGTATTTAAAAGGAAGATACCCCTTCTTTATTAGGAGAGTAATTGGAAAATAAAGAGGGAGTTTGATCTTGTGAAAAGATCTTGGGGTGCACTCTCTTGCAAACCCAAAGAGAGGACATAATCTCTCAACCTTTTTAATTTTATTATTTTATTTTATTTATTTATTTTCCTGCATCATTAGTGAATTATGATTTTCTTTCTTTTCTTCTTTTAAATCTCAAAACTAACATGCAAGAAAATTTTGAAATCCAATCTCTTTAATTGCAGGAAAAAATAAATTAGTTCCACAGGCTTATCTCCAAAAAGAGAGAAAATGGTAAAAAAAAAAAAGTTTTACAGCTCAGGTAACCTCAGACTAAATATCAATGTTTTCATAATATTTGGTGAGCAAACATGCATGTGCACGCAAGTGTTCAATGAAAAGGAGAAGAATTCAAGTTCCAAAAGTAACAGCTGACTCCATATAACATGCATTCCTAATGATGATAAGTTGCATTAGTGATGTGATAACTAACCAGCCAACTCAAAAGAGCTGAGTCTTTTGCCAGACCAAGAGAATGCTCCCTTATAAAAGAATGATGCTGAACATGTGTGACTTTTGTTTTTAGAACTGCACATATATAGTAAAATATTTCAAAAAAAAAATTAATACGTATAATTGTTAGGCAAGAACACAACAAAAAGAATAGAGCTTTGTCAGATTTCGAAGCAAAATCTTTTGAAGATTAATTGATTCACACACCAGCAAAACGCATAAACATCTAAAAACAAAGAATATCATACCCTCATCCGTATCATACTTCTCTTGTGCGATGGATTTCTCCCAGTGTTCCCATTGGCGTATCTGAATCATGCATAGTAGAATATATAATGACCACTATATAGAGTACTAAAACTACAGTTTCGCCTACTTAATAATTCATAAAGCAACAGTGCTCACTGGTGGATTTGTCAAATAAAGACAATCTCACAATATCAGTCAATTTCCCCTGAAACTTAAGATAGAGAGCCCATGTTTCTTTTAAGAACTAAATATAAGATATCCATGATACTCATTACAAAACAACTTTACCAGATGACTTGGTGTCTCCACATGTACCTTTAATCCTCCCAATATCACAGTGATAACACAAAAGGTCACATGGACAATGGCCAGCACAAATATAAAAATGTGCAGGTGATGTAGAGCTTCAAGAGATAGCAGTGGAACCTTCCCCTGACAAAAAGCAATATACCATCTATGAAACCAGCAGGCAAACGACCAAATAATCAAAGGGAAATAAAGAATAACATTCTAAAAAACAATCCTATCTTAAGCACAGATTTTCGAAATTTGTGAGCAATGCAATACACTGTGTTCACTTATTTGATCTTTTTTATTTTTAGGAAAATTTATCAAATTACCCATAAGAAATAAACAATTTAAGAATTTATCCTTATCTCAAAAAAAATAACAATTTATCCGTATCTTTTGATTTAATTTCAAAACACCGATAGTAAAACACATGGTCTTGAGTTGGAATAGCTGCAAAATGGGCAAAGGCAAAATGTTACTTTATCTCTAATGGGTATTTGATAAATTTCCCTTATTTCTATTTCATGGATGGGTAATTTCATATACTAAGGAGTCTACCAATATATATGTATATGATCATCATCTCATACATACGAATCAAATGAATCATAACTAAAGATGTGGAATGAAAGTGCCAGAGTTCATGTGGAGTAGGAGAGTCCCCAACCACGATATAAAGAACGACATGCAATCTAATTCAAAATATGTGAAAGTTTAGAACATCTTTTCATAATTATTTCATCGTTAGAACATTAACAGATGGTTGTTCCTTCTCCGAAGAATAGAATATTTCTGCTCATGGCGGTTTGTTTCCGTTGCTCAAATTTCAATAATTGGCATCAAAGCTACATTTGCATTGCCTAAATGTTATTTCCAACAAATACAATTGACAACTACCTGTTTTGCACAATGACCTAACTCCGTTGATGCTGCTTCTGCTAAAAGCCGTCGCTTGTTTCCTGTGATATCAGATGAGAAGAAAGATTGGAAGTGCTTTGTCTCTGAAGAAGAAGGAGCCCCCTCTTTCTCACACGGGAGCATGTGGCGTACGAAACTCTCAGGAATGCATATACGGCCAATCAATCCTTGGAAAACAGTCAATAGAAGGGAAATGAAACCCAAAAGCATCAACTCTGCACATACAAGGAGTAATATTCAGAATTGGAAAAACAGAATACCCAACAACCAGGTATTCATTTGAGAAAGAGAGAGATGCAGTAACAGAATAGAAACTTCCAAAGGCATCAACTCTACACATAAAAAGTGTAATTTAGAATTGAAATAAACCCACTATCCTTCTTTTTAGGTTTTTTGTTTTTCTTTTGGCGGGGTAGAGAGAGATAAGGTGAACTGTCAATAGAACAGAGACAAACCCCAGAAGCATCAGCTCTGCATACAAAAAGTGTATATAATGGAAACTCTACACTTAAAAAGTGCATAAGTTAGAATGAACCCAACATCCCCTCTCCCCCCCCCAAAAAAAGAAAAAGAGAGGGAACAGTCAATATAATGGAAATGAATCCCAAAAGCATCAAATCTGCAATATATGAAAGTGCATCACTCAGAATTGAAAAGACCCATATCCATGTATGCATTTGAGGGGGGCCAAGGTGTGAGAGAGAGAGAGAGGGTGAACGGTCAATATAAGGGAGATGAAACCCAAAAGCATCAATTCTGCACATACAATTTGCATCATTCAGAATCAAATAAACAAAAAATCCACGAATCCATTAGAGAGAGAGAGAGGGAGAGGGTGGGGGGAGCCAACTCAGAACAATTTTTTGACAGACAGATTACAACTCAGGATTAAGTGAAGCCAGTATTAGTATTATTGTAATTGTCAAAAATAAAAATAAAAATTGAAGTCAGCGTTTACATTTTCCATCAATTTAATGGATTTGAAAAACAAATCCCATGCTTCAAAATCAAATAATAGAAATGGGTCAGATTGATCCAACATAAAAACTGGTATAATTTCAGTGGAAGACCAATATATTCATCCAAGTGGATTGTTAGAGAGAGAAAGAGAGAATATAATCCCTTTCAGTACAATTTGACTACAAGCCCAATATGCTGATCAGTGTTTCTTTAAGACTTGAGAGAGAGACTATTGTCCTAGTTTTTTTTTTTTTTTTTTGAGTTCCATTCAAATTATAAATGTGTACTGATGATCTGTTAGATGGGATTTGTCATTTCCTTTTCTGGGCTTAGAGGGGAGAAAGAGAGGTTAATTTCTATAATTTTCATTAGTGATATTGAGAGAATATTGAAAGAAGACAGGGGGACAGAGAAATTACCTTCTTTTACTTTCTGTAGAGCTTCAAACAGCGGCTTTTGGTTTTTCCGCTTCAAAAACTAGAGAAAGAAAAAAAATTGCCTCAATTTTTATGGAAGTACCAGTAAAAATGCTGTTGAAATATGGTAATAGAAATGAAAGAGAGAAATGAAGAGAGAGAGAGAGAGGTTACCCACCTTTCCGAGGAAATGGAGGAAACGCTCAAGGAAGAGAGAGATGAAGACGAAAACGGAGCACACAGCTGCCACCACCCAAGTCGGAGTATACTCCAGTGACAACCCCGCCTCTGCTCCTTCTCCACCTGCCATTTTTATCTCTCTAAAACGCTCTTTTGAAATTTCTCTCTCTAAAACTTTCTCTCACTTGTTCTTTGGATGTCACTCTATGGGCTCCCCTCCTCTTGTGCCTCTGATCTGAACCAGGCTTCTATCTCTCACTCAAATTCTCACTTTAGATGATAGGGATTTATCCCTCTCTCTCTCTAGGAAATGAGGACACGTTCCTCTCTCAGGTATTTCCCTCTCTCTCTACGCATCTCCTCATCACTCTTTTTCTTTGTTTATGATAACTAAATTTAGAGCCATCAACGGGATTTCTCTAGCAAAAAGAGGACCTCTCTTATCTGCCTCTCTCAAAAAATTAATAACGAAATTTAAAGCCATCAACGGGTATATCGCTCTCACTCTAAATAGTATCTCTCTCCTCTTTCTCTCTCAAAAAAGGACCTCTCTCCTCTTTCTCTCTCTTTCGGGTGTAACTCTCCCACTCTAAATAGTATCTCTCTCCTCTTCTCTCTCAAAAAGAGGACCTCTCTCCTCTTTCTCTCTCTAAAAGAGGGCCTCTCCCCTCTAACTCTCTCTATAAAGAGGGCCTCTCCCCTCTAACTCTCTGTAGAAAAAATAATGCTAACTTCTCTCTCTAAAAACACATCGCTAATCGAATTCCCTACTTTCTCTCTCTAAAATAACGCAGCTCTCTCCCCCTTTTTAAAATATCACACGACTTGCTTTCTCTCTCTAAAGGGAATATCACAATCTCTATCTCTCTAAAAAAATAATGCTCTCTTCTCTCTAAAAACAACTCTCTAATCGTATCCCTACTTTATCTCTCTAAAATAACATAGCCTCTCTCTCTCCCCATCCCTCTCTCTCTCTAAAGGCAGTGCTCAGGGGATGCGGGAGCAGTAGGCGTATGTTCCAATTTTTATATTACGTTGTGTGAGTTCCGGGGGACCATATTTCAAATAAATAATGACTAAAATACCCTTCTACTGTTTTTTTTTTTTTTTTTTTTCTTTGTCTCTCTTTCCCATTTTAACATGTAAAACGCGGTTTGGTTTAAGTCTTTGAGTCTTAGTCAAGGAATGGCCAATTTTTTCTTACTGTTTCCTATTTATTCTTATTGTATTCAGCACGGGCCAACACGGCCCTGATAGAGTCAAGGCCAAGCCTGACCATGACCTTTTATGCCCCGTTAGGGCCGGGTTGCGCTAAGACCAGCCCTGCAAAGACTAGGCTAGGGGTAGACCCGGCTCAAGACCCACCTGTTGCGACCCCTGCTCGATGAGTCATAAGAGGGGTGAATTGTTATTTTTTCACTCTCGACGATTTAATCAAGATTAGATAGTTGTCGACATGTGTTTGATAATGATCTATAGTGTAAAATATAGTTTGGTTTACTCTTTGAGTCTTAGTAAGTCGGGAAATAGCCAACTTTTTTCTTATTGTTTTTTATTTTTGGTTAAAAAAAAAATGATCATCCTTGCCAAGTTGCAATGGATGTATAGCATTATTTTTTTTTAATATAAACTATGATATTATTGTCGGCTCAATCTCATTCATCTAATAAATACCATATGACGTATAAGTAATGTATGTATAGATAAAGAGCTACAAAATCTTCAAGCCATTAATGTTATTTGGGGCCCAAATCTGTCTCGTAGAGAATTGGTCCCCATGCCTACAAAAGGAAGGGGAGAGAGAGGGAGATGAATAAGATATTTAGTAATTGGATATCAAAAAAATGCGATTTCCAGCATGCTATTGTAAATAAAGTCAAAACTATTTTTAAGAAATATAAATTTATATATAAAACTGCCTATAAGTTTTTCTTTTAATAGAAAAATAAACCATCCGCGATCAGGAGTAAATCCTTACAAGTCCTGCAGAAAGAGTGTGCATCAGCCCTGGCCCGGACCATTTCAAATTACATCGAACTCACTCTGATCATGGGGCTTTTGATGGGCTTTCCGAAATCAAATAAAATAATATGTAAAATGTGCATTAGTTAATTTGTTAGATGTATTTTGATAAATTATTAGTATTTTATTATCACAAAAAATTAATTTATGTGTATATTAACTGCAAAAAATCATGTAAAAATTGGGCCGGACCGCATTTTTACATATGCGATCCAAAAAGTGTAAAGCATCCATCTTAAAGATGGATGTAAGTAGGTGTTCCATCTAAAAACAATAGAAAGTAACGGTCCAAATGTTTTCTTACTACAATTATTATTTTTAATTTTTTAAATTAATTCATATTTTCATATTCATGATCTCCACATTAGCGAGTACAGATCCTTAAAATTAAGTCTTAAAACATTTCTATATATGCGGGCTTGGCCCAGATCCAATAAATAACAGGGTTGGGCTGGGCCGAGTCCAGCCAGCATTGACTCTAGCTCGCCCCACGTGCCACAATTTGAGGCTAGGCTCTACTTTTTTCTACATCCAGTGTGCCGGACCAGGGCGCCCAGCCTATTGTTAGTCGTGCTCCATTAGACTTGTCCAGTTCTCAACTTGGATAGTCGCTTGCTGGCCAACCATGCCACCTAGGCAATTGCCATATCTTTAAAATAAAAAAATAGAGAGAGAAAATATTTTTAAAATAAAAATAAAAATAATGATTTTATAGGACACTCACTACATATATGTGTAGCACCTTAAAGGATCACTTTTAAAATTAACGCGTATCTTTAAAAAAGTTATCACATGAATGTAGAATTTGACTTTTTTTGTAAATTGATGACAAATTTAATAGTTGGAGTCCTACCCACATGGATAGAGGTGGGTCCTATAAGATAATTTTTAAAAAAATATATTAATAATAGTTCGAATAATATTTCTCAAGAGAAAATATTTTAGAGAGCGAGAGCGTGTACACGTTTCTAACAGCTCTTACATAGCTGTTGAAAATGAAAGTCATTTGGCGTGTAGTTTAAATTTTAGAGAGAGGGAGGGCGTGTGGTGTAAAATTTAGAGAGAGAAAGTAGAGAGAGAACAAAAAGGAAAGCCAAAACACTGAGCGCCAAAATCGAGGCGCGTTTCACGGCGCTTTTTCGCTGCGCATTTCGGCGGCATTTGGGAGGTGATTTTTAGGGCGCTCTCTCTAAATGAGGGTACATAGCGTGGTCCTGCAGTAGTAAACTGTAAAAGACTTATATAGTCGTAGTGTGGTTTCAACACTATTTGAAGATCTCTAAATGAGGGTACATAACGTGGTCCTCCAGTAGTAAACTGTAAAAGACTTATATAGGCCCAGTGTGGTTTCAACACTATTTGAAGATATCTAAATGAGGGTACATAGCGTGGTCCTGCAGTAGTAAACTGTAAAAGACTTGTATAGGCTCAGTGTGGTTTCAACACTATTTGGAGATGCCTCTTAATTTGATTGTTTAAGGCGTCGCTCTTATATATATTTTCTTTAAAATAAGGATTATTTGGGCGGATTGGTATTCTTCAAGTAGTTGTTCGATGTAGACTATTTATTTTTAGCACAAAGAGGTAAGTTATAAAGTTCAAGAAAAATTATTATGAATTTTTGTTAATAAATAAATGCAGGCACCTAATATCACATCCAATGGTCAAAATTAATTGTTTGTATCGACTATTAAACTATGAGGGATTTAGTGTAGTCAAAATTGAACTGACTATCAATTCAACCAATTGGATTGAATTTTTAAAAAATAAATAAAATAAAATATATACATATATAAATTTTAAAATTGTCTAACTTCATTTATCTGGTTGAACTGGTTAAAACCAACCTGTCGGACTAGCTAATGCCAATTTTAGACATTAGTTTTGACCAATTTTTGACTGGATACAGCTTTTACCTTGGGCCAAGCTAGCCAAAACATCGGTTGGATCACCAGTTCTATCCATTTTTTATAATTGTAGTCCACTATAGTAACTCATATGAGCGATCCCAATCTCCCGAAATAGAGATCCAACTAAAGAATAAAATAAAAAGTAAAAGTAATAGCACAAAAAACTCAAAAGAGCATGAGCTCCACAAAGGAATTGTTTTGATATGAAATTTTGGTATTTATTTTTAAAAGAGTTTTGAGTGCTCTTGCGGTCTTGCCAACTAACCGTCTAAAAATTGCATAGCGTTAATTATTTTTCGTGTAGAAACTTCTTAGGGGTATTTTTTTTAACACAAATTTTATGAGTCTACGTAGAAACGAGTCACATCTTAAAAAAATATTTTTGAGATGGATTTTTAAAATTATCTTTTATGGATATGTAATCTCTAACACGGAGATCATGAATATGATGAAATAAATAAAATTTTAAAAATATAAATAATATTCTATTAAAATAACATTTAGACCACTAGTTTTAAATTTTTTTATATGAATTATCGATGGATGCTTTATACCTTGGGGCCACATATTGTAAAAATGTCCAGCCCACATATAACAATTTTCCATTTATTTTATTCATTTCCTCCGTAGGTTGTTCGCTAGGTTGAGTAAGTTACTTAAAATCCTCAAAATACTTTTAGCTGAGACTTTGATAGAGGGAGCAAATGTACATTGTGCACTAGTGCGAGTATTTAATCTTTTTTACAAATTCAAACAATAACGGATAGTGTTGAAGGATATTTCCCACCAATTAGATACATCAATGGTTTAAATCTCATTAACCATTGGACTAGTTCGGCCAGCTAAATTTTTCATGTTCCACCAAGATGGGTGGTAGGGGTGGCAACGGGTTGACCCGAACCCCAAAATAAAGGACCAGGACCTAACAGAACCTGAAGACATGGGCTCGATTCTAAAAATATTATATATATATATTTAAATGTTATTTTCAAAATATATACATGAATAACACTATTCAGGTCGGGTCCATATGGATTTGGACCTGACCTACTGTGTCCAATTCTCGAATGCACACCCGGACCCATGTCGGGCCCGGGTCCATTGCCACCACCAATTAGGCCCCTAATTGGTGGCAATTTAGTCTCATGCTTTTCATTGAAGAAAGATAAAAAAGTAAATATTATAATCTAATGTTTGAATATTAGCCAATATTCGTTGGGACCTACCAAGGTAGGTCAATAGCTAACACATATTTGATGGATTTTTTTTTCCTAATTTAAGTGGGAATGATGGAAATTGAGTACAACAAAACTCCAAGGCATGTGTTTGGATGTACCTATTACCACTAATAACGCGATGTTTTTTTTTTTTGTAGTTTATATTAATAATTCAATGCTTTAGTAAAATTAATTTTGATAATAATTGTTTGTACTTACAGGATACAAACTTATACGCAGTTCTATATATAAATTTATATTTTTGAAAGTTTTAACCAAAAATAACATAAATCACCAAAAAATGTTAAATAATTAAATAATAGATTGTACATAATAATCAAACAACTAACAAAATACTATTATGAAAAGTATATTACTTTTAAAAAGAATAGTACATTCTATATAAAATTAACCAATTATCCAAACAATGATTTAGACTCATTAGATTTTGGCCCTGCACTTATTCTGTCCTATACTTACTAATGAGCGAGTGCCTGTGCCAAGCCATTTTTAGCTTGGCACACTATTATTAACAACTATACTTAGCTATTTCTAAAGCCTCCTTATGACCAAATCTCTCTTAGGCCTTGGAGCCCTAAGACTAAAGGACAAAAATCAATAAATAAATAGAAAAAGAGAAAAAAAAACCTTGTTTTCTCAAAAAAAAAAAAGAAGAATAATAATAATGTGCCAAGCTATTAAAGATGATTGTTAGACATAATTAAAGATGATTGTTAGACATGATTGCCTTCAGGTAATTAAAGATGATTGTTAGACGTGATTGCCCTAAGGTAATTAAAGATTATTGTTAGAAAAAATTTCTTTAAAAACTGGCAGTTCGTATCGGGAATAAATGAATCTGGACAAGGAACTAGTCCAGACCTATTCGGTTCCTTGTCGGAACTGAGAGGTGGTTCACAACCTCGTTCTTTGTTGAAATTGGGAATCAATTCAGATGCCTTGAACTCACCCAGTTCCATCAAAAAATTGATCGAGTCTATCAAAGAATCATATGGTTCAGACCTGCCAGATTGCCTGGTTCCCACACATTTTGTTTTTCATTTTTTTTATTTCCTTTTGGAATGATTCACTGTCACACCCCATGAATTTACAATACAGATATTCATGAGACGTGACAGTCAAAACATATATACATCTCTTGATAGGACAAATTTACAGTGGCGAATTCTTACAAAGTAACAAAATAAAGCTTAAGCACAACTACAGTATCTTTCAAAGTTGATCTTGACGAGCACTCAAAATGAAATCGCAGTTATCCTGAAAAAAATGTTCACCATAATTTGATGAGTTTGGCTACTCAGTAAGTGATCATCATAATCATAAAAATAATCATGATTGAAAGATATCAATATTTTTAAAAAGGAGATCTATTAACAGAAATGCGTATAACATTTTCACTTTTAAAAAAAAATGCATAATTAAGTATAATTCGAATAATTGAAATGCGTATAACATTTTAACGACAATACATAATCCGAAGGATTTTACAAATTACCCTACTGGCGTCCCAAGTAGGTCACCTATATACCCCATCAGCGTCCTGATGGGTCTACTTAATCCCTATCGGCGTCCCATATAGGTATACTTAATCCTTGCAGGTCCACTTATACCTCACCGGCGTATCGGATGAGTCAACTTAATCCCTACCGACGTCCCATATAGGTTCACTTATACTTCACCGACGAGCCGGATGAGTCCACTTGCATACTTAAAGTATTTCTAAATCTCTTTAAACATTCGAAAGCAACAATATCATGTACTCAACATATCACTGAAATTATTAATATGAATTTCACTGAAACCATTAATAACAATCGCTTTCAATAACGTTTATAAAATAACCAGTCAAATATTTTGGGCTCAAATGAACAAAGGTAGCAGTTCGTAAAGACATTATAGCATAATTGCCAATCTAATATGGACAGAAAAACTCTTATAGAAATTCACGAAGACAAAATTATCACAATTTATGAGATGTCAATTCGCAAATGAACATTTCACAGACAATGCTATAATCAAATGCAAAAATATCAGTTTTCAAATAATAAGGCAGTTATTTGCACATGAAGTTTACAATGTCTAAATATTAAAAAACAATAGAAATAAATCTCACAATTTTATTAAAAGCAAAACTATCACAGTTATTTCTAATAATTTTATAGTATCTAAAATTTTCTAACAATAGGCAAGAAAAATAAATAAATTTATTTTTCTAAGAATTTACAGTATTTAAGATTTATAATATAGATAAAATATCACAATTTTATTAAAAATATTATTTTTCAAAATAATGAGGTCACTTGCGCATAAAATTTATCGAGCCTAAAATTCATGATAATAAGTAGAAGTAATTATTTCATTTTATTTTTAAAAATAACGGATTATTTTTTCAGATAATGAAGTCACTTACTTAAAATATTTAAGAAGAAACTTCCGATAAAAATTCGGCTAGAGAGAGGAGCTCACTGTATTTGTAAGACGGAGAGCGAAAAAAAAGTTACTAAGCGACCTATCGTCCTATTTAATTTACTCTAAACACCTCCACCTCATATATGGGGCGTCGCGTTAAAAGTCCGCTTTCAACGTATCAAAACCTTGTCCACTAAAAGGACGTGGCAAGGCAGCGAACAAGAGCTTAAAACAGGTCAAAGCTTTTGAACCATCACTTATTTAAAAGTTTATTTTTTTATTTTATTTTTTATTTTTTAAATTACATTCACACACATGAGATTCGGTCCAATTCGCCTAACCAAATAGGTGAATTGCTGGTCTTGAACGAATTTCCAGACCGGTTCACCTGGCCGATCTAGGTTTTAAAACAAAGGTACGACTATTAAACCATCCATGCCCTAAGTCTTTAATATAGTAAAATAATTTCATATTGTTATTTATTGAATTGGTTTAGTACTACTTCCTGCCCCCCGTCACCTAACCAAGTTGAAACGACAATCTAATTAAAATATTGAGTCAAGCAAACAAAACAAAGATTGGGCAGGTGGGATGCCTCATTTTATGTGTTGAAGTCCCTCTTCTTGTTGAAAATGTCATAGATAGATAGAGAGAAAAAGGGATTTTATATATTGAGAGAGAAATGATAGTTTAGATAGAGATATTTGACATATTAAGAGAGAGATTTAATATATTAAGAGAGAGAAATGGTATCTTAGAGAGAGATTTGATATATTAAGAATGACAGAGAGATAAATGATGTTTTAGAGAGAGATGATATGTTTAAGATTGAGATAATTAAGAGATGATATGTTTGGGAAAAAGAGAGGATATATTTAAGAATGAGAGAGATAAATGATATAAGAAATAGATGTTGTTTGTTTAAGAGTGAGATACTTAAGAGATGATATGTTAGAGAGAGAAGGGGGAAGAGAGAGAGAGAGGGGGGACATGATACTTGCAAGACAAGAAAAAGTAGATAAGGTAAAACAAACCACTTAAAAGGGGCAAACAAAGAAAAGGAAAAAGAGCACCAAAATTTGAAAAATAAAGAAAAAAAGTTGACATATTAAGAGTGAAAGAGAGAGATATGACATTTGAGAGAGAGATTATATGTTTAAGAGTGAGATACTTAAGAGCTAAGTAATTAGGGGGTGGGAACATGGGGCTTAGAATCCATGCTAACCCACCATACAAGAAAAGACACGATGGATTACACTTAAGAATATGGTTTAGACTTTAGACTTTAGAATACATCTCAATTTGAGAACGGTCAAATAAAGAAAAGGAAAGAGAGCACCAAAGTTTGAAAAAGTAAAGAAAAAAGTTATGCTCTTTGACTATGTCAAATATACCAAGATACTTTATTTATTTACAAGCAATCCATGACATAACTAATAAAATTGGAAGTCAGAAAATATAAATCCAAAACTAATAGTATCATGGGAAGGATCTTCAAAAAGAGGGAAAAATAGAGTATTCACGAGTGAGCACATTGTACATTTGCTCCCACATGCAAAATTCATGCTTAGGTGATTTTTCTTGATTTGAAATTTTGGCCTCCATTTTAGAATCACCACATGAGTATTTGAAAATAAAAATAAATTATGAGTTCTTAACATTGACTTTGAAGTTAAAAAATTTAACGGTCTCTAATCAATCTCAGGATATTATTTTTGAAAGCATATGATATATTATTTTATTTTTAGATTTTAGGTTGGTTGCTAGGTTGACTAGGTTATATCCTCAAATTTAGGGTCCTAAAAATACTCGTGATGGTTTTGCCAGAGGGAGTGAATGTGCTCATGTAGGAGCACATTATGTTTTGGCAAATAAAATATTGTGGGTCATGTTGATATTCCAAAGTTGCCTATTTCCACCAGCTTGAAAATATTTATACAAAAGTAAAAAATGGTTATGATATGTAAGTTTAGAACAACATAGAAGAAAAATACAAGATAGCAAAAATGAAGTATCCAATAAGAGAATGTATATTTGGATGGCCAGGGGATGTACTATTGACTAGGCTCAAAGTCCGCTTTTTGTTTTATTTAGAAACATAAAATCTAAGCTTTTGTATGTTACATGTGATGGGCATGGATGAAATAAAATATGCAATAAGAGAAATTATGTTTGGTACAAGGAGGTCGCAAGCAACCTCAGTCATTTGACGTAAAATTAGATGACTAGGAAATGTCCTATTGACTAGGCTAAAAGTCCATATTTCTTTAGTTTTTTTGGAAATATACAATCTAAGCTTTTGTATGTTACATTTGATGGTCATGGATGATTATGACCTCTTTGTACTAAATGAAATGATCTTATATTATACAATTCCATAACAAAATGAGCAACACATGAAAACGTAATAATTATACTTGCATGTGGGAAGGTTTCAATTAAATCATAGAAAATATAAATAAAAATAGTCAAACCGTGTAAAAAATAATCAACTAATTTTCAATAAATTGATTACTTTGAAAGCATAATAACACTCAGGTGCCTCTTTAATTATTTTATTAGAAAAAATCAACATTTTGGATTTGGGATATTAGGCAAGTATATGTGTTTGGTAATTTTAGACCAGGCCAAAATATGAAATACTCATACTTATTATGGGATTTAAACTCGAAACATATTCCAAAGTTGCCTATTTCCCCGACTTTGGGTGATCACTGTTTAAATTTAGGGCATTATTATTTTTCTAGTACTTACAGATTTCATCACTATCACTATCACTATACTATCACTACACGAATCTTGTTCTACAATTGCTCTCTCGTTACTTCCAACCATTTCCTTTTGGTTACCTTTACCCTTTTAGAGTTATCTACTTAATTTATTTATTTTTTACTATTTTTTAAATTTGGTGTGATAGGACGCTAGGTTGAGAAGGTTACGTCGTGAGGTACTAAAAAGTCCTCCTAGACCCGAGGTACCACATATTTTTAATTTGGTGTGACGGGGTGTTATAGGACTCTAGGTTGAGAAGGTTACGCCGTGAGGTACTAAAAAGTCCTCCTAGACCCAAGGTAACACATATTTTGCAGGGCATATAATTTTGGTTTATTGGAAAAAGTAAATCCATCGGGAAACTGTTTAGAAAATCTCCATGATGGCCTTAAAATCAATTTTCACCGCCTATTATAAGATTTGTAGCTCAAAAAATGGTACAGATGTTGCAAATCCATGAACACTTGAAAATGGCCAGTCTCCATGATGTACTATACTACCTACTATTTTGAGGGTGAGTGTGGTTTGTATAGAGCCGAGGTTATAAACAATCAAATTAGAGCCCACCTTCAAATAGTATTGAGAAATATGGTTTCCATATTGAAAAGTCTTGTGATAACCTTAAATTATATTTTCATAATTAGTTATAAAATTTGACCTTTAAAAAATAGTGTAGATCGAGCAGATCTATGAAAACTTGAAAATTGACGGTCAAAAAATACGTTACAAGAAGCACTATTTTCAAAACTGAAAATCCATTTTTTTTCTCATGTCCATGCATTTTGATGTCGAGATGATCAATTGGATGATATTTAGGCATCAAAACAACCTATTATAGTGAAAGTTTTGAGGGAGGCTCTAATTTGATTGTTTAGAGCCCATATAAAACTTTCCCTTTTAGAGCTTGTAACGTTCATTTAGTTCGCAACCATAAAGGTCATGTTCATGATAATCCATTTGAAGGTTTTTTTATGCTGGAACTTCAATTTTTTGTACATTTTGAGGTGATGCTTTACTTGTTTTAACATTTTCCTAACCTTTCCCTCTACATATTCAACGAAATACTGTCCGATCACAAAACCAATATATTTATGTTAATAAAAAAACCAACTGAATTTATGGTGCTACAACAATTATCATCGTATTTTTCTCGAAATTTGGTGGAAAAATATTTTATTCAATTTTTAAGTCGTAGAATAAAATAACCTTTTGAAAAAGAAAATGTTACAAGTCTTAATCAGATGCCAATCCAATTTTGTTTCTGTTGACCAATCTAAATTGACAAATTATCCACCAATCAGTCGACAAAAAGCTTAGGAACAATCTATAGGAATCACTAACCAAGGCAGGTTATAACCCATCCTACAAAGGAAAAAAAAAAAAAATATATATATATATATATTAAAAAGTTTTTCCAACGCATATAAGCAAAAATGAATCGTGATTTCGCCTACCCTCATTATCGTCCAAATTTCATCGCGTGATCACGATTGTTTGAAAGTATTTTATTTTTTATTTTTTTTAACAAATCGGAATGACCTGAAATTTGGAGAGTATGTAATTACTGAAATGCATCTAATAAAAATGTACATATTACTGAAATGCATCTAATAAAAATATAAAAAAAAATTATCCGTAAATTTTTTTTGACTAAAATACCCCTGAAACTTTTTAGGGGTATTTTGGTCAATTGTTTTCATGTAAAATATTTATTTATATAATTTTCAAAGATTCCCCTATTTTTTATGAATACACTTTCCAAATTTTAGATCATTATAATTTGTAGAAAAAAAATGAAAAATAAAAAAACTATCAGACTATCGTGACCGCACGATGAACTTTGGACGGTGATGAAGGTAGGCGAAATCACTGTTTATTTTCTCCTATAAGAATTGCGTAGTGTTATATATATATATATATATTTGTAATAATTACATAACTTGTGGGTGTGTTTTTTATCATTTTAAATATTTTATATTACTTGACCAAGAGCAAGAAATATAAGCTTTTGCAATAATTACATGACTTTTGCGTTATTGGTCTTTTTTAAATATTTTATATTGTGGGAGAAAATCAACAATGTGGGTGTCATACTCTTTTTTTTTTTTTGTTGGGGTAATTTAATGGGGGAAGACTGACCCTATTTGTTTTTCAAGTAGATTAAGAGTTAATTTTTTTTTAAGGTATTAGCGGGGTGGTGTTAGGATATAAAAAATGTGGACGTCATACTTTTCATTATGTAACTAACCTTATTTTAGGTAGGGGTGGCAATGGACTCGACCAGACCCGGACTCGACCTCGGGTCCGGGTCCAAAACCTGGATCCGAATATTATTTGGGTCTGTCATGGTATATGCTATGTGGATTTTATAAATGTTGCCAATACGTTTGTTTCTTAGAGATTTTCATTACGTAAAACATTAAGGAATGTGGGTATTCATAAATGTTGTGCAATATTGTAAATATTATCAATAACACGGGTATATGATACTAAGCAAATTGGCAAAAAAAAAAAAACTCATGGAGTCATAGTCATTGGGTGGCAATGGACCGGACCTGACTCGAACCCAACAGATTTAGGTATGGGTTCAAATTTTGAATCCAAAAAGTTGGGTCCAGGACCCATTGCCACCCCTATTTCTAAGCTTATTCTGACTTTTCTTTTTTTTGGTGGACAATCTAACTCTTTACTTCTTCCTTCCACACTTCTCAAAAGAACAATGGCAAGGACAGAAATTATTGCAAATGTAAGCAATCAAAATACACACCAATATTAATTAGCTACCACACTTATTGGCAAGCAAGAATCATTCCACTAACTCAAATTGATTAATGACTAATTAATGCAAGATGAGTGACAAATTTTATAATAGGACAATTTAATGGAAGGATGTGCAAAGTAAGGTTTGGTTTTGCGTGGTTAGCAGTGTTACATCTGAATAATTACATAACTTGTGGGTGTGTTTTTTATCATTTTAAATATTTTATATTACTTGACCAAGAGCGAGAAATATAAGCTTGTGCAATAATTACATGGCTTTTGCGTTATTGGTCTTTTTAAAATATTTTATATTGTGGGAGAAAATCAACAATGTGGGTGTCATACTCTCTTTTCAAGTAGATTAAGAGTTAATTTTTTTTTAAGGTATTAGTGGGGTGGTGTTAGGATATAAAAAATGTGGATGTCATACTTTTCATTGTGTAACTAACCTTATTTTAGGTAGGGGTGGCAATGGATTCGACCAGACCCAGGACTTGATGGGTAGACCCGACTTCGGGTCCGGGTCCAAAACTTGGACCTGAATATTATTTGTGTCTGGGTCCAGCAGAACCCGACCTGAATATTATGGTATATGCTGTGTGGATTTTATAAATGTTGCCAATATGTTTGTTTCTTAGAGATTTCCATTACGTAAAACATTAAGGAATGTCGGTATTCGTAAATATTGTGCAATATTGTAAAAAAAATAACTCATGGAGTCATAGTCATTGGGTGACAATGGACCAGACCAAACTCGAGCCCAACGGATTTAGGTATGGGTTCAAATTTTGAACCCAAAAAGTTGGGTCCAAGACCCATTGCCACCCCTATTTCTAAGCTTATTCTGACTTTTTTTTTTTGGTGGACAATCTTACTCTTTACTTCTTCCTTCTACACTTCTCAAAAGAATAATTGCAAGGACAAAAATTATTGCAAATGTAAGCAATCAAAATACACACCAATATTAATTAGCTACCACACTTATTAGCAAGCAAAAATCATTCCACCAACTCAAATTGATTAATGATTAAGTAATGCAAGATGAGTAACAAATTTTATGATAGGACAATTTAATGGAAGGATGTGCAAAGTAAGGTTTGGTTTTGAATGGTTAGTAGTGTTACATCTTAATAATTACATAACTTGTGGGTGTGTTTTTTATCACTTTAAATATTTTATATTACTTGACCAAGAGCGAAAAATACAAGCTTTTGCAATAATTACATGACTTTTGCGTTATTGGTATTTTTTAAATATTTTATATTGTGGAAGAAAATCAACAATGTGGGTGTCATACTCTCTTTTTTTTTTTTTGTTGGGGTAATTTAATGAGGGAAGACTGACCCTATTTGTTTTTCAAGTAGATTAAGAGTTAATTTTTTTTAAGGTATTAGTGGAGCGGTGTTAGCATATAAAAAATGTGGATGTCATACTTTTCATTGTGTAACTAACCTTATTTGAGGTAGAGGTGGCAATGGATTCGACCAGACCCGAGAATTAATATTTTCATTACGTAAAACATTAAAGAATGTGGGTATTCATAAATGTTGTGCAATATTGTAAATATTATCAATAATACAGGTATATGATGGTAAGCAAATTGGCAAAAAAAAAAACTTATGGAGTCATAGTCATTGGCTGGCAATGGACCGGACCATACTTGAGCCCAACGGATTTAGGTATGGGTTCAAATTTTGAACCCAAAAGTTAGGTCCAGGACCCATTGCCACCCCTATTTCTAAGCCTATTCTGACCTTTTTTTTTTTTGGTGGACAATCTAACTCTTTACTTCTTTCTTCCACACTTCTCAAAAGAATAATTGCAAGGACACAAATTATTGCAATGTAAGCAATGAAAATACACACCAATATTAATTAGCTACCACACTTATTAGTATGCAAAAATCATTCCACCAACTTAAATTGATTAATGATTAATTAATGCAAGATATGTAACAAATTTTATGATAGGACAATTTAATGGAAGGATGTGCAAAGTACGGTTTGGTTTTGAGTGGTCAGCAGTGTTACATCTGAATCGATTCCTACCACTGAATTACCTTAAAAAAAGAGAGGAGAGAGAATGAGTTTTTGCAAAATAGAGGTTGAAAACTCACTGTCATCTAGCTCCAAATTTTGTGGAGTGCACTTTTATAGGGACTCAATTTTTTATGCAAACCTGGTATCCGGATATCAATTTTGATCACTAATGAATGCGGTCCCTTAACACGTTATGTACGGTTGGCAATGGACCCGGGAACCGACGTCCGGATGGTTCGAGTATGAGTCCAAGAATTGGACTTGGCAAGTTAGGTATGGGGTCCAAATATTGGACTCTAATACTATTCGGGTCCAAGTCCACAAATAGTGTTATTATATTAATAATATTTAATATAAAAAATAATATTTAAATAATACACATTTATATATATATATATCATTTAAATATTTTTCTTTTAATTTTTAGGTCAAGTCCGATCCAATCTGGTCCAGGTCTCAGACCTGGACCAGACCCAACTGTTACCACCCCTATTTAAATGAGAGTGATGAAGCAACAATTTTGCTGGCCAAAAGGAGAGAGAGAACAAATTCCGTATTCAAAAGGAATTAGATCCAATGTTGTCAGATTCGCTTCAGAGTCTTATTCGGTTTGGTGAGAAAAATGAAACAATTCGGTGATTCAATCGATTTGGGGGAAGACTTCAAACTTTTTTTTATTTAGTATAAATAAATTAGATATTTATATATAAAATATATACAAATAATGAAAAAAATTAAAAATTAAAAGATAAAAATTAAAATTTAAATAAAAATAAATTTATATAACTATTTATTTGTTGGCTGAAGTAGACCCGAAGCAGCCCAAAGCGGTTCGAATCTGACCAAAACGACAACACTAGGTCTTGTTTCTCTTCGATTTATGCTTAAAATCTGAAGGCTTCAGCTGAAGCTAAGTGAATTTGATATCATTGATTAGATCGATTGTGGTTGGAGATAGAAATAGTCTGGGGGTGGCAATGGGAAGTACGACCCGGCCAAGAACGGCCTCTGGCTAGGCCACTGAATTTATGAGGTTACTAAATTTGGCCAAGGACTAGGCAGGAAATCAAGGCTTGGTGTCCGGGCTGGGTCAAGGCATGCCTAAAATCTATGCCCCTAAAGTTCAGCCTGGGCATGCCCTACTAATTACTATTCATGATACTTTGAATTTATAGTACGTGCTGGTCCGGTGCGACTTTGACCGACCCTACTAAAAGGTTTAACTCATAATTCATCAAAAATTGCAATTCAAGCATCAGAAAACTTTAAAATCAATTATCTTGGCCTGAACATTATGGTGGTAAAAAAAAAAAAAAGATTTCACGCTTTTAAGAATAGTATATATTATAACAACCCTAAAAATAAGTGTTCATTGATCTATAAGATCTGTACCATTTTTTGAATTTCAAATTTTATTGTCAGTGTTGGAAATTGATTTTAGAGTCATCATAAAGACTTCCGTTACCGAAAGTGCTTTCTGGCTGAGGATTTGCGATGAGGGTCTAGTTTGTTTCATAAAGCCAATGCCTTATAGAACCGTCATCCTTGATTAAAAGTGTGTGGGGTAATCCATAGAGTTTCTTTACATTGTCACAAAAAAGAAAAGCATTGAGAACAATGGGGAACCTATTTTGGGTACATTAATGCCTCACTTCCCAAATTTCAAGCCACAAGCACCAAGTCAGTTATTTATGTTAATATAAAACAAAATAGCAATGTGTTATAATAATTTCTGGTTAATGTTTTCACTTTGGAGGAAGATGTTCTAATCAAAGATGTTTTGATTATGGCATCCCCCCACTATGACCATTTCTGCCTGGAGCTTGCTCTCTAATGGTTGGCTTTCCTTTGCATATTTTCAGGTGCCTAGGTCAAAGATCAAGCTTGCCCAGATAATTTCATGGTGTGAAACCTAAACCCCCAATCCCTGCAACAAAAATAAACTTAGTTAACATTCCAAAAATAAAAATAAAAATAAAAATATCTAGCATTCAAAAATATTATTTTAGTTGACATTTAAAGAAAAAATTGCTACAAAAATGAACACAAATACGATTCATGCTTGTTCCAAATAACAAACAAAAGGGCATGCAAGTTTTCGAAACACCACCTTCTAAATAACATTATAATCATTTTCAGCCATTTCAATTCCTGATCATGTGTATTTTGATGAATTTTAGAAATAAAATAAAAAAATATGAATGAAACATTTAACAGTTCATATCTTATGTACACTTCAAATAATTCCCTTTTAATGATAAAACATTCCCCTTCTATATAATTGAATCTTGCAACTGGACAAAAGTGGTTCAACCCAAATAACATAACCATGAGAGCCTTGCTTCAGTGCTATGAGAGCTACCATGCAAAAACCAATATATACAATAACAAAGCCAGAGAGAGAGAGAGAGATAATGGTCAATGTGGAGGAGCATAGAAAGGCACAGAGGGCAGATGGGGCAGCCACAGTGCTAGCCATAGGAACAGCCAACCCCCCCCCCTCCCCCCAATGTGGTGGAGCAAGCCCACTTTCCTGACATTTTTTCAACACCACCCACCTCCAAGACCCTGATCTTAGCCAGAAATTCACTATCATTTGTATGTGTCTTAACTCTCTAGATATTCTCATTTGCTTTTTGTCGTCAAAGTTGCTTCGTTTCACCCTTTGGATTTTAGGCCTAGACCCAAACGAAGTGAAGCCAGGTGCTGTAGCTTCGGTAGATTCGATCCCCTTGGGGTTGCTTCGGTCAACTCCTGGTCTGTTTTGACCTGATCTTCGGCCAAAGCAAAAAAATATCTATATACAAGTATTAATTTTTTTAATATTTTATTTCATTATTTTAATATATTATATATATAAATATCTAATTTATTTATATTAAATTTTGAATTTTGAATGTAACAGCCACTTTTGATGCATCTGGCTTTTCTGGTGCTGATATATACCCATTATATGGCAGCAATAATGCTTGTAGTGGGCCAGGTGGCTCGGCCCTGTAAAACTAGAGCTTGGGCCACAATAGCCTGAGGGCTGGATTGGGCCCGACCAGGGCTAGGGCTCAACAGGGCTGGCCTCACTTTACTGTTTTTGTCCCTTCTACTCCATTTGAGGGCATAATCCCTCTTGAATTGTCTTTGGGCCATGGCCACTTTGGCCCAATCTGGGCCGGGCCAACCCTACATCGACAAACACACTAATCCCTATCTTCATTTTCTATAAAAAAAGGCACATACTCAATCTTAAAAGTTCAAGTAGATTTTCTATAGTTTAATTGGCACAAAACTGCTTCAAAATTGGTTGTGTTCCAAGTTCCAAAATGCAAAATCATGGGGAAAAAAGATCTAAAAATAACTGTCAAGAGATAATCTATTATATTTCTATTATCAATAATATATCAATAACGATAACTTATGTTGGGTGCCTACCCATTTTTTCAAGTAGATTGAAAGTTAGCTTTTTCAATAATATCTCGATAACAATAATTATCACTAAATAGTGTCTTATTGAGCATTCTTATAGGCGCCAAGATTGGGTTCAAGAAGCGCCACATGTTCCTTCCTCACTAAGGAGAGGCTCAAAGCCAACCCAAGCCTCTACACCTACATGGCCCCATCCCTCGCTGCACGACAAGATATCGCACTCGAGGAGATCCCGTGCCTTAGTAAATAGGTTGCCCTCCGTGCCATCAAGGAGTGGGGGACAGCCAGTGTCGCGCATCATCCACCTCGTCTTTTGCACCTCCATCTGCATCGACATGATAGGGATCGACCTGCACCTCAAACTCCTCAATCTCTCCCCTTTTGTCAATCGTGTCATGATTTATATGCAAGGTTGCTTCGCAGGTGGCACTACCCTCCGCAGCGCAAAGGACCTCGCAGAGAACAATTGTGGTGCTTGCGTCCTTATAGTTTGCCCAGAGATGATGTCAATGTACTTTCATGGGCCTATCAGGATGGACCCGGAGAGCCTTGTGGTCCCTGCCCTGTTTGGAGATGGCGCAGCGACTGTGGTCATTGGTGCTGACCCCATGTCAACTGAGCGGGGGCTCAACCAACTCTTCCGGGCTTGCCAAAGCATCGTGCCAAACAGCATGCACGCGCTCAAGGGCCCCATCCATGAGGCGGGCATGGCCATCATGATGAGCAAGAAAATACTAGAGTTTCTTGCCGGGTGTGTTTGGGATTGCTTGAGCCATGCACTATAACCACTAGGCATCACATACTGGAACACTTTATTCTACGTTGTGCATCCTGGTGGGCCACGGATTTTAGACAAGATGGAGGATGACCTCAAGCTGAAGCCTGAGAAGCTTAGGGCTGCATGTCACGTGTTGAGGGAGTACGAGAACATGTGGAGCGCGACTATGTTCGTCGTGTTGGACGAGATTCAAAAGTCATCATAGGAGTGAGGGGCGTCCATGATCGGAGATGGGCTCCACTTGGGTGTGCTCCTCGGGTTCGGACTTAGGTTCAGCATCGAGGCTGTCGTGCTCCATAGCATGGCTCCATACACACACTAGTCTCCCCTTACATGTCATGTCCTATAATCTTTGTTAGCGTGTTGTTGTAATGGTGTTTTCTTCGTTTAGGTTCTCTTCCAGTATTCCCATTCGTGTGTGTGCCCTTTTAATTTGCATGATATTTCCAAAATGTTATTGCCTCAAAGAAAAATCATTTGATACTATTTATAGAAACTCTGTATTATTATTTCATCATCATCATTTTAGCATTTTTTCAAGTAATTGGGGTCGGCTACATGAATCGTGGTTCTACTCTATTAAAGGTCATATCCTCAGTGAGGCCATAAGTTCCCACATCTTTTTGGATTACTTCCAACTACATCCTTTTGGGCCTACCTTTTGCCCTTTTTAGTCTATCCACTTGAATTAATTCGTACCTCCCAAGATGTGTTGTACTTGATCGACGCCACATAGAATATTAAAGAGAAGGAGAACATGAACTTAGACAGGAGGTGAGAAGGAAACCTTATCTCATATCAAGTCCCAATCAAACTATAAAAAAAAATTATCAGTCAAGGAAATTTCAAGAGAACGAAGCAAAACAGGACATGATCAAGAAACCAAATAGTTACGGGCATTGATACATCCCTTTGAAAGTTGTAAGTAGGAAGGGCCATTTGATAAAGACATAAGAGTTTGCAGTTTCTTTAATAGGTCAAATTTCCAAGTTTTATGCTACACAATTAAGAACAAATAAGGAAAGGTTGCCAAGAAAGCAAGTTATAAACTCAAGGAAACCATTAAACTTCTCGTCCTATTACACCCATGAGCCTATCATTAACATCATCATAGCCTTTTCCCAATTAATTAGAGTAGGCTTCACATGAACCTATGTATTGTAATACAAATTGATGTTCTTGTCACATTGAAAGAAACAATTAATACTAAATAGGTCGATAAACCATTAAACTTCTCGTCCTATTGCACACATGAACCTATCATTAACATCATCATAGCCTTTTTCCAATTAATTAGAGTCGGCTTCACATGAACCTATGTATTATAATACAAATTGATGTTCCTGCCACATTGAAAGAAACAATCAATACTAAATAGGTTGATGTCAATTATCACATTTATCCTTATTCACAGCCATAAAAATCTAGATGTGCCTCTCAAAGAGTAAAAATGCAAGAACTTTTGAATTACAACCAAAATAGATAATCTTAAGCCAAATGTCAACGAATAATGAAAAGAAAGCAAAAGCAAAAGGGAGAAAATTGAGAAAGTTACTATCCCAATGAATTCAAAAGTTTAATAGAACACACATGAATGCAAATAAAGCATCAAGGGTAAAAGTTGGACATGGTGATAAAGCATGGTGTATATAGTTTTTATTTTATTTTATTTCACCGACAAAAATACTTATAAAAGGTCTAAGTACAATAAAACTCTTGAAATAAACAAATAAATAATCAAAAGTGGTTAGGAGTCCTAAACAATTGTCTATAGAAGCCAATCATCACACACAAAGGTCACACAATCCTTTGGCTCACATACCTGGGCAATTTCAACCTCATCAAGGGACTACCCTTGAAACTCTCGTGAGTTTTGTTTCATGCCCATGCAATACGAGTTTTCCAACCTGACTAGCCTAACACGTCAAAGCCAAGTTTGAGTATCGACAAATAACATTTGCCTATCTTGGTCCACAAGGGACCATATTCCTAGAGTTTATGTGCCACGCGCTCCTCTTCTGCTCACTCCATAACAGAGCTGTACCGGTGCTGAAAAGCATCATGAAGAGATAATCCGCAAAAATTAGTGAGTTTTTACCTTTTCTACTGATTATTAAGCAGATAAATCCATAATTTGTTAACTATTTATGAAGCAGAAAACCAGCAAGTCGTTACTGTTTATTAAGCATAAAAACAGTAACCACAATTTTCATTTTCTGTTAACTGTTAATTTTTTTTTTTTTTTTTTTTATGATTATTCTCAATGTAGGGATTCATGTTAAATGATTTAGGTTTTTTCGCTTTGTTCTTTTTTTTTTTTCGCTTAAGAACAATCACCTTATGATAATCCCCAAATATAGAAAGGTGATTTTTTTTTTCTGATTTAATTTTCTTTTTTACTATGTTAAATCTCAAAATGTCCATGTTTTCCATTTTTGGGTGATTTTTTGTTCTCATTTTACTTTTCTATTTTTTTTAAATTTTTTTTTTCTGATGTTTGCTTTCTTTTTTTTATTTAGGCTCTTTATTTGTTATGGTGTGATAAATGTGCTCAAGTATTTATTCATTTGTTGATGAATGGACTTGTAAATTAGGGTTTTTTTTGTAGATCTCTTATTTAAGGTATTGACAAAATTGAAGTGAAGGAGTATCACCATAATGTTTTTTAGGGTTTTCTTATGCTTTCTCATTGTGGCAATCTCTCTATATCTTATTTATTGCAAAAACTGCAATGGAGTTTTCTTATGGTTCGTCATTGTGGCAATCTCTCTATATCTTCTTTCTTGCAAAAACTGCAGTGAAGGATTGGCCTCTCTCTCTCTGTCTCACATTTTCTCTATATCTCTTACTAGTTTATGGGTTCGATAATCATTGAATAATCTCCCTTCTCCACCTTAGTATTCACAATGTAGTCTCTATCTCTTGTCGCATTAACTATCAAGGGCACCATTTTTTTAACTGGTTTACCGAACTTCTAATATTTTTTGAATGGCTTGATAACATTCTATACAAATAGACTGTGTTCCATGCATTCTTTTGTATTACACTTCTAAGCAATTTTTTTGAATATCTAGTGCCTCATGGTTATGGGGCTTGGGAGTTGTTTGTTATTTTGTATATATTTATGTTTAACTAATCCATGTCACATCCTTATTTCAGAAATTGCTCGGGTTGACAGTCCACTTCATCCATCAATCTTTTCAATGCACTCTAGAAAATTATTGTTGAGTTATTGCGAAGGTTTTATTCATTATGCTGCAAATTGTGGGGGCAACACTCTATCATAAATGTTAGCTTCCAATGCAATAGACATCTGGAACCCTACATGAAGGGAGATGAGTCCCACGACTGTGTATTTAATATCGAGTGCTTGATTTTGCTTCCAATGAAATGGACATCTTGAACCCTACTTGCTAGCTCTATTTCCCTTGCATTTCATGTCACATTTCCAATTGGAATTTTTTCATGCATGAATCAATGCTTATCGATGAAATTTATTGCATGAATCAATAATCAATAATTTTGTATGAATCAACTTTAAACTAAAACTGAATGTACATTTAGGTACCATTAAGATACGCGTGCTATAAGATTGTCATTTATCTATATATATTTCTCTCTCTCTCTCTCTCAATATCTCCCGATTCAAGTGATTGCTTTCGTGTTACTACTTCAAATGAAACAAATTTATCTTTTGTAATGTACTAGTGTGGTGGCAATATCGGATGATTAGCTTTCAAACTTTTAAATATTTATTTTTTAGATAAAATATATATGTTTGGTCTTGAGGGCTGCCTTTGCATGGAGTGAAATTCTGATATTAAGAAAATCAATTTTCTTTAATATTTATGTAAGTATTGGCATTCCTTGAATCTATTTACATGTTTGGTAATATGTTGGATGAATGGAAGGAACCTTATTTAATTACAAAATGTTTTAAAAAATTGCATTTCACACATCATATCAATGAATACATAATAAATAGTATTAGTCAGTTTCGAGCTTTCCCATTGCCAAACACGTCATATCAATCAAATACATAATGAATAGTATTGGTAAGTTTCGAGCTTTCCTATTGCCAAACAAGTGAAATTACCATCACTACAGTTTATCAAACAAGGTTTCAGCTTTCACCCTACCAATTTCACATGTACTCCAGAATCTATAAAAGTCAACAACAGGGTGATTCCCGGATACACTATAGTGAAAATTATCGAGCGCTACCTAAAAGAGTAATTATCTCATCTCTTTCCCCCGCTCTCTCTTTGAAGATGTTCTTCGCTCTCTTTGGACGTGCAACCTTGTTTACTCCACACAGGTGTACCTCTGCCCTTTTCTCTCTCTAATAATACACTCCTTTCCATATCTTCAATTTCTACTGGGAACCTCACTCTAAGTCTGATTCCTTGTAGTTGGACTTGAACTATCGAATTAGCATGGATTTGGAATCGCCATTGGGGAAAAAAAACACAATGTTAGGGTTTAATGCCATCTCAATTATGGAATATTTAGTGGATTCTATTGGCCTACAGGTTGACTGCTATAATTTCAGCCAATGACCCAGATTCAATTTGGGTTGATTTGACAGTTACAATCTCATTTCATATTTGAATTTTCATTTTTTTTTCTACAAATTCAAATTACTTGAAATTTTAGGCATTCATTCTTCTCATAAAGGTGCAGATAATAAAAATATAAAAAAAATAATTCGAAAAATGTAAATTGACCAAAATATATCTGAAATGTTTCGAGGGTATTATAGTCAATTTATATGATGTGAATTATTATTTTTATATTTTTATTAGATTCTTATATTTTTGAAGAATAGACACTCCAAATTCAAGTGATTTGAATTTGTAGAAAAAAAATAAAAATTCAAATACAAAATGAGATTGTAACCGTTAGATTAACCAAAATTGAATCTGGACCATTGGCTGATACTGTAGCAGTCAACCCATGGGCTGACAGAGTCCACTCCCACACACATACATACATACACACACACACACATATTTATCTTAAAATATTCATAAGCACTGTAATTTTAGATATATATGATTAAACCCTAATATGAAGTATCTCTCAGTATAGTGTGTGCTTTTTTTTTTTTGGGGTGGAATTTATGTAGTGCTTACTCAGTGATATGGTGTGCGTTGAGTTCGATTGGGATTAGGATTTTTATTGGCTTATTTTTTTTTTTCGAATCTAATTCTTGAGTAAAATGTAATAATAGTCGGATAGGAATTTTATTAGGTTATTACAGGTTTGCATTGTTGTTATTTTTTATGGGAAAATTCAAATTTGCATAGTACCTATTGGGCAGTAACAATTATCAGATTTATTTAAAGCATATATCTGATTTTTTTGAAATTTTTGTTAGGAGGCATGGAATTTGTTGTTGCAAATTACCTATATTTTACTTTACTTTTTTTTTTTTTGGCTAATGTGATGTATGAGTATGCATTCCTTTTGCAAGTATTATCTACAAATTTATATAGCTCTTACTATAAAATATTAAAAACTATATAAAAAGATAAAATCTATGCAATATTGTCTTAGAATCCATTCTCACAAAAAAAGATAGGGCCAAATCCCTATTGATTTCTTTTTTATCACCTTGGTTATTTACCCAAAAAAAATCTATGCAATATGTTAAAGCTAAAATGAGGGTAATGCATTTCTTCGATTTCTTTCGGACATAGCCAAACACCAACAATGTATTTCCAGATTGTGCCTGAATGGCACACAAACAGTAGATAATGCATTATGCGAGTAATACCTTACACTTGTAATGTATTTCACTTCACAAATAATATATTTCCGAGTATGCAAACGGCCCAAAAAAAAAAAAAAAAAAATCCCGCCAATAACTCGTTTCCCTGAAGGTGTCAACATACATACAGTGTGCCCCCGCGGTAGCCTACTATACGATCAAAAAAATAAGAACGCTCTACAACTTGAAAGCCGACCCCGCTAGCATCATGAAATTTGTTTACCAATTTATTCTCACTCTCTCTCTCTCTCTCTCTCTCTCTCATGTTTCTGGATTTCACGGCTAAATTGGTTTTGCGTGACAAAAACCCTAACTGCCACAAAACCCTAATATCTACTTTACTGTTGTGAGTCTTTTTCTTATTTCCCCTTATTTGGTTTCAGTCATGAAGCTTGATGTCAATGCCCTAAGGTATCTATCAGACGATGACTTTCGTGTGCTCACTGCTGTTGAGTTGGGTATGCGAAACGTAAGTTATTTTGCGTTTGCTCTCCTATTTTGGTCGTTACTGAAAGTCGTATTCTGGTTTGGGTTTTTTATTACTTTGTTTTACTTCATTTTATGTATTATTTATGATTATGTCTTTCTGGATTTTATATCTGTTCCTTGAAAATTTCTGTTTGTGTTGATGTTTTATTACTAATTTTTTGTTTTTTATCTCTAACCGTGAATTCGATGTTTGGTTTTTCTCTTTCTTTTAGTATCTCTATCATACATGGTTTTCTAGTTTATGAGTTGATGAATAAGCATCAGTGTGATTTCTATTCGAATTAAATTGTTTTTTTTGATAAATGATAAGTGCAATGGGTTAATTTTTACACCTATCGTACATGTCTGTTAATTGATCAAAGAACCACAATTCTCTATGAATTACTAAAGAAAGAATAATTTAGGATTTCACATGGGTTGTTACCGGTATCGGTTAGGACCTGCTAGGGTATCGTTACATTTGACCGACTCAGCTGAGTCTGTCAGAGAAAGAAAATGATAAAATATTCAAAATTGGCAAGACTTGGCCAGTTCCCACCTTCTCGTTTTAGGCTTTGGCAGCTTGCCGAGCCTGAGTAATTTGGATGACACCCGTGTCAGTCACTGGTTCTTAATCTTTGGAGATCTTTGGCGGTTCTGTTTGGTGATTGAGCGAATGTGGTTGTTGAGTAGTGTATTGTGGTTTTGTTAGTGTTATTGTATTAAAAATGTCTAAGAAACTGTGTAAAGTAAAGGTTAAGAAAAGAAAGAGGCGAGAAGAAAAAAAAAAAAGGTTATGTAGAAGTTAAAGAAATAAATAAACTGAGTTATATTGATATTTTAGAGTTTTTAAAGTACCATACCTATTATGAACATATTAGTACCATGACCCATTATGAACTTATTAAAGTACTCCTTATTATCTAGCTAAGAAAGGGTATTTTTATTTCCATTATTAATCACCCCATATCAATTTAGAGCATATGTGGACGGTGTGAGACTCCCCTATTTCATACCCAAATGCCTGCTATTTTACGTGTAAAATGTTGTTAATTTTCATTTTGGAGATGTCTAAGAGGCACTGATTGAAGAAACTAACCAAAGAGAATGTCTAAGAGCAAGTGATTGACTACTCAGGCGAGTCCTCTTGGAAAATCCCAAACTCGGTGAATATAATTAACATATAATCAATTAAAATTTTGATTTAATCTTTGATCAGATAAAGTGATTGACTTATATTTCATTTTTTTTATACATTTTTATAGTTTGTCTTTTAATATTTTTCTAATTTTTCTCATTTTTTTGAAACTATGTTTTTGAACGAGTTTTCTAAGTTTTTTAACGAAGCTTTTTCTCATATTTTAGGTGTTTTGCTGGTGTGTATCATTTTTGTTTTTCCTAATATCTCCTTTTTTTAAGGATTTTTCCTTTTTTTTTTTTTTGTGGGGGTGGGAGGTTTTTTAGGTGATTAGCTGCTTGGAGCAGACTTGGTGAGTTGACTCAGACTCATTCCAGCCAGGGCCCGAGTTCTTCAGTTGAACCGAGTTGTCAAATACTAAGAGACTTTAAACAAAAAGCTAAGGCATCTGGAACTTGTTTGGAGTTATTGAAGTGCCTCAAACTCTTCTCAGCTACCCAAAGCTTCCCCGTGTTCCAAAGATGCACTTTTCCTGCACCATATGACCATATGTGAACAATCTGAGACCTCCTATTTTATATCGAAGTACCTTTAGTGAGGTGGTAAAAGTGAAAATTTTATTGAAATTTATGTATGTGATCTGATACTAGGAGGAATTTACATGAACGGGAAAATTTATGATTTGGAATGGTAACATAGCCAGGAACATGATGCGTATTGGTGTTTTGGTGGTTACTGAAATGATTTTTCCATTTACAATATTTTCATCATTTAACTAAGATGGCTATAACACTCCATATGTGCTTTCTATGTCACGGAAGTTCCATACTTCCGTTTACGCAAAAATGCCCCAGTTTTCAAACATTTGAGACTACTGCCCGCTAGTTGTTGCGGGAATTTGAATTTCAATATTCGCTGAAGTGCCACATTGACAAGCTTTGGCTTTCAAAAAGGAATGCGCTTGAAGGAAATGGACAAAAGAATTTCTCTAATTCGTTTATATTTTCATTTTTTTCTTGTAGTTTTAGTGAGAAAATGGGAGAATTTGGATATCTAAGGGCAATTCATAAGTACTTACAGGGCACAATGGCTGTAATTAATTAATTACTGGACTATTGGAGTGTTATATTTTCTGCAAGAGTGTTATTTGTTCTGTTCGGTTGTGGGTAACCTTGGAGCCCGTTCTGATTTCCTTCTACTTTGGTAGTCTGTTTCTTGCATTGAGTGGTAAATGATTTGTTATTCTTTGATCGGCTTTCAGCATGAGATTGTTCCAGCGGACCTTATCAACCCAATAGCTGGTCTCAAGTAAGTCACTGAAATGCCTTTTAGTAGGCATTGACATTTTTTTGAGCACATACTCTTTCTTAAAAGGTCATAGGGTTTTGAAATATGGGCACTTGGTAAAGATTGACTCAAATTATATTGAACATCTTGCATATTCTTATGAAGCGTTTGTTGGAACAGGCATGGTGGGACATATAAAGTCTTGAGGAATTTACTTAAACACAAATTGGTGCATCATGATTCCTCAAAATGTAAGCGTGAATTCTTGATTCTCAGGAGCTGCTTTCAGTGGAGGGCATGCATGGAATTGATAGTTGTTTCTTGTGCGCAGATGATGGCTTCCGTCTTACATATCTTGGCTATGACTTTCTTGCCATAAAAGCTCTCCTAAACCGTGGTGTATTTGTGGCTGTTGGTCGACAGCTAGGTGTTGGAAAAGAATCAGGTACTTGACTGAACTCTATCGTATATTATAATGTACAAAAGGTTGCTTTACATTTTTCAGTCTTGTATTGCTTTACACTTTCAGTCATGTACTCTCTATCGTCCAAGCTCTAAAGTACATGTTCGCATAACTCTGAACGCATTCCATTATCGCTTTGCCCACTTTGTTCTTTGTTTTATGACAATGGCCATAATGGTAGGCTTCTTAATGAAGATTCAAACATTACTAGGAATCTTTCATGATATTTGTCCATGTACTCAAAACATCCACGTACAAGATCTACTTTTTAAGCTAAAGCCTTAATCAGCAAGTTTTCCCTTTTATTACTGTGTTCTACCGCCCATGTATGATGTAAATGATCTAACTCTCCTTATCCAAAGAAACATAAACAAACTCTTTACAGTCATTTGCTGATGTTCTTGGTATCCGACTTATTTTTCTAAGGCTTGAGATAATACGCAATAGGTAAATGACTGCTATATGTCAGATGCTTCGGTGGTAGGGGCTCCATCTATTGATTTCTATCGACTTGAACAGGGAAGTGCATGGTGTCATGATTGTACATTTGACAAGGAAATCTTGTTCCTCATCCACTGTTTGATGGACCTACATGTGTCACATTGGAAAGAGGTTCAACATTGAAAAAGTAGGTTGTCCTTGTAATCCTAGTGAGAAACTTCTTTAGGTGTCCAGGTTTTGCTGATATTGTGGGGAAATCTGTGGCAAGATGTTGCTTAGTCTATTCATGGCCTGGTCAGCAAGGGATTTTGCCCTCAATTGGAAAATAATTATTAGATCAAGGTTGATAATGAATCTCAACTACCAAACTCTGGCTCCCACCACAAAATGGACTTTTAAAACTCAACTTGATGGTTGTTCTCGGAGCAACCTTGGCCCGACAGTTATCAGGGGCTTTTTTTTGAGACGAGTTGTGTCAGGCAATGCGGTCTTTCTCAAGCTCTATAGGAGTTGCTGACTTGACAGAGGAGCTTTGGTCCTGCTGGAGAGGTTGAAACTCTACGCCAATTGGGGGCACAATCTTCTCGTGGAAGGTGATACCAGAATGTTATAAGATGAGTTCCTTAGAACTTTCGCCATGCCAATGAGACTTGAGCCAGTTTTTGTTCATCGATTTTTATACTATCAGGCTGCTGCATGTTGCCCTCAAGCACTCTTGGAGGAAGCAGATGCTATGTTCGATACACTAGCTAAGGAAGGTGCCTAATCACAGGTTGTGACTGTCTAACATGGTGTCCCCTCTGTGTATAAGGAAAGTTGGTAGGGCATGTATCCACCTCATCCCTGTCCCCCCTAACCCAGGTTGTAGTACAAAAAATCCCTCATATTGCCATTCGAGCTGGCAGTGCCGAGGACAAAGAGCCGTGGGATCTCAAGAGAGTGATAGGTGGATCCTAAGAAATGCAAGACACCACAAGGGGGAAGTGCTTTTGGCACGGATAGTATCCCCTCCTTAAGGGCTGTTTGTCTCTTTTCTTTCTCATACCGGAAGGGAGCCGGCACCAGGATCGTGCTGGAGCCAACCATTCAGATTTTTGTTGCTTGACGGGAAATGGATTAGTAGAGCAAATCCGCTGAAAAACGGCTCATCCTCTCTTTTGATAACATTTCTATTGGAGAGGGAAATCCCTATTGTACTTGGCTCCTTGGAGTGGGTTGCAAACTCGATCAGGGGAAGCAGTCCTCTTGAGTATGGGTGAATGTTCTCTTCGATGAAAGTACAGTACCGTTATAGGCCAAGCAGATAAGGCAGCGAGCTTTTTGTTTCGCATTGGCGACTACTGCAGACATGTTGCTTGGTTGTATCCCTTTGAGAAAGTGCTTGTCATTGAGGTTTATCTTGTGTACCTGCATTTGAGGGTTGCATCCCTTCTCCTCTCCTTGGTTACTGAACTGTCCCCCCCCCCCCCCCCCCTTCTCTTTTGTCTCTCATCAGTTGCTCGTTACCTCTAAATTGATTGGATGTCACAATTTGATAAATTGCTATTTTGTAAATAGATCCCGTGAGTCAATATTTTGTAAAGAGTGCTTCCATGTGTGAGTTGTATATTTGTTATACTTTTAAAACTCAATTGCATTGAAAAAAATGTCACTTGGTATTGAGTGCATCCTTCCTCACATTATTGGAAGATCGTAGTTATTATTTGCTACTAATAGTGGTGTTTAATGTTGTTACCTCAGATATCATCCTACGGTGAACTCCTTTCAAATTTCTATTGATTACGAAATGAGCATCATGGATACTTATTGTTGTGATGAATTAGATGCCTTATTAGGTCCTTCTTATGGGTGCTTCACTGCTCAGTTGATTCCATTCTTGTCAGCTGTTCCTATTTAATTACTCATGTTGTTATTCTAGAAGTCCAAGAGCTTTTAATATGGTAGTGGATTTCAAGGTGAAGCATTTTCTAAATTGAGCAGAAGGTATTTGGCTCTGATATTGTTCCTGCTCATATGTGTGTGTTTTTTTAATTATTAGATAAAAAGTGAAATCCACCATAAGTATTTTTCTTGTGAAAAAATGGGGAAGTTTGGTCTGGTTTACCAATAATTGGTGAACAACTGTTTGAATATGATAGGTTCGTCATTTTTATTTTTTTTAACAAACTTCTTTTCATGTCCAGATATATTTGAGGTTGCTGCAGAAGATGGCACCATTATGGCTATGAAGCTACACAGGCTTGGTAGAATCTCTTTCAGGGCAGTTAAATCGAAGCGGGATTATTTGCTGCATAGAAGCAGTTATAATTGGCTCTATTTGTCCAGGCTTGCTGCTAAGAAAGAATTTGCATTTATGAAGGTTGTTTATTCATCTTTATGAGTGATTTTATGTGTGGTAGTAAAGCTTTAAAATTAGAAAAGTAGTATGTATTGTGCAATAATGCGTACTCGCATGCCAACGTTTAGCTCAACATTGCAACCTGTAACTGACACCCTAACTTGCATAAGGTGCACTTAGGTTTTCTTGCTTCTTTTCTTGGCTTTAACCGCTTTTTTACTACCACACACCCATATTCATCTCTTGGCTAAGGCCTTCTTTTTACTACCGTACCAATTTGCATCTCTTATTATTGAAAACCTACCCATCCATGTGTTCTTGCAGGCTTTGGAAGAGCATGGATTTCCTGTTCCCAAAGCTGTGGACTGCAACAGGCACTGTGTGGTGATGTCACTTGTCCCTGGTTACCCACTGTAAGAATTCGTTTTGTTATTCTAAGCCATACAGCATCTGGCATGATTAATTTAAGGGAAATTTATTAAACTACGCCTCAGATTTGAACTATTTAGTGTCTTAACCGCTTGTTTTGATCTAATTTCAAATTGACCATTATTCTTTCAATCAAATTTCAAATCACCCATCAAATGACACATCAAAATGGGTTTTCAAAATTATCAAAACACCACTAGGATGCAATGTTAAATAGTTCAAATTTCACGATATTTTGATAAATTTCCCGATTTAAAATTAAAAGTCTTGTCTTCCGATCTTATGAACTGAATAATTTTTTAAGCGAGCCATATTGAGCTTGTGTCTAGTGCTTGTTTTGCTAACATTTCTTAGTAAACTATATTATAGTTCTTGACTATGATGGCAATTATGGACTTATGGCCTCACTGAGGGTATGGTCATAGATTAGAATGGCGGATTAAGATTTGTATAGCCGACCCAAATAGTTGGGAAAAGGCTTTAATGATGATGATGATGACCATGGTGGTAATTATTTTTTGTATATCAAAATTGCCTTCCTTTTATAATTTTAATCCTTCTCTCCTAGCAACTCACCGTTTAGAAAACATTGAATTTTGTCTGGATTATCGTCCATTTTTCAGTAGGTAAGTTACTGAAAAACCTTCCATCCTTTTAGGCATTTTTTTTTTTTGAGTAAAGTTTATTGTATTTCATTGGCAAAAGAGAACAATTGGCAAAAGAGAACAAACTTACAAGAGGTATGGCGAACCTGTGGGGTCGCACTATACAGGCCCAATCAAGGTTGAAGCAGTGTACAAAAAAGAAAAGGAATATGGCCACACATAGAGGCAGAGGGAGGTAAAGGATTTAGGTCCCCAAAGTGGAACTGGATGCCCCCTCCTTAGCCAGCCCTGTCAGTGTCATAATGCTTCTCTATACACGGATCGCTAGACAATGCTGAAATCTCTGGTGATGTACAAAGTCTCCTAAAAAATGTCATCAAGACGCCAAGGCCAAGAAGAACGATTAGGGGCCCAGGTGATGATGTTCTTGGCGTCTCCTTCCATAGTCAGATTGTGACTCCATGAGGGGTCGCACTTGCGAAGGCCCTCCAAGTGGGCGAGGGCCTCAGCAAGAGTGGAGTCCTCGATGCCGATAGGGCGGGAAAAAGACATCAGAGTACATCCTTCACTGGTGCGTAGAAGCCCCCTATACCTGAGGATCTTGGGTTGCCAAGGGAGCACCCATTGCTTAAAAACTCCCATTTCCGGTGATCTCCAAAGGGAAACCCTTGAGATATCAGGGGGGGTGAGGCCCAATAAATTGGACCAGTTACTATGGAAGTCAGTGAAAGATAGGTTCTTGAACAAAGGGTGATTGATGGCCCAGAAAGCCAAAAGATTCCTGACCTTCTCGGGCAATTGTTTGGCCGTGGATCTATCTCCCCTGAAAATTCTGTGGTTTCTTTCAATCCAAAGAACCAACACAGTGGGAGAAATGGAAGCTGTACACAGGAGTTTCCTTGCCTTTGGCCAAGGTGTTTGGGTAAGGGCTTGAAAGAGGTGGGGCATAGATCTCAGAGTGACCCAAGCCCAGTTGAACCAAGTCAGAATGGATCTCCAAACTGCTCTTGATAACTTGCAGTGAAGGAGTAGATGTTTGTTGGATTCTTCATCCTCGAAACACAGTGCAAATCTGTTGGGGGTTTGAACTCCTCTCCTTTGAAGCTGGTCCTGTCCTTTGAGGGGGCCAGAGGGGTAGGTGGAGGAGGTGAAGTTCGAAAGAAAGAGGAGACCGAAAATAAGCCTGAGGGGGAAGGGGCCCATATGATCCTATTGGCACCAGAGAGTGGGAGGAACACCGTGTGCATTATACCAGCCATAGACTAGAACTCCTTTAGCTCGTACTCAAAGAGGGGTCTCCTAAAATTAGGTGACGATGTAATCCAAA
The DNA here is from genome assembly GCF_054954075.1 of Amborella trichopoda. Lineage (NCBI taxonomy): Eukaryota > Viridiplantae > Streptophyta > Magnoliopsida > Amborellales > Amborellaceae > Amborella > Amborella trichopoda. The sequence goes on along the minus strand of NC_142341.1, from coordinate 52,882,584 downwards.
AATAGAAAAGTTATCTGCCACCGAAGAGAGGATTGCGGGCTAGAATGAAGAGGTTGGGATATTGCTCCTTGAGAGGGGCATGGCCATACCAAACATCTATCCAAATTTTCACTTGCGTTCCGTCTCTTGGCCGGAACCGAATATTTTGAAGGAAAAAGTCACTACTTCTCAGGATATACCTCCCGAAGCCAGAAATATTACCGCTGGTTTTGCATTCAGGCGTCCAATGGTTGACACCATAATAGTATTTGAAGTTGATAACCGCCCTCCAGAGATGATTCGATTGGGTGGCAAATCTCCACCACCATTTAGCCAAGAAGGCCATATTATGGTTTCTAAGGCTGCGAATACCCAAACCCCACAAAGATTTAGGGAGACAACTTATCTCAAGCTATAAGATGATATTTGTGTCCTTGCTCCCCGGCCCAAAAGAAATTCCACTTCAAACGCTCTAGATGGTCTGCCACAGAGGCGGGGATGCGGAAGAGGGACATCTGAAATATTGGAGTATTCGCAATGGTGACTTTGATAAGCGTAAGTCTTCCAGCCTTGGACAAGTTCCAACCCGCAAACCTCCTATCAAATTTATCAAGTATATTACTCAGGGAGATATCCTAGGTAATTCGAGTTTGAGGGAAGGCTAAGGTAGCTAGAAGGTAGGTGATCCATTGCACAACCCCAGGTACTGGCAAGCGTTTGGACTAAGGATGGGCTTGTGCAAACTCCCATCATTTGGGATTTAGCGAGATTAGCCATAAACCCAGTTGCCATTTCAAAGCACTTGAGGAATGTCCAAAGAGTGTCCACTTGACTAGGTGAAGAGTTGCAGAAGACAAGTGTATCATCTGCGTACTGAAGGTGGGAGACGACAGGACCTAGGCTTCTAGATTGGAATCCTCTCACTAGGCTTGATTGATAGAGTCTCGAGACGGCAGTACTGAAGACCTTAGCTATAACAGTGAACAAGAATGGAGAGTGTGGATCGCCTTGTCGTAAGCCCCTACTAGCCTCAAAGAATCCTTTCGGTGTTCCATTGATGAGGATTGAGAAGGTAGGATTTGTAATGCACCCTTTAATCTAGCTTCTCCACTTCGGACTGAACGCCATTCTTCTAAGGGTTTCGTCGAGGAGTGACCATTCGACGTGGTCATAGGCTTTCTCCCAATCAAGTTTAATGGCCAGACCGGGGTTCTTTGAATGATAATGAGAATGGATGCACTCATGCGCTACTACGGCCCCATCCAAGATCTGTTGGCCCTTAACATATGTCTCCTGAGTGGGGGGAGATTACCGAGGAGAGGACAGTCCTCAGTCTAGAGGCAAGATCCTTAGAGAGCAATTTATAGAAGCTGTTGATCAAGCTAATTGGTCTGAAATCCCTCAATTCTTCGGTTCCTTCTATTTTTGGGACAAGAGCTATGAATGTAGCGTTCATGGCCTTATTGATCACTTCATAGGCATGGAATTCGGCCAATAAGTTGAGGATATCAGGATGGATAACATCCATAATTGTTTGAAAAATGCCATGGGGGGTATCCGTCAGGGCCAGGGGCTCGGTCAGGGTTGAGATCATTCAAGGCTTTGAGGATTTCGGGTTTTGCAAATGGGCGTTCTAACCTCCTGGCTTGCTCAGGAGAAAGGGTGTGGAAAGCGATATCATGCATGATGGGTCTTGGCCTAGAAGGGGGTGAGAAGAGGTCTGTGAAATAGTCCTCTGCTGCATTCTCGATAGAGTTAGGGTTGTCCATTACTGAATTCCCGACTTTCAAGTTGGTTATTGAGTTTTCCTGCCTCCTACAGTTTGCTATTTTGTGGAAATAACCTGTATTAAGGTCTCCTAGCTTCAACCACTTGACCTTAGCCCTTTGAGACCGGTTAAATCTCCTCCTAACGGAGTGTGGACTGGTAATCTATTTTGGCCTTGGATCGCTCTGCCATTTTTGCTGGAAGTAAGGGCCTAGATTCCTCCTAGGTATCCCACACCACAACGGAGTGTAGCAAAGCCTCCTTCTTGGGCTGAAAGTTACTTAGGTGTTGAAATTTCCAGGTTTTTAATGCTGTCTTCAGCAATTTAAGCTTTTTTTGGACCCAGTACCCTACCCAACCACTGACCCCCAAAGAGCTCCATGAGTCGGTCACGAGCTGCTTGAAATTTGGTTCTTCAAGCCACCAAGTTTCGAGCATAAAAGGTTTGGGGCCCCGAAGGGAAGGTTGGGTATCAAGGCAAATGGGGGGGTGGTTATAGGTGGGTTTTGGCAACACAGAAGAATGAGTACCCGGAAAAGAATGATCCCACTCCAAAGAGGTGAGAAATCTATCAAGTTTGGAAAGTGTTCGGGTAGAGGAATTATTGGACCAAGTGAATTAGGCTCCCTCAAATGGAATGTCAAGGAGATGATTGAGTAAGATAAAGTCCGAAAAAAGATTCATAGCTTGAGAGATTGTGAGGGGTTGGAGTTGTGATCGTGAGGCCAACAGGTTATGTTAAAATCCGCGCCTAGACACCAGGATGCAGGGCTCTGATTGGGAATGATTTGCAATTCTGACCAAAATGAAGGTCTCAACCCATCACAATTGGGGCCATACACCGCTGTCATTTCCACTGCATTCCATCGGATAATCTCGATAAAAACACAGTGACGGAGAAATAGCCGATAGAGGAGTCCTGCTGGGAGTGAAGGGTAGGATCCCAGAGGACCCAAAATGCCCCCTGATGCAGGCTCTGATTGGCAATGATTTGCAATTCTGACAAAAAATAAGGTCTCAACTCATCACAATTGGGGCCATACACCGCTGTGCATTTTCCACTGCATTCCATCGAATAATCTTGATAAAAACACAGTGACGGAGAAATAGCCGATCGAGGAGTCCTGCTGGGAGTGAAGGGTAGGATCCCAGAGGACCCAAATGCCCCCTGATGCTCCAATTGCTTCAAGGGCAAGCCATTGACAAGGTCTAGGTCCCCAGATACTTCGAATGGCTGGAAGTTTAGGGGCCGGTTGTTTAGTGTCAAACAGGGCAAGGAGAGAAGGAGAGTGCTTGACATAGGTCTCGGACCACATTACACTTTTGTGATTGGCCCAAACCGCGAACATTCCACACTATTATCTACATCAGGGGAGAGAAAGGCGGTTCTTAAGCCTCGACTAGTGATTGCTACCTGACCTATCCCCGGGATCGAAGGCCACCGGCGGAGATGGAGGAGTTGCAAGCAGTTTAGAGTCATAGTTAACATTGAAGGATAGGAGATTGGACACCTCTCTTGTCAAAGGCTGTTGCTTGGGTAGTGGGTGGAGTTCAGCGTCGATGAATTCTTCCAATGCTTTCCTCGATCCGTTAAATTTAAAACCCATAACTTTGACCACTTTGTGGCGATCAGTTTGTACAAGGTCCACTGCATCTACAAAAGTGGAGTCAATTGAGCTGCAGACGAGTTTTTAGAGGATTGATTCTCGAAAGAAGAGCGAGAACACAGGGAAACTGCACCAGCGAGAGGCAAAGGAGTAGTCCCAAGGGGAAGCGCAGAGCACAACCCTTGGGAAGGGGGGAAGAGTCCGGGGGAAAGGGGGGTGGCGGGGATAAGGGATATAAGAAGCAGATAGGTGTAGGGTTAAGGGATAAAGAGGAGAGGAGAGGAGAGTGAGTGAAGAGGAGGGAGTATTTGATTTTTGGTTTATGTTAGTGCAAGATCATTTCGTGGGACTTTTTTTCTATTTGATATCCAAATTTCGTTACGTGTAAAATGATGCACTTCTACAAAATTAAGTCAAGAGTACAAACAATTTGAAAGAATTGAAACTGAGTCTATGTACATGAGACTCGACAACCATACATCAAGTATCAGCTCCTTTTTGCTGCTTCGTTTACCAAAACATCTTCTTCTCGATTAATCTCTCAACTCTTCAACTTACCTTACCACCATAGGCTCCTCATCCATCTCAGTCACCCTCCCTACCCCGCCTACGCCTCCTCCCCTACATTCAAGCCCACCCTGCCACCACCACCTCCTCCTCCGCCTCCACTCTCGCCCCAACCACCACCTCCAACCCTCCTCCCCTACCGCCTCCTGCAACCTTAGAGTTGACCTTGACCGCCACCATGCCCCCCTGGGCTTTTGGGCTGGGTCATAGCCGACCTATCTCGGTTAGACGACCTACTTTTTCCTAACAGTGCCCTGACAACGCCGCCCAATGCTGATGACACATCTGTATGGATGACTGTTCAGGTACCTTCGGTAGTACGTACGCATGCCCCCTCGTTCCCCCTCCCGTCGATGTCCTCTGTTGACACCTGTAAGTCGTCGCCCCCCTTTCCTGACACCACCAACTCCCTTGACCCTCATCCCGAGGCTGTTCTCACCCAAACCTCTATCTACCCTCCATCGTCTCATCAGACGCAGATTCTATTCGGCTCCCTACCTGAGACGCTCTGCCTACCTTTTCCTGGCCTGCCATCACATTCTCCCAAGCCCCCCATCTCGATGATGTCACCTCTCACACACTGGTATCCTATAGCGGCTCCGCCATCATTGCTTTTGCAATATCCCAAGGCGACTTCGACACTCCCTGCCCAACCTGGTCAAGCGCATGGCTCCCTTCCTGTCTTCCTTTCATCAAGGACCTCTCTGGCACTGGCACCACCTCCTTCCCCCCTTCTCATTGACTTAGGTTCAGACGGGGAAGACGAACCACAACAACACGACCACTTTCCTTCGGCTGTTCTGGACCCAGTTGGACCTGACGACTCGCAGAAGAATAACCTTCCTCTCTCAGAAGCTCAGACCCTATGCGCGAGGATATTACGACTGACTCCATGGACCCCAACCTCTTGCCTTTCACCTTGCTCCCACCTGTCCTAGTGGGCCTCCTTGTTGATCCTCTTAGTGGTGATCCCATCATCATTTCTGTCCTATGTGTTCATCCTTCCCCCATTCTCGTGTTTATCCCAAACCTCATTCACCCACCACCTGAACCTGTCCCCCAACCCTTTTTTACCCTTTTGATGGCCATCTTCTTCCCAATTTCTCAACCAACGTCTTCCCTTATCAATCCAGGCCTCCATCTGACCCACCCACTCCCCATCCCAACTTTCCTCAACACGGAAGCTATTTGACCCCTGCTCCTCTTGGCCTTCATTGGACCCTCAACCTTCCACTCTTTCCCCCATCTCTATCCTTGGGACCGACCCACCCTCGGTGCCTCTACCCTCACTCTCTCCTTGCCTTAACCCCACTTTCGAAAACCTCCCCGCCTCCTCTTATGTTCCCCCATCCTCCTTTAAGGCCACTTGTTTATTCTCTTGATAAAAAGCCCTCCACCTTGACTGAGGACCTTTTTGGTTTGTCCACAGGTATTTTCAGACCCATTGATGCAGACGGGCTTCAGTTTCTGGTGCTACCAGCCCTACCATCACCTGTTCCTTCCACCATGGACTCATCAGGACTGCCCCATTTAGTGGACACCATGGGAGATCCTCTTCCCCCCCCCCCCCCCCCTCGGTGGACTCAAACTATGTCAATGGCGTCGACGAGGGCCAAGGACAGATCCAGGATGTCTTGAGAGTGATAGGCTTCCCACAATTTGGACCCGATGGACAATTTCTTGATTTCTTCAAGGACAACCTGCAGTCATGAGTTCGGGTAAGCAAGAAGGGCACTTGGTAGTTAGCAAATTTGGCTTGTTCTGTCAACTATGACATACCTTCCTCGTCCAATCTCTCCCTCTCCTCCATCCTGGCTAAAGATCACCCTACAAGTCTTTTGGTAAGGCAGTCCCTCAGGAACTCTCCCCTTGCCTTCTCACCGCAATGCTGATACTCTCATGGAATATCAGAGGGCTTGGACTGCCACAGAAAAAGCAGGCAATCAGGGACCATTGCTTTAGGCTTAAACCTACCATTTTGGCTCTTATAGAGATGAAACTTCCTTGACCTACTTTGATTCAGGTGAGACAAGTTTGGGGGTGCAGGCCCTGCCAATGGGTCGCATTCCCAGCTGAAGGGGCATCGGGAGGAATATGGGTCATTTGGGACCCCACTGAACACTCCTTATCGTCCCACCAAGCTTCCAAATTGCCTGTTACCATCCTACTCTCTTGGATCCCTGATGGCCTACCCTGGAAATTTACCGCGGTATATGGACCCAATTCAGACATTGACCATCTCCTTTTGTGGGAAGAACTAAACCAGGTTGCCACGTCACCCAATCCCATTTGGTGCATAGGGGGGGTTTCAATGTCACGAGGTGGTCCCATGAGAGAAACACTTCAACCAGAGTCACCCCAGCTATGTTAGCCTTCTCCGATTTTGTTGCCCTCAACAACTTGTTTGATTTTCCATGTCAAGGAGCCTAGTTCACCTGGTCCAGCCACTCTTCCAACCCCACCCTCTCAAAGCTTGACCGATTCCTAATCTCCACAGACTGGGATTCAAACTTTCTTGGGACCCACTCTTTGGCACTCCCTAAACCTACCTCCGACCACTGTACCATACTTGTGGACTCCAAACCAGCAGAGTCTGGACCCAAACCTTTCAGATTCGAACTGGCTTGGTTAGAAGAACAGTCAATTCTCAACCTATTTCCAGAATGGTGGACCGCTCTCTCTCGAATATGGTAGATGGCTGGGCTGGCTTCAAACTTCAACGAAAGTTGCAATTATTGAAGCCCTACTTAAAATCCTGGAGTAGGGGTCTACGGGGGTTTTTAGGACCTCAGAAATCTGCCGCTCTGCAAGCCATTCAAACTCTTGACTCGCTAGAAGAATCCATACCCCTCTCGGCCCAGGAATCCACGCTCAGAGTTGATCTGAAGCTCCAATATCAAGCCATCTTAAAGAAAGAGGAAATCTTCTAGTGTCAATGATCCAGGATTAAGTGGCTTAAGGTCTGGGACATCAACACTGGATTCTTCCATAAGACCACCAATTGTAGGTGCAAAGACAATTCAATCACACACCTTTCGGTAGGCGACAACCTTCTGGACCAACCTCTCGGTATTGAGCAAGCCATCCTTGGCTATCTTCAGAACCTCTTCTCTGGCCCCCTTGTTCCTCGCCCTCAAATGGGGGACATTGAATTTCTAATTCTACCCCAAGACAAAGCAAACTGGTTAGAGAGACCTTTCTTTGAACCTGAAATCCTAGCTGCCATCTTAGACCTAGACTCTGATAGGGCCCTTGGACTCGATGGCTATCCTATTGCTCTGTTCAAACTGTTTTGGGGATCTTTCAGAGAGGACTCCCTCAAATTGTTTGAGGAATGCTACTCAAGTGGTATCATTAATAGGGTCATGAATGCCACTTTCATCACTCTTATTCCCAAAGTTGAAGGGGCAACCCAACTGAAGGATTCCGTCCCATAAGTTTGGTGAACTCCACCTACAAAATCCTAGTCAAGGTCCTCGCAGCCCGCCTCAAAGGGGTCCTCCCTTTAGTCATTTCTACTTCCCAAAGTGCTTTCATCAAGGATTGACAAATCCTAAATGGGGCCCTAGTGGTCCATGAATGTATGCATTAAAGACATCTGGCCAAAGCCCTTGGAATTGTTGTAAAGCTGGACTGGGAGAAGGCCTAAGATCATGTAGATTGGGATATCCTTGAAGAAACTCAGTCTAGGATGGGATTCGACTTCAGATGTAGAGGATGGATGAGAGCGTGTTACTCTCATCCCCATTTCTCCATCCTCATTAATGGTTCACCAGAAGGATACTTCCCCTCTACCAGAGGCCTCATACAGGGGGATCCCCTCCCCCTTTCTATTTGCCATCGCGGCTGAGGTATTCAGCAGGTCCATATCCTGAACGTTCTCGGTTGGACGATTGCATGGCTTCTCGGTGGTAATTGAGCCCCCACTGTATCCCACCTCCAGTACGCAGACGGTACATTGGTATTCTGCAATGCTACAACAGAAGAAATTCACAGTCTTTTCCTGTTTCTCCGGTACTTCCAATATGCAACCGGCTTCAAAGTCAATTTCGACAAAACCAAGATGATGGAGGTAAACGTTGATACAACAACCCTATCCGCCTTTGTCGAATGTTGGGGTTGCTAGGCCGAAGCTTTGCCTTCCAAATACCTAGGTCTGCCACTCCGTTTAAGCAAACCAAAACTGAGATTGTGGTCTCGTATCATTGACAAAGTGGACTGCAGACTTGCAGAATGGAAGGGTTGATTCCTCTCCCCGGAAGGAAGGCTGACTCTCATCAAGGCCACCTTGGCTAACATCCCGGTCTATCAAATGTCTTTAGTTTGCATGCCCGTGGTAGTAAGCTCCAAGATCGAACAGCTAATGAGGAGGTTTTTTTGGTCGGGTGACAGAGCCAACAACAAATTCCACTTAATAGCGTGGGACAAACTTTGCCAATCGAGGCAAAGGGGAGGACTAGGGATCAAAAACCTCAGAACTCATAATTTAGCCCTCCTTGGTAACTAGGTCTGGTGCTTGACGAACCTGAGGAATCAGCTATGGATAGATATTCTCAAGCCCAAATATCATCTCCCTAGCACGCCGTGGCTATCTAACCGTAGGCCTCTCAGGGATTGGTTCCCTGATCTCTATTCTCTGACCCGAGATCAAGGGGCTACTATTGCAGATGAAATGCTTTCGATAGGGTCCTCTTGCTCGTGGAACTCTCTGCATTCAGAAGAACTCTTAATGACTTGGAGATTGTGAGCTTCACAACCTTAGCGGCAGATCTACACGCCTACTTCCTTCTACCTACTGGATCTGACCGCATGATTTGGACACCTGCACCTACAGGCCTATTCATGGTGTCCTCGTTCTATTGCAGCCTCTCTCTCCCCCTACTTTTCCTTTGGCACCCATGGCCTTAGCTGCTCTAGCCTGGGACTCCTTCGCCCCCTCAAAAATCCAGATCTTCATGTGGTTGGCTCTCTGTCAGAGAGTCCTCACAGTAGATCAACTGCAGAGAAGGGGCATTTCGATACCCAACCGATGTGTCTTGTGCCAAGCAGCTGAGGAAACAAACAATCACCTTTTGTTGCACCACCCCTTCGCATTCAATTTGTGGGGGGCAATCCTCAAGTTCTTCAACGTTCAGTGGGTGCTACCGCCTGAGGTAACATCCATCTGTTTGGCCATCAAACCCTATCCCTGGCCAATCGCGGTGACACTGCTCTGGAAATCCTTGGTGGCAGCTGCTCTATGGGCCCTTTGGATCGAGCGTAACAACAAAACTTTCCTGGGGGAGTACTCCCCTTGGAACAAAGTGTTCGATGAGCTCAAAACCAGTATCACCTTTTGGGCAACCAACCATCGCAGCTTCAAAGGAATTCGTGCATCGGCTTTCAGTCACGATTGGAGCAATGCCCTCCAAGTTCACCCGAGTGCGTCTGACCAGGTCCACAGGGTGGAAGCTCCCTAATGTAGGAGAGCTGAAACTGAATTTCGATGGCTGTTCCATCGGAAACCCGGGCCCATCAGGTGTAGGAGCCATTCTTAGAGACCGCCTTGGTTCTACACTGGCCACAGTTTCCAAACATATAGGCCATACCAACTCTATGGAAGCTGAAGCCCTCGCACTTTTGGAAGGCCTAAAACTCATACAACCCTTCCACCTACACTCTTTAGTGGTGGAAGGTGACTCCTAGAACACCATTTCTTGGGCTCAGAGACTTTCTTGCTCGCCTCCCCCCTTGTTCCTGGAGCAAGTGTTTGTCGAGATTCATCACCTTTGCAGGAATATGTCCGTCGTATGGATGCATACTTGGAGAGAAGGAAACCAGGAAGCTGATTGCTCGCGAAAGAAGCAGCTACGATGGTGGAGAACTGGTTTTTTGGTTTTTACTTTTTTGGGCTGTTCTTTTTTGTTCTTCGGACCGACCTTTTTTATTTGGTTGTTACCAGTGTTTTAAAATGCGGATGCATCATGTGGGATGCGCTCGCATCTGCATCGCGAATTGGCGCATATGCGCTTTTGACAGATGCGGCTGCATCAGATCGCATCTCGCAACATCTGTTTTCGTGAATTTTTTTTTCTATTTTGCCCCTCGAGGAGGGGCAAAATGGTCTTTTTGTAGTTCCAAAGTTTAGGAAAACTGTTTGGGTGGTCACTATACCCCCTAACCGAAGATTTCCAGCCACTTTTGTGGCTCTTTATGCATCAAATTGAAGCAAAAAAAAAATTTGGCGAAAATTTTTTTTTCATCCAAATCTTTGATTTGGCGGTTGTTTGATACTTGGATGTTCATTTGATGCTTTTGATTGTTGATTTGGGGATGTTAAAGTGAATTTGTGGTCAGAAATTGGGGATTTCAGAGGCCGTGAAGAAATCGAGCACTACTTCACGGAGTCGGTAACTTTTTATTCTTTCTTGTACAATAATACTGTTATACTTATTTTTGGGGCAATGTCTTCTTCCCAATCTTCTAGTAACAAGGATCCGGCTTGGGAATATGCTAAACTAAAAAATCCGAAAGATAGAAATTGTGTAATATGCTTGCTCTGTGGAAATACTTATATGGGTGGTATTTTTCGACAAAAAGAGCTTTTAGCTGGAATTTTTGGGAATGCAAGAGCATGCCCACAAGCTACAGATGATATAAAAAAGGAGATTAGAGAATATTTGGATAGATTGAACAAGATAAAGAGAAAAATGAAAAGAAAAGAAAGGAATTACTTGATGATATGCAATTATTTGATGATGTTGTTGTTGTTGATGATGATGATATGTCTTAAGTTGCCATGAGGCAAAAGGGTACTCATACTCCAACCTCAAGAGAGAGGGTTATAAATATTGGTGGTAGTGCTGAGAGAAGAACACCTCTCTCTAAGGGGCCAATGGATTCTTTTTCACCCCTAGTCCCGAAATTGTGGTTCAGGAGAGAAAGAAAAAAACAAAACAAACCTCATTTGACAATAAATATAAGAAAGAACAAAGGAAGTCGGTATGTAAGTGGATTGCAAAGTGGATTTACATGGCTGACATTCCTTTTAATACTATAACTCTGGATAGTTTTGCATGTATGGTCCAGGGAATTGGGCAATATGGCCTAGGACTTATTCCTCCTTCACTACATGAGGTTAGGGAGCCCTTGTTGAAGGATGCTGTATTTGATGTGAATGAAATTTTGATTTATTAGAGAGAAGGGTGGGAGAAATATGGGGCCACTGTTATGTGTGATGGTTGGTCCGATGGAAAATCAAGGGCATTCATTAATTTTTTGGTTAACTGCCCAACGGGTACTTTTTTTGTTAAGTCTATTGATGCATCAGACAAGTCACATGATGGTATATACTTATCTGGCTTGATGGATGAGATTGTCGATTTTGTTGGAGAGCAAAATGTGGTACAAATTATCATTGACAATGGTGCCAACTATGCTGCAGCTGGGTATTTCTTGACTTTGAAAAGGAAGCTTATGTTTTGGACTCCTAGTGCAGCTCACTGTGTTAATCTTATGCTTGAGGAAATGGGTACAACATCTTTATTTAGTGGGGTGATTTCAAGAGCTATGTTTGTTGGATTTATTTATAATCACACTATAGTCTTAAGCATGATGAGGTCTTTTACAAAGAAGAGAGAATTAGTGAGACCGGGAATCACTAGATTTGCCACGTCATTTCTCACTCTTCGAAGCCTAGCCAAGCAAAAAAGTGCCTTGAGGACCATGTTTGCTTCAGAGCAATGGAGTCAAAGCATATGGTCAAAGCATAAGGATGGAAGAAAGGTTGCAAAATTATTCTGAATACATCTTTTTGGAGTCAAATAATTATTGCATTGGAGGTGGCTCACCCTTTGGTGAGAGTGCTTCGACTGGTTGATGGTGATACGAAGCCCGCCATGGGCTACATACATGAGGCAATGATTAGGGCAAGAACTGAAATAAAAGATGTTTTAAAGGATGATGAAAATATGCGCAAGGCTATACTTGAAATTATTGATAGGAGATGGGATGCCCAGCTTAACAGGCATCTCCATTCAGCCGGTTATTTTCTAAACCCATCTCTTCACTACAAGCACTCATCCATTGAGTCAGATCGTGTAATAAATGGTGGGTTCTTAGATGTGCTGGAGAGGTTGGTGTCAGACAAAGATTTCCAGGATGAGATTCAGAGCCATGAATTGATTAAGTTCAAGTTAGCCTTGGGAAACTTTGGGAGAGATATTGCCACTTGAAATAGGGACACTAGAGATCCAGGTAAAGGCCAAAAGCCCAAAAATAATCTTACTTGTCTCTTACTTTATGTATAGTTCCATTGTTTATTTTATACCCATAATTTTTAACTATATTCTAAATTATAAAATATTATACAGTTGCGTGGTGGGCATTATATGGAAGCAAGACACCAAATCTACAACGTCTCGCTATTCGAGTGTTGAATCTCACATGTAGCTCAGCTGATTGTGAGCGCAATTCGAGTGGCTTAGGGAGAGGTATGAAAATCGCACGAAGCTCAACCCTATTCAATCATATGAAGCTGATGGTGATTCCATAAGTGAGTGGACCGTCTATCCAAGACAAGAGCGTGTGTTTGAGGGTGAGGATCTTACATGGCTTGATGTCGAGCTAGCAACAGGGGTTAATGAAGAAGATTGACCTAACACTAGAGCACAAAGGAGTAGAGGAGCTGCTGGGTCTAGTCGCACTCGCACATTAGTTTTAGAGGTGGAGGAGGAAGTTGACTCAAAGGAGACTGATGAAGAAGAATACATGGAGGCCGTCGAGGATGATATTGATGGTGCGCATGACGACTCTCAAGATGACTTGTCAGATTGATATTTGAAAAAATGAAGTTTACATTTCAAAATTGACTCTGAAAATGGATGATTGTATTAAGTTATTATTTATTAACTATTAACTCTTCTTGAGCTTGAGTTTTGATTTGTATTTTGTAATATCATTATTTTGTGCTTATGGTTGTACTTATGGTTGTTGATGGTTGTGATTAATTATAGTTGTGCTTACAGTGCAAATTTGTGCTGATGGTTGTTGATTGTTGAATGCTTTATGAAGCTGGTTTCAAGTTTCTAGTTTCTGTTAGGGGATAGTGGATAACTGGATACAGAATCTCCGACAGCTAATAGTTTTGAAGTTAATCATTAAACTAAAATACCTACTATTGCATATATCACCTTCATATTTTTTTCTATGCATTAACTTATTTTTTTAGATTGTTTTGAATTTTTTTACATTTATTGACCGCATCATCACGATGCACCTGCATCCGGGCCGCATCGAGCTGCATCGGCCCCCCACCGCATCAGGGCCGCATCCCGCATTTTAAAACACTGGTTGTTACCCAGTTGTAACCTCCTAAAATAGGATGCGATCTTGCCTCTTTTTTTGTCTTCCCTTGAGCATCCTTTTCTGTGGATCGCCATGGTCCTTTGTACTCTTCTTTCTTCACTATCAATTTAGGGTTAACATTATCAAAAAAAAAAACCTTTCAACTGATATGTTGGAAGGACGTTTGTGGTCAAGCACACCTATTGCCACCAGCTAGCGAGACTCCTGTTCAAGACTGATTGTTCAATCAGCATTAGATGGTTTTGCCACCAGCTAGCAGGACTCCTGTCCCAGACTGATTGATCAATCAGCATTTAGCTCTGGTTCTTGCATTCTTTTCTCTAGTAATAACGGTAACTCAGGCTTGTATTACTTAATAAAAAACTTCACATTGATTCATACCTTGTTTTTTCTTGTTTCCATGCAGTGTCCAGGTGAAGCAATTGCAGAACCCAGAGACAATCTTTGAGACTATCGTTGGTATTGTTGTGCGTTTGGCAGAACATGGTCTGATCCATTGCGATTTCAATGAATTTAACATTATGGTAAGTGTTCTTGTCTGTCAATGAATCATTGCGTACATTTGTTGATTAGAGTTTTAAGTGTTGTTATTCTATAACCTAGTTTCGAATAAGAGGTCTTCAATGGGCAGAATGTTAAGGATTAACCTAAAAAATGCAAGGCTTTTTGCAGCCTTGAGGTTTAAGCCTCATATGCATTTTGTCTAAGTGCTTCGAAGCAGAAGAGAGAAAAATGGTAGATCTAGGAAAGATGATGAATATGTGTAATAATTGAAGAACTCGGGCAAAACATCTAGGTAAAATAAATTGGGATGCTCATCAGAGATAGAACAAACATCTCTGGCAACCTTATGCTTTTTTTTTTTTTTTGGTTGTGCCTCACAGTGAAAGTGTGTGGTTGTCCAAATCTTCACAAGAGAGCCTACCTATTGATGCAACTTTGATGCCTTCAAACAGCCTAGGCTGTCTTTCCCTTTTCTTTTGTGGCTGCTGCAAGTAAAGTCTTGGGCTACTTAGGATTCTTTTGGTAAAGGGATTGATTGCAATGGCTAAAAAGAAAAGTAAATGGAATATATTATCCTGTGCTGCTCATGTTCTTTATATTTTAATTGAAAATCAATAAGTCGACTCAAAGGGTCCTTTTCCTTTCAATCATTATATAGTTGCGCCCTTGTTGTTAAATGATAATTGATCTCTTTTATTTTCTTTTTTTCTCTCTATTGTAGTTTGAGATGTCAGAGGTTATAACGTTTAGTCATTGATTGAGATCATAAATCTCAGTCTACCTCTGATATGTACTCATAGAAGCTAATTTTGTTACCGGCCTGTGTGCCAATGATAATACTTCTTTTCCTAAGAATTTCTATTCCTGACTTGTGCAATCTCTCCTCTTGCCTTCTTTCTATTCCTCTTGCATTTGTTCCCTTTTTTATATACTTTTGTTTGCTTCTACAATCTACTCGAGTACAATTTGATGCGTCTTTCATCTATGAATGAATGGTTTACTTGTAAGAAAACTTTTAAAAAATCTACCCAAAGAGAAAAAAACAAAAGATTTTTCTCAGTTACATCATTGTTCCTGGCATATGTTGATTGACGAGTAGACTCCAGTGGTGCATCATTTATTTCTTGATTTACTTTATTTTGCATTCCTAGGGAAATGTAGTAATAAAGTTTGTTGTATGTCCAATGGATCTTTTCTGCTTCTTATGTTCCTGTTATTTTCTTGATCAGATTGATGATGACGAGAAGGTCACCATGATTGATTTTCCTCAGATGGTGTCAGTTTCCCACAGAAATGCACAGATGTATGTGATATAATCTCCTATGATACAATTCTAATAGTCTGTACTTTAGCCACTGTGATTTTCATCCTTACCATGTCGGTAGTACATTTGTTGTTTTTCCATCATCATTGATCGAGCCAGAAACTATGTTCTGGTTAAGTTCATCTTGATTTGATTAATTAGCCACGTATGGTCTGTCTTAATTGTTCCATATATTTGGATTATTTCCTCGTATTTCATTATCATTTGTGGAACCTTTTCTTTTCAGGTACTTTGATCGTGATGTTGAGTGCATTTTTAAATTTTTTCGTAAGAGGTCAGTGGCTGAAGGGGCTCAAGTTCTTGTTGCATAATGGAAAATTAATCATATCTTTATACTTCACTTTCTTTTTTTCTTTTCTTTTTTGGTGCGCGTGTGTGTGTGTGAGCACGTGTACGTGTCTCTATTAAAACTTTATAATGTCAAATATATTTATTATTTACAAGTAGGTGTGATGTACATCTTGTTCGTTCTGGATTTTCATATTATTCTCTATAATGGGAGAAATTCTTCATCGCTTTGTTGTTCATGGGAATATGCCGGCAATGCATTCCTACCAGTTTAGGTTATATTGTATTGGATGTCAATGGCCTGTATTTTGCCAGTTTGCATTGGATGGAACGTGCAAAAATTGCTAAGGGTGGCATTTTAGCATCCTATTTGCATAGGTGTCCCCCCCCGTTTCATCACGATCGTGGGTGCACAATAGGGCGCTGCACCTATGGATTACCAGCTAATGCATTAGCACCTGGCGCTCCCATTGAAGTTTTATAACTTTTACATCTCTTGTTTGTTTGGTAACTTTTTATTTTATTTTTTCTATTTTTACCGATCACCATGTTAGGCCTTGACTGGTTGGTCCTCTTGCTGGTTCGATGCCATGTCTGGACTGGAGAAAGCTGGTTTTTAAAACAACCTTCTTTCTATAAATTTCATGCCATGAACTAAAAGTTTTGAACCGCATCTTTACTTTTTCTTAGTAGACCCATAAAATTTATTGCTGTCGCAGGTTTAATATTTCATATGAATGCGAGGGATCAGATTCGGATTCTGAAGAAAGTGTGCGGCCATGCTTTTCTTCTATAGTGAAGTCTACGAGTTCTTTGGATAAGGAGCTTGCCGCCAGTGGTTTTACAAGAACAGACCAGGATGAGATGGAGAAGGTATTTTTGTTTTACTAATGTAAAGTTCATTTAATGAATAGTACAGTGTAAGCCTTGTTCGTGTTTAACTTCACTTCAAAATTCAGAGGCCAAGTAATTCTTTATTTATTGGATTGAATTTCTTCTAATAAGATAGCCGACTCCAAATAGTTGGGATAAAGCTCGGACGATAACACATTTCTTCTTATAGGATGTATGCATGATCTCATAAACTTATTTGCCTTGGCCAAAATCCAGTTTGTCATTAACCCCAGTGAGCCTGTGGATTGTGGAAGTTCTGAGGAAGAAGAGACTTCTGATGTGAGATGCCTTTCTCTAGGAAACGTTGATGCAGCTGCTTCTAGCTTGGATTCAATGCATATAGGAAGTGAGGTATGCTTCCCTGAGGAAATATGTTGATTATAGAAAGGAGAAATGCCCTACTGAAAAAATCAGGAGAAGTTTTTTTTTCTTCAACTGATTAAAGCCCCGTGTTTTCTTTTTTTATTCTATCATACAAAAACCATGTTCTATTTAATGACAAATGTGCAGATATTTGACTGCATTGAGATAACTAGCAACTATTTCTTTGGTAGACTCGCTGATGGCAATGATAGAAATACCATGATTAGTCTTCACCAAACATCGATTTTATTATTTTTTAATTTTCAGCCTTTTTTGTGCTGTTGAGCTGGAGTGAAAAACCATGAAGGTTAATAGCTATTGTTAAGAGGGGAAAGAAAGAAAAGAAAAAGAAAATCTTGAAAGTGAGTGCTCTGGCCTTTGTTGCCTTATAATCACTAAGTCAGGAGTCTAAAACTCTAATTTCGTTACCTTTTTTTGTTTATTGTTTTTTGAATGGTTAAACTCCATTACTCTTTAGCATTGATGGTGAATGCATTTGCTTCCATTGATCTTCAGTGCTTTTGTCTATGCATCAGTAGTTGTGTTGGTTACTTGTTAACTGATTGGGCTCTTCGCAGTTTAGTGGGGATTTTATAAAGCGTGAGGTTAGCATATGTGGAAGTGGTGAGGATGATTTGGAGAAGTCTCACACTGATGGTAATAGCACACATAGAGGAGACGGTCATGATGATGTGGATAAGGCTTCTGTAGGCGGAACCACGGATGCTCATAATGAGGAGTCTCTACGACAAGACGAAGAGGTATGTGCTGGCGATCTTGGTTTTTTTCATTTAGTTTTGTTTCCCCTCTCTCTCGTGGAAGCTTGGTACTTGCATGCACCATGTAAGTTTTTTTTTTTCTTGTTATGGGACAGTTGAATTTTTCCAAAAAAAGAAAAGGAAATAATTTTTACGATTTTAACCTTGCTCCAGGTCTACTTGGGACATTTGGTGTTGTGGCAGCTATATTGTTGCATGAACTCAGCTTTCCTATTTTCTTAACCATTATTTTCTCCCCCAAAAGATATCTCGTTATGTTCAAAAACCCATCTTCTCATAGAAATCGAAAAAATGGAAAAAAATGGAGGGAAAAAAACCTCAGCAGATGTGTTTTTGGGTTAGTGATGTTGGGAAATTCTAAAAGCAAAGATACCCTAAACAAGGTTAGAACAAAAAAGAAAAATGATCGATAAAAGTTATCATGGCTGTGTTCCTTGTTAGTCATAATAGCAAGATGACATTTCAAAAAAAAAAAAAAAAGCAAGATGGCTGTTTTTTATTTTTATTTTTCAATAAAAAATTCGGTTATCAAAGCATCCTTGTCACATTCATCCCTATCTTCTGGTCGTGAACAGCACAAAATTATTTGTTTGTAGGGTTGAGAGAGAGAGAGCGAGCGAGAGGGTTTGTTGAAAAAAGAGTAGGGGTGATAATGGGTTGGGTATAGACCCGGGCCCGGACCCGAACTCGGACCCGGATCCACCCTTGAAAAAGAGAGAAAATCCTATTGCATTAAAAAAGAGTCGAAATCCTACTTAAGAAAAAGAGGCAAAGTCCTATTTTAAATTGTTAGTCTTCCTTGCTCCAGGGAGATGAGGATGATCCTGTGCTAGTGAGAAGGCTGAACAAGCAGAGGCGGCAGGCAGTTGCTGCCGCACATGGTCGAAGGAAGCCCCTCTCTTCTCGAAATTCATACAAAGACAAGGGTGGCAAGGCCGCCTCTCACAACTCCAAATTGTTGAGAAATTGGTGAGCAAAAAAGTTTTGGCAGGTTTGTCCTTGAAGAAAAGGTCAAAAGGAAATGCAAATTTTGTCTTCTGTTGATCAGAGTGTATTTGTATTTACTACTTACCCTAATGTTATTGGAATATCATATGTGAATACTGAGTTTTGATATTAATTTTACTGATCTAAAAAAAAGGTTTTGATATTAATTTAGGAAGAAGATTCTATGCTGCTGTATAAATCCGTTGGCTAGGGTACATTGCTGGATGGTTTATTTTGAGAAATTTA
Organism: Amborella trichopoda; assembly: GCF_054954075.1. Lineage (NCBI taxonomy): Eukaryota > Viridiplantae > Streptophyta > Magnoliopsida > Amborellales > Amborellaceae > Amborella > Amborella trichopoda. Next base: position 52,863,934 of record NC_142341.1, on the reverse strand, counting down.
TCAAAAGACCCCTAGGATGTGTAATTTGATGGGTATTTTGAAATTAATGAAAAGATATGGGTAGGATGCTAAGCAACTCATCTCTCATGGGTATTGAGTAATCATCTTCTAAACTTTTTCCCCACTGTTTGGGTCAGCTATATATGGTCAGCTATATATGGTCTGTCATTCTGTTCTATCAAGTACAATGTCATTTTGGGTCTGCATTTTGCTTTTTTTTAGCATTCTATTTGAATGCACTTGCACTTTTTAATAAGTGTTGTATGGGTCGGCACTGTACAATTAGTCCATCTAAGTCTATTTTCTTTAATCTAATCATCTATTGGTGCCACTTCTAAGTTCTTTTGAATGTATATATTTTGAATTCTATCTCATCTTGTATTGTTATTCATCAATGTCAACATAATCTTGAATGAATGGGGTAATATAAATAATAAATGGGAAAGTATATGATGGGGTCATTTATTTTAGATACAAGGTGGTCACAATTAAGCTTAATCATTTGATGTGAAATTAGGTGGCTATATTTATTACTTTGATCAAGCTCAAAGTTCAAAAGAAATTTTTTTAAAATTCTTGGTATATTTAAGCAATTAGATTTCACATCGGATGGTAGTAAGCAATTGTGACTTCTCTTTATCAAAGGTAAATAGTCTCATTGTATATAATCCAATAATAAAAGAAAAAGATACGATTAGCCCTCTGGTTCATATGAACATATGACCTCAACGTTTAAATTGAATCTGGGTCGATCTGTTGATCACGGATGTCTGGTAACGTTTGAATTTATTTATTTTTCGATAAAGTCTAATCACTTGAAATTTTAAGTGTGTTTATAAAAGATAGTTGAATTTTTAAAAAATATCAAAAAAGTGTTTTACATGAAATAAATTGATCAAAATATCTTGAAAAAGTTTTGGAGGTATTTTGGTCATTTGTTTTCGTGAATATTTTTTTATATATATTTTTATTAGGTGTGCTTTGATGAGAATAACACATGTTTAATTTGGATTTGTAGAAAAAAAATTAAAATTCAAATATAAAATAAAGTCGTGACTGTCAGATCGGTTCAGATTCAATATGGACCGTTGAGCTCATATGGTCATATGAGCTAGTGGTTAATCCCAGCTTTTTTCAATAATAAATTAGTTGACAGAGTCAAATGATCAATTTAAGCTTACAACTACATTGATAAATCGTAAATTGCTTGACCATTTTGCTTTTCCAAAATTATCAATTGTGATCTCAAAAAATTTATAGAAGAAGGAAAATAAACATCTTAAGGTAATTTTCATCATATTATTGGGAGTGGATACACAAAAATACTATGATTGGTATACAAACGATTAGCTTCAAGCTATAATTAATATGTAACATTGCGGCTAATTCACTTTTTACCATATTTTAAATAACAATGTGTCTTTCCATGACATAAATTGTGCATGGGGACATGCAAAAGGTTGGCCAATATGGTATTGTTTTTCTTGTACATGCGCACATATACACGCACTACTTAAAAGCATATTTTTAAAGGAAAATCGTTGTACAAGGCTTTCACCTTTTAAAAAAAAAACAGTTATGGTTGCACCTCTAAAATGAGTCAAATAAATTGTTTTGGTACCATAGAACCTTCCACTTGATCATTTTGACATTGACAATTATATTTTTGAAAAACAAAAAAAACTTTAAAAATAATGCATCTCATAATACATTTTCTTGACTATCAATTTTCCATACATGCATCATTATCATAGCTTGAAAATCATACTAAAGGGTGGAAATAAATTTTCAAACAATGGTAAGGATTTCTTATGCGAAAAAGCATTTTCAGGTAGGGTTAGGAGGTGTAGGCCTACTATTTTTTCATAAGACGCTGTTGCCGCCTTATGTAAATTACACCCCTTAAAATGGTAGATGTTAGGGGAAGGCCCAAAGATAGTAGTACATATACTATGCTCCCATATTAACATATACTGCGCACTTGTTCCATTGGTTAAAAGACTTACTTGGGAAGATTTTGTGGATATCAGATTTTAAGATCAACTTTAGAAGCACTAGAATTTGAAGTTTTTTTTAAGTCAATTTGAAGTATTTAACTCTTAGAGTTTGCTATCCAAAGATTGGATGGTCCTTGTTCAATTTTGAAAAGTTAATTTTTTTTGAGGCACCAAGTTTGCAATTTGATTTTTCCAAAGTTAGTTTTTACGTTCTAATGGTTATGTCCCGAACCCCAAAGCCTAGAGAGCAAGTTGACAGTTTTGTTTCAGAATATCATTTTATTGAGGTTAGTGATGCATTGCACCTAAGAAATTATGGACAATTTTGTTTTAGAATATCTTGGACCCAACTCATTGCCGCTTCTAGTTTCAACCAATGTTATCAAATTCGCCTTGTTTAGACCAATTCGAAAATCTTCTACCAGCAAAAGACTGAATTTTATATACAAATGTCAAATTTATTTATACTAAATTAAAAAAAAAAATCGGAATTCTTCGCTCCAAACTCCAAAGCAAACATGACAACATTTCATATCCAGCGCACTGGGACGTGCCCAAATTTGTTGACCCCAAGTATTTCTCGTAATGACCTTTATACCGTTGATTCTGGAACGTGCCTTTAGTATTGCATATCGATCCAGTCCTTAGGATTTAAGGTAAAGACAAAGAGCTATATCGTCACTTCTGAAGCATTTGAGTCACCATTTGATCTGGTTTAAAGGCGGGGTTCAAGACTTTAAACCCCGCCATTTTTCATATTTTTCAAAAATCCTAAACCCCAGAAAATCTCTTTTAAACATTCTGGAACCCTACAAATTTGCTTCATTTTGGCCCTGTAAATCTCTTTGAATTTTACTTCACTTTCGATTTAGTTTTAATCTCATGGGATCTTATTTTTGGAGGAAATGATCAATTTTCGACGTTAATGATCCTGCATTAAGAATCGGCCATTGTTTATTTTTGGAGAGAGGATACATGGCAAAAGTTTTTTCTTCTTTGTTGAGGGGTTTCAGAATCTACGGAGCTCAGAGGCAGGGACATCCGCTGTTATTAACTGTAAGTATTTTGTGTTGAATTCTGAATTTCTTTTATTGGTTTAGTGATCCTGTTAATTTTTATTTTTTATTTTTCATATTAAAATGCAATGGTTTATCTGTTTATTTTCTTTTTGAATTCTCCCATTTCATAAAATTGGACCTTAAAATTGGACCTTATTGTGTTACATTTTTTGGATTGATTCATTGAAGCATTCTATCAATCATTTATTTATCTTTGGTTTCAAATTTTTAATGAATCGATCTCGTTCCGGATTTAATTTCTTTAGTTTTGTGAAATTTGTAGAGGACTCCCTTATAATCTAATGGTTTTCTAAAATTTGCCAGTCTCTTAAATTTATGTATACTGATTTATTTTGATACTAAATCATAGCTAGAACTCAAGCAGAGTGATATCTGCACTTCAATTTTAGCTGGTTGCAAAATATGGAAAAAAAATTAGGTTCAATGAAATTTGACAGTACAAAGATTGTCCAGTCAAAAGCATTATAATTACTCCTTGTACTAAAATTATATTTTCTTTCATAGCTAAAAGTCAATATAGTGTATATTTTACATAGACACGGATACATGTCCAAGTGTCTTCATTTATATGAGCGTTACATGCGCCAATCTTGATATTGGCCTTTCTGACAAGACATGCCTCTATACTATTGAAAGGTGGGAGGAGGCGGGAGTTTAGGGAGCATTAACTCTTTTTGCCATGAAAATTTCAACGAGAAATATTAATAATAAGTGTCTAGATTTCTAAAGGGCAAAGTTTATATAGAGCTGAGGCTCTAAACAATCAAATTTGAGCCTACCTCAAAACTTTCACTAGAAGAGGTTGTTGTGATGCGTAAATATCTTCAATTGATCATCTCGACGTCAAGATGCATGGATATGAGAAAAAAAATGGATTTCAACTTTTGAAAGTAGTGTGTTTTGTCACATATTTTTGGAGCGTCAATTTTCAAGATTTTCAAGTGTTCATAGATCTGTCGAATTACACTATTTTTTGAAGCTTTAAATTTTATAAATAAATATGAAAATATATTTTAAGGCTATCACAAAGATTTCCAGTATTAAAACCATATTTCTCGATACTATTTGAAGGTAGGCTCTAATTTGATTGTTTAGAGCCTAGGCTCTATACAAACCTCACCCATTTCTAAATTGTCATACATGTGTATCATATCCTTAGAGTGTTGATGCACAAAAACCATAGATACATGTCCATGTTCCATAGTTATATGGTTTATATTGGGTGCTCTGGTAATCCTGAATGGGTACTCATGAATCTGAATTATGTCTACTCGTTGTTGTAAATAGGTGGACATCATTGCCCAATGATTAAACTCAAACTTTTTTCATTTAGAAAAAAAGTGGAGGGAATGGCATGCATTGCATAATTTGTCATTTGACTGGTATTGTTATTCTGATCTCTTTTTCTGTTTTCTCTTCTTTTTTTGATAATTTTACACTTCTATTCTTTGTAGACTGGAAATCACAGCAGATATTTTGGCTCCCAAACATGTTTTAGAGGAGGACATAAGACAACAGGACAACTCTTTCGATTGGCTATTGTTGGAGTTAGTGCTTTCTCCATTTACAACACAATCTCTAGTAAGTAAAGAATTTATTGTTAAACTTGCTAAAGTGCATTGTATAATGCAATTCCTCCCACTTTTACGTTTATATTGCCCACAAAGCTCATGTACGAAGTTCTTTTTATGAGACATTGTATATTGCGTTGGTAACAGGAGATGAAAAATTTAAGACCAACATATCTCAGTCTTCATATGACTTTCCATTGAGGTGGTGGCAGTCTTTATTGGGAGAAGTCCATCAACTTTCTCCATGGTTGGATACCACAAACAAGGGTAGGCTTAACTTCACTTTTTGATGTTGAAATAAGGGAAATATTCAAACCTGTAGAATTATAAAAAATTATAAAAATATAGTATTAAAAAAAAAAAAACTCTATTCTAACTATGCCCAACAGGCTTATGTTCTTAACATGGAATTCCTTGCCTGGGTAGTAAAAAAACTTGGGATCCACCATGTCATTCCAGTGCTTGGGTGACAAGCAACCAAATGTTTGTGTTGTCACTAGAGGGCTGATATCAAAAGCTTTGAAACTTGTGTATTTGTTAGAATATGATTCTTATATACTTGTTATGAGTTACTCATTTCCATTTCCCGTTCATTGGATAGTTTTTGGAGAAAGTGATTGATCGTCAATTATATTTTGCATTTGTTTTTTAGGGTATCTGCCAGTAAACTTTTCTAGAACTGATGGTACTGATACGTTGAATTCAAATTCACCTCCTTTTATCGGTATTAAGAAGAAAGGTTCAACGTCACCTCCTTATATCGGTGTCAAGGAGAAAGGTTCTGATGATGTTGGAGATGAGAACAACTCCAGTTCTGGCTGCTTGGGTAGGAATTCCATCGCAAATGCGGCTGCTCTGGTTGGACCTGCTGTTGTCAATCTTTCAGTTACACAAGGTGATTTCTTGTGTTTCTCACATAGCTCAATTTTCTATCAGTCTTGGAAAGATTGGTACTCTTTCTTAGTTATTAGAAGTTTATGATTGTGCTCAGTGCACAAAGATAAGTAGTTGGGAGCAAAAGATTTGCAAGAAAGAAGCAAATGAGTGATTTCTTTTATTCTCTTGCACAAGTTTGCTCTTTCTCAGAGCTGTCACAATAAATATATAAGAAATATGAAAATTAAGAAAAAATAAAACATACACTCAAATTTATAAATCATAATTAGATACATAATAAACATATTGGGAAGTTATTTATTTTAGTTATGAATATTTTTTCTCAAGTAATTTTTAAAACTCATATTTTTTTTACTCAAGTCTTAACATGCAAACATCTTGTATCGTAATGTACTAAAGTTATTTATTTGATCTGTATTTTGTAAATTTTAATAAAGATATTATTAGATTTCAACCGAAATAGGTTATTTTCTTCATAGCAGGTTTCAGTGGCATGACCCTGGGGAAGAATATAGGATCTGGAACAATAATTGATCCAGACGGCACAATCTTAACTTGTGCCCATGTTGTGGTAGGCTTCCAAAGTGCTAGGTCTCCATACAAGAGAAAGGTCAGACTCTTCCCTATCAAACTATATATTTGTGTTTCAAATTTATCAATATGCAATAGTTTCTGGCATTTGGCTTGATAACCTTTTTTTCTTTTGCCAGAGATGCATTTCATTCCTTGATAGTTGATACTTGGTTGTAATCTACTAAATATTGAGTTTAACTTCTGTAAAATAGTATTCCCTGTTGACTTTAGTGATGAGGTGGCTTTTTGGCTTTCTAAAAAACTGTAGGAATGAATTGGATTGCTCTGTAACAAGCTCTGAAGTTTCATTAAGTCCTGTAATTGAAGAGTATACTGATCCATAAAGGGTGCTCTCTGTTTTAGAGAAGGCCACTTTCTTCAAATATATATTTTGTTCCTTTTTTTTTATTGAAATATAAAAATATGTTGGTCCTTTTACTAGAATGCCTGTTAATTTTCAAAGGTTCTAATAAAATGGACACCAACATAGGAAATGCTCATTAAAAATAACATGATTGACGTGACAAGGATACAAGATCGTGTGTTTGTTCTTCGTAATGTATATATTGTTCATGACCTCATAAGGTGCAGTCTCGCCGGTGCACATTGTACACTTACTTCCTTGGGTAAAAGACCTACTTTAGGGTCTTTTCTCGATCTAAATTTTGGGATCCACCTTCGAATCAACAAATGAGTGTTTTCCCAAAAAAAAGGGATTTTGAGCTCCTAAACACTTAAATCTGATTGTCCAAAATTGTATGACTTCTGTTCAATCTTTTGAACATGTTGTTTAGATACATATAGCCTCTCTTTTTTTTGTGTCTGTGTGTGTGTTTTTTCCGGGATGATTGCTATGTTGAGGAGGACACATCCGCGAGATTTAGGGTTCTAACCCTACTTCTAAATAGGGCTTGAGGGAGCATTATACCTGCTGGACCATATATTATTTTGGCTCTTGCTGTACATTATATTGTGTATTATATGTTTGCTTTTTACATATCATGTGGTTTTGTTATTGGAAAGCAGGTCGATGTAACTCTGCAAGATGGCCGAACATTTGAAGGCGAGGTGGTAAACGCTGATTTTCACTCTGACATTGCTGTTGTGAAGATCAAATCTAAGACTCCATTGCCAGCTGCGAAGCTTGGTTCATCAGGCATGCTTCGTCCTGGAGACTGGGTGGTAGCTCTAGGTTGTCCTCTTTCCTTGCAAAATACAATAACAGCTGGTATTGTTAGGTAAGTTTTCAGTTGCCTCCAAATTCAATGCCACAAAAGGTTGAACTGATTTTTTTTAGTTTTCTTCCTTCGAGAGGTGTGATTCATTATTGTCACGCTCCACAGCTTTTTGCAATAAACTGTATGCGGAATTGTTAAGAGTAATAATCGAGCTTCTACATGCTACCACTCTTACGATAATATTGAGGGTTTTTTTTTTTTTTTTCTTAACTACTTGCGGAGATTTTTTCCATAGTAGTATGGGAACAATTGATTACTGGTTTTGTTGAAATTCTGATTTTTAAGCATGTGCCATGTTCTAAGAGAATTATTTAGTGTATGTCATAGACAGGCTATCTTTCCTTGCTTTCCCCAAATCAATTTATAATGGTCCTATGGATCTACTATGCTTTCCCAAAATCAAATTTCAATCAACAATTGAACTATATATTTTTCATTTTAGAAAGGAAAAACCAAAATTTCAAAGGGAGAATGGCAGTAGTGTCTACTCAACCCAGAGTGGATCATTACGTGTTGAAGATAATTGTCAATGATGCAAAGGTGCACAATATTGGAACTCAAGATGTTTTATATAGATGAATGGATGCTTAGAGGCTTGCCTTGAACCAGGTTCTGGAATAGTCTTACAGCCATTTTACCTGCCTTTTTGCCTCTATAGTCATGAGCATAACGGAACTAAGTTCATTTTCCATTTATTTGAGGACTTTTAGTTTTCTATGATGACAGTTCTTTGTCTCCTCACTAGCATTCATAAGTTTGGATGGCCAGATGCTTTTCATAGCTCCCTAGAGATATAAAATGGGTCACCTGATAGTATTTTACAAAAGGGCAAGGAAACCATGCAATATTCTTTTATTGAAATGACTTTATTTAATAATAGTTTTATTGAGGTTCTTTTGTCATAGGAACTCATGCAGCCTTGTCACAAAACACATACTAAAGTATATAATACCGACAGAAACGAAGTGCATAATTGATCTCAAAACTCAAAACTCTATTAAGGGCTGTATTCTTGCCACAAAATGAATTGATATCCCTTGTCATCTGTTCTTGTAATTTTTTTCAGGCGTTTGCTTATCTTCCATTGTTGAATAGTTTCTGTTGATTCTTTCAGTTTCTGCGGTTATACTTATATTTCATGGGGCTAATTTTTCCTCGTTATCTTCCTCATGTAATCTAGCTGCGTCGACCGCAAAAGCAGTGATTTGGGTCTTGCAGGAATTCGAAGGGAGTATTTACAAACAGATTGTGCGATTAATGAGGTAATATTCCCTTTAAATGGTGTTGGGCAATATTTCTCCGATCATTTTTATTTGACTCTGTTGTGATGCCTCTTGGTAATATTCTTTTCCTTTCATTTTATATTGGCAGTATTTTTTTCCCATGATGTTAGTATTGTATTCTAATATTACATATTTTTAAAATTTGTTGGAAATCTATGCAAGGTTTGTATTAGTTTTTGAAAACATAAGTTTTCTGTGGTAACATAATGAAATGCACATAGCTAGTAGAACTCAATCATATTAGAAGCGTTTCATACTGGTGTTTTGCTATCATACATTTAGTAATCATTGCTAATCTTCTCATTTTTCTTTTCCTGCAATAGGGTAATTCGGGAGGGCCTCTTGTCAATCTTGATGGAGAAGTTATTGGAGTTAACATCATGAAGATTGTGGATGCTGATGGTTTGAGCTTCGCTGTACCAATAGACTCGATCATAAAAATTATTGAACAATTCAAGAAGAATGGGTAGCCATTCTCCCTCTTTCTATCATTTCTTCTTTGTTCTTCAAAGCTATTTATGAAGGTTTATTAAATTATTACTTACACAAACAAAATGTTATGCCAGTACATTATGTTACATGCATCTTTATGTCAGTATTCATTATTGGTGTTGCTCTGGTGGAAGCTAGCTTCTCCTTTTTTAATCTTTTGATATGCAGAGAGGTGACAGGCATGCAAAAGGTAGGTTATTCCATCCGAAAGCCATGATCTCTGTCTAATTATTTGCTTCCTAATTAACTTATACAATGATAGCAGTTATAACCCTGTTGAGTCAGTGGTCTATCTGATTTTGTAATGTGCAGTAGGGGGGTTTGGATTATCAGGGTGTAGGCCTGTTAGAAGGCTTATAGAAGTGCAACCAAGTTATTGCACATTTGCTCGTACACGTTTTGTAGGCATTTTGAGTAGTGTCATTTACACCTTATCCTACCATTTGTTGCTTAATATTAAGGTAAATAAATTAGATAGCGTTGAAGCAGGCTTCATCCCCATACAAAGTCATACACGACCTTCATATGTTTTATCTCAAATGTTGAGTTTAACCCCTTATTTAACGATTTCTATTTTTGTGGGACTTTTGAATAAATGCAAGTTTTAGAGTCTTCAGTAAGATTTCCATGGTTCTATTACCCCTTTGATAATAGAAATACTCTTATTGTTGTAGACACCATGACAAGAGGCATGCTCCCATACAATGGGAACAATCAGAGATGTTGCCAACTTAGACCTGTCGAGTTGTATTTATATTTGCTGTGATGTTTTAATGATTTCACCCATTGATGACTCGTTAATTATCTCTGAAATACTAATATTGGGTTTCCACGATCTACAGATCTTTGGACTCCATGAAGTAACAGAGTGACTGTTTAGTTAAATCTGTTTTTGACATAGAGATGAATCATGAACTTACTATACTCCTGTTAGGGACCTACTTGAATAAATTCATGCTGTTCCAAGTGGCCATTCCTGTAACCTCTATGGTTTATTTTGGAGGCAGGCAGGTCAGATTTCAGATGTATTTATCAAGGTTGGAAGACTCAATACTCTGATCTGAACTTGGGTCCTGCCTGGAGCAAGTAAGCTCTACAAGTCCCGAGTTGACTTGCCAAGTTTGCCCTGAGTTGGCCGTGTAGGTTGGAAAAAATCCCCAAAAGTTTGGGAAAAATCTTAGAAATTAAAAAAAAAATACAAAACTCATAAGAAGTATATACAATATGGAAAATGATAAAATTAAAATTAATTATATGAATTTAAATTGAAAACAATGGAAGTTGCCTCAAAATTTTGAGGCCGATCCTCTAATCTTTACACTCAGCTGTAATCAATGCCTCCAATCTTTGTCAAAGCATCCTCAAACACCAGTAATTCCAAACTGGATTCGTGATTTGAGTCTGATCTAGATGATCCGAGCTCTTGAATTTTTAGGTGCGTAGTGTATCCAAAATAAAGTCAACCCCGAATAGTTGGGAAAAGGCTCTGATGATGATGATGACGAGTGTATCCGAAACAAAAATCTAAACTCATTGTATTTTTTTGTGAGAAACCAGCCTATGATTCAATGAAGAATAAAAAATAGGCTTGGGGAGCCATTTTTATCCAAGATCGAGCAACATTTATGGAGAAAACTTAGCTCGAATTTTTGATATCTTGAACCCGTTAAGTCTATTTTTTTCCTTCTCAAACAATCTATTCAATTTATAGATCATACAAAAACAAGCATAACCCAAAAATTTCTGCTCGATTAGATGCTTGGATGAGGAGAAATGAGAAAAGGGTGCTCAGATTTCCACCCCCTATTACACTTCTGAAATGTTATCAAACTCGAGCTCAGACTGAGCACTTGGTCTTTCACCAACCGGCCAATTGCTACAGTATCTTGCTCAAGCACTGTAGCAATTCAATAATCTCTCCCCACCCCCGGCTGAGCCCTAATGTCCTTGGCTGTTTTAGACAGTATTTATCTTTAGGGCTGGCAACTGGCCTGGTCTAGGCTAGCCTTGGCCCTAGTATCTACAAGGGCGGTCCTAGCCTTGTTAGTGCCGGGCTGAAATAAATATAAACCAAGAGAGAGAGAGAAGGAAAAAAGGGCTTGGGCCGCCTTATCATGGCCTTGGCCCAAGCCCGGCCCAGCCCTACCCTCGTGCAGTGGTTGCCGGACCCTACCCTAGCCCTCGGGCTACCACCTTGTGGCCCCAACCCTTGTTTTTTTAGTGCCAGGCCGCCTGACCCATTGCCACTCCTATTATCTTAAGATCACTTTGTCGTTTGGCAGTCTTTTTCCTCTCTTTTTTCCCTTTCTCTTTGCTTTTGCAGGTGGGTAGGCTGAGATTTGAACCTTAGACACTAGGTTGTGACCCTTACACCGTAGCAGCAGGTGAAGCCCCGTTTAAGTCTCAACCTGAAGATTACCAATTTTGTTGTATTTCTAAATTTGTTTATTTGCAATCTTCTAAAATAGAAGGGATGACCCTTGGCTTGGTTGGTCAGAGTGGTAAAGCCACAACATGACTTCAAGGGTTCTAATCCTACCTTTTTCACATCTGAAAAAAGAAAAAAGGGGATTTATGATATATCACCATTTATTTGGAACTTCTAGGGATATCCACCTTTTATCTTTTATCTTAATATTTTTATTTATTGCAAGCTTTTAAGATTCTAGCTAGGTTTTTAGCTTTGCAGGAGAGTTGTTCGGCCTTTTGCAAACTTTTAAGATTCTAACTAGGTTTTTAGCTTTGCAGGAGAGTTGTTCGGCCTTGGCTTGGTTTGAGAATGCTTGATCTTAACAATATGATCGTTGCTCAGCTTAAAGAAAGAGATACCTCATTCCCTGATGTGAACAGAGGGGTACTTGTGCCACTGGTAAGTTTTCCATAATGGCTTTGCTAAATATTGAACCTCAAATTTTCATACCTCATAGGGCCTTGAATCTAATTCTTATTCGTTCAATTGGTTTGATTCATAGTTTTTCAATTGGTAAAACCCCCCGAATTTCAGGATTACAAATAAGACACCCCCCCCCCCCCCCTTTCTTTTCCCCTTCCTCCTCCTTTTTTCTTCCTTTACAAATCTCTGCCTCCGCCTCACTTATCCCCCCCCCAACCCTCTCTCTCTCTCTCTCTCTCTCAGCAACCTTGTGTCCTAAATTATATTTTCATAACTCGTGGTTCTCTCTCACACCCACAATTCACTTTTATTGCTTTTGATTCTCTACTTATTTTTTATTTTTCTCTAAGTGGTAAAGAGTTGTTTTAGTGAGGGAAAGGGAGGATTTTTGTGAGTGAGTGTGGGAGAATGACATAGAAATTTGATGGTTTTAGGGGAGGAATTGAGATATTTTATATGGATATATTTTGAGAAGAAAAATGGAGTTGGGTTGAGTTGTATGGAAGGGGGTCTTTTAAGTTTTAATTTGGGATGCAATTCAGGAAAGACAAAGAAAAATGGGGGTTTTATTTGAAATCCGAACTACAATTTCCCAATTGATAAATACATATAAGTATGTTGTTGCATGCATGTTGTGTCACAACATCATCATCCTCATCTGAGGATTATCCCAACTATTTGGGATCATATATTACCTTCAATAGATCTACTTGCTAGCCATGTTGCTGCTTGTGTAAAAGAGAGAGAGTTTGCATATCACAAACTGCTGATACAGGTGACTCCTGGCTCCCCGGCTGATCGTGCTGGATTTCTCCCTGGAGATGTGGTTGTCGAACTTGACGGAAAACCAGTGGGAAGTGTCGAGGAGGTAGAAACTGCATCAATCTTTTGTCTCTTGAAGTAATATCTATGGGTTGTGGTTTGTATAAGGCTGAAGCTCTAACCAATCAAAGTAAGGTGCACCTTTAGATGATATCGAAATATGTTGTTTCAGTTTTGAAAAATTTATGATGGCCTAAAATTTTATTTTCATCTCTAATTATAAAATTTAAAGCTTCAAAAATAGTGTAGATCAAGCAGATCTTTGAACACTGAAAAATCTTAAAATTTTGATAGTTTAGAAAATGCGTTTTTTAAGATGCTCTATTTTCAAGATTTGAAATCCATTTTTTCTCATGTTTATGCATCTTGAGGTCAAGATGATCAATTTGAGATTTTTGAGCATCAAAACAACTTTTTTTAGTGAATTTTTGAGATGCAGCTTAATTTGATTGTTTAGGATCTCACCTTTATATAAATTTTTTCCATATATATGTATTCCTAAACTGAAAAATACGATTCATGGGTTTTTAACAGGTTGTAGAAGTTCTGGAGGACAAGGTTGGGGTGCCCATGAAGGCAGTTGTTAAGAGATCAAACAATAATACAGTCACTCTCACGGTTGTGCCAGAGGAAGCAAATCCTGTGATATAGAACTGATCCGTTACTAGGTCGTTTCAACAATGCCCGCAGGAGCATATGTCCCTTTGCTCCCTCGCATAGAAAATACTCCTTCCCTAGTGAAACATGAAAGATGGGAATCTCAATTTTTCAAGGCAAAATCACTTCTTTGTAAGCAGAATCCTAACCTAAAATCGGTAAATTAAAAAGAAAATAAGGTGTTCTGCCCCTAAAATATGGAAAAGAGCCTTCTTGATTCATGTTTTAGATGGTGGATTTCATATCTACATAATTCTTTTATTTTATTTATGAGAACAAAAAGAAGAAATATCAATTTCAAAGGAAAAAATTAATTTGTGATCTTTATGTGCCTAAAAAAGATGACGCCCCAAGTTTGAACTGAGATCCAATTTTTAGAGAGAAAGCCTTACATCTTCAAGAACTCAAAATTCAATTATGTTTTCCTTAAAATAATAAGCTAGTAATACTTAATACTAGATGCAATTTCTATAAGGTTGCAACCTTCAAGGAGCATCTTAAAATTTTATCATAACATGGTTAAAATTATTGGTATTATCTTAAAATCTATTTTCATACCTAATTAGAAAATTTTAAAGTTCAAAAATGGTTAAAATCAAGTAAATCTATAAATATATGAAAATCTTGAAAATGGACGGTCTAGATAATGTGTTGTAAGATGCACTATTTTCGATATCCAAAAACTGTGTTCTTTCATATTCGTAGATCTCGATGTTGAGATGATTGATTAGAAGGCTTTTTCAACATTAAAACAATATATCCGATAGATTTTTGAGGTGCATATATGATTCTACATTTCAAAGTTGCAACCTTATATAAACTTTTCTCATACTTAAATCCCAAATGCTATATACTTTGCCTGAGGGAGTTGTTGACGGTATGCTCCTGGAGGAGCTTGCTATATGCTCTAGGGCTAGGAGTTGTTGACAGTATGGTCCTGGAGGAGGTTGCTATATGCTCTAGGGCTAGTCTTCACATAAACAGTCATTGCATGTGGCCTCATTATTTACTTTCCCATGATTTTAAGTGCGCACTCTTCTCTCTCACATTTGAAGTAGACTAAACAACCAAATCTATTTCAAGATAATTATTTTTATTTGTCTTGGTTTCAGACATGAAAACTTGTCAAAATACATGTAAGAGGGCATATTTAATATTTTGCCAAATTATAATTATTCCAACTCAAAATCGTATGTTTTTATGGGTATTTTGAAATTAGATCGAAACACGCGTACAATGTCAAATTCCTCATCTCTTGTGGATAATTTAATAATAAATTCCCCTTTCAAATATAATACTAAAATAGAGGATATGCTACAAAATATCTTAAAATGTCTATCAATGGCACGGATAAAGAAACAACAAATCCTTCGCTTGCATGATAATCACCTTTCATGGGGTTTTAAAACCTATTCAGGCGAGGTATCTCTCTTTCAAAAAAAAAAATATATCTATATATATATATATATATATATATATATATATATATATATATATATATAAATCTTAATACACCTATAGGTGAAGTACTACAATTTTTCCTCTCGTCGTATTTTCGTGACAGTTTTGCCTAAAATGAAGCCGTGGCAATCCCTCCATATTTTTTACTTCAAATTTATGTGAAAAAAACTCTGTCACAAACTTAGCAAGTCCGTGACAGACCACTACGAACATGTTAAGTTTGTGACGGTCTTGAATCCACACCATTCGAAAAAATCGAACAGCACCTATATATATATATATATATATATAAGATACTACAAAACGCCTATAGGTAAAAAATGAACAGTGATTTCGTCCACCCTCATCACCGTCCAAAGTTCATCGTACGGTCACGATTGTCCAGTAGTGTTTCATTTTTCTTTTCTTTTCTATTCATCAAAAATAGGCGAAATTATGAAAAATATCAAAATACTATTTTACATAAAATAAATTGATCAAAATACCCCCAAAAAATGTTTTCGTGAATTACTTTTTTTGCATTTTTATTAAGTGCACATCACTGATATGTACACATGTTCCAAATTTCAGATCATTCTAATTTATAGAAAAAAATAAAAAAATAAAACACTACCTGACAATTGTGACCGTGTAATAAACTTTTGACGGTGATGAAGATAGGCGAAATCACTGTTCTTTTTCGCTTATAGGAGTTGGAAATTTTTTTTTGCGTATATATATATATTGTATTGGAATGTATAACATGCTTCCTCTATCATAAAGCTTACTTGGGAGTATTTTTTCGATCTATAACTTTTGGAAACTGTCTAATCAATTTGGTAAACTCCGAGGCTTAGGCCTTACAAATTCATAATCATTTTTTTTATTTTTATATTGTTCATTTAATGATAATAAATGAGAAATTATAAAAAATGTATCTTAATTTTTTATTTATTAAAAAAAAAAACCCAAAATTTCGTAAACCTCCTCGATACGCTTTTTTTTTCTTATTCTGACATTTTTTTTTTACCAAAATATCTTTAATAGTAGTCGTATTACCGTAACGCCCCCACATATCACGGTACTTAAAGTGTTGTGATGAATTTCAAAAATTATACGGCACTCAAAATACCGTGACGACTTAAAAAGTATATTACCGTACTCAAAAGACCGCGATGGTAGTAGCGGAGGACTCCCACATCTTTCTTCTTGCCCTTTCCTCGCGTTGTTGCCTCTTCCGTTGCTGTGAGTGCACACGCAAAGCCAGGAAGCATATTCCAGGCACAATTTTCAGAATTACACCCACTTGTTGATATGAAGGGAACGAAGGTGACTACAATTTTCAGAATTACACCCTCTTGTTGATATGAAGGGAACGAAGGTGATTACAAATCTTTGAGGGGGCCTTCCTGACGATCATTGTGGTTACAACCCTAAAAACATCGTTAGAGGGGTGGGTGCTGCAGTTGAATGGCAGTAGGAGGGATGATCCCTTCTTCAAAAAACCCCCCATCTTGCAATGCCCTCCCATTGTGTAAACAACAAGTGTTCAAGAAATCCAAAGACCCACCTTGCAATCCACACCCATTGTACGAAGACGAAATATCCAAGGCACCCAGAAACCCATCTTTAACAGATTTCGAAACCTCTGACCTTTTACGTGACCTCGAAGAAGAAGAGGTGATCTCGAACATCAGGCCCACCCCAACTATTCCACCAACCACACCGGAGAAGAAATCTGGCAAAAACAAAAACAGAGTACCAACACACGGATCTTTTGGGTATGGTGATACACCTTCAAGTACTCATTTAAATGATGTATAATTTTTTAAAGTCATTACAGCACATTTAAGTACCTTGATGCATACGGCCTTCACGGTAATACGAGCTATTTTAATAAGAAAAACACTGAAATTGAGAGGAAAAAAAAAATTATAGACGTCATTTACATAAGTATGGGATTTTTTTTTTCAATAAGTCGAAAATTAAAATATATTTCGATAATTCCCTATTAATAAAATTTTAAAAAAGACACAAAATCCCTTTAAAGGCCTAAATCCAAACATCTCATCAAATAGACGGCCTATATTAATTAGGTTAAAAACTAAAATATTTAGTTTACATTTTCAATTTTTTTTTTTCTTATGATTGTTCATCATAATGAAAAGAGTGTATATAAAAAAAAATAGATCACACAAATAGCCCTAAGTTCTTGTAATCATGCATTTTATGGGTATTTTGAAATTAAATCAAACTATAGGTTTAAAATTTTCCGAAAATGTATACAAAAAGACCATATACTTTTAATACAAGGAGATCACATTCAATATGTTTGTCAGATTTCAAATCGAGTAGTTGTATGTCATTTCAAATCGGGTGGTTGCATGCCATTGACTAGACTAAAAATACAAAAAAAATTCTCAAAATTTGTCACAACCCAAGCCATCCAATTTGACATTTCATAGTTACTAACAGCTCATAACGATTGTAACCTCCTTGTAAAAAAGATAAATGATAGACATCCATCTCTAATGGTTATTTTGATAAATTTCCCTATAGCTCTACTTGTTGGTTTAACCCAACCCAAGTTATCTAACATTTTTATGAACTCTCTCATAAAAAAAAATACTATTGCATAAACCATATAGAGAGTGAATCCTTAACCAAACTGACAAATATTCAAATGATAATTACCAAGGTGACCCCCACATTGGTAAGCTCCTACCATTGCTCTCATGTAAATGGCAAGTAAATTTACAACGCGATGCATGCCCACGCACACCCAAAAGCAGGAACACAAACAAAAATAAAGCTGCCACAATTTAGTTCTAAGAAATAATGAAAGACCATTTACAATTACTCTTGGTACAAACAAATCACAATCACTTCAAGCCGTCAAATGTAAAATTGAGCAGTTAAAGGTATATCCTTGACTACCCTCAAAGTCTGAAGTTGTTTTCCCTTTTGCAGTGTTTGTACAATGCGATGGCACAACCAGCAGTCCAATTTTCATTTCACAACTTCAGGTGTTTGTGACCTTTGTGTAGTTATAGTAAAGGTAATGGTGTCATTGTAGACAATCCCTTATATGGGGTTGTTGCAGATGTTTCCAAACATTTCTAGAGCCTCCAAAAAGGAAAAAACCGCACACGAGATACGAATAGATGAACATTCAATATGGTTGGTGGATTGGGTAACTAATGCTTACCATTTCTTAGATAGCATGTGGGGTAAGTCATGGAGTCAGCAAATTACACAAGAACTATAACAAGGACACTACAAAGCAAATGGACAATCCTTAACAAAATACAGACCTCAAATAAAGATCAAACCAAACAGCAAACCAAATCATGTTTCTCAGTGGTCGGTATCATTCCTCGGCAGCACTTGCGGCGCTCAGATCCACGCTTAAGTCGAGCACCTGGTTAGGAACAAAATCAATACAGCAGAAACCACACTCAAATAAATAACGGAAGAAACAGGGAAGGTACACTATAAAGGGAAAATATTTTGTCTGCAGTCGATGCCTTTTCCCTTTTTTGGAGCCTTAAAGTGCATTTGTTTGAGCTGAAATTTGTTCACATTTTCTATTAGATCTTGCATAGAATATCGCAAAAAGAATTCCAAAAAAACATGGAATGATTTTTATTGAGAGAGAAATTGCAACAGTATGGGCTGCCAATTTTAGGAAAGGAAAGATGGAGCGAGATCAAGACAGTTAAGAGAGATTTGTTTAACCACAAATTTTGTAAATTGCTTATCATCATCAATTGGATAATCTCCAAAAAAAAAAATTGAGTTCTTAAAGAGCTAGTTCTAGCCACTCTTGAGTTGGGTTTTTCTATAAATTTTTCCATGGGCTTTCTAGCTGAGTCCAAAAGACTTGTGTACCAAATTTGGGGCAAAACAAATGCCCTTAGGACCCCAAAATAGGGAAAAGTGGATCATTGTAGCAGTCTGCCCTTAGGTAGACAAATTGTTTTCACTGCAATTAAATGGTTTAGTACAAAAATTGTCACAACCGCCCCTGGCCGCCATATATAAAATCATGTCATTAACCCACACTCTAAAGTCCAAGAAAAATTAGTGCCGAGAAATGACACACCAAGCCATCCAATATTACATCTCAAAGCATATGGGTTGTTTATGGCCTTTGTGTACAAAAGGTAATGATCTCATAGTATAGAATCCTTAGGAAAAACTAGAGGTTTCCTAATAGGAAGTTTGATAAAAGAAAAATGCAGAAGAGAGCGAGTAAAGGTTAAGAACGGACTGAGTAAATAGTTGCAAGCAGTAGTTGCCTTATCTATATCACATAAAAGAAATCCTAAAGAAATAAAGTAGAGAAAGCTCAAATGGCAATCACATACCTTTCCAGTTATCATAGTATACATAGAGAGCACGTCTTGCACAGTTGATTCAAAGTGTGTAGTTGCATCATAACTCTGAAATGGTATGGACAGTTTTGTTCACAACTCGTCAGAGAAAGAGAGAGATCAGTTTGTAGGTCATCACACAGAGAGAGAGAGAGGGAGCAAGAGAAATTGTTCAAAAGGGCTGGCAATGGGCCGGGCTGGCTTTGGGCCTAGTCCGGTGGGGTTGGGCTAGATAAAAAGGCAAATAAATCAAGGAAAAATAAAGAAAAAGGGATGGCCAGGCGGGGGGGGGGGCGGGCCGGGCCGAACCAGGCCGGATATGCTGTGGCCCCGCCCTAGCCCTTGTGACATATGTGGCCCAAACCCTAGTTTTTTAGGGCCAAGCCATCCAGGATGGGTCAGGCTGGGCCACCCCGCCCCATTGCCAGCCCTAATTGTTCGCAGGTTATCACATATGCACATATAAGGAAAAGATTCTGTTAAGTCCATAGGCAAATAGCTACAGTATAAGCCAAGCTCCAAAACAAGCAGCTAAAGGGATTTCTTTGCATTGAACTTTTGCACATATCTTTGATTAGAAACATAAAAAATTTCAAAATATTAAATTTGAGTACTTGAAAGCCAGGATCCATAGTCCACCAAATCAATGGCTAGCATATACCAAAAATATCGGATTCATTTTTCCCTTTTTCTGTGTGAATAATTCCTTTTTCTATTTTGATTGTCTGAATGAAATCTAGACATGCAAAAATTAGGGGTCCAACACACCCCTATATGCAGTATAAAACCATCATCCATATGTGTGTGAGAGAAAAAGATGCACAGAGAGAGAGTAGTGGAAGATTCACAGCAGTGCTCTCAATTTCGTTTCGATTCAGCCAAAGAGGCTGAAGCCTCCAGATTTTAGGCCTAGAATGAAGCAAAGAGAAAACTGGCGTTGCCGCTTCGATCAGATTCGGCTGTTTCGGTCTGATGCGGCCGAAGAAAATAAAAATCTATATAAACATATTTTTAAAATTTTATTTTTAATTTTTTCCATTATTTTTATATATTTTGTATATTAAATTTAAAAAAAGTCTGAAGTTTTCCCATGAATCGGCCGAAGCACTGAATTCTTCATTTTTCTCACCAAACCGAAGAAGACTTCAAAGCGAATCTAACAACATGGTTCACAATGATAAAAGGGATGACGGGCATATAGACTTACAGTCGATATGAAGCAATTGTCAAGAGAAGGTTCGTTGACAGGCTCATATCTATCATAAACATCAAAGAATATCTCATCAACTGGTCCCAAAAGATCAATCCCTGGTTTTAGTTCAATTTCAGGTTTGTTAGTCTCCGCATCTGCCGCAACAAATGCAATGAATTTCCCTTTAGGAGCAACCATGTGTGAATAAGAGCAACAAAAGAGATACCTGCAACCATTGAATGGCCAATTAAAATCAGCAAAATTCTCCAAACTACCCCCAAGAAAAATTCAGTAATTTGCAAACCAACCAATTTTTTTAATTTCTTTTTTTTTAATAATCATCTTCAATTTTTTTCTTGTTCCTTTTCCTTAATGTCACCAATTACATTCAGATAAAGAATTTATACCCTTCGCATACAATTGGAATAGCCACCAAGTAGAAAAGCTAGCAATAAAAGACAAGGTTTTAAGAACTGTTAAAAACTTAAATTAACACGTATAATGGCCATTAAAAAAAGACATGAGGAGACGGAGACTGCATCATCTTCCTCCTCCTCATCCTCCCCGACCCCCTCCTCCTGACTGGAACAAGATCTCCAGCCTCTGCCCCAAGCCTTCATCTTGTAACCCCTCCCCCGCCGTAGAACGGGAAAGCAAACTGCCTTCTCCTTCACCTTCCTTCGCTCAGGTGGTGTCCACCCCCATGTATCATTCTCCCCATGCTACCACTGAACCACCCGTAACCGTTCTTTTGCCGTCCTTTGCTTTGCGATTGGGGGCCCCATACCTACCCTTTGTCCTCTCCACCCCGGCTGAGATCTCTGGTCCCCTAAAATCTAAACTTCAAGCCTCGCTCGTGGGTACTTTCTATCCTCGGAGGGACGACATCAAGGGGATAGAGAAATGGGCACAACTAATTTGGGGCGAACCCCAGCTTGGATGCTGCCACATGTCGAAGGGGGGCATCCTCTTCAGTCTTCCCTCTGGCGAGAGTGCTCGTCGTATTCTCGAAGAGAGTCCCCTACAATTTCCGAGGAGCAAGCTTAAAGTTTCGGGAATAGTCGCCGCTGGATGGGTTTTTCAAGAAGCAAAAGGTTTGGGTCATGGTTGCAGACATTCCCCTCCACGCGTGGTCTCCCGTTACGTTCAACAAAGTGGCTGAGGCCTGCGGTTTGCTGGTAGCTATCCACTGGAAATCTCTAGAGTTTCTCCCTCTTGGTTCCATGCGTCTCCTCACTGAGCTTCTAGACACATAGCTCATCCCACCCATCATTTGGCTGAAGGTTGAGGGTCTGTTCTTTCCCCTTTCCATCTCTTGGGCTTTGGCATCTCCGCCCTCCCCCTTCTTCTTCAACCCTCCCACAGATAATCAACCCCAACGGTCCAACCCGTTGGACTAGACTAAGGTCTCTGGGAAACGCCACCACTCCAGGGACACCAACAGCCAGAAACCTCCTCCCTTGCTCCCTCCAAGTGGTCAAGTCAACTATCGACCAGTCAGAAACCGGGGCCCGTTGCCACCTGGACTCCTTGTCAGAGTAAAACTGCCCCTCCTCAAGATTCATTGCTCCGTCGCCATGTATCCAACCAGCCGTCATCGTCTTCTGTAGCCACACCTAGTTTAGCGTGTGTCCTCTGAGTTTCGATGATGCCAATCTCTCATTGGGCCTACCCGGGGAAGGTGCCCCTTTTCCCTCTCACCCCAGCAAAGGAGTTCTCATTGCCGACGAACGACGTGCCCTGCCACAGTTGTCGGTTCAGTCGGTCTTTGCTGGGCCTTCTGCACATGCATCGACTCCATTTAATGTCGGCCACCTACCTCCGTCCAGCCTGCCGCATAAGTGGCTTCCCCACTGTCGGGAGCCTGAGTGCCCTTCGACACTTGTCGTGCCCAGTCGCCTTCCCACATGCACCTCTGCGACCGTTGCAGCCACCTCAGACACATCGCCGCCCTCTCTCATCATCCCAGCTTCACCCGCCCCCTTTCCTCACTAGTGTGAAGTGGAACCGACGGTCCCTCTGAATCCCTTTGGAGACACTTGTCCTCCTCCGAGTCCTCCTTGCCTTGAGATCCCCACCCCCATTGAAGCCCCCTTCCTGCCTTTACCCATCTCTCTCTCTCCCCCACTTGCCTATCTCTGGCCCCTGATTTTTTGACCACCCACCCTTCCGCCTACTCCCTTTCCAACAACCCTTTTGTCTCCCTCCCCACCCTCTCTTCGCCCCTTGGACACTAACCCTCTGCCAGCCTCCTCCTCATTTGACCTGCTCCTATCATCGACTCCAGTGGACCACTTACCTCTGGCACTCCTATTTCCTCGGACCTCCCCCCTTCTCTGCTCCTCCCTCTTCAGGCCGCCCCTCCCGACAGCAAAACCCCCCCTTCTTCACCGTCCTCCACTGTTCCGAACCCTAACCTTATGGATTGGACCTAATACCCCTTTGGGATGGTAGTTGTGCACTCTTTGGACCCCTCACCCCTTGTCCCTGAATGCCTCTCTTCGCTTCTTGCCATGTATTTCCCCTTCACCCCCCCACGTGGTTCCTATTTGTCGCGTTAGGACTTTCCGCCTACCTTTCTACCACCACTTTGGACACCCCCATCTATCCTACTCGGCACAACCTATTTTCGACTCTCCTCAACCCTACCACTACCTCACCTTCCACCCCTCTATCCTTGGGCTGACTCATCCTTATAATACCCACTTCTCCCCCTTCGAGATTCCCTCTGCCACTCCTCACTTTCCCCCTTCTTTCCCGTCTTCTCCTCAACCTCTGGTCTTCTTTTCTTCGCCCACCATCTTGTCTTCTAGCTCCACCTTGGTTGAGCCCACAACCCTTCTCGACCACCTCATCGCCCCCCAAACTCAACCCCTAGTATCCCTGCCTCTGACCTAGACAACTCCGTGGTTTGTCCCTCTGCTCTGAGCCCCTTGACCCTTGAACCTCTTCCCTCTCTACCCCCCAACCTTTAACCGTCCAATCCTTTCGACCTCCCTGAACCACCTCCTTGTGAGGAGCCACAGTTTTCTAACTCTACGCCATCAGAACCGATGGGTGATTCTCAAACGCCAGAACAAGCAAAGGGCTTAGTAAGAGACCAGGTTGATAGAGAGTTAGACAGGATGAGGACATTTTTAGAATCATGGGTTTTCCCCATGATGGACCAGAAGGACTCTTCCACCAATTTCTCATTTCGGATGCCGAGAGCCGCTTGAAGGTGAGCTTCAGAGGTCAAAGAGAGATCCTCAACCTATTTTCCTTTGTTAATTATGATAAACAGTCTTCTCATGGCCCCCCCTCAATGTCCCCCTCTCCTTCTCCCCCTCGGGAATCTATTCCAAGGAGGTCCCCTAGACTAGCCTCCTCCTTTCCCCTCACCAGTGTTGCCATGACAATCCTTACTTGGAATGTCCGCGATTTGGGACAGTCTCTCAAATGGAATGCTGCTTGAGACATGTGTGCTAACACTGCCCCACTATCCTTGCTCTTACTAAAACCAAAAAACCGGCCCCTACTCTTCAATTGATTCGTCAAGTCTAGGGCAGAAAACCTTGCCAGTGGCTGTCCCTACCTGCCGTAGGGCCCTCAGGGGCATATGGGTATCTGGAACCCTTCTGAGCACGATCTTGTCTCTTCCCACGTTGGGGAATTCTCAATTACAGTGCTCCTTTCCAGAATTTCCAATGGCTTTCCTTGGAAATTCTCGACCATCTATGGTCGTAACTCGGTGCAGCTTCGAACCCGTCTTCGATTAAAACTAGATCAACTAGCTACCCTTCCACAACCATCTTGGTGCTTGGGCGGGGACTTCAACATTACCAAATGGTCAATCGAGAGAAACTCCAACTCCAATATTTCCTAGGGAATGTTGGACTTCTCGGATTTCATCTCTCGTAATGAATTAATAGATATTCCTCTCCAAGGGAACATCTTCACGTGGTCTGACCACTCATCTCAACCGACCCTATCTAAATTGGACAGGTTCCTGATATCCTCCTCCGGGGAAGAGATTGTCCCATCCTCCTAGACACTCTAGCGATCCCAAGGGGCCCTAAACCTTTTAGGTTGGAACTTGCATGGCTCAAAGAAGACACCCTGTCTTCGCCTATACCTGCATGGTGGGATTCCTTCTCATCCCAAGTCTCAAGCAGAGCTGGTTATAGGCTGCAAAAAAAATATCCAATTACTTAAAGCCTCTCTTAAAACCTGGAGTAGATCTATCCCAGGGAACTTCTCTCAAATTAAGCAAACCCAATTGAATGTTATCCAAGCTTTCAATCTAACTAAGGAATCTAGGTCGTTATCTTCTTCAAAGGCCAGTCTTAGATCTCAAACGAAGTTGGAGTACTTCTCAACTCTGAAAAAAGAAGAGTTGTACTGGTACCAAAGGTCTAGAGTTACCTGACTCAAATCTGGGGCCCATAATATCGGGTTTTTCCACATAATTGCAAACTGCCGAAGAAGAGATAACTCCATCTCCACCATTAAGGAGGGAAGTACGATTCTGAACCGAGGCCCAAACATCGAATCAGCAATACTCACCTTCTTCCAGATTCTTTACTCTACCCCCTCGGTCCCTAGACCTAGTATGGGCAATCTTCCATTCCAAACGCTTCCCACTGATCGGGTCCATCGGTTGGAATGCCCCGTTTCTGAAGATGAGATTGTAGAAACTATCGAGGACTTGGGCAAAGACAAAGCCCCTGGCCCCGATGGCTTCCCGATTGCCCCTTTTAAGATCTTCTGAGACACCTTCATGACAGACATCCTGCATTTCTTTGAGAAATTCTTCCACCGTGATATCCTCCATGAAGCCATCAATGCCACCTTCTTAGCGCTTGTCCCCAAGATTGAAGGGGCAGAGGAATTGAACGATTTCCGACCAATCAGTTCGGTCAATTCCTCTTATAAGATCCTCTCCAAAGTATTGGCCTCCAGGCTGAAACAAGTTCTTCCCCTCATCATTTCTCCCTCATAGTCCGCCTTCATCAAATCCTTGAAGGAGTGCTGGTGGCACATGAGTGTTTGCACTCTCGACACCTCAGCAAAAAGCCGGGCTTGATTTTTAAGATTGATTCGGAGAAGGCTTACGATCACGTGGACTGGTTAATCCTTGACGAAACCTTGTCAAGGATGGGATTTGGTGAGCGCTAGAGGAAGTGGATGAGGGGTTGCTACTCCAACCCATCCTTCTCAGTACTCATCAACGGGTCCCCGAAAGGTTTCTTCTCGTACTCGAGGGGCCTCTGCCAAGGAGACCCCCTCTCACCTTTTCTCTTCTTTATTGCAACGAAAGTTTTCAGTCAATCCATCTCTTGCTTGTATCAAGCTGGTATCCTCTCTAGCTTCAAAACCAGTATGCATGGCCCGTGCATGTCCCACTTGCAGCACGCAGATGACACATTAGTCTTCCTAGATGTAGTTCCTGAGGATATTGATAACCTTAGGTTGTTTTCTATTTGCTTTGAGTATGCCACGGGGCTTCAAAGTTTACATGGAAAAGTCCAAAATGATAAGGGTAGGCCTATCCAATCTTCAAACCATGAACCTTATCCCCTGCTAGGAATGTACAGTAGAGGATCTCCCCACGTCATATCTGGGCTTGCCCCTGGGTCTAGGGAAGCCAAAGAAGAGGCAGTGGTCAGGAAATTGGTAGGATGGAAAGGTAGATACCTATCCTTCACAGGGAGAACTACACTCATCAAAGCTACCCTGGGCAACTCTCCAGTCTACCTCATGTCCTTATTCCACATGCCAGCCTCAGTAGCTAAACGTCTCGACCAACTGATGAGGAACTTCCTCTGGTCTGGTGGAGGTTGGCCACCCAAAACAGCTCGCCATGGGCCCAAATACTTCGCTACAAATACAGAATTTCGCCTGATCTTTGGTTGCCTGAGGGCAAACCTGCGAACAGGGACTCTGGTGCCTGGAAATCATTCTTGACCTCCCTTAATCCGTTCAAGCAATTTATTCGCTTTCATGTGCGAGGAGGAGCTAGGGTGCATTTCTGGTCCGACCTTTGGTTAGGCCACACCCCACTAAGAGATCTCTTCCCTTCTCTTTACTCTCTGGCAGTTAACAAATCCTCCTTAATCTTTGAGGAAATGATTATCTTCGAAAATCGTAAGGTCTGGAACCCCTCCTTTAGGCGTTCGCTCTCTGAGAAAGAAACTTTAGACTTCATTTCTCTTTCAGCCTCCCTCCACTCTACTTTCCTTGCCCTTTCGAGGACTAACACCCTAGTCTGGACCCCTTCCCCCACAGGCTCTTTTTTGGTGGCTTCTTTCTACAAGAGACTCTTGTTCTATCCAAAGTTTGGTCCACCGTCGCACCACCTAAAGTGCAAGCTTTTAACTGCATTGCCCGCTCTGAACGTGCTCTTACCGTAGACCACCTCCAAAGGAGAGGGATTCAAATCCCCAATAGGTGTGTTATGTGCCTTTGCGAGGAAGAAACGAATTCTCATTTGTTTATCCATTGCCACCTAGCCCTTGAACTTTGGAGCCTTACTATCCAACTTTTTGGAGTTTCTTGAGTTACCCCACGCTCACTATTCCTTCGATTCTCACTGAGTGAAGTCAGGCAGAATCCTATGGAAAGCTTCCTTAGCGGCAACGTTATGAGTCCTTTGGCTCAAAAGAAATTCCAAGATTTTCCGTCCCAGCTCTATTCCATAAGATTACTTCGCTGGTAATCTTTTGAGCTTCCAACCATAGGGCTTTCGCTGGAATCTCGGCTACTACATTCCTTCACGACTGGGAGAATCTCATACACCTTGTACCCCCTCAGGTATCAAGAGCCAACAATTGGTCGCCTCCCCCGGTTGGTATCATCAAGCTCAATTTCGATGGATGCTCCCTGGGTAACCCAGGCCCAGCTAGAGCCGATGGGGTTTTTTGCAACCATAATGGCAATATTTTGGCCCCTTACTCAGATCACCTAGGTCATGTAGATTCTCAGTTTGCAGAGGATACGGCCCTTTCGTTGGGCATTAAGAAGTTCGACCTAACCTGGGGTTCGCAGTTGTATGTCAAGGGGGACGCCAAAAACATTATTTCTTGGGCCTCTGGAAAGGCGACTCTTCTGTGGTACCTTGCCCATATTTTTTGACGAAATTGAGCATATTTGCAAGATTATAGACGTCTACTAGACGCTTATCTGGAGGACGTCGAACGACTTCGCAGATCTTCTGGCTAAGGATGCCGCTCAGGCCCAAGCTGAAGCCACCGTATAGATGCGACTTTTTGTTGAGCTACTTAGACTGTGGTTTGGTCGTTAGTCCATCTCCTTTTTTGCTCTGGACCTCTACAGTCGCTGTCTTTATTTCTTTTGCACAGTTTATCTCTTGTAATGGGCGTGTCCTATAAGCCCTCCTTTTTGCACAGTTTATCTCTTCTATTTGGGGGTATCTTATTAGCCTTCATGTTTTGTACAGGTCCACTGCTAGGTGGCCATTTTTTGGTTGAGAGACCCGGTCGGTGGGTACTCTCAACTCTTACTGATGTACACTTCTTTTTTAATACAAACTGTTAACCTCCTCAAAAAAAAAAACATAAAGGCCATAGGTCATTACAGCAATACCGGCCAATATTTTGACAAATAGATGTTATGCCCATTTTAACCATTATCGTAATAGAATGCTCCTTAGACATTATAAGATATCATATTGATTTAAAAATCTCTCTCTCTCTCTCTCTCTCTCTCTCTCTCTCTCTCTCTCTCTCTCTCTCTCTCTCTCTCTCTCTCTCACACACACACACACACACACACACACAAATACTTGATATAAATGAGAATAGGTAAAAAAAAATCAATATTACGATGATAACTACATTGCAGAAAATGCAGGAGCTTGAACAACCCTTCTGGGGAAATTTCCAAAACACTAACTTTTAGAAATAATGGAAAGAGGAGAAAAGAAGGTAAATAAAGCTTCACAAATAAGATTAACAAACAGCTTATTCACTTACATGTCCGATTTGCGTCCCAGCTGCTTCTGAGGCAAAATAATTTGCACCGAGTGGGAGTCATTCGTGTTTGGAATGGGATGGCTCATAATGCAAATAGCTCTCGCAACTTTTCCAATTTTTCTCACCTGTTACATTTGATGAAACTTTCTAGTTAATTATCCCAAAAAAAGGAAGAACAAAATAAAAAGAGCTTCTAGTTTTTCAGACAATGATTATTGTAGAAAATAATGTCGAATCCAATGAATTAAATAAAAATAATATACTAAATCTTAAAAGAGTTTTGAACACAAGATCAAATTATAGGAATCAAATTACATCTTTCTTTTAAATGATCAAAGCCTTGAAGTTTCTTTTCAAGGGCAATTGCATTGAAACTGAAAAACTTGTCAAAACATATAGAAGCATTTTATTTAGGGTCAGTATATTAAACAAATGAAGTGTAGCAATCTCTACACAAAACACCATCCACTTTTCAACAATGCAGGAAGATCACGAAGATCAGCATGGTTCCACTTTTTAAGGACAATGGCAGGCTTCAAGCAGAACAGTGATTGATCTCCACCATCCATCACAACAGACAGATGGGGGGATGGCAACCATGCGTATCAGTTGTTAATTCCCTTTATGTAACACTTCAATAAAAGTATTTTTCCTTTTTCTTTTTTGTTGGCAACTTTGCGTCATTGAATGTGCGTAAATTCAGTGAAGCTCTATGAATATTATATAACCTTTTTTTATGATGAATAGTGGTTATGAAATACTGGATAGTCATGCAGCAAATCCTTAAAATCATATATAATCAGTGATCAGATAGTATAACAATGTACTTAAAAACATCAAAGTATCAAATCTATCTTTCCATCCTAAGGATAAAAGCATTTTTGAGAAGAAATATGTTATAAAACATAAACTTCACCTTATTGGGCAAGTAGGAAGGATCACAGACTACTTTTTTGCACCGAGCTGTTTCTCCTTCTGATGTCACCCCAGATACTTTACCTTCTTCATTGAACTCCACCTACCAAACGAGACAATATTTGTAAGTGCAAACAAGAAAAGAAAGGCATGCTCAGTAAACTCAAGTTTGTAACTTAGAAGGATCCATTCTAGGCCTCAACTTTTAACAGTAAAAGTTTCCCTACTAAATAGGAAAGAAAAACAGAAAACTTGAGAACTAGAACCAGTAAGCCGGAGTCAGGAAGACTAATATTTATTCCCCATGATTGCCAGGTTTGTGAGCAACTCAAGGATAGGTATGATACATCCAGAAGGATATGGATGAATGTACCAATTCAGCCTTTACTTTTGAGGCTATGCAAACTGGTTCTTACACATAGTACATGTTGCTATGCTTAAATGCTGAAAATAAACTTGTATTTACTTCTCTATAAGCTTTTTTGGCATCACCTGTACATGGGTCCCATGGAAACCATGTACTAAACTGCACTATAGGCTAGCTATCCAGCAAGAGCAAGTTGGTTCAGTTTTTTATTTTTCTTTTTCTTTCATGATGATAGAAAAATAACTTGGTCTAGGTTTCAGCACCAGGTATCTTACTAACCCAAAAATATCAATTAAAATATATGATTCAAAATACTACAAAAGTTACCTTGCACTCAGGTTTGTTAAGCATATAAGTTCCCCCATAGACGGCACTGAGACGTGCAAATGCCTGAAAAATCCATCAAGAAACATTTCAAGGTAAAGAAGGTCCTAGTCGATCCCCAAAAACGAAAAAGTGAAGAAAGTTCCACTTGTACAGACTTCAAATATTAAAATTGTGAAACATACCTGTGGAAGTTCTCCCAAGCCATAAAGTGGATAAATGTACGGTGAACCTCCTTGGAAGCGGGCTATAGACTCTGAATACAACTATGAGAAAAGAAAATCCAGTAAGTCGAGAGCATAGATGTTCCCATGAACAATTCAGCTAAGAAATTTGGAGATTAAAGAGACCAAAGTTCTTGTCAAACTCTTGTTAGGGAAAATATATTGTAATATATGATGGAAAAACCAAAGTCAGTTTAGTTGCTCCCACCATTGAAAGAGAAGTGATCAATAGAGTAGCAGGGCATGACTCCAATGGTGGGTCTTTCTCATTGGCTAAGGAATTCGGAGATTAAAAAGACCAAAGTTCTTGTCAAATTCTATGTAGGAAACTACATTGTAATACAATGGCCTAAGGACAAATTAAAGTTTAGTCATTTTAGGCAATGGAAAACAAAGAGTGATCAAGAGAATGGCAGGAGATTACCCCAATAGTGGGTCTCGCACTCTCACTATCTTTTTCATAACCTTCCATTTTAATGAATGCCGATGACCTAATGGACTATGATATTACCATGGTTCAATGCATTTTAATGTACTTAAACTCCTTAAAGTGGCCATCATGTTAAATGTTTAAATGGCACATTATGTCAAAAACCAGAATACTGCCTGCAATAGGAAGTAATACGTCAGGCATAAAACCATGAGATAAGACCTATTGGAGGCACAATAAGAAGCAAAGGCCAACCACTAAATAGAATGAACAGGTTCAGTGATCTCACAATTCTGGAAGAGAAGGTCACATTAATAAAAAAAATAAGCAATAATCCTAGAATGAGTTAGAGGATGCATTCTAAATCACCAGCACCTCCCAATCTATAATGTTGCACCTGGTTTCTTATAACCAACATTCTACACAAAAAGTAAAAAGAAATGTTTCAAGTAAAGGAGATATGTACCATAGGATAAATTACAAGCCCTATCTCTAACTCTTGCATCTAAAACATGCCTTCAATAGAATTCATAAGGGCCTTGCTTCTTACAAGACTTATTGCCTTAAGAAAATCCTAAACTCTAGATATTTAAACAAGGTGCGTAAACAATAACTAACCACCAAAAATTCCTTGATACCTAGAGAAGCTACTTGATATGATTCAACTTATTTAACCAAAATGAAATATGAAATATTTCTAAGGGACACATAAAGAATTTTTTTCTTTTGAACATTGACACTTAATGATTTACTAGTAAAGTACCACATGACCTCCAACAAATTGCATTTACTACTTAAAAGCACTACATCAGACAATTAACTTCAGGATCATGCAAACAAGAAACAAGTCAATGAATCTGTTATGATGGTTCATTCAGAGGATTAAGAATATTTCATTTACTACCACGTTGTATAGGACAATAGCCATAAGATATCGGTTACACTGCTGATAATATTTTCCATTTTTTGCTAGGTAAAAGTACAAAAAGAATTAAGTGTACGTAATGACACATAAATAGAAGGGGAAATTACAAAAAAAAATCTAAGACTACACTTTCTATGCAACTTACCTCCAACCTAATTTTTTTCTCACACTTTTTTCCCCAAAATACACTTTCTATGCAAATACCCCCAACCAAATAAAAAATTTAAAAAAATGCCTAAACTACCCTCCCTTACGTTTACCTTACCGTGCCTCTCTCTCCTCTATCCCACCAAAATACGGACGACACTATGTAAGTGCGATCCGGTGATAGGGCTCCGACACTATGTAAGTGCAATCCAGCAATAGGGCTCCGGCACTGTGTAAAGTGCGGTCCGGTAGTAGGGCTCCGGCATTGTGTAAAGTGCAGTCCGGCAGTTGCAAAGGGCGGCCCAGCAGTAGATATTACTAGATTCCAGGGCTTCGGCACTATGTAAAGGACGGTCTAGCAGTACTCAATTTCGGTCCGGTAGGTAGTTTGTCTTATGGCAGTCCGGCACTTATGTGCTCCAGCAATGTGCTACTAGGGTCCAAAATTCAATGTCAAATCTAGCCAAAATGATTTTTATGTACGGGAAGGGCATTTCCGTCTAAAAAAATTGAACTTTTTCCCTTGGGAGGTATTTGCATAGAAAATTTGTTTTGAGGAAAAAAGAACAAGAAAAAGTAAGGTTGGGGGTAAGTTGCATAGAAAGTGTCGTCTTGGGAGTGTTTAGTAATTTTCCCTATATAGAAGTACATTTGACAAATAAAAACATTATGTTTTCTTAAAAAAAGTAATAACGATGATAATGATAGTAATAACAACAATAACACAAGAACAATAGCAATAACGATAACCTTTTAATACAAGCTAAAACGATTGGGGGCTAAAACATAATAATCATATTAGATTAACAAGAACGGAGATTGTATATAGTTATGGAACTCCTACCTTCATTCGCTTTACAGTATCCAGAGCAGGTTGATCTAAATAGTAGTCATCTCTATGGAGTGCCAAAGCATGGCCAATAACATCCACTGTGTTGTCATCAAGGCCAAACTTCCTGGATCCACAGATAAAAAAAAATTCCCTAGCCAATAATTTTATGTATGGCATGGACTGTATGATACAAGCTAAAATAAATCTAACACTAGTTTCTTTCTTAATACGTTCAAAATGAAAAACAACCCAACTTGCCCACAATATATAAGACACACAATTTTGCATCCTCCAAATGCCAAAGGTGAAAGGACCACAGAGTCTGATTATAAGATATCTTTATGGACGAATATAGTCAGTGGAGCAAGGAACTGTAAAGAACGAGGATAAATGTGGCCATAAACAAAACATAACCACAAAAACCAATGATCGCACTATGGAGTAAGGCAGTAACTGGATAGAGATGTATGGCATGAACTGCCTCGAAATATTGAAGGTGCATAATTTTTGAAGGAGAAGATACCAAGTCCAATGGACCACACAAAAGCATGGTCCCTTGAGGTCAGTATCATCCAGTGAAATGGTGGAAGGTCATGGGATAGAAAGGACCCAGACATGGGATCATATCCTGTTCTAATAGGTCAAACTTTGTCTCCGTCACCATCCATCATTCCGTTGGGCATTGATGGCCCCAATAGACAATGTTTTCCCATAGTCCATTAGATTATAGAACTTCCAATTTTTCAAATTGGTAACATGTTCACCATAGTCCATAAGACAAGTCACATTATTCTACTCAAAAAGCCAGAAAAAGGGCCTGATTTCTCTAACCATGAGTACCACAAAATATCAAAAGAAATCAGTATAATAATATCTAATCATGTCAAACAAAGAAGACACTCACTATGAGCCCATAGATGAACCCTTTATTCATGACATTCCCGCAAACAATGACTAACTAATAGAATGAAAAAAATTAAGTTGAGATAAGGTGTATACGCAATAAGTTCTCTTGTTGTTACTCTGGTAAGGTTCATCCCATCATGTGTTTTTGGGTCAGTCTCCTCATAGTCTTGTACATACATGAAGAACTTACGAGCACGACGCTTCTCAAATATCCCCATCAAAGGGGATTTCAATGCCTCCAAGTCATTGGCTGGAACCTTGTGAATCTGATAAATAGATAGTGTTACTTACGAATTACCAAATAATCAATTTGACAAAATGCAAAAAATTGTTATCTTTGAATTATCAAATGACGAAGCCCACTGAATTCTTTAGGATTGAATCACTGAACCAGGTAATGAAGAAATACCTTTCCTTTATTGAAGACATAGCTACCATCAACAGCCTTAAAGGAGAGATATTTTGTAACTTCTGTGTGGATGAGAACACGAACAAGAGTACCATTTGCCATCATGAACTGGCAAAATACCAATCACAAAATTAACTTTACATCCAAATAAGGAAAGAAAAGCATACCTCAGTTCAAAGGATCAGAGTACACAATACCCAAAGGGCATCAATCACCAATTCCTGATGATGCACAGTGGATGGTAACTGTACATGGACAAATGCCTCTGTAGGTCCCATCATGGTTAACTCCATTTTTCATCATTAGGAACATGGGATCCATGCCGCTTGGAGTATCGGACACCATATCCTATTTGATTATGCTATAAATTACCAAGGAAAAAAATGATACAAGACAAAACTGCAGTTTAGATTTGGATCTGTTGAGACTTTCCAAAGTCATAAAAACTTTATGGTGTCCTTTGTGTGCTTGTGTGTGCATATTACGCCAAACACAAGAGAAAGCGAAATAGAAACAGATAGGGAGCAAAAGAGAGGAACCGAGAAGCTACTTGTATGACTCAATACCCCTACCAAGATCAACTCAAGACCAAATCACTTCAACATGGATGCCTTATGTGAAGCACAATTTTAATATTATAAATGGATAAGTCTGTGCACATTCTATGATATCATTGTTACTTGTTTAATCATTAACGCAATGAAAGTAGTTGAACATCAATATCCGTCCAATAAGTTATATAGGAAGAAGAATGGTTGTTTTAGCCTGCTAGATTGCATTCATTCGTATACACACCACCAACCGAAAAAAAAGAGACAAATGAATAAATAAAGAGAACAAAACCATGGGGTAAACCAACTGAAGAAGAATACCTTAGGGATCATGTCAACATTGTAATCCCTGCTGGGGCCCAAATGTACAGGAGGCTTCTCATCCCCCCTAAACCTTTTCCAAAGCTACAAAGGAACATAACAATAAATATGAAGACCACAATTGCAAGCTACATTAGGTGCATGTAAAAGCATATCCAAGAATACATCACCTGATTGAGATTTAATGAGGTGGATTCTCCTCCGTAATATTCATTTCTATCCATGTGCAATACCTGGTTCAGCAGTAAGCATGATCCATTAGATCAAAGCAAAACTTTTTAGGCAAAGAAATAGTTCAACGTCATAAAATAACTGCTTGACCAAACCACATAGTGAGAAAGCATGTGACACATAAGACAGAAGTTCACATTTAGTCAAGAAACTAGAAGAAGCCATGCATCAGTCGCTGAGACTCATTAGACAGAAGTTCACATTTAGTCAAGAAACTGGAAGAGGCCATGCATCAGTCGCTGAGACTCATTTCTTATCACCCTTGACCCAAGTTTCATGCCCAATCAACCACAATTTTCATAAAAACTAAGTCCATATACTACGGACATTCGCCCATAGCAAAACAACAACAAAAAAAAAAAAAGACAACGAAATAGTGAAATACATTGAGCAGACGTAAAGGGCAATTATAATTAAATATACCAATAGCAAAGACACAGACTCCTAATCTAAGCTGAGCCTAAACAAGGAATAATTCCCTTTTTTTTTAGCATACCAGTCATCACAAATAATATGATACAAGAGTATATAAATTAGATATTGCAGCCATTTTATCTACCCATTGCCTTTTTGTATGCAAGTGACATTGTGACATCTAACTATTAATGTTGAGAGCAAGATTTTATCAATCCATAAATGACTAAACCACTTGTGATTCAACTAAAGAATCGGAATGAATCACTATATCAGTATTGTGACCTAATTTTTGAGAAACCCAAATTAAAAAAGTTACAGATCTCAATGACCATCAGTATTTCAACCAAATTAACATTGAAAATCTCAGTCAATTTAAAAAAGGTCATCATGAACGTTGTTAGAGCATTTAATAATGGATCATCAAAGCAGCATGTAATATAGCCCCACTGCAAATTAACATCCATTAGCACGCATTAAACTCTTAACTGAAATTAGTTAAATGGGACCTCTGCAAGACACTAAAATCCGATCAAAATTATTCATTATTGCTTCCATTCTCTTCATTTCAGAAAAAAAAAAACAAATCCAACCCTATCAAGCATCGAACAAGAAAGCAACCAGGCAATACCCATTTTGAAATCATCAATAAAACCCCAAAAAAACACTATTGATTCGGGCAACAAGCATCATGATATCCTAATCCAAACTTCATGATCCAGACCGAATCAAAGCTGAGGATTGAAACATATTTCCCTAAATGAAAAATGGAGGTCAAACATGGCATTAAAACAGCTGGAATGCTCATTTTTTGAAGAAACAACAGATAACAGATGCAAAAAAATGCGTAATCAGTCGAGTAAGAGAGATATCGCAATGTAAATTTGCATGCTAGCTTGATGATCAGAGAGAGATTCAATGACTATAGAAAACACAAAATAAATAAACAGATGAAATAAAATTATGAATGCCACAGCAATCAATTAATACAAATAAATAGAGAGAGAAAGCAAATGAATAATGGTGAAGTGAAGCTTGCCTTGAGTCGATCTACAGAGAGAAGACCACTGAGAATGCATTCCTTGAGGCCAGTTCCGAGCACTATGACGTCATACTCTTCATCCATCGCGTCTAATTGATGAAGTTAGAGAGAGGTGGAGAGGGGTTTTTAGAGAGATAAAAAGGTGGAATTTGCAGTGAGATAGAGATGGAATTTAGAGAGAGAGAAATGGGGATTCGGAAGGGGAGAGAGGAAGGAAGATATGCTTTGCTTGGGGTAGGGAAGGGAAGGAAAGGAAAGCAGTTGACAAGGTTTAGAGAGAGAAAGAGAGTATAAGTCTAGAGAGAGAGACCAGTTCCTATATACGCTCCTGTATTTAATCCGAGATTATTTCGTTCTTTTAGCTCCCTCCTTCGCACGTGCTGCGTGCTAGGTGTCGCACGAATGAGATGAGCCCTCGCATCTCTCTCGTTGAGTGAGGTCGCGCTCTCTCTTCCCTTAAGTCGATTGAAGTCCTCCTTTTTGTTGTCTTAGGGCAATAATTATGGATTAGCCACCGAATTAGTAACGGGTAAGATGAAATTACAACTAGTTTGATTTTCAGTTGAATCGGTTTAATTTCTTTTTTTTATATTAAAAAAATAATAATACTTAAAAATATATATAATAAATTAAAAAAAATTACCCACTTTATTTGGCTTGTCGAACATGTTCATGGCCGCTTTGGCCATTTTTGCCCAATATAACTTTTTCTCTTGACTAAATCAGCCGACTACTTGTTAGGTCTGGTCATGATAACTATCTTATCTTTGTCTCCCTCTATCTCTCTTTTCATTGAAGCTCTTAAATCTTAAATCTTAATTAGAGGTTCATGCTCTAAGACGTTTGGATCACTGGAAATGTATTTTCTGAAAAGTTAGCTCTTCCCAATTTAGATTCCATCAATGGAACACGAAAACAAAACAAGATTTCTGCATTTTAGTTGTATCTTCCACGATACTCGATTTGAAAAACATAGTAGTTTAAAATTGCTTTGGGCCTGACATGGGGTTGGGACATTAGTAGTTAGAGCTGAGGACGCCTCAACATGACGTCTTCATCCTTATTATTAACATATCAAACAAAATAAAACCCATTTGGGCCCATCAGAAAGGGGCTTTTCTCTCTCCTCTTTTACTCTAAATGGACATCAACCTTCTCGCGCTTTGCTCTCACTCCCTCACACTTGAAACCCCATGGGTGGCAACGGACCGGAACCCGATCCGGATCTGAGTATGGAACAAAAAATTGGAATTGGTGGGTTGGGCCCGGGCCTAGGTCAGTGTGGACCTGACTCGAATAGTATTATTATTTAAATAATATTCAATATATAATATTTTAATAATATTAAATTAAATATAACTTTGTATCTTTAGTATAATATTTAAAATATATATATATATATATATATATATATATATTTAATATAATACTTAAATTTTTTTTTTTTGTCAGGTCCAGTTGAGTCTGGATCCGATAACTTTGGCACGGGGCCTGACCCGTTGAGGGTTTCGTTTTTCTCTTTGTAATTCCTCATTCTTCTATGAGACTCCTTAACTCTAATTTTTCTCATTGCAACTCCGCTCTTTCTCTATCTCTTTCTCTCTTCACAACAGTTAGTTTTGAAGTTGCTTGCCTCTAATGAGTTTGGTCTGGTATAAAGCAAAATGGAGATGGTTCTATAAGAAACTCGGTGTTGATGAAGTTGGTCTCACTTGACAAATGATTGAAGCTATAAAATATAATATATATGTAATATTCAAAGAATATACTCATTTGACAAATTATGAAAAAGTATGTATAAGGTGTGGATTTTATACTATTAAAGTAAAGTACACATCATAAATGTTCTATAATAAGAGAGTGTTCCGAAGTCAGTTGTAACTCGAGATATATATATATTTGGGTATATATTGACTTGAGATGCATGAATACGAAAAAAAAACAAATTCGAGTCCTAAAAATAAAACATATTGTAATAAATTATTTGGACCATCTCGTTTCAAGATCTTCAAGTGTTTGACATATAAGCTCGATGTATACTATTTTAAAATTTTAAATTTTTATAACTACGGATGAAAACATAATGTCAAACCATCATAAGGTTCTTGACACCATAACTATATCTCTAGATAATTTACTTTATAAGGAGGACACCTTGTCACAGGCAATTTACAGTATAATTGCAAGGGATGTGTTTTTTAGTTATCTTCTTTTCACCTATTTTTTTTATTTTTCTTTTCTTTTGACAAATATTACTTACAAGTAGTCTTATTACAATAACTTTTGCTTCAAATAAAATAAAACTAACAAATTCAATATCTTAAAAACCTTAATGTCATTAAACCAACTTTTTTAAAACAAATAAAATATCCACAATTATTATGCTTGAGAATATAAATACAATATAATTAAATATGACAATAAACAAAAAAATAGTGCTAGAGATTACCTCAACCGGGCTTATTACACGCCACATCGAGTCACCACCATCCGATGCCGCAAGATCAACGGTCAACCTTCAATCTCAACCGGGAATGCAAGTTTAGGTCAAGCCCTCTAATTTATCACTAATCTCAAACCCTTAAGTGAATCCCCTTAGCAAAAAATATTTTTCTTTTCCACTGCAACCTTATGGTCTAAAACCCCAATGAGATATGAGCGATTATGAAAGAGTTGAGAGAACCACCATGAAAGAGATATCAAAGATGAGAGAGTGCAGCGTATCCCTTTTAGTCTCTTGAGAGATAAAAAAAAACATTCTTAAGAGAGAGAAATTATAAGTGGGGCATGCCTTTTGTGGGATATGAGATAGATATGGGAATCAGGTGTACGAGATAAGGAATAAAGATTTTGGGTAGAAACAAACCTTTTTTTATGTGTTTTGAACAATATTAGGTTTTTCCTTGACTTGCATCTTATTGTGATATTGAATATGAATCATTGATCTTGGGTGACTTGTGGAATGAGAGATTTGAATTGTCTATTTCATAGATAGGCCATTTAACATTATGGAATGTGCTAAGGTGACCTGTGGGATGAGAGATTTAAGTCATAAATTCCATAGATAGGCCATTAACATTATGGAATGTGCTATAACCTTTATCCCCAAGTCCTAAATCATTTTTCCATCAATGTAAATTAAAAAACATAATTTCATTCATAATATAGTGCTTACCAAAATTATGCACAAGCCTTCTCGTGCTTTCAAAAAATCATTTGAAAGCCTCCTCAAGGCAAAATATTTTTAAAACACTTAAAAAACTCTATTCAAACTAAAGCTCTAACACAAGGAAAGTTTCATCAGGGTGGGGTGTGCCACCCTAAGTGGTACCTCATGGGCCCCACCCACATGCAATGGTGGGCCCATTAACATATTGGATCTCCTATGTAATATTAAAATTATTAAAATTAATTATATGATTTTTAGAAATCCATAAAATCAAATTTGAATATTTAAATCAATCTAAAATTAATATCTTTGTGTTTATAAAAGGTGCGGTTTGTATAGATCTTAAGCTCTAAACAATCAAATTAGACTTCAAATAAAATCGAGAAATGTGGTTTCAATATTGGAAATCATTGTAATAGCCTTCAAATATTTTTTCATCTTTATTTGTAAAGTTTAAAGCTTAAAAAATAGTATAATCTATGAACATTTGAAAATTGACGATAAAAAATGCGTTACAAAATATACTATTTCAAAAACTTGAACTCCATTGTTTTCTTATGTCCATGCATCCTGATGTCGAGATGATCAATTTGATAATATTTTGACATACAAAAACCTCTTCTAGTGAGATTTTTTAGTAGGCTCGAATTTGATTGTTTAAAACCTTAGCTCTATATAAACTTTTCCCTTTTATAATCCAATTTTGATAAATAAAATATTAAGAGATCTAAAAAATTCAAATAATAAATCTAAAACTCACATATCATTTAAACAAACATAATTAATGTCATCAGATGAGAAAATGATCCATGTGGTATAGAAATTAAATAAATAAACGGTAGGGCACTCCACCTTCAACTGTGGACTACGGTCCACAATTGTTTTATCAAATTGACCCAGTGTTTCCCATGACCCACAGTCCATGCAGGGGCTCATTAGTGGGTCACCAACGACAAATGAACTAATAGGTCTAATTTCAGTTTGTGAATTTCAGGTTCTCTCCGTACCAATGTCACCTAGACCTGATGCAACTACAGCTCTTATGGTGCATAAGGGTATCTCTCGCACATGCATAAGTTTCACCCTAAAAGGTGGTGCGCTTTCCCAAACGGCTATTATTATGCATGTTATGTGATGGCTCGCGGATGAGGCTTTGGCCCCATCTCTAAAGGCCACTATCACACACAAGGGCTACACAATCTCTCGGCTCACTCATCCAAGCATACTTCGACCTCATAAATGGATGACCTATTAGAACTCGGATAGTTTTTTTATGCCCAAGTAACATAGGTTTTTTTCCAACCAATTAGCTTAACTTGTCAAGCTCAGTTCAGTATCAGCAAACATCGTTTGCTTAGTATGGTCCACGAGGGACTACGCTCTTATTGAGTTGATGTTCTACTATACCATTTCATTTTACAAGCATTCGTAAGGCTTTTAATGGCCACACTCACCCAATGACACCTTATATAAACCTGGCCCTTGCATTATAATGATTTCAATAAAAATTGGATTACCTTAAGCATTTCATGAAATGTATACTCCAAGAGAGCTAAACAACGAAAATGCAACTTCCATATTACTTGTAGACATGATTTACCCATCTTTGATGATATCCAAATAAGATTTAACCATTTTTTCAACAATTATATTTTTCTCGAAGAGCCATCTTCATGTAACTCTAAGGAGCCAAATGGGCTACTCTCTCTGTTTCTCTCTCTTCGAGGTTAAAAGTCTCTCTCTACACGATAGTATCAATTTGTATATCCCTCTCTCTCTCTCCCTCTCTATGTATATCAGCATTCGCAATATTGCTCGTTTCAATTCTGAACCGGCCGGTTAAAAACCAGGCACTGGCTGGTTCTGTTTTGGCTGTTTTTGGTGATCTGGCTGGGTATTTAAAAAAAATTCAAAAAAATATATATAAAATCTAAAAAAACAAGGGATTTATTTGTAGTTTTTCAATGTTGTATTTTTTTATCATTTTGTAAAGGTTGGAAAGTGTTTTGGCCATGAATACTGATTTTTGCATTTTTCCATAATTTTTGAAAAATTAAAAAATACCCCCGAATACAAATCGATTTTGTAAAATCCATTATTTTCATCAATTTCATTCGGATGTTTTTTGTTTAACTATGCTTTAAATATACTTTTCATATGTTTTTAGATTTTTGTTGTATTTTTTATTGTTTTAGCATTTTTTGATCGGCAGAGACGTGCCCCATTAAGCTGGTTGAACTAGTTGATTTACCGGTTACTTGGAACGAACCCTTGGCCAGTTCAATTTTATAACAATGCTCTGTATTCTCTATTATTCCATGACACACTTCTCTCTGAGAATTAAGTGTCCCTTTCTGTAGTGGAGTGTCTTTCTCCCCCTCTGTTCTCTATTAATCTCCATCACACACTTCCCTCTAGGAGATTGAAGTGTCTCTCTCCAGGGATTCCATCTCCCTTATTGGAAGTCTATCAAAGAGAGACATCACTCTTTTCACTTATGTTCAGTTGGAAAAATCTTATATTAGTTTACGTCTTAAGATCGAAAATAAATAAATTAGTACACGTATACTTTGCTATTGCATAGTATATTGTGCATCTACTCTTCTAGGCAAAATACTTCGGGGGGTTTTTTCAATCTAAAATTTGGAAACCACCTAATAATCACTAGATGGTTATTTTAAAAAAAAAAAATTCAAGTTTCTGACGCCTAGATCCCGCCCTTCTAAAATTAGAAAATTTATGGTAAGTCATGATATATTTTTTAGTATATAGAGAGATCAATTAAGATTTTTTTTGGGTGTGGTCTCTGAAAGGTTGCAACCCTAAACAATCAAATTAAGGTGCATCTCTAAATTTTATCATAACATGCAATTTGGGTATCATTTTTTTGTTAGGATTATCTCAAAATCTATTTTCATATATAATTATAAAATTTCAAACTACAAAAATAGTTAAAATCAAGTAGATCTATAAATATATGCAAATGTTGAAAATAGACGGTCTAGATAATGTGTTACAAAATGTACTATTTATGGGACTTCAAATCTTTTTTTTTCTTTCAGATTCATATATATCGATATTAAGATAAGCAATTAGAAGGTTTTCCAATATTAAAACTATTTTTTCCGATGGATTTTTTAGGTCAATTTTGAAGGTTGCAATATTATATGAACTTTTTATTTTTCTTTTCCCTCACTTAGTCTATCGGTGACAAATGTTACATCCCTGGAATTTGGGGTCATAAAATTAATGTTTATCGTATATATTTGAAGCAAGAAGGGGACTTATCTTATTTTTATGACATTGTCATCTCCCTCTCTCTGTGCAATTGATAGTTATGAGTATCTATTAATTATTTTGGCACGTGCCTTTATCAAAATTTGAAAAGGTGCAACTCCTTAAAACTTTATCATTTTTATCTCATGTACCTCTCCCATCTCTCTTATTAGTATATTTTTATTGATTTTGCTCCTAAAATTTATCTTTTTTTTACGTTTATTCTTTTAAATTCTAAGTTTTTCTCATTAATTATTTGAAAAGGTGCAAATCATTAAAACTCTCAATCTTTAAGTCACGTACCTTTTCGATATTCGAATGAAAAAAAATGCTTGATCTAGTCAAAAAATATATTTTTTGGATTTTAAAAATTCTAAATATTACTATTTATAGAAAATTTTAAAGTTTACGTTTATCTTTTTAAATTCAAAGTTTTTTAGGTGCAAATCCTTAAAACTCTCTATCTTTATGTCACGCACCTTTTCAATACTTGTATGAACAAATATACATGATCTAGCAGAAAAATATAATTATTGGATTTTAAAAATAAAAATATTGATATTATTGTAAAATTTTGGATTTTAAATCTAAAGAATTTGAGGGATGCTAAAATATAATATTTTTTATTTTTAAAATCTGAAAATTCAATTTTCAATTAAATTTTAGATTTTCAAAATCTGAAATTGTTGAAACATTTTTTTGGGGTAAATATAATTGTTGCCACACTATTCCTTTTTTTTTGTTCTTCAATTTTTTAACATTTAAATCCAAAAATATAATTTCATTCGAATTTCAGGTTTTCAAAATATGAAATTGTTGTAACATTTTAAATTGGTAACTGTGAATATCTACTAATTATTTTGGCATGTGTCTTTCTCAAAATTTGAAAA
This sequence comes from Amborella trichopoda, assembly GCF_054954075.1. Taxonomy (NCBI): domain Eukaryota; kingdom Viridiplantae; phylum Streptophyta; class Magnoliopsida; order Amborellales; family Amborellaceae; genus Amborella; species Amborella trichopoda. The sequence goes on along the minus strand of NC_142341.1, from coordinate 52,820,078 downwards.
GGTACAACTTCTTAAATCTCTCACATTTCTATCACAAGTACCTCTCCTATCTCTCTTACTAAATTGTCTTCACGATTTTACTTCAAAAAGTTTCATTATTTTTGTTTTTTTTTTACATTCATCTTTTAAATTCAAAGTTATTCTCTCTTAATATTTGAAAATGTGCAAATCCTTTAAACTCTCTATCTGTATGACACGCACCTTTTCAATATTTGAATGAACAAAAATACATGATCTGGTAGGAAAATATAATTTTTGAATTTTAAAAATTCCGAATATTAACATTATAGAAAATTTTAGATTTAAATGTACAAAATTTGAGGGATGCTAAAATTGAATAAATTTTAGATTTTCTAAATATGAAATTGTTGAGACATTTTTTTTGGATAAATATAATTGTTGGCACACTATTCTTTTTTCTTTTTATTTTTTTTTCAAATTTAACATTTAAATCCAAAAATATAATTTCATTCAAATTTCATGTTTTCAAAATATGAAATTGTTGTGGCATTTTTAATTAGTAGTGATGAATATCTACTAATTATTTTGATACCTATTTTTCTCAAAATTAAAAAAGATACAACTCCTAAAGAATCTTCTATTTATATCTCTTATTAATTTTTTTCTTAATTTTGCTCTTTATATCTCTCATTATCTTTTTTTATTTATATTTACCTTTTTAAGTTCCAAAATTTTCTCTCTTGAAAAGACACTAACTCAACTCTGTCTTTATGTCACGAACCCCTCCCATCTCTCCTAAAATCTCTTACTATATAAAGCACCCGTTGATTTGTACACACGTGGATAAACTCGTTTTTTTTTTTTTTTTATGTTTGGAAAAATTTAAGGTATTTGTGTTTAGGAAAATGTGAGGTAAATGTTATATATTTATCTTTCTTGGGTAACACTGTGGGTGTGAAGCTTGGGTAATGGTGTGACACTCAAGAGGTAAGAAGGGTGAATTTTATTTTATTTCTTCGCTCGAGGCTTTTCATTGTCTTGAAACTTCGTATTTTTTTTAAAAATAAACGTTATGCTTTTATGTTGTTCGGTAATGCTAAGACCAGACATGTAGATACAAACCATCAAAAATAGACTCCAAGGTAAGTAAAAGACATTCATTTTGTTAGTTGAGTTTACAGGTTTTCACAACTGTGTGAGATAACCCAAATTAATTGTAAAATTTAGTACAAAATGGAGTAATAATTTGCACCCCATATTTTGGTTCTTCAAAGCATAAAATAAACCAAAAAAAAAAGAGAGTAGACCTTCAAAAAATTTTAGCATCCCTAAATTTTTTTATATTTAAAATCTAAATTTTACTATGATATTAATGTTTGGATTATTTAAAATCCCAAAATTATATTTTTCCCACTAAATCATGTATTTTGTTAATTCGGATATTGAAAATTCAAAAATTTAATGAGAGAAAAATAAAATAAAAAACCAAACTACCCTTCAAGATCTGAAAATACTTAATTTTCAAATAATTTCAGATTTTCAAACTCTGAAATTGTTGATATATTTTTTGGGGTAAATATAATTGTTGGCACACTAATTTTTTTTTCAATTTTAAAAAATTTAAATCCCCCTAGTTTGGGCTTTGATAAATTAGATTTTTTATAATAATAAAGGCTTTTTTTGCACATGTATTTCTCATGAGATGCTGAAAATAAAAAATAAACAAATAAACGCGCACAAAAATCTGCGGTAAAATGATTTCACCATTCTCGGCATCTTTGCTCCTTTGATCTTGGTCATCTGGCCCATACTAAGAATCGGGCTTGGATTTGATTGATTAATGATTGACAACTTGACATTAGTAAAGCTACATAAAGAATAATTTTGGCCATGATACCATAAGTGGAAGTTTTATGAAGTTTTATGAAGATTTACTCTATATATGTAGAACTACGGATGCACCTAAAAAATCTATCAAAAAAAGTAGTTTTAATGTTAAAAACATTTGATTTATTATCTTGACATCGAGATGTATAACCATAAAAAATAAAAACCCGTAAGGCCTATTGCCAGACGTATAGATAAGTCTTATAAATAGTGCATTTTACAACATATTATCTACACTGCCTATTTTCAAGATTTTCATATGTTTATAGATCTACTTGATTTTAACTATTTTTGAAATTTTAAATTTTATAATTAGATGTAAAAACAGATTTTGAGATAATCCTAAAAACATTTTACATCAAAATTATATACCATGGTAAAATTTGAAGGTGCACCCTTACCTCTACACCTACGGATGCATCCGTATGCAAACTGCACCCTCATTTTTTTTGAGAAAAAGATTTACTCTACATAGTTGAGAGGTAAAGAGAGAGAGTAGGGGTGGCAACGGGTCGGGATTGGCTAGACCTGGATCCAGACCCAATAGTACTCGGGTCCAAAATTTGGACCCTTGGATCCATCAGGTCCCGGGTTTGATCGGATCCATTGCCACCTTATGACTATGAGGTTTTTTTTTTTTGCCTTTTTTTATACTATCATATACCTTATAACTATGATTTTTTTTTTTTTTTGTCAATAATATTGTAAATGTTGCCACTATTGTGACAATATAAACACATAGGGTGCCTCTAAAGACATATGACTATGGATATGGGTTGGGTATGGGTCGGATCCGGCTAGACCCATACCCGAACCCAAATAATATTCGGATCCAAAATTTGGACTTATATCCAAACCTGAGGTAGGTCTACTAGTGGGTCCCAAGTTTAGTGGGGTCCATTGCCACCTCTAAGAGAGAGACTTTGGTTTCATTTTATAACTAGGCAGAGAGAGACTTTGGTCTCATTTCTAGTTATATAGGAACATTTGTCATAATTCAATATCTCGAGAGAGAGAGAGAGAGAGAGAGAGAGAGTTTGGCCATATGTGCTAAATAAATGGAGGAATTTTGGTTATTAATACCACAGGCGAGAGCTTTACAAAGATTCAGTGAATCTCCATAATAGACAGAGACTTTTAGAGGGATTACCTTAAATAATCAAATTAAGTCCCAGCTCCAAATTTTATTATAATATATATTTTTGGTGTAAATTTTTTTTAGGATGGCTTGAAAATAAATTTTAATTTTAATTATAAAAATTTAAACTAAAAAAATAGTTCAAATCAAGTAGATTTATAAACATATGAAAATCTTAAATATGGACGGTCTAGATAATATATTGCAAGATGTATTATTTTTGGGACTTGAAATCTTTTTGTTTTTTCACATTCATACATCTTAATGTTGAGATGATCAATTAGATCGCGCTTTTCAACGTTAAAACAATACTTTCTGATAGATTTTTTAGGCGCACCTTAATTGTACATTTTAAGTTTGCAATCTTATATAAAATGTTGCGACTTCATATAAGATGTCAATTTTCATCAACCAAAGCAAGCCCCATTTCTAAATATTGCCAAAAGATGTGTTCTGGTGTTAGAAACTCTTATAACTGCCTAGGCATCTATTTTGATATCTAGTCGTGAAGTCTAAATCATCGAAAAATAGTGTGTAGATTGAGTAGATATTTAAATACTTAATTTTTTTAAAATTTGATGTTTTAGACCATTATGAATCGGCAATCTGGACGAGAGATCTGGCTAATGAAAAATAAAAAACCCTAAATAAAAATAAAATAATAATAAAAAGAAGGAGCCACTAGGTTATATAAAAAACCCAACCGATTCCAACAGAAACCGCCCCATTTTTTATAAAGACAAGGAATCAAGAGGCCCCAATTCCTCGCTCAAAAAAAAAAAATCCTAAGGATTTCAAATTGATTCCAATTCCGAATAAAAAATAAAAAATTAGAAATAAAAATAAATTAATAGTAATAATAAAAAAGAGTTACTAGGTTCCATAGAAAACCCAACCGATTCCAATAGAAAGCGCTCACTTTTTTATAAAGATAGGGAACCAAAAGGCCTCAATTCATTGTTAAAAAAAAAAAAAAAAAAAAATTTAAAAACTTCAGATCTAAGTGATTCTAATCCAGCCCCATAACTTTAAAACAATGAAGAGGATTGAGATAAAGAGCACTTCACAAGGATAAAACAAATCTCTACAGCAGAACTAGACAGAAATACTTATCCACCCAAAAAGAACCTGAGAGAGAGAGAGAGAGAGAGCGAGAGAGTTTTTGAGAGGGAAACAGATATACTTATAGAGTGGGGAATTTTGGCCATAATTCTAGAGAGAGAGATTTACTTAAAGTGTGGGGAATTTTGGCCTTAATTTCCTAAGGTATTGGTAGATATTCCCAAGAGCAATTTCTATGTCCTTGTGTTGGCATTTGGAAAATATCAGGACAGTTTGGTAAATTTGAACAGAGTGCATTAAGTTAGAAGCTTATAATGATTGTGGTGGGCCTACTAAAGAAAAGGAGGAGAGTGACCGCACCATGAAATGAATAAAACTGTCCAAGAAGCCTCTCTTCATTCTCTCTCTACAACTTTCTCTCTCCTCATTTTCTCTATCATATATTTCTCTCTCCTCCCCATTTCATCTGTGCATTGCAGGCTCCACTGCCCATTTCCCAAGAACTGCCCATATGAACCAGGTCAGTCTCTCTCTCTAACTTTCTCTCTCTATATGAAAGTGCTTTACTGTTTATTGGAGTGAAAACCCATTTGTTTTGAGGACAAATATCACTTGTTTCCTCAGTGCATTCTCTATGTGCGCCACTTGTTTATGGAATTGGGTTTATCCATACAAAGATGGTTTTTTTATTTCTGGTTTTGATTTTTCATGGCAGATTGCTGTAGCATCTTGATGGCTGCGATGGAGGGATTGGTACGGTTCTCTGGTATGTTGGGTAGTTAAGTTTCTGTGTTTCTGGGGAAGATAGAGGTTTTTCATGAAGCTATTATCGATATAGATTGGGTGTGTGTGTGTGTGTGAGAGAGAGAGAGAGAGAGAGAGAGAGAGAGAGAGAGAGAGAGGTGATTTGTTGCCAGCCATCAATTCGTTGGGTCCATTTCAAAGGAAGAGAGAATCGTCAGAAAGCAGGAAGTCAATTAGATGATTTTTTTCTCATGAAGAAGTGGGGGTTTTGTGATCTATAATTACCTGGTTGACATTAATGGAATTCTCCATTATGGGTTTTGCTGATATTCAGTGGCTGATATAGAACCAAGCTTCTGATCAGTGTTTAATCAGGAACCACTTATTGATCATATTTTCCTCCTCATTCTCAACTAGTCCCGAGCTTATCAGGATGAATTTCGTGGATTTTTCAAGAAGAATTCGCTGATTGTTCTTATAAGTAAGTTGGGTCTTTCAGGCGTTATTCGAGTGAAAATGGAGGAAGATATTGCATCAATTGTAGAAATGGAGGATCAGGATGTATCAAATGAAGCTTATACTGATTCCCCAAAAGACCCAACTTCTGGATCTCTTAGTTCTAATGGGGAATCAATATGTTCAGACATGGAAATCAGTGAAAATCAGTTTTTGAGGGAAGGCTCTGAGAGAGGTGAGGGGAGTAACGTGGTCTTTTGCAAAGAATCACCCCTTTCCAAGAAAGAACAATTAGAAAATAACTTCAAATCAGAGGCTACAAGATTTGATTTCAGTAAAAAGGATGGAAATGGCCAAGACAGAAGGCTCAACAGACAGGAACGAATAGAACTGGGTCGAATATTTCAGGGTGCCATGAGCTCTCTGGATTGGGAACGTGCAGAGAGCTTACTTCCATTAGTGGACACTCAAACTCTTAATGACTTACTGTGCATTGCACTGGATTCTATCTGGTTTTTGAGCACTGAGCAAGAGATTCAAGGGGCTTCAGGGTTGATCGAGAGGATCATTTTGAGTGGGGCTTATGATTTCACACGTGCAGCTCTTAGAACCTCTTTTCTCGCTTCGTGTGTCTCGGCTTGTCGGAGCCGGACCATGAACTTGGCTGATACAGTGACTGTCATGGCTCAAAGGTAATAATTTATTTTTTTACTTCTTTGGGATAAAAATGCTCTATGAATTGTAGATTTTAATCTTAAAATAGATGACCACAAATTCCATCTAGTGTCAAAGATAGAAATTGCTTAAAATAGACGACCACAAATTCCATCTAGTGACAAAGATAGAAATTGCTTACTGTCACAAAGATCAGAAGTGATCCTAGTCAAGTGATCTATGATCTATGTTTTTTTTTTTTTGAATGTTAGACAATTTATATCTGTTGTAGTTCATTTAGTGGGTGGCAAGTTGGATTCTTCTCACTGGCTCTTGCCCTTTGATCGGAACTATCCATCTGAACAGTTTATTGGTGATTGGTGTCTATTCGTTTTGTTTGAGCACCATTACTTGCTGGTTTTGTTCCCACATAATTATCGAGCTCCTGTTTATCATAAGTAATATGCATCAAGTCATTGAAAAATCTTGTATCCTCTTTACACTGTAATGAAATTCGGTGATCAACCAAACAGAAAACAAAGTACTAATTACAACTTATGTGCCTTCAGTTTTCCAGTACTTCTGAATCTCTTGCTTGCCTTTCCTTCATGTGCTTTCCTTTCCTTCATGAGCCTCTTCAAAATGAGCACAGTAATAGCGTCATATGCGTTGAGCTCATTCTCTTATCCTTCGTGTGTTTCCTTGAATCACCCTTCATTGTGTTTAAGCCTCAGTCCCTTTTATAAAGGAAGGTTTTAAGAGTATTTTGCTACATTTTTTATTCATAACTTAGTTTTTCTGGTGCAAGTCTTCGTCACTTAAAATCAATCTCATCCTTCTATTAGAGACATTTCATACTGAGAAAGTATACTACATTCCAACATGGACTATGGAAAAACCGTTGTCCACTGAATCATTACCATCCATTGAGATGTGGATAGAAATGTTGACCTTGTGGATCCTACTCTCTTGCTCTCTCCATCCTGTCCATCATTTCAATGATGGTGATGACCATATATACTTTGATTTTTCGATTGTCCTTTGGATTACATCAATACAACATACTTTCCACATGCCAAATATGGATGATCCACATGCCTGATATGGATGTTAATGCATGCTATTTTCATATTTTGAGATTTCATGATGGTTTATGAGTATTGTCCTTATGTCATCATTAGACGACCAAATTGACGAGGTAGAGGTTGCTTTGGTTGATGCCGAGTATTGATTCTTTTTAACTTCTTATCATGCACATCTATCAATCTAGTGGTGAACCGACTCGTTCCTAAATGCATTAGGTTGCGTGAACGTCTTCAAGAATGTAATGGTGATGAAGTCCTTAAGGCTGAAGCAGGAGCCAAAGTTCAAAAGTTCACTGAATGGGCTTTGAAATGCATAGGCTCCCATTCTCGCAGTCGTGGGGATAGAGAAGGCGCAGTTCACAACTCTGCCACTGAAATTCAACTTCAACTTTCAGCATTTGGGGTATTTCTTGATCTTGCCGGTCATAATCTTACTGGAAAGGATTTTAGCGAGGCATTCGACGCTGCCTGCTTCCCTCTAACTCTATTTTCTAGTTCTTTTGATCCGGGCTGGGCATCAGGGATTTCAGCAACTGCTATACGAGGATTACTCGGGATGTTGGTGGAGGGGGGTGCTGATAATGTCAACCAATGTTTTCTTGAAGCCTCACGTTTTGGGAGCACAGAGCTTGTGCGCATTTTGCTTCAGGTAACTTGTGAATACCCATTGATTTTATTCCTTCTAACATCAGTAAGATTGAAATACATACATTTTTACTTGTGTATGTGTGTGTGTGGAGGGGGGGGGGGGGACTGGAACTTTTTTCGTAAGTTATCCACGTGGGAGTATCTGTAACGAATGCATACACTTTATTTTTTTGGTAATATTAGCACACGCATGCACGTGGCTATGAATGCCTTTACAAATGCCGACATGTACCTATATTTGCACGTGGCTATGAATGCTTTTACACATGCAGACATGCACCTATATTTGTTTTGGAGGATCTAATTGATATGTTTCATGCTAATTAAAGTGCAATTTAACTTTTTGATGGTTTATTTAGCAACAGATTTATTTTTCCTTATAGTCATAAAAGAGTGATAGGTGCCTCTCCTGTTCCCAAAATGCCATTAAAATTACGTATGTTTTTTTCTTCTATTCCCAAAGCGGGGAGGTTTGTTTAGATGACTATGACCAGTTATGACTACAACCTGTCGGGATTGCCTGAAAAGTTAAGCAGGCTGATATGACCATAGCGCTTCCAGATGGGTTTTTAATCTTTAGGAGTGTTCATTTATCATGCTGGAGATAGCTTATAACTGGTGTCAGAGGATTCTAATAGATCTGAAGCGGTCTTCTGGAACTTCTATTCATCTATGAATTGGATGCATGCCCTTTAGCTGTGTGTACTTTAGTTTATCTTTGTATAGGAGTCTGAATTGGATGCATACCCTTTGGCTGTGCGTACTTTAGTTTATCTTTGTATAGGAAGGACTCATGTGTGGCAATATTCTAGCTTTTCCAAATGAAAGTAGTCGATTGCATTCTGTTTTTGAAATTTCTTGATGAAGCTTCATTTCTCGCCACGAAGGTTAAGCTTGCTCTTGAATTTCTTTATAGGAAATCACCAAATGTCAGGAAATATTCATTGTACACGTGGATAATCAAAACTTGTTTCTTTGTATGGATTATGATTTATAAAACAGAGATAAGTAAGGGGACAGAGACCGTGTGGGTAAAAATGTAAAATATCAAATAACTCCTTGCTACCCAGTTCTGCCACTATGTTTTCCTCATGGGGTGCATAAGTGAAATTTGTAGTATAAAAATTCCGAAAGTCATGATATTTTGGATAAATTTCTTTCAATCCCAACCAGAGCAGGGTGTCTTTTTTAACACAATGGATAGCATTCAGGGAGTCTATACAGACATTCTTTGCCCTTTAAAAACCTAGCAAATCCAGTTTTGTATTTGCTTTGTCCCATGTGATGGTTTCAATGCTGAGATACCTTCCATAGAGTTTTGATATATCCCTAGTCTATTTGACACCCCCTCATATACCCTTTGACGTCTCTGGCACTTCACAAAGATTTTTTATTTTTTTATTTTGTGTGTGTGTTTTTGGTCCTAGGTGTTGGCTAACTGTGACAGAATCCTAGAGCTTTGAAAGTCATATGCAGAGAGCCTAGTTGTCAACACTCGTATGACTTTCTGCATATGACTTTCAAAGCTCTAGGATTCTGTCAAAGTTTCTTGCTTTAAAGGTCTAAAAAATCTGGTCATTTAATCTTTATATGTTAATAATTGCTTTGAAGGTCTAAAAAACCTGGTCATTTAATCTTTGATATGTTAATAGTTGCTAGAAAGCCACCTCAGTCTCACCAAAAAAAAAGAAAAGAAAAGGGATACCACTTTAGTGTTGTATCCATTTTGTCTAATGTATCAAAAAGCGCTAGGCGGGCCCTAGGCGGCCTGGGGGGTCCCAGGCCGCCCAGTGCCTAGAAGGCCGCCTAGGCGGGCGCTCAGAACATGGGCGGCTGCCCAGTTGAAAAAAAATACCAATATACCATATTCCAAGTTGAAAAAAAAAAACGACAAACGTCGAGAAGAGAAAGAGAATTTTGATAATCCATATTGTTAAAACAGTAAACTGTAATACCATACAAGTGTAGGATATAAAAGTCAACACTCAACACAACAGAAATATATAGAAATTTAGAAAATATACAGTCTAACAAAAGTCAAGACTCATGACTCAACACAACAGTCAACACTCGACACTTAGCACCAAGAGACAAGAGTCTTCAGTCGTCATCATCATCATCAGAAGGAATATTAGGGCAGGCCTCATCATATGCATCAGAGTCGAGGCCATCATCATCAGAGTCATTGCCCTCTTCAATATAATGCTCGTCCTCCTCTGTTTCTTCTGAATCTGTCTCGTCCTCCTCTTCTTCTACCTTCCTCTTACTAGTATGTGTAGTCTGTGCAGATGAGGCCCTAAGAGTCTTGGCTGCTCTACGATTTTTTTTGTGCTTCTCTGAACTCAAATATTGTATAATTTCCTCCCTGGTAGCCTCAGGAACATTTTTACACGGGGCAACATCCCCCTTAATATTGACAATGTGTTTTTTAAACCTGTAAATGCCCCTATTAGTATCCTTTCTACAATAATTACATTTAATACAATTTTTATCACATGTATTCGAGTTATAGCCATACTTCCAACCCGGATCACCACTCCGACTAGAACCTGGAGAAGATACTTCCATAGAATAAGGCTTAGTTTCATCCTTTTATGGTCCTTCTAAATTCAAAAGATGTCTAATCTCATCCTGAACTGCTTCAGGAACCTTTGTACAAGAAGCAATATTACCTCTAACACTAGCAAGGTGTTTTTGAATCGGCTAATACCCCCATTGGTATCTTTTTCACAAAAATTATACATTATAATTTTATCATTTGGTTTTGGGTTGTACCCATACTTCCAATCCGGATCACTTCTTCTAAAAGTAGCAAAAATAGATCTATGACAAGGATTTTATTCTTGTTTTTTATCATTTGGTTTTGGGTTGTACCCATACTTCCAACCCGGATCACTTCTTCTAGAAGTAGTAGAAGTAGCTAAAATAGATCTATGACAAGGATTTTGTTCTTGTTTTTTATCATTTGGTTTTGGGTTGTACACATACTTCCAACCCAGATCACTTCTTCTAGAAGTAGCAAAAATAGATCTATGACAAGGACTTTGTTCTTGTTTTTGTTTTACATAACTTATATAGTGCTTAATCTCCTATCTGATAGCTTAATCTCCTCTCTGATAGCTTCAGGAACATTTTTACAAGGGGCAACATCCCCCTTAATACTGGTAAGATGTTTCTTTAATCGGTTTATACCTCCTTTTGTATCTTTTTCACAAACATTGCATCTAACGTAATTTTTGTCATTTGGATTCGGGTTGTATCCATATTTCCAACCCGGATCTCCATTCCGACTAACTCTTGAGGAAGACATCTCAAAGTAAAACAAGCAATCTAAAAAATAAAGTTTTGCACTTACTTTGATTGCTTGAACTCCAAACTTTGAGAAACACCTCGATCCAATGAAATGTAGTTTTCTGGAGGGGTTTCTTTCTCTCTAAAAGGGATTCTTGTGGGTTTAGGTTTCACATGAACCTAAAATAAATGTAGTTTTCTGGAGGTTTCTTTCTCTCTAAAAGGGGTTCTTGTGGGTTTAGGTTTCAAATGAACCTAAAACCCCTCCTTCTAACCTTTTATCTCTTTAAAAAAACATTTCCGCCTCTGGGCGGGGCGCAGGCCACCCAGGGCTGGGCATTGGGCGGCCGCCTAGGTGGGTTCCGTACCGCCTAGGCGGTCGCCCAGGGACCACCACCCAGTTTGGCAGCCTAGGCTTGGGCGATGCGCCCAAGCCTTCTGGACTGCCTAGGCACTGGGCGGTCCCTTTTTTGAACACTGGTTTTGTTCCATCATATCCTGACCCATCTCACAAATGGGAAAAGTGCTAAGCATGATCCAGACTTTTTCAAAAGATTTTAACATAACTAACCAAATCATCCTACTAACTTGCAGTGGGAAAATGCTTTGTTCCATCATATACTGACCCATCTCACAAATGGGAAAAGTGCTAAGCATGATCCAGACCTTTTCAAGAGATTACACCATATTAGCAGTGGTATTCCCAGATGTTTGAGATATATTATCGGTAGAATTTATTTGAAAGTTTAATTATAAATTGACAATACAAAACTAAAAAATAAAATAAAATTACCAATGTTGTGGTTTGCTCAAGAATGAGAACTATGTTTTTGTTGTTTGTGAATCTACATGCAAAGGTATTCTATTTTAGCATGAAAATTGACTGCATATGATCCTTCACATGTGTAAAGATGAGAAGAGGGTTCTTACTCAAGAGGAATTGACACTGAAAACTCACTTTTGTCTGGTTTTTATTAATTATATTACATGCTTTTTTTTTCATATCTGATGCCTGCAAGGTGAAATTATACTGTCATTTTCAGCAAATTCATCTAAAAAACTGCACTAAATTCAGCTAGCTAAAAACTGTACTAAATTCAGCTAAAAAACTGCACTTAATGGTAGTCCAGGCAATATTATGATGAAACTGGGATTAGTATGATTTCCTTTTCTTTTATATGGCCTAGCCATTTAATAAACGAAATAGTATTCTTTCTTTTTATATGGCCTAAATGTGTTTTCAAGTGTCCCATCAAAAACAATGATTTCAACTGTCTAGATGAAAACTTATAATCAATCATTTGTTTGAACTCAATGTCCTATGCTAGAATTAGCATTTTTTCAAAATACATGTGATATGATGCGATGCTAAATAGTTGAAGGTTTAAGTAGTAGATAAGTTAGGTGTGTATTTGGCATTAAAGGAAAATAGGAAAATAGGGCTTGCAACAACTACTAACCACTGCGTAGTTCCCAATTTTAACACTAGTAGTTATGCGTATCCTTTTTTTTTTTACTCGAAAAATTGGGAACTACGTGGTTCCCAATTTTGGATTATGCGTGGTGGTATTCTAGAAATATTTGATTACTAAAAGGAAGTACACACTCTTTCTTTCTTGGAGAGATAATCACAAACTCAAGGGTTTTTTCACATATATCTCATTTCACAAGTTACAGTTAAATTGGGAACTATGCAGTGGTTCCCAATTTTCCAAATTTAATGGAAGTGCAGAATTATCTTCCTTCATGGTTTTGCTCCAATCCACAAACCCATTTTCCAAAATACACTTAATGGAAGTGCAGAATTATCTTCCTCCATGGTTTTGCTCCAATCCACAAAACCATTTTCCAAAACACACCTATCTATGAATGTTGTAGCTTCATGGTTTAGTTAATTAAAATTGTAATTCTTTAATGAGTGTTTTTCTTCCACCCCATCTTAGTTATTCTTCTTCTTTCTAGTTGGTTGTGAGTCTTGGGCTAGTGTGACATTGTTACACTATTTGAGAAGCAAATTGTTCCGGTATTGTGGCATTTGTCTTTCTCTACATGGTATCGGAGCCACAAGGGTGGTGGTAATGTTGTCTTTCCTCCATGGTTTAGTGGATCTTTTTCAACTATTGATTACAATTTTAATTTTTTTTTTAATTAGCCTACATGATTAAAGAGAGGTGTCTGGTGAGAAAATTGAGTCACATGTGTTAAGGTTAATATTGTGTGTTGAGATTGTAATGCCTTTGTGTACTCCATGTTTTTCTTTAAAGAAGTTTTCTTTCCACTTCATCTTATGTTTTTCTTTAATGAAGTTTTTTTTCTACTTCATCTTGGTTTTTCTACTTCTTTCTATTTGCTTGTGAGTCTTGGGCTAGTGTGGCATTGTCACACTAATTGAGAAGCGGATTGTTCCGGTGTTGTGGAATCCGTCTTTCTCTACATGGTATCAAAGTCACAAGGGTGGTGGTGATGTTGTCCTGACTCCTTTAGTGAAGAAGATCAATTGTCTTTTTGAAGATGGATTTGGGTGGAAGGTTGAATGGTTTTAATGTTGAGTTGGGAACTCAACTCAAGGTGGTCTTTCGATTTCCCAATTCTTCTTAAAGATCTAGAATCTCTGTTTGGAGATCTCTTGTTGATCTGCAGCAACTTATTTGGAGGCATGAATGAAGTGACTTATCAGTCATGGGTTAAAGAGGGAGTATATTCCCAATGTTACGTCTATTCAAGGGTGGGCTATGCAGCCCTACTTGGTGGAATTTGAGAATTTTTGGTTGCCTGTTAAATTGCCGGATTTTCAATTTTTGGAAATGATGGAGATGATCGCATATGCATGGTCTCCTTTTTAGAAAATCACTTTAAGAGAGAGTGTTAAAATTGTTAAAGTGTATTTTCTAGAAAGTATGTGTATTGTTAAAGTGTCTTTTCTAGAAAGTATATTAGTTTTTATGTTATTTTATCATGAGTGATGTAGTAAGGTTTTACTTGTAAGTTTGTGTAGTAGGAAGTTGTAAAACTATTAGTAGTTATTGTTTGTTGTTACCATTTAAAGAGTGGTGTGTGGTGAGTTTGTGTGGTAGGAAGTTGTAAAACTACTAGGTGGTTGGGGTCATATGTTTTAAGGTTAATCTTGGATGTCAAGATTGTAATGCCTTTGTGTGCCCCTGGGTCACATGTGTTAAAGTTAATCTTGGGTGTTAAGAATGTAATGCCTTACCCCATGTTTTATCTTTGAATGAAAAGATGAGTCATGTGCATTTTTTGAGATATTTATGACAGAAAAACCTAGGCAAGTGGAGAAATTTAGTCAAGGAGGTAGCTAACTATGGTTGGTGGTGTTAGGGATTAGGAGTCTAGGGAGGTGGATAAGTTATCGCTAGGCGAGTGTTGTTAAATTCTTGAAGAGTAGATGAGTCTTTATCATTCAGGGCAAGTGTTGTGTGGCTTGATCGTTGGGGGTCTAGGAAATTATAAGAGGGTATGAGGTCTTATAATTCTAGGGTACGGTGGGCAATGCATATATGTGGGGCTCATTCAGGGCAAGTGTTGTGTGGCTTGATCGTTGGAGGTCTAGGAAATTATAAGAGGGTATGAGGTCTTATAATTCTAGGGTACAGTGGCCAATGCATATATGTTTATTAGGTTTAGAGAAAGTCAAGCTAGTAAGACTGAATCCTTAAGAGATATAGGTAGGGTTTGCGTTCTGGCTTGAGATATTTAGAGAAAGTCAAGCTTGCGTTCTGGCTTGAGATATGGGATTTTTGTTGAGGGCTAAGTTCAAAATGTCGGCTCGCCAGCTACCTGGGCGGGTTTCCCCTGGTGGTTGGTGGGCCTCACCACCCTGCCTTGGGCTTATATGGCCTAATGCGGGACGGTGTCCTTGGGCTGCCGACTAATTGCCCAGGGCCCTTTTGGCGAAGCCCGAAAATGGGCTTTGCCAAAAAGGCAAAATTGTTGTTTACCTGCCTTGAAGAGGGGGGAAATTGTATTTTGGGGGTATTTTGTCCTCTCAAACCCCAAGACAACTTGATTTGTGCCACAAAAACGATTTTTTTTAGTGTTTCATACACAAAAACGAATTTTTTTTAGTGTTTCATATTTTTTGTAAATATTGTGTTATTTTATATTTTGTTATTGTTTTCTTGTATTTATTTTTGAAGTGTGTCTTTACATTTATGATGAAACTGATCATAGTATCTAAATATTTTTTCTTTGTAAACATTGTGTTATTTTATATTTTTTTATTGTTTTCTTATATTTATTTTTGAAGTGTGGCTTTACATTTATCATGAAACTGATTATAGTATCTAAATATATTTTCTTTCTTTTTTTTAAGGGTTTTCTATTTTAGTGATCGTAGTATCTTTTTTTTAAGGGTTTGCTATTTTAGTGATTATAGTATCTTTTTGGCTATGTTTTTAATATAAAATGCAAATTTAAAAATTTATAATATATTTTTTTCTTTGTTTGGCTTTATTTCTAATTTATAATGCAAATTTGAAAATATTACTATTTGATTGGCTATATTGGGTAATATTAAAATTTATAACCAAACAGTATTATATTTCAAAATTTATAGTGTTTCATATTTTTTGTAAATATTGTGTTACTTTATATTTTTTTATTGTTTTCTTGTTATTTTATATTTTTTTATTGTTTTCTTGTTATTTTATAATTTTTTATTGTTTTCTTGTATTTATTTTTGAAGTGTGACTTTACATTTATGATGAAACTTCATAAATATTTTTTTTTCTTTTTTTTTAAGGGTATCTTTTTTGTAAGGGTTTGCTATTTTAGTGATTATAGTATCTTTTTGGCTATGTTTTCAATGCAAATTTAAAAATTTATAATATATTTTTTCTATGTTTAGCTTTATTTCTAATTTATAATGCAAATTTGAAAATATTACTATTTGTTTGGCTATATTGGGTAGTATTAAAATTTATAGCCAAACATAGTATTATATATATAACCAAATGTAGAGTAATATTTCAAAATGTATATAAGAAGGGGCCAATAGGAGGGGTTATCCATTTTAGGCAAGATTTTAGAAAATGTATCGTTGACCTGGATTGCCCCTATGTATTTCCGATCCAGTTCAGCAGATCGGCGATCTAGTAATTTTAAAAAATAAAAAAATTAAGTGGGGCCTGTTTTGGCCGGTACTCTTAAAAAAATTGACTAGTTTTGTCAAAGAACCGGCGGGTTCAACGATTTAAAAAGTTAAAATTTTAAAAATGTGGATCCCGGTTTTGTCATAGAGCCAGTATGGACCGGCCTGGTTAATGGTGGGAATCAGCCGATTCCCAATATTTTACAAGATTTTGACCGGCCCGACAATTCTCGATCCGGATCGGCTGGTTTCGAACTTGGTTACCGATTTTGTAATCATTGATTTTAAGTTTCTTCTAACATTGTCATTCTTGGGTTTATTCTGTTATGCATTGATTGTCAAGGCTTAATGTACGGTATTCATGAGGTGTGATTGTTTTTATGGGTGCTTCCCTAAATTTATTATAGTATAAATTCAGTCATCCCTAAATTTATTATAGCATAAGTTCAGTCATGACCGAAGTCTTTTCCGGCACATAGTCACTGTACTCTCTTTTCTAGATAATATATATTTTTTTCGAGAAAAGTTGACTTTATATTTACCCTGCTCTCTTATCATGGAATATGCGCACTAGCCTTAATCTTTATGGAAAAGAATCAGAGTTTGTTTCCCAAATTAAAATCATACATTGATATTGGAGAACACCATATTTACCCTGCTCTCTTATCATGGAACATGCGCACTACCCTTAATCTCTATGGAAAAGACATACAGTTTGTTTCCCAAATTAAAATCATCTCTATGGAAAAGAAGCACAGTTTGTTTCCCAAATTAAAATCATACATTGATATTGGAGAACACCATATTTACCCTGCTCTGTTATCATGGAACATGCGCACTAGCCTTAATCTTTAATTAAAATCATACATTAATATTGGAGAACACCATTTACCCTGCTCTCTTATCATGGAACATGCGCACTAGCCTTAATCTTTATGGAAAAGAATCAGAGTTTGTTTCCCAAATTAAAATCATACATTGATATTGGAGAACACCAGAAATCACTCCATTATCTAAATTTCATGCTAGGAAATTCATCTAAAAAGTTGGATATAAACTGATACAAAAGAGAATGACAGATTAGCCAATCTCCAAAGGTATTCAATGTGATTATCATAGAAACCATTTTGGTAATGATTATCATAGAAACCATTTTGGTAATGCATTAAAATCGTGTATTACCGATTCCATTCATGTACCCAGGTAGGAATAAAATTTAACAAACCAGGTTTAAGAAGTTGGTAAATAGTGATATCAGTAGAGATGTGATTTTGTTTTGGAGGGATTTGTTGGGAACTTTTCTGCTTTCAAAATGCTCTATTAAAATACTAAATATCAATAAAGAAAGAAGGTTATAAGAAGAAATAGCACATGATCATGGGAGTCCCTGCCACTGTAGGTTAGGTTATGTGCATTTTTTTTATGAGTCAAGTTTTACCAGAGCTTGATATTGATGCTAGAATTCCTATGGTCACAGATCGCCCAACGTAATAGTTTGGACGTGGATGTGGATCTCGCCCTGGGCTTTGCCGCACACTATGGCAAGATTGGGACAATGGAATGCTTGGTTGATGAGGGCCATGCCTCCGCCTTCCTTGGCCCCTTGATGCGCGCTGCGGAGCGTGGGTGCGCCCCAGTTGTGCAATGGTTTGTGGGCCGGGGGTGCCGTGACATGGAGCTATGCCTCGCGCTCACTGCAGCCGCCTCTGCTGGCCGTGCCCACATTGCTGCCCTCCTCCTCCCCCTTGTCCCCGGACCCCTCCTCCAAGCACTAAGCACTGAGATCCTCAAAGCCGCAGGTGCAGCCTCCCTGGAGGGTATCACCTTCTTGCTCCAATCCAACTTCCTCGGCTCCCCTGAGGCCACCTACACTGCATCTGACATAGTGGCCAAATGCGAGGATGAGGGGGTGAAGTCCAAGCTGAAAGAATTTTTGATTGAGAATTGGTCTGAAGAGGCATTCATGAAGGGGAGGGAGGAATCAAGGGACCATTATGTCAACGTGATGAGGGTGGTGTCGAGGGGAGGCTCAGAGTTGAGCATAGGGGATTTGCCTGTGGAGCTTAGGGTGGGGATTGCGTACCTTCCGTTGTATAGGGAGTGTGTGGCTTGCGGTGGGAAGCTGTTGTCCCAGAGGCTGAGGGGGCAGGTGGTGGAGGCAGTGTGGAGGCTCGGGGCAGGGGATGTCGCATCGATGAGCTCACAGGATGAGCTGCTCACTGTGTTTGAGCGCCACTTGCCGCCTTTTTTGATTAGGGCCTCGTAGTGAGTGTCCCTCTCTCGCTCGCTCTCTCTCTGGAGGAGTTGCTTGCCATCCTTGGGCTTCCCTGCCACCCTTTTTGCTCAAGGGCGACAGTGATCTCTCTCTCTCTCTCCCTCTCCCTTTCCCATGACTGTTGCATTATATATATATATTGTAAAATTAGCATCACAGTGAATTCTCTTAAGTGCACCATTTATAGTTTATAATCTACATCTTTTCTTTCAGGGGCCTTTCTGCTCATTTTTCCTTCAAATTTGTTGTTAAAAGCATCATAAATTTTTTGGGAACGTGTATGTATGTATGTGTTTGGTGCTGGAAATGTCACATTATGTCAGGAAATCACATATGTTTTCCCCTATTTTAGTGGCTTAATCTTTGCATTAGAATCTTTTGTTAAAATGTGATAGTCTTATCCAAATTAGTGTTTAAAAAGTCAAACTGGGGCTCCCCCGTGCCAGGGGCCCGAGCCAAATCAGACTGGGGCTCCCCCATGCCAGGGGCCCGAGCCCAAGCCTTCTCAGTCTAACTCAGGTGAGTCCCAGCCAGATTGGGTAAATACAAAATTTTTGAAAATTATGAAAAAGGGTGGCTAGCGTAAAATTGTCAAATCTTGTCATGAATGTTGAACCTATAAACAGAACAGCGGAACATGATTCATGTAGTTGATATCAAATAGTTGAGATAAGATTTAGATGATGATGATGATGATGACGATGATGATGAATGATGATGATGATGATGATGAAAAATGGTGGCTTAGGTTATTTGGCCTTGAATCGCTTGGCTCCCGATCCTGTCTGACTCGGACAAATCCAAAAACAGAGTGGGGATTCTTTAGACACAAGTGGAAATGGAAATTAGCAAAGCTAGTGCTTTTAGATCCACAGAGCTTTATGCCTCTTCAACTGGTCCGTTTACAGAGAAAATTCCTTTGTCTCATGATGCAATGGAAATGGAAATTAGTAAAGGTTAGTGCTACCAGCTCCATACTGTTTGTGCCTCTTCAGTTGATCTTTTTATGGTGAAATGCCACACAATTATCACAAATGTTATCAAATTGTCTTACACCGTTTGAGCCTCTTCCTTTGATTTTTGTTAGGCAAAATGCTTCATAATTGGGATTTATATATAAATAGACTTCGTAACTCACTTTAAAGCATCCAATTTGACATCAAATGAGTAGGAATAATTGTGATCTTCATGTACAAAAGATAAATAATTTTTTTATAAACAACCCAAGCCTATATGTACTATTTTGGTGCATCCAATTTGACATCTCTTTGTGAACAACCATTTTTTTTAAGAGGGCCTATATGGTGTACTACTTTGGTGCATTTTAAATCTATGATTAGATATGCTTGAAGTCTCTTTTTTTCTTTCTTATGTTTGTCCACTCTTACTAGGATCATCCCAAAAATTGGGCTTCAAATATTTGCTTAACCCCAAAATATAGGGATAGACAAAGTTGTACAAGAAAACGCTTATGGGTGAAGTTCTACAATGAAATGCCTACAAGCAGTTCTAAATTTTGTGTGTATGTGTGCATATATTAGATCAACCCTATTAGGACCCCGCCCAACCTGTCTAGAATAAGTTAGGGCTTGACCAAGACTGCAGATCGACCCGACCCAACTTGCATCCCCTATATATTGTGAAATTTAAGAAATACCCCCTGTATATTGTGAAATTTAAGAAATACTCTCAATGTTTCATATTTTACGCTTGTCCTACTTTTCTAGAGCATGTATTTAAATTTCGTTGTTTTATACATATATCATGTTTTTGGAGTCTATCCTTCTCAAACATCATGCACCTGTGAAAAATATAGAAATAATCATTTGAAATAAAGAAAATGATGAAAATGACTAAATTATCAATAAAATTCATAAGGAAATATTAGTCTTTTTTTTTATTAAATTAAAAAATATATAATATTTTTATATGTGCATGATAGTGAGACGCTTGAACACCAACCATTGAAGGATTGTGACACTCCTAAAAGCCACCATTTGGCTGATTTGCCTCCTGCATTTCTTATTCTTATCTATGATCATCATCATCATCATAGTCTTTTTCCAATTAATTGAGGTTGGCTTATTTTTATTTTGTATGTATGATGCTGTAGGTAGTCCTTATACCCTTATCTCTGCTCTATGATGATACACTATCCAAAAGTGAGATGTGAGCATAAAAAATGAAATATTAGAAATATTTTTTAAAATTTTATATTTATAAAAGTCTCTCTTTTTTAAGACATTTTTTTAAGTGAAAATATGTTCGAACATCTGTTTTTTAGGTTTTATTTCTCAATAGACCCAGGATTTAAAAAAATATTTGACGGTATAAAAATTCCACAAAGTATATCTTCTAATCCCGTAGACTAACTTTAGCCCTTTTGACCTCACCTTTTAACCCAAACAAAATAAAAAAAGATACCATTTTTAAACCCCATAACTCTCTCTCTCTCTCTTCCAGTGTTTCTAAATATCAAGCTAAATATAGGAGTCGAGTCGGTTCATTGCCTTCATTTTGCTAAACATTCACAATATAAAACTATGCAAAACAACTAAAAGGAAAAGAAATAAACTAGAAGAGAGAGAGAAAGAGATTTTGAAAGGAATAGAAAATGATGTTTTTTTTTTTTTGTTGTTTGGGTTAAAAAGATGTGGTTAAAAAGAGTAAAGTTGATTCAAAAGGTTAGAATATATATTATATGATCTCTACGCCACTAAATATATTTTCAAACCCCAAATATCTTAAGAAATGAAACCTAAATAGAATACGGAGATATTTTTCCAATTTTTAAACTCCACATAATATAAAGGATATTTATGAAAATTTCTCCTATTTTGGTGATTACTTGTTATGACCATGTCAATAAATCATTTGAATAGAATATATTTGTTTCATTCGTGGCATGATTATAGTCATAATCTTCTCCATCTAATCATATTACCAGCTAGCTAAAGTTGGTTCTGTCCATTCAGTTCATGGGTTAATGATTTCTTCATTTGCTTCTCCTTAACATCTCTCAAAATACAAAGCTTCCAATC
This sequence comes from Amborella trichopoda, assembly GCF_054954075.1. Lineage (NCBI taxonomy): Eukaryota > Viridiplantae > Streptophyta > Magnoliopsida > Amborellales > Amborellaceae > Amborella > Amborella trichopoda. The sequence continues at coordinate 52,798,729 of NC_142341.1, read as the reverse complement.
AAACCAAACTATTCTCAATAAGGAATTTCTTAGTGGATGTGTAAAAAATATTTTTTCTTCCTCAGTGGGCCTCTCGTGGGAGCACACTGTATACTTATTTCCTTGGGCAAAAGATATATTTAGATAAAAATTTTAGTATGAAATTTTAGGATCTGTTTCAGAATCATCAAATGAGTGTTTTTAGAAGAAAAAAAAATCGAGTTCGTGAGATAGTGAAAAGAACTTATAGAATGCATATAGAACTTTTCCTTTTTTGAAAATTATTTGTATATTATCAAAATTTTAGGTGTTGAAATATACTCCTAGATACGGTTCTAACCGGGGGAATGAATAGCTGATATACTCTTGTGGGAGTGTATAATCTTCTAGCTAATCCTGAGGAAATTTATTCTTTTAATTTCTGTACTATATAAAAAAACTTTGAGCATCAACAAATTCTTACTCTGCTTGTGCCAAATAGACCCAAAGTAAAAAAAAACCTAAATTTAAAAGCAGGGCCATATTTCCACTCTTAACCATATGAACATCTTCTGAGAGACAATAACAACCCAAAATCAGAATGATAACAATCTTCAATGGATTTTGATTTTATTTTATTTTTAAAAATATTATTGATTTTTATTAATCAATGATTAAGTATAATGCTCTCAAGAAAGCAATACGTCATATACTATAGTGGAATGCAATTTAACTCCCCGTTTTGCAAGTCCATCAGCAATATCGTTAGCCTTCATAAAACTTGCAAGCTCACACATGGTTCCAAACTAGCATCCACTTCCTTCTTAATCGAAAGGATCCATGTGCAAATGCAATATCGCATTTTTGAGAAAAAAAAGTAAAAAAATCAAAAAAAAGAAAAGAAAAAAAAATTTCTTTCAAAACATAAATCGCAAAAGAAAATAGGGGGCAAATATCATTGAGATGGTTAACCACCTAAAAAGCAATGAAATGGTAAATCAATAATTTTATGGACAAATGTTATTTTGTAAAAATTCATTCATTTGGATACCTCCTCAAGAATATTATATACCCAGATTTTGGTAATTAGACCCACTTACTTCACTTTCATCAACTGGTCTAATGCCCCTGTTTGCTCTGGGCTCCAAATATAAAGCAAAAATGATAATTTGGCAGTTTAGCCCCACTTAAATTACCCAAGCTAAAAAACATAAAATCCCGGGCTTTAAACCCAAACAATATTCTTTTATGAAAATATGATCAATATTTATAGCCTAGAACAAGCAGAGCATTTAAACCCGAACAATATTCTTTTATGAAAATATGATCAATATTTATAGCCTAGAACAAGCAGAGCATTTAGGTCACTAGGCTCCAGTAACTCAAGTGTTCAAGTTACCAAAATTCCCTTACCTTTTCAGAGTTCCAAGTTTAGAACAGGGCAGTTTGGGCTTTCTCTAAAAATAGTTGAAGTCGTCCAAAAGTGAACTAATTTGTAAAAGGTACCCACTATTGGTAAATCGATTGATTTAACCACATCATTGATTTTTTTGTAGTTTGATCAACTTATAGATATTTTCCCAGATGGAAAAAAATAGACAAAAAAAAATCTCTTTGCTTTCTATAAATCGGTTGCATAGACCAAAAAAGCCATGCAAAAATTAAATAATTAAAAAAACGACATATTTCCATTCAAAACCATAAGAAAACCCCCTCATAGACACCAAGCACCAAACCCAACTCACAGTGATGGCAATGTTTAATGCCCATCAATGTAGTAATTTGGAAGAATTTTTTTTTTTAAGTTGACTTTGTATTAATTGTAAGGATGTAGAAGTATAAGTAATTTGGAAGAATTTGTTGATACCAAGTAAAATTGCCCTTGCCCTCCAGCTTATCTGGCCTAAAGAGAATAGTAAAATCTCTAGGTTTGATCACATCCTTTGGAAGTTAAAACCCACTGTACATAAGTTGCACAGAGACATCCATTCATCAGAAAATTCAAATGGAGGCACCACATTTCCATTCAAACCATGAAAACCTGTTTTTGTTTTTTTTTTGGGATAAGTGGGAGAAGGCCCCTACCCTTGGTAGGAATTGAGCCTAGGACGTAACATTGCAAATCTTCAAGCGCTAACCAATTAAACCTGGGCTCTTTTTCCCTAAAACCATGAACCTTACATGCAATAAGCAGCTAACCAGATAAAAAATGATGGCAGTCTTTAATGGCCATTAATATAAAGATTAAGAACAATTTACTCATACAACTAAAATTGGAAAGGAAGATCTCCTAGGCATCCATTCATCAAATATCTAAAAAGAGTAATTTTCATCCAAAACAATAAGAAGGCCGGCTCAAAAACACCAGTCATAAAACCCAAATCAAAATTATGGCAATCTTGGATGTCCTTTACTGTGCTGATCAGAAAGAATTCATTTATAACATTAAATTGCACCTCTGAACCATCTAGCAAGAAAGACTTCTTGGACATCCATTCATCAAATATCTGAAGAAAGGCCTACATTTCATCCAAAAGACCACATTTTCATACAAAACAGTAAGAAGACCTTCTCATAGACACCAAGCCAAAAACCCAAATCAGAATGATGGCAATCTTTAATGTCCATCAATCTGGTGATTAGCAAGAATTCATTCATAGAAGTAAATTGCACCTTCAGCGCATTTGGCAAGAAAGAAGAAAGCAAGACCTCTTAGGAATCAATTCATCATTAGGAAGACCTTCTCAGGGAGAGCAATTAAAAAAAACAAAATAAAATTAGATGATGGCAATTTTTAATGTCCATCAATGTAGTAATTAGAAAGAGTTCATACACACAATCAAAAGCGCACCTTTAGTTCATCTAGCAAGAAAGAGAAAAGCAATACTTCTTAGCCATCCATTCATCAAATATCTTAATTCTTAATAAAGGACCACATTTTCATTAAATATGATAAGAAAACCTTCTCATAGATACCAAGGAAAAAACCAAATCAGATAGATGGCAATCTTTAATGCGCACCAATATTATAATTAGAAAGAATTCATTCATGCATCTAAAACTGCACCTTTGGCTCATCTATCAAGAGAGAAAAAAGCAAGACTTCTTAGGCATCCATGCATCAAATATCTGAAAAGAGGTCCACATTTTTATCCAACACAATAAGACCTTCCCATAGGCACCAAGTAAAGAAGCCCAAATTAGATGATGACAATCTTTGACGCCCATCAATACAATGATTAAAAAGAATTCATTCATACAACCAAACTGCACCTTTGGCTCATCTATCAAGAAAGGAAAAACAAGACCTTTGAGGCATCCATTCATCAAATATCCAAAAAGAAGACCACATTTTCATCCAAATCAATAAGAAGATCTTCTCATAGACACCAAGCAGAAAAACCCAAATGTATGATGACAATCTTTGATGCCCATTAATGTAATGAATACAAAGAATTCATTCATACAACTAAAATTGCACCTTTGCCCAGCAAACAAGAAAAAAGAAACACCTATTAGGCATCCATTCATCAATTAACTAAAAAAGAACCACATTTCATCCAAAAGTCCACATTTTTATCAGATAAGAGAACGTTCTCACAGACACCAAGAGAAAAACCAAATGAGAATGATGGCAATCTTTAATGCCCATCAATGTAAAAATTAGAAAGAATTCATTCATACAACTAAAATTGCTCGCTCATCTATCCAACAAAAGGAAAAAGAAAACAAGACAAAAGAAAGAAAAATCTCTAAGCTTGCTAGACATAAGTTGTCGCAATATCTCTAACATCAGTAGGTGTGCAGGCCAAAACCATAAGCACGACAAATATGCATATGGGGATCAGCAAGAGTAAGAATGGTGGGGGTGGCAATGGAGGCAAAATAAGAGGAAGTATAAGTAAAGAAGCAGTTAGACAGAGAAGTACCAATAAGGATTCAATGCTAAAGTAGCCTCCTGAGAAAGGCTTTCTAGTGTTTCTTGTTGAAAGGGGCCACTGATAATCTCTCAGTTGTTGCCCCTCAACCAAAGAACTACTCCTTCCACTACTATTCATTATATCAAAAATCACCAAAAAAAAGCCTACAGATTATGCTCTGTCAAGTTCTTGGTTCCACATATTCTTATTGGGGAGATAAATATTGAGTGTTCCTCTGGTTTGGAGATATCAACTGGAAAGATCAGCTTGTCCAAACTTTTGAAACCTTTTCTCAATCCAGGTTCTTAGAGTTCAAAATGCTTTACACCACAAAAGCACAAAGCTGGAGCTTGCTGAAATACATATGGACTATTTCTTCTCATTTGGAGCTAAAACCAATTGGCGTCCAAACTCTTTTTGAGTCTTTATCACTCTTAGTTCCTCTGATTTCAAAATGCTTTCTACCCCAACAAGCCTAAAGCTTGGGTTCTCTTAATGTCTTGCTTCTTCAACAATTAGATGACCCAAAAGACACATTGGTTATGTACCCCTTCCTTGAACTTATACCCCTTCAAGTCCTTGACGTCAATGCTCTCCTTTGTAGCATATTCTTTCAAAAAAAAATGTTTTCTTTTGTAATATATACTCCACTGTTGGTTATATCAGACTCTAGCTTGTAATCAAAGTCACAGCTTCACAAGCAAAGGGGATCCAATTTCCAAAACCCAATCCGTATTTGATATGATACCACTAGGCTTCCAAATCAATAGTTAAACTTCTCGATCCGCAAGAATCAAAATCAGATCAGAGAGAGAGACCTTCATAAAGATAGAAACTTCATTGAATCAAGCTCCACCCCTAAATAAAAGCAGCTACTGCACAATAAAACACAAAGAACTGGTTTCATCACCCAACAGGATCAATCCAAAACCATCTGAAAAACCCAAAATCAAAACCACCCACCACAAGTGCTTTGCTTTTCAGTCCTTGAGACCTATATCCCCAATATCTCAAAAACCCCAAAAAAAAAAAAAGGAAAAAAGAACAAAGAGATGGAAAGAGAAAGAGAGAGTTGGGGTGTTTTTCAAATGTCAAAGAGTAAGAAAGGAGGAGGTTTGGAATGAATGTTATCCAGAAGAGAATGGGTAGGGATCAAATTAGCAGACATACCTGTGATATGGGATTGAGGGGTCCATTAGTTTTAAATGGAGGTGGGCAGGGGACCATTGAATGCATGTGGGTTGTATGTCTGATACTGTTAACTGATGGTTTGGCAGCATGAAAGTGTGTGGAAGGGAGGTGAGGTGGTGAGGTTCTTCCCCCCTCTTTATTCCCCGTCTTTTCCTCCCTCTCCTCCTCTCCCCCAGTTTTTCTCTCTCTAAGTCCAGCCTTCTCTGAATTTCCTTTTCTCTCCTCTCCTCTCCCCCAAATTATCTCTCTCTCTCTCAGATCATTTTTCTCTCTCTAAGATCAGCATCCTTAGGATTTGCAGTTGCTTGTTCATCCCCCCATACACAAGGATACGACCAAAAAAGTATCCTACTTTTGTCATGCATTGGGTTCCCAATGCAGGTCCCAAAAAGCCCAAAACCTTGAGATGACGAAAATGCCCTTCTTGAGGCACTTTCCTAAATTACAAAATTCTAAAAATAAAGTTTTTTGTATTTTCTTTTATAATATATTTTCTGAATCTAAAGCTCGTTACGAAAGTACGTGTGCGGATTATACGGAGCGTGGGCTCTACACAATCAAATCACAGCATCTTTCAAATAGTATCCAAAAATATGGTTTCAATATATAAAATCTTTTTGTGATAATCTTAAAATATATTTTTATTTTTATTTATAAAATTTAAAACTTAAAAAATACCTAGATCGAGTAAATATATGGAAATCTTAAACATTGATGGTCCAAAAATGCATTAAAAAAATGTACTATTTTAAAAACTTTAAATCTATTTTTTTTTTTTCATGTTTATGTATTTTGATATCGAGAAAATCAATTTGAGGATATTTGGGCATCAAAACAATCTTTTCTAGTGAAGTTTTTGAGGTGGGCTCTAATTTGATTGTTTGAAGTATCTACTCTATATAAATTTTTCCATAAAAATAAATAGGATTGTCTTAAAAGAATCCATTTATCTTTGGGTGCAGTTTGTATGGAGCCGAGGCCCTAAACAATCAAAGTGGAGCACACTTTCAAATAGTGTCGAAAAATATGGTTTCAATACTAAAAATCTTTGTGACAACCTTAAAATATATTTTTACATTTAATTAAAAAATGTAAAGCTTCAAAAATAGTGCAAATCGAGTTGATCTACGAAAACTTAAAAATCTTGAAAATTATCCTTATATCAAGATGATCAATTTGATGATATTTGGGCATCAGAACAACCTCTTCTAGTGAAAGTTTTGAGGTGGGCTTTAATTTGATTGTTTGGAGCATCGACTCTATATAATTTTTTTCTTTTATCTTTTGTACATGGATGTCACAATCATTATTGTCCCTTAAATTTCAAAATAGGTTGTTGTGAGAGTGTCATTTAATAATAAAGTTCCAAAAAAAAATATCAGACTTCGTGACTCATTCCAAGCCGTCCAATTTGATATTTAATGAGTGAGAATGATTGTGACCTACATGTACAAAAGATAAATGGTGAAGTTTATATAAGGTGTCAACCTTAAACAATCATAGTAAGGTCACATCTGTTCTAAAAATTGAAAGCTCTAAAAATGGTGCAGATCTAGCAGATTTATGAATATTTATATATCTTAAAAATGCAAAGTCCAGATAATGTGTTATAAGATGTACTATTTTTAAGACTTAAAACTAATTTTTTCTTTTATATCCATACATATCGAGGTCAAAATAATCAACTTGAGAATTTTCTAGTGATGAAACGATGAGTTTTTGAGGTGCGCCTTACTTCTATAGTGTAAGGTTGACACCTTAAATAAACGTTTTCCAAGGATAATTGGTTACTTTGGAGAGAATCCCAAAGTAAATAGCCTCTTTGTTTATTTCTTCATAATATATTTATGAATTGTATGCTACGAGACTATTTATGTTTAGTACAACAAGATCACCACCACTTCTAGCCACTGGATGTGAAATCTAATAAATAAAAGCGTGTCATAACATTCGAGAAATTTTGTTTTGGACAACGTGCCAAAACAATGACACACACATCCTCAATCAGCCCATTTCAAATCTAAAAGTCAATTATAATTGTGACCTTCTTGTATAAAAAATAAATACTCTCATTGTAGACATTTCCATATATTTAAGAAAAAGTTTATCTAAAGTGCCAATTTGCTTGAAATATTAGAGCAATCTTTTATTAGGGAGCATAGTGAGGACTAAGTAGTGTGGGAAGTTGAGAATGATGAATAGTTTTCGGTCAAGTTTGTTTCCCGCTTACGCTTCTTTGATGGAGTACGCTAGTCTTTTCCAGTGTCAGCCAGAATTTGGAAGTGGCCCATCCCTCATAAGGTGTAAATGTTCTTATGGCTCACGGCTCAAGACAAGATCCTCACCGTGGATAATTTGATCAAGAGAGGTAAAATTATCACAAATATCTGTTTGATGTGTAAGGAGGATGGTGAGTCTAGGACGCATCTTTTTTTATATTACTCCTATATCTCTGAGATTTGATCCTGGTGCTTCCAAATGTTGGGGTTTAACCTTACTATACCACAACATGTGGTAAATTTGCTAACTCAGTTTGAGGTGCATTTGCCAAAGGTTGGTGGTTCTATCTAGAGGATCTTGCGAGGTGTTATTTTATGGGAAGTCTGGTTGGAGAGAAACCATAGAACTCTTTGGTCTTGGCTGCATGTTGCTAAGGAAGGTCGGGGTATCTCTAATGTGGATGTCATGATTAACCTCCCCAACCTGTTTCAGTTGGATGTTCATTTGTTTAGACCTGTCACTAGATGGAAAGCACAAGACATTGGTGTACTCAAGCATAACTTTGATGGAAGCTCGATGCGAAATCCAGGTCTAACTGGTTATGGAGGAGCCATTCGAGATTGGCAAGGAAATGTCATTATTGCTTATGCAAGGCCATGCAGAGTTGCGACGGCTAATCATGCGAAACTTCTTGCTATTTTCCATGGATTGAAACTTTAGTGGCAAGAAATAGCATGGAGGGTTTTATTGTTGAAGGGGATTCACTAAATGTGATTAAATGGTGTAAGAGAGAACAACGCCTTCCATGGCAACTCAAGTTACTTGGGAACCAGATCTTTGCCAATTTGTCTTCTTTGATGGTGTCCCTAGTTGATGTTTATAGGGAAGCAAATGCTCTAGCTGATTCCATGACCAAAAAGGGAGTTAAGTTGGACACATCGATGATTTCTACCGATATCCTTGACATCTTGTAATTTTAGTTGCTATCTTGTAATTTTCTCTGCTATCAATAAATTTGGAACATTCAGAAAAAATACCAGTGCAGTAAGTGGATGATCCAAGTCCCTCCTTTGGAACTGTTAATAATATTTTTAATATTTTTACCAGTTTTTCTTAAGTTGATTGGTATGAATAGCTTATTCAACCAAATTAGTACCATGGAGGGGTGATCTGCACATTTGTAAACACTGTGAAAATCCAAATTGCACTTGTCACTAGGGGTGGCAACGGGCTGGGCCACTCCCAGCCCTAGTCTCCTAGAGGGGCAGCCCTAACCCGGCCTGGCCCAGTTCGGTCATGGCGAAACCAAGTCAAATATAATAAAACTAAACAAAAAAGCAATTAGAAAAGGGTCGGGCCATGCCGGCATTGTTGTCGATGTGGCCCAAGCCCAGCCTTGTCCTCAGGACATGGTGACTTGGCCCTAACCCGGCTCTCAGGCCCTATTTTGCCCAGGCCCTTTGCTTTTTAGGGCCGGGCATTAGCCTATCGCCAACCCTACTTGTCACTTATCCTTGCCTATGCTATTTTCCTAAAAAAACCCAATTACCCCTTTATGATTATCTCATTAATGGCATGTAATTCTTTTGCCAAAATTGATAAAAATCATTTAATAGATAGGAAACCTAAATGAAACAACTAATGACTAAAAGAGCATAAAAATGCCCCCTACCTTTTTCTCCAGATTTTCAATTGTTTATAGATTTACCATATTTGTATTGTTAATGAAATTTTAATTTCCTAATTAAGATTAAATATACATTGTCAAGCTATTGTAAAGTTTCCAACCCTTCATCTACATCTTCCGATAATATTTAAAACTACGCCCTATTTGTACATTATAAAGTGATCACCTTATACAAACCTAATCAACACATACCGTTGACTACCAGTGTCCCCCACCGTTTTCTTTCTTCGGCAGTGCTATTTCCAAGAATGACTAAAATACACCTAAAGTTATAAAGGTTATTTTATTATCTGTTTTTTATGATTAATTATTTTCATAAACAATCAAATCAATTGCTTCCTTTTATGTTTGGTAGCAAAACTTCAAAACTGAGTAACGTCCTCCTCTTTGCTTTCACCAAATTTGAAAGAAAGTATCGACAAAATCACAACTAAATGAATCAATGACTTCAACAACAACAACCACAAAAAAAGGTTAAAACTGTCATTCAATCTAGGAGTGGCAACAAATTGGGACCCGACTTAGGACCTAATGTCTGGACCCAGATCCATGTATGGGTCTAAAAATTGGACCCAACGGGTCGGATCCAGATCCAATATATTGGACCCGAACACTATTTACGTTCAGATCCAAGTTTGGGTTCAGGTCCCAAAACCCGACCTGTTTTCACCCCTACCATGCACCATTTTCCCTTTTTTTTTTTTAGTGCTATTCTAAAAAATGACTAAAATACCCCTTGCTTCAAATTTAATATTTTGTTTTCACAAACAACTAAATCATTTGCTCCCTTCCACATTGATTACTAAATTTTCAAAAATTACTTATATAAATCCCATTAATGATAGGTTGGTGCACTCACCAAAATGGTTTAAAGTACCCATAAACTAGATAATACAACAACTTGCAAAAATGACTAAAATAACCCCAAGTGGCCACATGAAAGTGGGTGGAAATGAGTGTCCAAATTAAGTATTGTTACTTGCATTGGTAGGTAAGAAGAATGGGCATTGGATACAGCTTTAAGGGATGGTGCAAAACTTTTGCCCAATCAAACTTGTGATTTTGGAAAGAAGTAAGGTGAATTAATGGTAGATAAAGGGACCTTTCATGCCCTTGTTTACCTCATTTTCTCTTTGAGAAGGGACTTATGTGTAACCAGTATTTAAAAAAACGCCGAGTCGAACCGGACTTGCCCGGTTCGACTCGAAAATTGCAATAAAGGGATCGTATCGGCTAAAAAATCGGAAATCGTCCGGTTCTAGAGAGAACCGGATGATTCTGTACAGTGACTCGCCGAGTCACTGTGCGGAATCGGCGAGTCCGTGAAGAACACGGGTTGCACAGTGTTCTTCACGGGATTCTTTGAAATTTGTCATTTTTTGATCATTTTTCTTATTTTTTTGGCATGTGATCTAATTTGCAGGCTGTAAACAGCTTTATTCAGCTTTTTCAAGGAATAAATGGTTGAAAAATTTGGTGTTTTTGGATCATGAAACTTGCTTTTTTAGGGTTTCCGCCTTTTCTGAAAGTTTCATGCCAAATAGGACATGAATCTTTCAAAATTTGTAGGCATTTTGATCGTAAAGCTGTAAATCAAAACCTTTTGTTACTAATTTGTGATAACTGTTGAGAAAAACAGAGTTTTTTGGAGATTGAAGGCTTCGGTTCACAAAATCAGGTAAGAAGTTTGGGTTTTTTTTTTTTTCCGCCATTTGATTTATTTCACGGCATATTTTGAACATAATGAATTCAATAATTAGGGTTTTTAATCTTTATTGTATCTAGTATGATTTAAAATTTTCAATTTTACATAATCTGGTCAATTACAGCATGAAATTTGAGATGAACACTAAGATGTCTGTGGAACCAAAATTCCGCTGTTTTTTTTTTTTTCCGCCTTTTGATTTTGTTTTCATGATATATTAGAAATAATGTGTTAAAAATTTAGGGTTTTGATTCCTTATATTGTTGTTTTATTAGAAAATAGACTCAATTGGATGTAATTTATTCACTTCGAGGTGGATTTTTTAGTTAAAATCGCTTATGTAAAATGGCTCTGTGAAGAAGAACATAATTTTTTTTTTTTTTTTTTTGGTAATCCATGATCGAATGTTTTGTAATACTTGATCGATTTTTTTGTAATCCATGATCGATTTTTTTTTTTTTTTTTTTGTAATCCATGATCGAATTTTTTGTTCTTTTTTTTTTTTGTAACCCATGATAGAATTTTTTGTAATCCATGATCGAATTTTTTGTAATCCATGATCGAAATGTTTGCTGTAATCCATGATCGAATTTTATTTTTTATTTTTTATTTTTGTAACCCATGATAGAATTTTTTGTAATCCATGATCGAATGTTTTGTAATCCATGATCGAAATGTTTGTTTTTTTTTTTTTGTAATCCATGATCGAAATTTTTGTTTTTTGTTTTTTGTTTTTTATGTAACCCATGATAGAGTTTTTTGTAATCCATGATTGAATTTTTTGTAATCCATGATCTAATTGTTTTTTTCTTTTTTTGTAATCCACGATTGAATTTTTTGTTTTTTGTTGTTTGTTTTTTTTTGTAATCCATGATCGAATTTTATGTAATCCATGATCGAATTTTATGTAATCCATGATCGAATTTTTTGTATTCCATGATTGAATTTTTTGAAAATTTGTGATTTTTTTTTTTTAATCCATGATCGAATTTTTTTTGTAATCCATGATAGAATTTTTTGAAAATTTGTGATTTTTATTTTTTAATCTATGATCGATTTTTTTTGAAAATTTGTTATTATTATTTTTTAATCCATATTATTCAAAGAGAAAATGAGAGAGATGATGATTCTGAGGCCACCCTATCCCAGCCATATTATTCACATATCGAGTTCCAAGAGCATGAAGGATGGACAATCTTCGGGGATTTTAGATTGGGAACACAACAAAACACTAACACTCAGATATTTGAGAATAGTCAGACGCCTGCTAATATCAATGATTCGTTTTTAGATCGAATCAATGAATTGTTAAACAAATTCAATCAATGGCACCAACGTGACCAAGAAGAACAATAACGTTGTCTATCATTTTATTTTTAGATCATATGTTACTAATTTTATGCTTTATTGTAGTCCATGTAAGTTGATATACTTATTCCATGATAATTCTATATTTATCTTTTTGTGTGATGTAAATTAAATGCTGAGTGGCGCTTCATGCCAAGAACATATCAATATTCGCATATTCATTCAAAAACATGAAAATTCTTAATGGAGTACCCTCATTTCTTATTGAATTCCTAAAAAACATTATTTATAATGAATTTTAATATTTTTTTCGGATTTTTTTTAAGATTTATTATGACCGATTCACCCGATTTCCGATCCGGATCGCCGATTCGCCAATCCGGATCGGTTTTTTGGAAGCCCGATCTGGGTCACCGATCCGTTTTTTAAACCATTGTGTATAACCCATTATTGGTGATGGCTGTATTTACCAATATCCTTTGGAAAAAGTATATATAAGGTTGCAACCTTGAAATTTAAAATTAAGGTGCATTTCAAAAATCCATTTAAAAGGTTGTTTGGATATTGGATCATTTCGACTTTGAGATGTATAAACATGAAAAGAAAAAAAGATTTTGAATTTTAAAAATATTTTATTTTGCAACACATTACCTGGACCGTCAATTTCTAATATTTTCAATTGTTTATAGATCTACTTGATTTAAAATCATTTTTAGAGTTTAAGATCTTATAATTAGAGATAAAAATAGATTCTCAAGCTAGTCTAAAAAAATTTTACACCAAAATTATATTTTATGATAAAATTTGTACACGTATATTAACTTGATTGTTTAAGGTTGCAACCTTATACAAACCACACCATAACTTTTGGTGAATTTACAAATATTGAGTTAAATACTCATGAATTGATGAGTAAGCTTGCAAGCTTATATAAGCAACACCATATGTTACAAAAAATTATTTATTAATGATCATTTGGGCCAATTGGTCAAAATCAATTCGTCCAACCATAAAACAATAGTTTGAGTGGCTTTCAAATAAACTTGATTTTTATGTTTTGTACCAGATTGGCCAAGGCAACGATTAACGATCCAATAGAGAGGCTCTTAGTTACCAATTAGGCTAAGGGTGTTATGGGCCTAGCCTTACAATACCATTAGGCACAGAAGCTAGGCTCAAGCAACTCCATCAGGCTTGTAAGCTGCGCTAGAGGAGTCCCATTCCTATGAGCCAAGCTTGGGCTGGCTGGCTTTATGTGCTTGGGCCGAAGTAAAGCTCAAGTCGGGCTCATGCCACACCTATAAGCACCAATCTAGCCTATCAACTGCCCTAAAGTGTAGGGCTGCCAATTATGATGTGTTGGCATGCAAGATCGCTAGCCCAACCCTATCTCAAGCAGCCCGACCTCAATCCTGGCTCAAGACTAGCCTAATTTTAAAAAATTCAAACTCGAGTCCAGTTATAAATTTTCAGACTGGGCTTGGGCCCAGATTGTCTTGACCCGTTTACAGGGCTCTCGATTGTGATGGGGTGGCCTGCAGGATGGCTAGCCGAACCCTATCACAAGCAGACAAAAACAGCCTTAGTCTTGGCTCAAGTCTAGCCTAATTTTGATAAATCCAAACTCGAGTCCGGCTATAAATTTTCAAAGTGGGCTTGGGCCCACCTTGACCTGGCCCATTTCCTATTAACAACCCCAAAAACACACACCCTCTCTCTCTCTCTCTCTCCTGATTTGTGGTCTTGTTCAATTTGTATGTGCATTCCCCTTGAGCATAGGATGTGAGCAATTGCATTTTGTTTGATACCTACATGGAGCTTCTTTTTAGAATAAAGAGGAGCAAAAAAAATATGTATGGTACGGTGTCGTAGAATGATTGACGGCCAACAGGGCAACAAATCTTGCATTATAATAACTAATATGCCCTTAATTGGGGAGCATGCTTAACTTAATGGCGGTGCTATAGAATTCTCTCTCTCTCTAGGTAGATTCTCTCTCCCTCTCTCTCTCTAGCTAGACTCTCTTCTCTCCTAGCTACTCTCTCTCCTCCCTAGCTACTCTCTCTATCTCTCTCTCCAAAAAAACAAAAACAAAACCCTATTTCCTTTGTTTCTCTAAGTTTATTTATTTACTCTCCTCAAGCGAATCTCTCTCTCTCCCATTTCTTTTTTTGAGAAAAAACATGCATGTATGAGTTTTTTTTATCATTATTAAAATGGACATGGTTTCTATGCGACCAGCGCTCATATGGTAGGAATGAGAGCTTGGTGATAAATATATTTTTTAGATATAATTTGATCTTAATTTTTAGAGAATATATAATTTTTAACATAAAAATCATGAATATGAAAAAAAAAAATTGAAAAATTGAAAAATTAATTATATTAAAAAAACACATTTGGACTGTTTGTTACAGTTGTTTTTAGATGGACACCCTATTTGCATCCATCTTTAAGAGAGATGCTTTATATCTCTAGACTGCATATTATAGAAATACGATCGAGTCCACATGAAACAAAATTTCTATTCAAATTTTATGATTTTTTATTATTATTACATCCTTACCCATTTTTTACCCACGATTACAATAATATAGCTTAGAATTATTTTAAACAACCAAAATGCCATTTTTGGATTTTCATGCATTTCAGCATCCTTAAACATTTTCAGATTTAAGGTTTTTTTTTTTGTATGTGTGTGTTTTTTTAAGGTAGGGAGGTTAGTGGAACACTAGAAATTAAACTTGAAGTATATCATTGCTAAATGCCAAGCTGCTTACTAAAAGCTCAAGCCCGATTAATAGAGCTCGGCTTATACCGCGGCTAAAAGGCATTTGTCTTGTAAAGTTATTCCCGTGAATTAATCATTCACAAACTAATGAAATGGGAACATGTAGAACTGACTACAGATTTTTAGCTGGTGAGATTATTTACTTTGCCTTTGGTGGGTGAATAGAATGAAGCATGGCATGGGGCATATAAAGAATATTTATTTTACTTTTCCTAATTTTGCCAAAGAAATCAAGGAGTTATTATAGGATTAGATGAAGGGTGCGGTTTGTATAGAACCTAGGCTCTAAACGACCAAATTAGAGCCTACCTTCAAATAGTGTCTAGAAATGTGGTTTCAATATTGCAAATCTTTGTGATAACTTTAAAATATATTTTCATATTTATTTATAAAATTTAAAGCTTAAAAAATAGTGTAAATTGACATATCTATGAAAACTTGAAAATCTTGAAAATTGACGGTCCAAAAATACCTTACAAAATACATTATTTCCAAACCTTGCAATCCATTTTTTTTTCATGTCCAGACATCTTGATGTTGAGATGATCAATTTGACGATATTTGGATGTCAAAACAACCTCTTCTAATGAAATTTTGTGAGTAAGCTCAAATTTGATTGTTCAAAGCCTCGGCTCTATATAAATTTTTCCCTTAGATGAATCAGAGTTGGTATAATATCTCCCCTTCTCACACCTTTTCAAGTGTTGTGCTTGTTATGTCTTTATAATGTGGTTAATTCTCTCTCACACAAACACACATAATATTATGCTAGTGTTTAGTATAATAATTTCACACAAATAGCTTATAGTAGTAACTGAATTAAGCTATTTATTGAACTGGTGAAGGTTTTGGTCTAGTCAAAATTAGTCTTATTATCATTTAAATTAGTTAGTTGGATTTGATTTTAAAAAATGAAAAAAATATGGATAATAATTTAAAAAGAAAAAGTTTATATCAAGTTACAACCTTATTTGTAGAAGGCTATAGTGATTGACATTGTACATTTTAGTTGAACGGTATACATTTAACACTATCTTAAAAGACATGTCATTTTTTTATAATATTTTAAAAGCCGTGTGAAATCTGTATCATCCAACTAAGACTGATTGTATAGAACATTGCATCCTTACATTTACGAGTAAAGTTACAACTTTGTATAATCAACACTTTAGTTTAAAAATGAAATACATTACAAAAAATTATTTAATATTGTTTAGTTAGTCTAACGGATCAAAATCAGATAGCCCGACCATAAACAGCAGCTTTAAATGGCTTTCAACCAATTAGGCTAGCTGAGCCCATGGGCTTTCCTACAAACCTATTAGCCACAAGGTCCAAGCTCAGGCATATCTATTAGACTTCCGAGTTGGGCTGAAGCAGCCCTACTCATGTGAGTTGAGCTTGGGCCTAGCATGGGCGTAAAAGTTCAAGCCTGGGGCGTACTTGGGCCTAACTAAAGCTCAAGCCGGGCACAAGCCAATTCTACGGGCACAAATCTGGCTTATCATCAGCCTTAAGTGCAAGGCTACCAATTAGAATGGGTTGCCGGCGGGATCGCTAGCCGGACACTTTTTCAAGCTGCCTTAGGACCTTGGTCCTGGCTCTAGCCTAGCCTAATTTAAAAAAATTCAAACCCGAGGCTGGCTATTAATTATCAAGATGGGCTACGGCCCGCAACCCATTTACATCGCCCTAAACTCTCATAAAAGTAGTTTACTTGTCGGGGGATGCATAACAACATTTGCGTCTCCCAAGGCATCACACATCCATCTTTAAAATGGATGTTTTTACATCCATTGATGTGGAGTTGTGGTCTCTAATCGACTGTTAAAAAATTTCCTTGAAAAAACAACATTTTTAGTTTTCAAAATTTATTTATCAATTGCATTTTGTTTCATGGTTGCATGAAGCTTCTTTTCTAATAGGAACAAGACAAAGAAATGTATGGTACGGCGTCGTAGAATGATTGATGACCAACAAGGCAACAAACATTGCATTATAATAATTAATATGCTGGGAAGCATGCCTTCACAACTCTCTCTCTCTCTCTTTCCACCCAAACAATTCTCTCTCTCTCTCTCTTCTTAGCTATTGATTTACTTCTCCAAACTCCTAAAAAAAGAACAAACAAATTTCCATACCATTTCCTCTGTCTACATTCATTGGTTCTCTACTTATATAACAATTTTGAACGTGTTTCTCCCCGCCAAGGAAAACACCAAGTTGTGGTCTACCACGTGTTTTTTTATCGCCACGCACATGTGACGGTACCGCCACAAACCTAGCAATTTTTTAATCCTCACTTTCCGAAAAAATAGGACGGTGCCGAGCTTATAGGCAAAATCAATATAACATTTCGCCTATAGGCATTGCACATGCATACATTTCAATATTTATTTTAATGCGTCTTGGTCATATATACACGTACCTCAAATTTTAGATAATTTAATTAATATAATAATTATAAAAATTTAAATAATACTGGATGATTGTGACCGTGTAATGAATTTTGGATGGTGATGAGGTGTAGGTGAAGTATTGTAGAACTTCACCTATAGGTGTTTTGTTGTGTCTTATATATATATATATAGGAAAATACTGAAATTAGCCCACTAGTTCATATGAACATATGAGCCCAATGGTCCATATTGAAATTGAGCCGATCTGATGGTCACGACCTTATTTCATATTTTAATTTTAATTTTTTTTTCTACGCATCTAAATAACTTGAAATTTTAGATGTGTATTCTTAAAAAATAGGATAATCTAATAAAATATCAAAAAAATAATTTAAAATAAATAAATTGACCAAAATACCCCGGAATAATTTTGGGGCATTTTAGTTAATTTATTTTTTACAAATTATTTTTTCAATATCTTTATTAGGTGTGCCTTTATGAGAAGAATAGACCCATAAAATTTTAAGTTATTTGGATTTTTAGAAGAAAAAAAAACTTAAAATTCAAACACAAAATGAAGTTGTGACCTTCAGATCGACCCAAATTCAATTGAGTTGTTGGGCATATATGTTCATATGAACTAGTGGGCTCATCTCAGTATTGTTCTTACAAGGAAATGATGATGTTAGCCCACTGGCTCACAGCTACATACGAGTCTAACGGGCCAGATCGAATATGGGCCTATCTGACAGTCATGACCTCATTTTATATTTTAATTTTAATTTTTTTTCTACAAATCCAAATCACTTTAAATTTTGAGCGTGTATTCCTTAAAAATTGAAGACTCTAAAAAAAATATCAAAAAAATAATTTACAAAAAATAAAATGATCGAAATAACCCCCGATAATTTTCAGAGGCATTTTGGTCAATTTTTTTTTGCAAATTATTGTTTTAACATTTTTATCAAGTGCGCCTTGATGAAAAGAATGGATGCTTAAAATTTCATGTGATTTGAATTTGTATAAAAAGTTAAAAATCAAATACGAAATGAGATTGTGGATGTTAAGATTGGCCCAGATTGTGAGCTAGTAGGCTAATATCCATTTCCCATATAGAAGCTACTACACAACGCCTATGGACAAAAATGAATAGCATTTTCGCCCATAAGCTCAGAGCCGTCTGATGTGGAATAAAACCAGAAGTCATTTTTTCATGGCAAAACCACGAGATGGGAAAAATACGGGATTCAGCCATGGCTCTCGTAGAGCCATTGCAGTTTCTAGGGAAAATCCGCAACGGCTCTACACGAGTGTAGAGCTTTTGCGAGCCAAAATACTATTCAAAATCACCTATAGGTATTTTTAAGATTTTTCTTTTATATATATTTCCTCCTTATTTCTTTTTCTTCTATACATTCATAAAAAGATTATCAAATTAATTATGAGATGAATAATTTGACACTTTAACATGTCTTTTGATTTAATTTTAAAATATCCATAAGAATATGCATGGCCTTTAGTTTGAATGGTTATCAATAAAATATTAAATATTTACATTTCTAATACATATTCTCCCCCGAGACCATAGTTTATTTTCACTCCCTCAGACGAAAGACCTACCTGGGATGATCTATTCAATCTAAAATTTTGAAAACCACTTAAAAATTATTAGATTCTCATAAAAAATAATATGAAAATTGAGGTTTCTAAACTTATATCTCACCATCTAAAATTAGATGGTCACTATTTAATCTTGAAACATTATATTTTTTGCAAGCTCATAGATAATACAATTAGGATTTTTTATAGAGAGAGATATTGTAAGAAAGTCCAGGTAATTTGAGCGCATCTTTTTTAGATGTGACTATTGGAAAGATGTCTTATATTCTCATAATCATCATAATCGTAGTCATTTTCCAACTATTCAATATTTGACTACACAAATCCTGATCAAACCATTATGTTCTATTTAAAAGTATTGAAATTAACCATCTAAGACAATATATAAAATACAAATTTAATAATAATATAAGTATATACGATAAATAGTTAAGATTGACGGTCAAGATACCAAAAAGAACATATTTTCGATATCTTAGATCGATAATCAAAAAAATGAAAGGTTGAGGAAGATTTCCTACTTAAAATTAGAATTGGGATGACGAAGTGAAGATGTATAATCGAGATTTTATGTAATCATCACACATCAATTATTCTTTATCATCCAAACTTATTATTCTTTATTATCCAAACTTGGAATTGGGGTCAGATGCCTCAACATAATATAACAACCCTTCGTTCCTGCCGTTATCATACCAAAGAGAGAGAGAAATAGAGAGAGGACTTCTGCAAATAGGGAAATGTCTAGAAGGGGGGTATGAGAGGGATTGGAATGAGTCCAAGTTGAAAGGGTGCACCTCATGAGGAGAGAGAGAAAGAGAGAGAGACCAAACTAAAAAAAGCATCCCGTGGTTTGATTTTTGGATTCTTCAATCAAAACCAGAAAACATCTCTTTTTCGCTGAAAAGAGACAAAACACACAAGGATATCACAAAGCATGTTCGAAAAGGGGACAAAAGGTTGAAATCCGGAAACATTGCCGAAATTCACATTTTTCACAGGAAAAGAGTTTCAATAGAAGCCACTGGTCTTTAAAACATGCACGAAAGGTACCGATGAGGAAAAATAGTGGAGAGATTGTGGAGGGACCCTCTCTCTTTCATACAAGGTCACATTCATATCTAACCATAGAGATGTCAAATTGGGTGGTTAGAGGAGTATCAATTTTCTACAAGAGAAAAATTTCTCAGATTTTGAGTAGTCAATTGCACATCCCCAGCATGTCAAATTGGGTCCTTAGAGGAGTATCAATTTTGTGCACGAGAAAAAAATTTCTCGGATTTTGAACACAATCAATGGCACATCCCCAGCTGCCCCATTTCAGACAGGGTTGATTCGTACTTTCTCGTACCAAAAGTAAAAAGTCTTGTCATATACTTTTTCCAAAAACAAACAACATTCATTTCTAACCATCAGAGATGTCAAATTAAGTGGCCAGAGGAGTATCAATTTTCTACACAAGAAAAATTTCTCAGATTTTGAGCAGTCAATTGCACATCCCCAGCATGTCAAATTGGGTCGTTAGAGGAGTATCAATTTTGTGCACTGAGAAAAATTTTCTCAGATTTTGAACACAGTCAATGGCACATCCCTAACTGCCCCATTTCAAACAGGGTTGATTCCGATTTTCTCGTACCAAAGGTAAAAAGTATTGTCATATACTTTTCCCAAAAACAAACAATATTGGTAAACGGTCTTATTGTTTATTTTTCTTTGTTAACAATATCAGCAAACATAAGAAACAAGACAAGCTTTCTATATTTCCCCTACTGTATAAACTTATATATTTCACCCTATCCAACCATCTATTGAGAATGGATGGCTGAGATGGCCCCAATCACTATGTTATGCCTCTGCATTATTATATTTTTAATTGTTTTGCTACCAAACATTTTGACACCAAATTTTGGGCATCACTCCTCTCTTAAACTCGCAACTGTAATTTGTAGAAAAAATTTAAAAATAAAATACTCTAAAGCATAAAATCTAAATCAAATAGTGAGTGGCTCATGTGATTTAAATTAGACGGCTGGAAGGAGGGAAGTAAAAATCTTTTATACAATAAGGGAAGTATAGAAACCTTTCCCAAGAAACAAAAAAACTGGGCTATAACAATTGTAAAGCACACTGTAATACACTGAATTGGACGGTCCAGATCTGTACTATCAACTATGACCATCCCATGATCAAGAGTCAAGGTATGGATAATCATAGTTCAATCCAAAGCACCCATTAAAATCCTAACTTAATAATACATATAGAATTTTATATCAAAACACACTGATGATTCGTTCATGGAATACCAGAAATCAGAACCTTCCTACGATTTATAAAGTTCACAAAATGAGATCCTCCTCAAATAAATCAGGGAGAGTGTAATAACAACGACACACCAGAGCTTTTCAATCCTGCACACAAATGACAAATGAAACCAACTATGATCAGAATGGAGAATATCCTGGAGCTAGCAAAGACTATACAAAACAAATAAATAAATCAATTAACAGTCTCAGTGATGTCCCAAATTACCCTTTTTTCTTGGGGGGGTGGGAGGGTTGGGTAGGGGTGGCAACGAGTCTGGGTTTGGCGATCGGACCCGGACCCAGACCCAGACCCAACTGGACCCAACCCGGACCCATACCTGATTGTACCCAACCCAAAAATAAAAAATATATATTTAAATATTATGTTCAATACATATATGAACTATTTAAATATGGGTGTAGGTTGTATAGAGCCTAGGCTCAAAACAATCAAATTAGAGCCTACCTTCAAATAGGATCGAGAAATGTGGTTTCAATACTGAAAATCTTTGTGATAGCCTTAAAATATATTTTCATCTTTATTTATAAAGTTTAAAGCTTCAAAAATAGAGTAGATCGATAGAACTATGAAAACTTGAAAATCTTGAAAATTGACAGTCAAAAAATGCGTTACAAAATATACTATTTTCAAAACTTGAAATCCTTTTTTTTTCATGTCTATGCATCTTGATGTCGAGATGATCAATTTGATGATATTTGGGCATCAAAACAGCTTCTTCCAGTAAAATTTTTGAGGCAGGCTCAAATTTGATTGTTTAGATCCTCGGCTCTATATAAACTTTCCCCTTTAAATATTATAACAAAAATATACAGTATTTTTATTTAAATATTATATACAAAATTTTATTTAAATAGTAACACTATTCGAGTCCGGTCTGGCTCAAGTCCACATGGACCCAGACGTGGACCTTAGTAGTGTTCGAGTCCAAGTTTTGGACACAGACTCGACTAGCTGGGTCTTTTGGACCACCCCTAGGGGTGGGGAAGAAAATAAAAGGTTCCTAAGTAGCTAATTAAATATCTAAAAGAGATTGACAACACCATGTTCTTGTCATCTTCTCTTTTCTTCTTGGGCTGTTAGAGAGATTCAGATAATCTCTTCCTCTCTCTCCCTTAAAAGAAACAATACTCAGTAATCCGCGCACAACTCTCCCTATCAACTTGCATAGTCTGCATGAGGTGGTTATTTCTCATAGTCCTGTTAACATGCTATTGTAGCTGTAATGCCTATGATTTAATCAACTAAAGAAGAAGTTTTTTATGAGTCTGCTCACTCATGTATCCACCCTGGTTTTCAGAGGTTTTAAGACCATAAATAAATCCTAAATCATAGCAAATCCATTATTTGGCGCTGCAAAATAATGTAGATTTGATGATCTTTGAAGAATTGAAAAGAACAGTCCAAAGAACAAGTATAAGAAGGGATATTTGAAGGACTATTTTGAATACCTAAAATTCATTTTTGTTTAGATTCATGATCACAGTGGTCGTGATAATAGACCTGCGATTTTGGATCTCAAGTCCATCTCCAAGATGGATTTGGAAAGGTAGATGCACTATAATAGGTGCGCGTTTGGGATAGACCTAAACCTTAGGCATCACACGTACGCATGCGTGCAGGCAAGCGCACACACAAACACACAACATTTTTCATCAATAAGGAATATCAAGTGTACTGTAGTACTTCAGAAAAAAAAAAAAGAGGCATGATTGAGTCCCTTGAAGGTAGTAATTCAAATATTACGGCCATCTATAGGAGGGAAGAAAAACATAAAAATTGAAGGAGTTGTGACCCTAAAGGGCTATCTTAAAATCGCTGAAGAGAACACTTTTTCCTATCATCATCAAATAGAACATTTAGACAGAAACATGGGTCAAATAGGTTCTTATCAGACTGTATACAAGAAAGCAGTCAGAGAAATCACATTTTTATTATTTGGAATTTTTTTCTTTTTTTTGATAATTGTATTTAGACTTATTTATATTTGACAACTAAACACTAATTATTATTATCTGGAATTATTCATATTTGATAACTAAACAATAATTGCTTCATGTCTAAAGATATGCTAAGTCTACAAATCTCAGTGTTTCGAGATTCGGCCGAGGCCACTCGGACTCGGCCAAGTTTCTCCGCCTCACCCTAAGGGCGAGGAAAGTTTTATCCAAGTAGGCTGTTCCAATTTATATAAGTACATATATATATTTATGTCATTTGTAGGTTATGAATGCGTGAATGGCATATTAGATAGCATATGCGCGTTCTTTTTACAGTGTCAGGGGTTCAATTCCCCCCAAGGTAAAGCACTTTTTCTTGTTTTTTCTTTTTTGGGGTTAAAGAGACTTGAAAACTATATATAATGTCACTTCTATGTCACAATACACGAATGGCTATTCCCCATATTGGATAACATATCCGAGTGCCTTTTAAAGTGATTGGGGTTCGATTTTGCCAAAGGTAAGACACTTCTTCTTTTTTAAAGGGTTAAAGAGCCTGAAAAAATAAATTAAAAAAAGGGGACCCATGGGAATCGAACCCATGAGCTCTTAAATGTACAAAGGCAGCCCAACCAATTTGATATTTAAAATTTAATGTTAACGCTACAAAGGTTCAAAATGTTGTACTTTCGTACGCTAAACAAAATGAGTAGCACTCGTGGGAATTAAACCCACGAGCTCATAGAGAGCAACCTACAAAAGCTGGATGAACCAACCAATACGTCACTCCAAGACTTATGCTAAAGTGAGGTAGGTTATTAAATTTATTTTCCTTTTTGTTCCGTTTCCGTGTTTTTTTTTAAGTGAACACGACTTGGGCGAGTTCCTCGGACTTGGTCGAGAAATTCGCCTCGGCCAAAGTCCAAGTACCTTGGCCGAGTCATGTTTCAAAAATCTGACAAAACTAAACAAGAATTGCTTCACGTCTAAAGATAGAGTAAGTTGACAACTATGAGGGAAGCATACAACTAGACCCATCACATGGATTGCACGCTTTGAATTCACATTCCCATATTATTTTCAGACTATTAACATAAATAAATGCAGATTGCTATGTTGGATAAAATTGAAGTTTTTAAAGCAAATATGCCATAAAATAAGATATTATACAACTAGGCTTTCACATGGATTGCAAATTTTGAGTTAGTATTCCCCATATTATCGTCAAACCATCTAATGTGAAATGTTGGATAAAATTACAGTTTATACAGCAAATGTGCCTGCATGAGATAGGATGCACAAGTGATCATATCAATAATTTTTCTTAACTAAAATGCTTTTTAAAATGGTATTGTCTACAAGAGACGATTTATCTTTTGTACAAGGAGGTCACAACATTCCCGCTCATTAGACATCAAATTAGATGACTTGGGGTGAATCGCACGTCCGAGAATTTTTTTTGGGAATTTTGTGTCTATTCAATGACACTTTTACAATCACCCATTTTGAAATGTAAGGGACAATAATGAGTGTGACCTCCTTGTACAAAAGATAAATGGTCTCTTTGTAAACAATCTCTTTTAAAATATTATTGATTCCAATACAGAAATTATATAACTTCAAAAATAGCCCTATAATCATAAAATGAATAATCAACATGCAGCATCAAAATCTACATATATCTCATAAGGAAACAACAATCATAAAAGTTTATGATGTAAAGCATAACGATGCTTAAAGGAAAACAAATGTACCTCCTCATCATCGTCATCTATGCCTTCTTCATTGTTCTTCTTGAGACGGGTCGTTCCCCCTTCCTTGCTAAATGGCAATTTCATTGGGCCAAAGGGGGTGTCCACATGAATGTTCCCCTTCATGGTATACCCAGTCCCTCTTCCTCTAATCATGTCCCAAATTGCAGAGCCAAAGTCTTTAGGCCTGAATGTTATAGGAATCTGAACAACACTGTTTCCTTTTTTCTCAATTGTTGTTGCTTTGGAGAGTTCAGCACTCCCAATGCTCACATCTGACAGCCATATCTCATAATCAAGAGCATTCAAACCCAAGTCGAAATCATTCATGTTCTCCAGCTTCACATGAAGAGTAGCAACAGTCTCTTCAAAAGAGAACTTGTTGAACTCTATCTTACCAAGATCCACATCTGGCTTGTAAGGGATAGGAATCTCGCCCGTCTTCTCTAGAGGAATGGTGATTCGCCCAAAAACAGGCACATCCACAATAAGGTCAACCTTGATCTTATAAGGAATAATACTACCCTCTTTGATATCATCATAAGTGTTCTTTATGTCATCATAAACCAATTTCACTGGTATTTTAACAGTCTCAGATCCATGCGCACGAATAGTACCAGCATCAGGGATGAGCCCAGATACGAGCTTCCTGCCATCACTCTCTACCAAATAGTCTATGTCTACAAGAGGGATTGGAACAGGGTTTGGGTTAGTTACGTGCACATCAACTACGAATTCAGCCCGATGCAAATCAATATGGGGAATGTGAATTGCAGAGACATCAGCAGTTGGTTTTCCAAATCCTATTGCTTCCTCGATCTTCTCTCCAATGGCATGAATGAACCCCTTTACCTTATCAACAAAGCCTCCCTTTTCTTCATCTTTATCTTCTTCCTTGTAGTCTTTCTCTTTGACTTCCTTCTCAATTACTTCTGGTCTCTCAGATGAAGACATGCTTCAAGAATGATAATCCCTGATGCAAGAATAGCTAAAAAAATAAATTGGGAGTCAGGAAAGCATCCAATGGATCAATTCTATCAAAAAGAAGAAGACAATAAAAAGGATAATCACTCTAAATAGTACTCTTCCATTAATGCATGAACCTCATAAATAACAAATACTCCAGGTAAAATTTGATGAATAAAGCTAACGAGGCAAATGAAATGTCAATTTTGTCAGGGTTCAGAACGTGGAGCCGTATATTTGATAATTAATCAATTACATGTCACTTATAAGCCAATCAATGCATATCATCGATCATGTTGCGACCTTCAGCTTACTGTTATGCATAGGGTTCTAACAATTTTCTATAGAGGCTGTCATAGATATTAAGTAACCTGCTAATCTCTTACTGCGCATTAGTGGAATGCACTTTGAACGAATGATGATTCACCCAATTAACATTTCTTTCTTGTTTCATTCTTGTTTTCGTGCAGATTACAAGTTAAGTGGCTCGAGTAGTACTTGGACCATACTTCTTCTTAGAATATGACTAACTAGAAAGGTCATTACTCTATGGGCTTCCCCTTTATATTTTTTAACCTACTAAGCTGGAATTCGGTCCTAGACCCCAAGTCATATTAACTTGAAGTCATGGTTTGAGGGGGAAATCTCTGCAATGAATTCACTTTAAATTTCAATAAGTCCACCTTGATCCAAGTTCAATCATGCTTTCGCGTTATCCAGTTCATTGAAAATTTGAAACTGGTTAGTAATAGTAATCAATCGAAGTTAAAGTCCTAGGGCTCTAAGCTCTAAACTCTAATTAGTGTTGGTTGATCTACTTTTTTAAGTTTTCTCTTAGAATCTAAAAAAAATGTTTTTGAGAACAGTTTGGTAACCGTTGTTTCGAAAATCAGAGTTTTGTTTTTGCAGTGAATCTAATAAGTGAAGATCAAATAAACGACCTATGAATCAAGAGATGGGTCATGGTGGTCTTTGTTTTTGCAGCGAATGCAACAGGAGAAGTTCAAACAAACTACGAATCAAGCGACGGGTGGAGGTGATCACATTTGGCCTTGTGCAAAAAAAATTATCAACTCTAGACCTCATATATCTATGGGTAGTGCATTCACCCTTCCAAAATCCATCTTGGAGATCGTTTGAGGATCCAAACATCACAAGTCTATTATCTTGCCAACTACAATTATGAATCTGGAAAAAAAATGAATTCTGAGCCTTGAAATTGATTAATCTTGCCCCCTCTGTTTTTCTTTGTTTTTAGTGTACAATTCAATTCTTCAAACTTCAAGGATCATAAAAAATGAACTAATTTTGGAGCCCCAATTCATGGATTTGAGACACAAATGAATTTGCATCGAAATGTGAACTGAATACAAGTATAAACAACTTAGAGCAAAAAACTTCAAGGATATTTGGAGACGACACACATAGAGCAGCGGATCTTGGTGATGCAGAATCAACTGTGCAAAAAAAATAAAATTCGTGCCATTACAAATCACAAAACCCTACATTGACTCAGAGATCGCAAAAAAACCTTCACATCGATCATCCATTCTCAAACCAAACCAAAACATTACAGCTTTGCATAGATCGAGCTCAAAATCACTCGATTCTGAAGAAGAATTGAAGTGAAATCGCACAAGATCAATTAAAAATGTAAAATAAATCACAAAACCCTAAGGCTGAATCGATGAAAGTAGGCAACATGACTGAAAGTCTATGCTTCAACGATCTGTCAGTTCCATGAAGAAAACATGATCTACTGATGTATACTGTGTAGATAGAGAATATGAAGTAGATGAACACTTACCAGTGTACCTCGCTTCACCAGGCAGATCCTTGAAGAAACCTGCAAGAAACCTGTGGTTTTAGAGAGAGAGGCAGAGAGAGGACTGTAGAGTGAGAGTAAATTGAGGGCCGTTTTTAATAGCGGCTCGAGGCAAAGACGCGGTTGTCGATTACTACAGTGCGGCCAGAGTCCAACAAACTGTTATCTCCATCTAACATCGGACGGCTAGTAATCTCTAAAAATCTTATAGCTGGGGTTGACTCCAACTTTATTAAATAAAAGGTAATAGGGTAAATATTTTAAACTTTCTTTTAACAGATCTCAAATCGGGTAAAAGAGCCAACATAAAATTTTATTAAAATTTTTTATAATAGCTAATCCAAAAAATTGAGAAAAGACGGATGATGATGATAAGGTTGATATTTGTAGGTATAAAATTAAGATACACCTATAAAATCTTTGGAAAAATACTGTTTTAATATTGGAAATACATCTAATTTATCATCCTAACGCTGAGATGCAGAGATAAAAATATAGATTTTAAGTCTTAAAAATAATACATCTTCCAGTATATCATCTGAACCATCCATTTTCAGTATTTTCATATGTTTATAGATCTCCTTGTTTTGAAACATTCATAAAATTCAAAATTCATAATTAGAGATAAAAACATAGTATCGCTCTATCTTTAAGAATTTTTACATTAAAATTGCATCTCGTAGCGAAGTTCGGAGGTGCACCTGATTGTCCAAGTGTGAGTTCTCTATATCAACAGTATGCATATAATCTATGTGCCTAGAAACATCCAAACATTTGATATTGATATAATGGATGAGAAAATTAAAGTGAACTAATAATAATGTCACGCAATAATTCCTGCTTGATAACAAAAAGTTTGCGACATTATTTTCACCTCACCATTGATTATCAAATCAAGATCAAAACTCAAAAAATGATACAGATCTTGCGGATTTACGAACACTTATTTTTAAGGCGAAATAGATTACCTATATATTTTGCTATAATGCACACTATTTTTAGAGCTTGAAATCATTTTTATTTTCAAAACCCATATATTCAAACCGAGCCGCCTGGCCCCCATCCCAATATTGGGGTGGCAACGGGTGGGGTCGAGTTCGGTTGGACTTGGGCTCAGACTTGAAAA